>NW_017729009.1:9680666-9711205 GCF_001723915.1 Gavialis gangeticus
CTCCAGCTACGTCCCCTGCAGCTTCTGCTCGCGCCCCCTGAAACATCCCCCTGGGATGAAAGGGCTGTCATCAAAACGCATGCCCGGAGTCAGTTGTGCGAGGCGGCGTACCCTCTATGTTTCAGGAGTGATTTCCTTCCCTGATGCACAACATGCAACCCCCCGAAACCCCTCTCCCCTCCGGAGAGCAGATTTGCTCCAGTAGGTCCGACTGCAGACAGCTCGTGGAAGTTGAACACACGAAGAGGGTACTGCACCGCGCACGCTCTAGCGCAAAATAACTGAGGCATGGACAAGAAAGAGGTCCTTACTATTCATTGCTGGCAGGAAGGCGACATCAAAAATCTTGCCAACCAGCACGTTCAGAAGTGAGATCTGTAGGAGGAGAGAAGTGATTGCATCAATGTGGTTTACTCACTGCACCACGGGCCAGATGCTGCTGGCGGTGATATGGAGGGATTGCTGCTTCTCTGAAGACCACTACATCTGGAGCCCGCTCCTTCCCCAGAGCCCAGGTACTCAAGCTCAGCTCTCAGGAGCCGAGTGCAGCCTCTGCTTTTGCACCCAGGATGAATGCCATGCCGTGCATTGATTCCCAGCCCAAGCTTTATGAGGTCTATCTGCAAAACAAACCTTCTCTGGAGGCCAAACAAATCAAACAAATGTAGCTGCCTGTTCAACTAAGTGTGGACCCTGAGACGTCTCCTAAATTCTTCTTCTGTCCCCAGCCTAACAGCGTGAGGCATCTTCCCATCACCGGGAAAGCTGCCAGATATATGTACCAGGATGCTTTAGGCATAACGTGTGGAGTTCAGAGCCTCGTTCTGCTATAGCGAAAGGTGCAAGAATGGAAAACCAAGGCAAAGAAGTCCAGACGACCAAGCAATCCCTGCTAACAGAGAGCGTTTTCCACTGTGCAATGAATACTAGTGACCAAAAAGCTTCTGGGAATTTCAGTGGGGGAGGATACATCTACCCTGCAAAATCAAGTGCAGGATAGAGACCCCAGGTGCCGGAGACAGTCCAGCTGCGGCATCATGAAGCTCAGTATGGGCTGCTTTGCTTTCCATGCATTTCTCTGTAATAAAAAGACTTCACTATCCCAGTCTATCCCCACCTCAATCACAGGGACCGTTCTCACTTTTCTCTCAGCCATTTTTAAACACATGGATTTGCAATGTCTCACGGGAAGATTGCCCGCAGAGCATCCCATGCAAATACATCCATCTCCAGGGGCAAGAAAAATGTGGTGTTAAAAAACTGTGCCCAGCCCTTATGTCGCCAGCTCCACTATGCAGCAGCACTCCACTTCCTGAAGGAGATATGCACCCATCCTGTATCCTTACATCAAAATTGCCAAGGGTGGAGGAAGCCAAGGAGAGACGAGTCCTGCAGGAAAAGGAAAGAAGATTTGCAGAGATCTCTGCAGCTGGCAGATAAAAGGACACCCAGGACACCACCGCCCGCCCCATCCCTGCCCACTGCTGCGGATCAGGAGAAGGAACGATGAGAAGAGACTTCCTACTTGTCGAGGCTGACGCTGATCTTCAGTTTGTTGTCTTCCACGGAGAACTGGGCCAGCAGAGAAGCGTCCTGCAATTGGAGAGCAAAAGCCGGTCAAGCCGAAGAAGTCAGCTCTTCCCCGAGCTCCCTCGTGACAGGTGAACGCAGTCTCTCAGCTGAAGTCTGAAGCAGAGACTTTCTGCACATCCTCCCCTGAGGATGCCACGGGGAGATGAAGCAGGGGGAAGCATCTGTTCCTAAAATAATCGTTTGCCGACAGCAACGGTGCGACTGCAGAGGAGGTTTCCGCAGCGGGGCTTTAGCCGCTTCCCGGTACGTACAATATTGAGCCGGCAGAGGGTCTTGTAGGCATCGCTGGGTTGGGCAACCATCAGTTCGGCAGTCGCGACAAGGTGTATCAAGCCTTTATCTTTGGCCAAAGTCACCGTGGGAACGTCAGGGACCACGACCTTCAGCAGCAGTGCCCGGGAGTCGGGGTACTTCTGAAAAACCTTCAGACAGTGGGAGACACAGTTCAAGTCTCAGCTTTGTACACCCCACCCAGGATCAATTCGGAAGAGCCGGCAATGGCAAACAGATCACAGCTCAAACCGCCTTCATACATAGGTGCAATGCTGCGATGGGTTGGGAGTCGGCTCCGCTTTCCAGCATGAGGCACCTTTCTTCCCCATCACCGGTAGCTTTCCTGACGATGGGGACGATGCCTCGTGCTACTTCTACAGCAGCATAAGCCCATTGATTTAAACAGAGCACAACTGCCGTAGCATTGAGGCAAAATGGACCCAGGGAATATGCTGCCTCGAGCTGGTGGCTCAGTGTTGTGCATCTCATCCTGACCTGAGGACTGGGACACGGTACCAGAAGAGCCCAAAGGGCTGCATCATAAATCAGGATCAGGCCCTGCTGCGTTTTGGCACATTGGGCCCAATGCCAAGCTCATTTCACTCAGTGGGATCCTGTTCATTAACTGCAACGGGCTTGTCTTCAACAAGAGTGGAAGAAAAAGGGAGGGGATTTGTGCCTCTGGATACTTTTATGGCTCTTATCCCTGGAGCATTTGCAGCATAAAATAAAGACAGAACTCACTAACCGCAGGAATCAACGCTCCAAGAGTCGATGTCGTTAATGGAGGGAGCTCAGGAAACTGTTACAAATGAAAAGGAAAAAATTCAATGAAATGTGTGCAATGGCTCCCGCTGTCCTACCCAAGCAGCGTGCATCTCTTCCTTCGCATCTAAAGCGCTAAGCATGTCTTGCAGCATCTTTCACTCCTCTTCCTAAGCAAGCAGCACACTTTGTAATTAGTCATGAGCTGCTAAAATGCTCCAACTGATGCACTTGCAGCTGTACGTTTTCCGAACAGCCGCACAAAGCAGGGAGCATCTCCCCCTGGGCTGGATTTCCACTCACCATCCCATCCGAGATGTCGATATCTAGAGCCCCTTGTTTCTGCAGGACAGCTATCACAGAGCTAAGGAAGTTTACGGAGAGGCCAAGCTGGGAGGAGGTCTTATCTTCCATCGGCGGCAGTGCTGGCATCGGTACCCCAGGTGCCATCGGTACCCCGGATGCCATCGGGACCCCAGGTGCCATCGGTACCCCGGGTGCCATCGGTACCCTAGGCGGCATAGGGACAGCTTCTGGCTTGCCCAGGGGGTAGCCAAGGAGGCCTCCTCCGACGCTCCCAACCACAGTCTGAAACCACAAGAGAAAGGTAAAACCTCCAGGAACATCTCCACGGCATTTTGCCCTTTTAATGCTAATTTTAAGTCCACTTGATTAGGAAGTGCCAGTAAATACGACCAGAGGGACATAAGCAGGTAACAAACCCAGGCCAGAACCTGGCGGGCAGCTCTCTTCCCAGTTTTGTAGAGAGTAAACAGAGAGTGTTACTGGGGGGCAGACCCCGAGCCAGGTCCAGCTCTGGGGTCGGGTTTTCCAAAGCAGCAGGATCACCACACAAAGGGCACTAAAGGCCAAATTTCACGGATGTCAGAGGGAGCTTTTCACATCATGATCAGCTGCTCCCATCGGCGCCCTGCTCAGGTCTGCTGACCTCCAGAGACCCCCCGAGAAAACACTGCTTGAACGGGACCAGGACCCTTCACCGCGGCCGCGTGCAACCACACAGCCCTTGCGTGCAAGTGAAAAGGGCAGGACTTACATTTAAATCTACTTCAAGGAACTTGCCAGTTACTAGTGGAAGGCTCGATACGGTGTACTGGACACTTCCCAGTACACCCAGTGGCACCAGGGCTAGATTGAAAGAGAAGCAACAGCAGTGATCCTCATTCAGGCTTGGAGAAAAGTCCTATGCACTCGCACTTTTTTCTCCTACTAAGGTCACAGAATCGGGGAAGAACCGAAAGAAGGTCCCTTCTAATCCAACCCTTGCTCAAGGCAAGACCATCCGTGTCTAAACCATCCCAGACAAATGTTTCTTATAACCTGGATGTGAAAAACTTCCAGTGATGGTGACTCCGAGCCTCTCCAGGCAACCTGCCCCAGTGCTTCACCACCCTTGCCCTCAGCAAATTTGTCCTGATACCCAACCTACATCTTCCTTCTCAACCTAACCCCTTCACTATGTCTCCTATGCCTGTGGGCATGGAAACCTGGTTTATAACTACTCTTTCTGCATTGGAGATCTTCTATCCAATGCCCCCCTCCATCTCCCGAGAGGACACTCGGGGAGCGGGAACAGCTTGAGATTAGTCACGAAAACTTACAGTTCACAAGACCCAGCTGATCGTTGACGAGTCCCAGGGCAACATCGACAACGGGACAGAGCTGCAAGAGGTAAAGTTCGGATCAGAGGAGTTCAAACTCTGGGTCGGGCATGAGAAGGGGGGAGCAATGCATTAAAATGCCATTTTCTCCAAGGGAACCCGACACTTCAGCAGGTTGCCTGGTCCCGATCCTCACTGAGTATGACCTGGCCTAACCCTATCGCACTCCCATGATTTGCCACTACCAGCATGTGTCTTCAGAAGGGGCTGGACTGAGATCCCAGCCCGAGGGCACGTGAGATCTGCAGCTGGAACAAAATGTTATGACCTGAACTGCTCTCTCTTTATAACCCATTGCGCTCTCCTTGGTGAAGGCTAGTGGTAGTTGCACGGAGAAAGAACGGGCGCATTTAGGACGGAGTTGCTTTTGTCCGTGCTTAAAGATCTTCAAACGGGCAGTTTAGTTTTGGGACAGACTGAAATATTTCCTTGTTTAAAATCTTCCAATAGCGTCTTCTAATAGTGCGTGGCTTGGGTTACACGAAGCCCTACCAGGATCTCTTCTCTGACTTACCAGGCCAGGAAGGAGTCCATTCAGGACCCGTGCCAACAAGTTATCCACAATGGGGAGCAAGCTGAGAAAAAGTAAAACAGGAAAAGTCATTGAGAAACAAAACCCCTTGTCGGACAGCTCCATCGGGGCGCTCGTACATGTTATGCATCATTTAGATGCACGACTCCAGATAAGTGCCAGATAAGTGTTCAAGGACTGCAACTGTGCTATAAGGAGGATGCCAACCAACAGTGAAAGAAAGTCCTCAGATATGTCCACTAGCCATAAGCATGCACGGTTCCCAAAACTGCCATGATTATACATGAAAATCCCGACACACACATGCAAAAAGCAGTTTTAGTGCACACGGTGTGAAACTCTGGGCCTAAAGAGCAGGAAGGTTCATAATGCGATTAGCACGATGGTCCGTTTAACATGCTCTTACCCTCGGAGAAGTCTGACTTTAATATTACTGAGGAGGGCATCGCAGTTTTCTACCCGCAGTTTGGGGTAGCCTGTGCCATCCATCGTCAGCCGGACCCTTGCCGTGATGTTCACCTCCACAGCGATGTCAAGGAAGCCTAGGAGACTGCACAAGGGGGAAGGGGCAACGTCAGGATCCACAACGTCCTCCTGTGTCTCCTCACAGTAATGCAAGCATTCACACACCCCCATTTTAATTGTGGGAGACAACCCCCAAAGTGGGCCCTGCGACGGTTGGAGACAGCCCCGATCTGGCAGCTTTCCTGGTGGCCTGCCCCGAGTCGGGCACTTTCCAAAGGATGCCCCGCTTACCTCTTTCCATTGAGGGCTACTCTGGTGTACAAGTTCAGATGGACGCCGATGCCAGGGAGCAGCCTCAGGGACACCTTGGGGAGGGTGAGCTCCACAATTCGTAACCTGCAAGACACAGACATCCATAGGGAGGGGGCCGAAAGCTCGGGAGCCACGAGTCTCAGCACGGAGACCCTGGCACGGAAGTGCCACGTGTGCAGGACGGGCACAAAACACCGGGCAAACGAGGGGCCTGAGATGCTTTAGGCCTGAATCACGCACAAAGGCTGCAGAGCCTGCGATGAAAAATGCATCGTTTTGGACGGCAGCCGGGCGTCCTCCACAAACACGGGATTACACCAGAGCCCGCTCCAGTGCTCAGCAACTTGAAATCGGTCCCAAAACACTCCCGTGAAAGGGACTCCAGACCCATGTAGACAGGACTGGGAGCAACCAGATTCTCCCCACTGGTTCCCAGTGTCCAGTGCTAACACAGGGTCTTTCAGCCCCGATATGACTATAGCCAATGGCTTCCTATTTTCAAACTGCAATAATACGTGTGCTTCATCCTGGCCTCAGTTTTATTGCTTGTTCCCATGTATTTCTGGTCAGTGATACAGCAGGCAAGGAAAAAACCATGCACAGGGACCTCACACACAGGTGGATAATTCAATGGAAACATTGATTTTTGCCTGCTTCAGCTGGTAGAGCCAATGCAGTGCTCCGAAGCGGCGCTGTTTGCCCTGATCTATACAGGACAGGATCACCAGTTTTCCTGCTTCCAGAACCAGGAGTCCGGGGGACTTCTAGCCTGCTTTCTGATGCTAGGGAGCTTGCAACTTTAAAGCAAACCTGTGAGCCAGACAAAGCTCCCCTCTGGGTTATGCCTGGGGCTGTGCAGTGATCCCGGAGCAACCTCTGTGCAGAGACTATTAAGAGCTTTCCTTACCCTGTAAGCCCCTGGACCGTGCTGAGCAAACCTCCTTCTCCAAGGATCCCGAGCACGCCTCCACTACCGAGCAGGCCTCCATTCCCCAGTAGACCTCCGTTGCCGCCAAAGATACCTGCAGTGCCAAGCAGACCTCTTTGTCCTAGCAGTCCTCTGGCAACGCCATCGGGGACGCTTCCTCCAGGAACACTGCCACCCGGTAGGTCTTGACCAGCGTGGTTCACCGGGCTTCCACCATAAGCATCACCACCACTGCCAGGCAGACCCCCACCGCCACTGCTACCAAGCAAGCCAGTCACCCCAGCAAGTAACCTACTGCCACCAGCACCGTCACCAAGCAAGCTGCCAGTCACCCCATCAGCCAGGCCACCACCACCACCACGACTGCCGCCACCGCCACCACCACCACCAAAATCAAGCAAGCTGCTGGTCACCCCACCAACTAACCCACCACCACCACCAAGTAAACCAGCAGGGACACCTCCAAGTAGGCCTCTGCCACCACCGCCCCCAAGGATGCTGCTGAGCAGGCCTCCTCCTCCTCCTCCATCTGCGCTTGGACCGCCGTTGCCCAGGGGTACTTCTCGGAGCGCACCTTGGAGGGCGCTGCCTTGCGCCAGCGAGTCTTCCACAGCTGAAAAGATTGCACATGGTAAGCACACGACCGAGGAGAGCCTGCTTCTCTTCTGTGCTTTGGCCACTTTATCTCAGTAATGGGGACAGCCACCTCGGGTCCCTGGAGTCCCAGCCCTGCACGAGACCCTGGAGCTCTGGTCCTGTGCAGCAAGCACGAGCCAGTAAGGGGCTCGCTTCACCCATCACCGACAGCGCGGTATGGCTTCTACCCGCTGCAACCATTGTTATTTCCACCCAGTCCTGCTCTCTCCAGAGAATGACAGCAAAGGCTGCCTGGACTTATCACACGCTATCTAGATACTCTATATACGAGGCAAGCCTTTTTAAGTAGAATACATATATTGCACACGGCCAAGAACTTGCACCGGACCAGGTCTTCAACACGTCTGTTGACCATTGTTCCTATTTTCCAGTCTAGGAGGGCATGCAGTTCAACTTACCATTGCTTAGTACCCCTTTATTGACCCTGAGGACGGCATCGGTTGGAAAACGGCCTAGAGCTGGTGTCAGCAAACCACACAAGAAGGCGATGCCCCCCAACATGAGCATGGCGGTGCCTGCTGCCTGCCGGGAACATCACCAGTTAGCAACATGGCACGTCACAAGAGAGAGAAGAGGCACCGAGCAGACGCCAAGGCATCCAAAGAAAATTCAGGACAGAGAAATGGAGAAGCAGCCTCAGGACCAACTCCGGTCCCACCGACCACAGGGGAAGTTCTCTCTCAGTTACAACGGGGCAATTGCTTTTCACTGAAATTCAAATTCACTGGAAAACAGAGTTTTGGAGACGCTAGAGCTATGCACAATTTTTTACTGAGATTTTCTTGGCATACAAAAACAGAGAGAATTGCACACATGTCAAATTGTCTCATTCTGACATTTGCAAACATAAAGCCTTCTCAGCGCTGCCTATTTTGTTTCCAAGTCAAACCATCTTGACTTTTGTTCAGAAGAGCCATTCTTTTGACCTACTTTCTTGTTAAAGAGAAAAAAACACCAAATGGTTTGGGGAGGTAAAGCTAGCTGAAAAACCAGACCACACATTTCATAGGCGGTTATTCCAAAGCATTCGGAGTTGACCCAAAACACATTTTTCATTTCGTTGAAATATTTAAAAAAAACCTTCCCGTTTCGGTTCAAACCAAATTGCTTCATTATTTGTTTGCTTTGTTCACTGCGTAGCCATCAAAACAGCCCTCGCTCACCCAGCTCTGTTGCTAATCATAATTGTCTGGTATCTTTTTAAAGTCGAAACATGACAGCAAGATTTTGGAAAAAGAGGTTTAAATATCAATGGGAAGCACTTCGCAAACACCAATGATATCACAGGTCTCAGCAGTAAAAGTCAACCTTTTGGTAGCTGGGCTCCCCCAAAACTAAACGTGCTTGGTTACACCGCCTGTCCTGTTGTTACCTGGACTTCTGCTGCGGTTGAAGGGATGCTGGTCTTCTTGCTGGATGCGGGTCTTGGGCAGCTAGAGGTTTGTAGCTGCCTCTGACCCCCGGCTCCTCTCTGCTATGTCCGCTCTGCTTGATCCTATAGGAAAGGCAGGTCTTTTATAGTGAAAGCCAGGTGCTGGGAGAGGAAAGGAGCCTAAAGTATAAAAGCTGGGATAATGGGTTGAGTAAAAAAAATAAGTTTGTGGTTTTGACATATTCCAATATAAATAATTTTTTGTACATCTGGGAGAGCTGTTAAGCAATAGGTAGGTATCACATACACTGCGGGTTCATTGCTTGGTGGCAGCCAGTGCTGTTACCCAACATCCCAGCGCGCTAATGCAAAGCTCCCCAGGCCCGGCGGGGCCAGCCAGCTGCGACGGGCTGCTCCCTGCTCAGGCGCCGGCAGACGTGTGCCCACGTGGCCGGCACGTTGCAAGGGTTAAGCCCCAGGCTGAGCCCAGCAGCCACTAGGAGATGCCAGCGTGGCTCACGAAGCCCTGGACCAGGTCAGCTCCGACCTTCCCGAATACAGGGCCCCACTTTCCCGTTTAGAGTTCAGTGACGCAGCCTTGCGCCGTTTCTGTGCTTAACTAACGACCGGCCCATGTCATAGTTTCATAGTTTCTAGGGTCGGAAGGGACCTGAGTAGATCATCTAGTCCGACCCCCTGCCATGGCAGGAAAGAGTACTGGGTCGAGCTCTGGGAGACGGGCCCAGAGCTCAAGTCTTTTTATCCCTTCCCTGCACCGGAGCACCGTGCCCATAGCCATGCTCCCTGCTGTCTGCAAACCCCTCCGACTGGCTCGGGAAGGGTGGAGGGTGTCCCCCAGACTACCCTGCTGCCGGCGGGTCAGGGCACTTGCCCCAGAGGTGGGAGATGCGGGTCTGGATGCCTTCCAGGAGCCAAGGTCTCCCACTGCCTAATGCCAGTGCCCTCGTCATTAGACTGCAATATGGAAGGCGAGGGGCCGCGACACCAAGACCTTGCCCATGTTGCTTAATGCTGCCCTTTGTGGCAATCTCCAGGCTGTTTGGGGGGTGGTAGGTGTGCTCAGACCATGCAAAGTCCCCTGTGGGCAGAGCCACGTCCTCACTGCGCTGCAGTGGAGCAGAGGCAGGAATCGGGCGTCAGGCCGCTCGGCCCAGGGCATTCCCGCCGGCATCGGGGACTCGGCAGTCCGCTGTGTACGGGCTGTGTGCACCGTTTGGTTTGCATGAGCAGCGATTGCTTCTCTAGAGTCACAAGCACTTCAGGCTGTTCCCCTCCCATCCCAGAGCCCAGATGCTGTTATGTTCTTGCAGCTTTACAATTTGAAATCGCTGTTCGAAATCCACGGAGCACACCCAGGGCCCCGCATCTGCACGTCCAGATTAGCAATGCAGTTATATGCTCAGTTGTGCAAAACTGAATCCCTGGGATTCCCAGGTGACAAAAAAAGCAGGACCAGGACTAGCGGGGTTAGACTCGTGAGCGCCCAGACCCAGCATGAGAGCATGCCATTGCCTTCCTTTGAGCATCCGCGAGCATCTCCAGGTACTTTCTGACGGGTTGCCATCTACTTGGCTTCTCATCTGCTCAGGAAACCTTCCAACTATGCCAAGGGCTTCTCCCAAGGACTCTCAATCGTCAGAAAAACAAATTAAACAACACGGTCCTTAAACTTTCAACCTGAAAAGCATTTCCTGAAGATTATCCTGTCCGTTTCCACAGCCTCCACCGCCGCACTGATAGGCTTGACACCCTCAGCAGCCACAGAGAAGTCCCGACCAAGTAATGAATGGAGACGTGGTGTCAGCTGAAAACTTAAGTTGCCTTCGGACACAATGGCGCTTTTGTCCTCATTTCCCGAACAGTCAATACCTCGTGAGATACTATCTGTTGCTAGATCCTAGCCAAGGCTCTCAAATGCATCTTATACAATACGGGAAAATACCTTTCCAAAGATGGTAATAACAGCTTATCTGTATCAGGCTTCTTGGAGCGCCTTATATAACACCCTCCTCCTGGTCTCACATCAGGTGCAGCCCTGAGAAAGGCCGTCAAGTGTTCGATTGAAAAAGCGAATGCATTAAAATGGGCCATCTTCCCAGTTTGAACCTGAGCCATTGAGGGTTGGAAGGGACCTCAGGAGGTCACATCTAGTCCAACCCCCAGTCCTCACCCCTGCAAGTTGGCAGAAGGTCTGCGGACCTGCAAAGCCACAGACATCTGACTTGGGGAATCAGCAGCCAGGTTCCCATACAGCCCCACTGTGCAAGGTGCATGGTGCGTGCGACCTGTGCTCAGCCATCACCGCCGCGCGTGCAGACGGGCTGGAACGGGGTGTGGAAACTGCAGGGAACGCCGAGCAAGTAGAGGGGAAATAATTTACAAGACAAGGGTTGAAATCTGAACCCAGGCTCAGGCTTTCCATCCAGAACCACTAGCACTGCTCTCCCGGGTCGCTTTTCCATCACTATTGGTGCAACGAGTTTTTTGGGGCACCCCATGCCAGTGAAACCCCGTAGCCCCTGGGAGGATGAGCACACTAGCCATGTACACCCTGCCAACCCATCCCACCGCAGCAACGCTCCAGATCCAGACACCGACACGCAGAGAATTTGGCTTGGGGCTCAGCAAGAGGCTCTGCAAACTCCCTGCGGCCCCGATCCCCTGCAGGAAAAACACGGATGAGCAGAGGGCACCGGCCAGCGCGTGGACCAGGGGGCTGGCAAGGCTGGGATGCGCTGCAACTCAAATACATGAACTTTAAAAGCAGCATGTTCCCAGCAGCTAGTGGCCTGAGCAAAGCCCAGCTGCATGGCTTTGGGGTGGGAGGGCAAATATCCAAGCGGCTACAAGCAGAACAGAGCGCTTGAGGCCCCAAGTCCATGGATGAAGTCAGGGCCCCCAAACAAGATCCACTTCTAGAGGGGGAAGGAGTGGAGATGCCCTTGCAGCTGGAGGACAAGGCTAGGCTATTTAGCATTGCTAAGCAACAGTGCTTATTATAGTCTAGCTCTCATTGCTAAGCAACAGTGCTTATTATAGTGGAGCAGACTAATGAGCCCACCTGCGCACTGGTTCTGGGCTCAGAGGAGCCTCTTTGCAGGAGAGCTGCCCTTGGAGGCGGCGAGTCCCTGGTGCAGACAGGACTCTGCAACTAAACAGAGGGCTCCTCAGCACCCGGAGGACTGGGACTAGAGAGCGAAGCCTTCAGCCGACCCCCGCGGTAGCTGCTGTGGCTTGCAAGTCCCTCTCTTCCTATTTGCAGAACAGCACCAGGCCACTGCCTTCCAGCAGGTAACACAGACGCCTCCCTTTTGTAATCCTGCAGCACGTAAAACATGCCAAGGAGTTTTGCACGGCGCTGAGGCAGCTGGATGAAGCATCAAGCAGAACTGTTCTCCTCCAGAGGGTTTTCCCCAAAGCCCAAGGCAGCAGCAGCCCAGCTGTGCTTCCACTTTCTGGGGAGCTCCCAGATCCAGTGGCAACGCATGGTCTTTAATGACTTCAGGCCACATCCTTGGCTCGTTTAAACTTGCCCAGGATCCCCAGACCTCAAAGGCGTTAGGTAATGCATGACCTGACAATTGCTGTTATGAACATCAAGTGCATTTCCAGATTTCTCCTGCCTTGGGTACACCCAGACGCATGTAAGGACTGGTGCACGAGCCTTTTGGCTTGTCTTGGGTTTCTCTGTGGCGTCAGGATGCCCTGAGCAGTAGAAGATGGGGCTGTAGCGGTATTTCCGACTTGTACCAGAGCCTGGGCTGCCCTACATCAGAGCAGATCCGCCGACCCCCTTGGATCTTTGCTGACTGAGGCCAGCTGCCGAGCAGACCTGCTCTCTGTCATGTTCCCAGCCAGCCAAGCTGCTACTTGGCTGCCAGTTTGCACACGCATGCACTGACCTCCAGCAGCCATCTCCAAACCAAAAGGGGAGCTCTGAAACAGGGTCTGACTCAGGATCCTGGGAGGGCCGGATTCATACTTTGAGTGGGGAAAACTCCTCCGACCTCCGCAGAGACTCAGGTGCTCTTACCAGGTCTGGCTTTGGCTCACGCACATACCACCTGACCCCTAAGAGAACAAGCTCACGAGCAAGGCATACACTTTTTCATGATAGAAATAATAAAGGGTTTCTGGCTGCATTTGCTGAGGTCCTGGGAATATATAGGCAGCCCCCGAAATCACCAGGACCCGAGAGCGCTCAGCACCTAAAAACCAGGCCGTGCACTTAAGTGGGCTCTGGAAATGCAAGCTCAGGCCCTCAGCTGCGGGGTTCAGCCCCCTTCTCTGGGCGCTGGAGGCCTCATTGCTGTCCAGCACAGAGCCCTGCTCCCTTGGCCTGACCGGCGAGGACCTTCCTGCAAATGGCCAGAGGGACCTTGGGCGCTGCCCAGACCTGTTCAAGGGACCCACACAGGACAGGGCAGGGCTTTGGGAAGGAAGGAGGGTCTGGGGGGTGGAGCACGGTATTGGCACTCCTAAGATCAGGGTTCAAGTCCTGACTCCTACAGACTGCCTGGGAAAGTCTCTTAGTTGACCTACTGCCTCAGTTTCCCACCTGTAAAGGGGGATGATAAGGCTAAAGATGGTGAAGCACTTGGACGAGGGCTGAATAAGTAACTCGACTCTTCTCCGGGGAGCACAGGGACTGCTCGGAGAGAAGAGGCCAGGCAGACAGAGGCAGCGCAAGCCGGTCGAGGTCACCGAAGATCACCTCGCATACGACCGCTGAGAGCGTCCGCACACGGAGGGAGAAGAGGCTGGGTGCAAGCTTCATGCACAGCTCTCGCCTCAGGCTGCTCTTAGAAAACCCTGCCTCCCAAATGTCAGTCCCAGCTTATATGCCCCCCCGGATGCAAACCCTTCAACTCAAGGCGAGAGACTGGAGAAGAAGGGGAGCAGTGAAAGGCACGGCAAGGAGGAACAGATGCCCAGAACGACTGCTTGTGGAGTGAAAGCTTTTATTGGAGGGGAAGCACCAGAACCGGATACAACCACTGCACAACGCGAGAGCCTGAGCTCAGCGCTGGAGAATAAAGCTGGCCAAGGAAGTTCTCAGAGAAAACCCCAACAGTTTTCAACTAACTACATGACAAGCTGCTAGCACCCACCCTATTGTACAGTTGAATTCATTAGAAACAGAAGAATCACGGTCTTGAAACGAAGCATTGCTCAGAAAGCAGTACGGGAGCCCAGGACTCTTCGGTTGTGCAGGTCACCGCCTCCTTCCAGATGTCCCCGGCGGGAGCGCCCGGTTCTGGTCCTTTTCTGGGTCCCTCAGACCATTTTGGTCAGCACCACCGCACGCTGTCAGGAGGAGAAGGCACGTCAGAAAGAAGCCCCCTTCTTTTCTCTGCCCCGCGGAGGTGCTCCCTCCCGTCTGCTCAGACGCGGGAGCCAGGTAACGAATGAGCCCTGGGCGGTCAGTCGGGGTTAGTGCCCCTGGCTCTGCTCACAAGTGGAAATCGGAAGGAAGTGTGGGGCGGGGGTAATTCATCTAGTCTCAATGTGTCCACCCGCTCTATCCATCGCACAAAACCACTCCATGGTTTTGTATAACGGGTGGCCTCACAGGAGAAGACCCTTGATTGAATGGTGATGAAGAGTTACATCATCGCTTAATAGAAAACAGGGCTATTTAATGAGGTATCCATGGATGAAATCCATAGAGCTCCTACTTGCCACGGGCATGTTTAACCGTGTCTCAGCCTGCAGCAAGAACTTTGCTTCCCAAAGAAAGCAACAGTGTCATGGTGCTTTTGGTGCCCCCGGGTGCTCTTGACCAGGTTGAACTCTGCTGGGAACAGCAAGGTATTTTTACAGAAGGCCGCAGGTCAGGAGCAGCCTCCGCTTTTCTGACAGCTTTTTGTGCTTTGCAAATCAGGGAGCGCAGTTTTAGCCCTAAAGGTCTAGATTGCACTCGCGTCCCAGCCGTTTGGTCAACCAAGGACGGTGAGCGGCCCTGGAAGGAAAATGCGGGTGTCGAATCACCCGCAGAGCCGGGGCTTGCACAGGAAGTCTGGGGCAAGGGCTGGCAGCCTCCAAGGGCTGTAAAGACCGCGCCAGGGAGAGCCCGGAGGAAAGAGCCTCGCGGCCGGAAAGCAGCACAGAAACCAAGCGAGCCGACACGTACGTCAGTGATGTCCACAGCAGCATTGGTCAGGTCCATGTTGAAAAGCTGAGGTAGTGGCACGCCTGCTTCCAGGACAGCTGAAATAAAGAGAAACGGTGCTCAGCACCGCCAGCGCAGCCACGCAGGACAGGCGAGGCGGCTCCGAGCCCCCACTAGACTCTAAAAGGCAGAAGATTCAAAGACAAAAGCAGCCTTACTCCTGAGCTTGGGCAGGTGCAGGGACTCGAAGATCTTACGGAGCCAGTCTTCAATGTCAGAGATCTGCAAGGGGAAGAGGAGAGTTTTTCTGACCGAGGAAGAGCGCCTCTGCCTCTCCATTGCGGAGAGCCAGGCTTGCCCATACCCCCTGCCGGCTCGTTTCGTGGGGCTTTGTCTTCAGTGAGTGGGACAATCGTTTCTCAGGTCGTGGGTGAGGAAAGGGATGGTCCAGCCGCCAGGGCCACTATCTGTAAGGTAAAGCCTGGGGGGATATAGGGCTCACAGGAAACCCATCACTGGACGGGCACCTTCTCTCCGGGGCCTGGTGCTCTCCTGCCCCCCAAGACGCCAGAGCGGAGGTGCTCTGTAAGAGGGAGGAAAGTTGCCTTTGCCCTTCTGAGGATGCCTACTGGGCTGGGAAACCGAGTGGGACAAAGACAAATGTGTTGACCAAATGGTATCGGTGAAAAATTGCAGCTTTATCCCATAGGACAAGCTGGATGGGACTGAGATGGATTAAACCCTAAGTCGTTATTCCTTGGCTCCCGTTCGTGGCATTCGGTCACTTTATGCAGCGCGTGTTCGAGTAGCGCCACAGACTTACATCGAAGGGGCCGAAGTGCGACGAGGCCAGCCAGAACCGAACGCTGCAAAAAATAAAAGCAGTCAAGACCACTTCAGAGCCCGTTTATCTGTATATCCCCTGTATCCACGCGGCGGGTGGGAAGATGCAGGAGTAGATTGCAAAAACGAGCAGTTCTTTGGGACGAATGGAGATCTAGCTCGTTATGAAATCTCAACAGCCAGGAGAAGCTGGAGTGTGAAGTGCTAAAGCCTGGTTTCCCTTGACTTAAAATGCACCGTGGCAATGCTCTGAAATCCCGTTTGATCATCTCTGGAGTTTGTCTTATACGTGAGGTGGACTTTCCCACCCAAACTGAAAGTTGCGGAATGCTTTTTGAAGATTTCAGAGGTCACATTTCAAGTGAGCCTCTCCACCAGGGCAGTCTCAGCAAAAAATCACTCACTCCGGTGCATTTGTGTTGCATTTTTGACCTGCCTTGCAAGCCCCATTCAGCCGTGTTCCCGCGATCAGCATGAGGACTGGCCCAACGTAGGCACGGTGGACGAGCCCCCAGGCTTACCTTTCCACCTGGAAGTTGAAGTGTAGCTTGTGGTCTTTCACACTAAGGCTGAGACTCAGAATGACATTCTGCAATTAGAGCAACGACATAAAGGATACTGGCTCTGTCCTTTCCCACTTTAAGGCTGAAAACAAAACCCCGTGTTTTTGGAAGCACCCCCATTCACAGGAGGACGTTTCTGTTTGCACGCGCAGCTCGGAGCGCTTGCTAGACTCCGCCAACTTGATTTTTCACCAGATACTTTCACCGCCCATCTTTATTTTGAGCTATTTCTCAAACGTGTGGTTTTATCCACTTGCCTGAGAACAGCGCAGCTCATCACCTGGTCTACTGGCCTTAACTAAATCTCACATCGGTTGTGTCGCTTTTTGGATATGAAAAGCAATCCAAGAGCAATTCTGTCTGGACTCTGGAGACCCAATAAAGGAGCGAATGCCCACGCGCTCTCTCCGCACTTACCCCATCCACTGTAAAGAGGGGCTGCAGAGTTGCGTTCTTGTGGCGGATGAGCACCTCGATGGAAACAGTGACGTTCAAAGTGGCTTTCCAATCATGCAGGGTCAGTTGAGGGGGCGAAGCGAGCCTGATCCTCACCACCAGCGGCAGGTGTTTTGGTATCAGGTGCGACACCTGCGGAAGGGGTGAGGCAGAGTGTGGAAGACTGCAAAGGTTTGACAGACGCAGACAAAAGAGCTTGAAAGCCAAGAGAGGCACTGACCTTGGGGATCTTGGGCTTGATGGCATCGCTTGTCAGTGGAACGAGAGGGTCAGCCTGGGGGAGAAAGACAGTGCAACGGGAGTCAGAGAGCTGAGCCGCTTTCAAGAGACAGATTGCACCTAACAACAGCCTTCTGCCCCCTCCCTCCACCCAGAAACATGATTTTCTGCCTTGTCCTTGCTTCCCTCCAGCCGCAGCCCCAGGTTTTTGTCTGGTTTGTTTTCAGCCCTACTAGCAGTAAGCCACGCAAGTCCTGAGATGACAAAGACATGGCACATAATCCAAGCAACCGTGTGCGGATCAGACCACCCTCCGCGGCCACTTCACCCCTGCTCCAGAGCTGGATCCAGGCCCAGGCAATGCACAGCCATTGACCATGGGCGCCGTGCACGTCCGAGCTTGTCACACCGCAGAAAGTGCAGGGTCGCTCAGCCCCGCATGAGAGCAGGACGCACTGCACGGAGGGCCAGCTTTAGCAAGGGCTTGGAGGTCCATGCACCAAGACAAAAGCCGCTCTCAAGCCCCTTGTGCCCGGGGTAGGAGCTAGGCAGGAGGTAGGCAGAGAAGAGACGTGCATGGTGGACACATCTTCTTGGCTTAATTGCAACTAAAAAGGCAGTGCATTTTCCACCACGGCTGGCTCATTTGGAAGCAAAAGCCGATGGGTGTGCACAAAAACTGTGAACCCAGCACAGGTGAGCGCCGGATCAGGGGCTGCGGGGAAACAGCGCGGGGTAGTCTGTAGGGCTCACCAAGGGACTGGTGATGTCCATGTCAAGGTCCCCTCTATTGTGTAGCAGGGCGAACACCGTGTTCAGGAGACTTTCTGAGAGAACAACCTGGGAAGTGTGGTCTGACACAGGGGCCAGAGACATGGGTGCTCCAGGTCCCATCTGGGGGGCAATTAGGTGGCCCGCGGCATCTGTAACCAAAGCCTGGGAGAAATTTTTAAAAGTGGGATATTTGCATTACCACACGGAAGACGAGGCATCAGACGGGAACTCAGTATCATCGCGGTCCCGCTGCACAGCAAGATTGAAGGTACAAATACTTTTATAAAGAGTTAATGCCTGACAAAGACATGTTTCCACAAATGGCTAATTGATTGTTACAGCTGATTATAGGATCCAATCAGGAGGTCGTGTTTAGCCCCAGACGATCAACTCCTATACAATCTCGTACTAACGTACAGCAGTAACAGAGGCTACCAAGATCCACAGCCCGCTTATAAGCTTAACGAATCGTGCCTCTGCACCCCATTGTAAGCTTAATGAATTGTGCATCTGCACCCCGTTATAAGTGAAAACTGCATTTAAAGGGTGACCACTGTCACTTTATAAAACACAGTCGTTAGGTAAAGCAGATTAAAGAGTAGTGATGTTTTACTAAACGGTATCCAACGTGTCAGTGCCTTATCACCATGACTGAGGAAGACCAGTGTTATCACATGCAGTTGCCAGGCCACACAGAGCAGCATCTGCTGGTGTCTCCTCTGGAAACAAGGAATCTCCCTTAATAAATAGTCACCGCCCGACGGGGGGATTTGCACGTGTTACCCCGTGCTGCAGACCCAGGCATGTCTAAGCCAGGAAGAAGAGTAATACCTACATTTAAATCCACCTGGAGGTGTTGGCCGTTGACCAGGGGAAGGCCGTTGACCAAGTAATGGATATGTCCCAGTTTTCCAATTGGGGCCGCAGCTGCAGAGAAACAGAGACGAGCTCATACAGCGTGATGAACTGCAAACTGAGCACGGTTGTCCCAGGATGTAGCTGTATCCCCGAGCATCCCTGATCGTGACCTTCCCATTCAAACTCCTCGCTGGAAGGCAGCTCATGGACTGACTGCTGGGAAGAAGTCTATCCAGCTGCTTTCCTGGGACATAAACCCAGAGCCAAGCCACACTGAGCAGGAATCGTCACAATGGAAATGGCTGCAGACCCCTCCACCCTCCTTGCTGGAAAGTCCCACGAGCACTAGGGATCAAGAAACATTTTGGAAGCAATAAAGTTACCAGAAACTTACTGTCCATGGCATGAATCACAGTGTTTGTGAGGCTGACCACAGTATCAATCACAGGACAGAGCTGTAACACAGAAAGGGAAGGCCACACTGCATGAGACTCTTCAAGTGGATCCTGGACCGGGCTGTGTTATTCTGGACATGTATTATTAATATTGCAGATCCCTGAACTCAGCAGAGAGCTGCTGCAGGAAGCCCATGAAGGTCATGGTCTGTGCAGGGAAACCTCTTCAAAATACTCTCTTCCCCCTGTGCCCAACAGGATGGAGGCCGAGCAGTGGTCACATCCTGCTACAGCTCCAGAGGCACAAATTGAAGCCTCAGTCTAGAATGGCGTTGAAGACTGCCTCAGTCAACCGAGCTGCAAAAGGGGGCCAATGGCTACCGCACCCATGCCTGAAGCAGGGGGCTGCTGGCATCATTAGACATCAAGACCCTATCTGCTAATGCCCATGCTGGCCTGTGAGGAAAGGCTTGTCACAGTGCATCAGGGGTACAGAAGCCAACCTTTCAGCATCGCTTTTGCACACCTCAGCATGACTCCTGTACCGAGCTGTGAACAAGGGAGGTTTAAGCTGGAGGAAAAACTGTCTCACGAGGAGGGTGGTGAAGCACTGGGACAGGCTCCCCAGAGTGGTGGGGGACTCTCCATCCTTGGAGGTGTTTAAGACCCGGCTAGACAAAGCCCTGTCTGGGATGATGAAGTTGGGGCTGGTCCTGCTTGGAGCAGGGAGTTGGACTGGATGTGACCTCCTGAGCTCCCTTCATCCCTGTGCAAGAAGTTCACACCGAGGGCAAGGCTTGGGCCACTTTTCTGAACAACACATACACCTCCTTAATGCCTGCATGGACTGGGCGTGCATATGGAAACAGCATTAGTACATCCAAAGAGTGAGACCACTTTCCCTGCATCATTGCACAATGGGCTTTCTTTTGGAAGATGAGCCTGTGTCCATCTCAATGGTCCTTGTTCACAGGGTGGGGGAAAGGGTGGAGGGGTCCAAATGACTTCAGGGGAATGACTAGAGCAACGGGAACCGCTTGCACGTCTCACAGTTTGCAGGTATCATTCTGATCGAATCAAATGTGTCACGATGCAGACTTACCACTTGAGGCAGGAGCTTGATAAGGGCATTCATTAAGAACTTTTCCACATGGATCAAGCTAAATAATAGGACAGGAGGTTACAAGTGATGCCTGTTTACACAGGGCAAAATGACTACAACAAGCACAAGAGAAATCTACCCACTCGCCAACGCCCCCACCCTGTCCTCTGCAGAGAGCAGGGCTGTGTCGGGATTTCTACACGAAAAACACACTCAGGCCCAATGTTCGAATGACTACCCATTGATCAAGCCTGCGGCACGGTGCAGAGATGCTCTGCAATTCCCCAGTTAGGCCACACCCTGAAAGACAGTTACTCATTCACAGAAAATAATCCCAACATTTAACCACCCCCGGTGTCAAATAAAAGGAGTGAATTAATGCATCCCTCTGAACGGCAACAGTAAAAGTGTTCACTGCAGGCACAGCTATCGCACGCAGTCAGGGGGCATAGCAGGTATCGCTGGCACCTACCTAGAAATGGCCTGAACGTTACCAACATGAGTCAGGCAGTCCTTGACGACTAGCTTGATGCCACCTTTGCCGTCCGACTGCACCTCGACCGTCGAAGTGATGTTCACTTCCACCTGGAGAAGAGGCTTCTCGTCCAAATCGCTGAGAACGGACAGAAGGATTCAGCGCCCTTCCCCTGGCAAATGCTCCTGCTGCCTGACTGTCCCAGAGCCCAGGTGAACGGCCCAGTAAAGAGCATATTCATGCTAAACCTGGGGCCCTCCTGCTTGATTAGCCCCTCATTATTTCTGAACCTTAATTGCACCTCGTCACCTTTGAAAAATGATAATACAGTTAACAAAGGACAGCTGCCTAATTGACACCCGCCTTCGAATACCCTGTTAATGAAGACCCTAAGGAAGTGAGGAGTATGCCCTGGTCTGAGGTTTCTCTGACTACAATCACCTGCTTTCGCACCCGCTCGAGGGAAGATGCTCACCTCTTGCTATCACCGATTGACACTTGGGTGTAAAGAGTCAGCTCGAGCCCGGGTCCTGGCAGGACCTTTACCGATACTTTGGGGAGAGTAATGTGCACAATTTTCAGCCTGGGAAACAAAACAGATTGAGAGCCAGCAAATGAAGCGATTGCTGCAGATGCCACGCCGTGCTGCGCCACCACCCTGCGCCATCCCACCCTGAGCTGGAGTGCTCCAGGGAGCTGCCATCTGGCCTGTGGGAGCTGCGTTTTAGCATTATTTCAACTCTGCTGCATGCTTGGAAGCTCTCTGGGTTCATAAATGGTGCAAATGAGCACAGAAACTGCCTCGGGGAGCCACAGTGATGCCTGCGTGCTGTACACCCAAGCTGCCTTTGCGACCCCTGCCCGCTCTGCTTTGAGAGCTGGTTACAGCATCTTGCCCACATGTGCCAGAAATTAACTGAGGGGGATTTGCAAATGCCTGGACCATGCCCTGACTTACCCAGTAAGTCCTTTAATCGGGTTCAGCAGACTTCCGAGCAGACTTTCAGCCTCGCTTAACAGACCGTGCAGGATGCCTGACCCAGCTCCATTGATATCTTCGAGGATGGACAGGACATCGAATTTTTTCAGTAAATCTTGTATAACTGAAAAAAGGACAAAGAGTTCAGAGCAGATCATGTGCATTCAGATCCCAGTGGTGCCATGGCCTGACTGCAGCTCCCCCAGGCCTTGGCTGCCCCATTTGGAAAAGGGATTTACGGAGGAGGGTTTTGAAAAGACCTGTGAAAGCCCTGGGTACAAAGCATCTATCAGTGTAAGATAGAATAGGTCACCCAAAGGCTTTGTTCCTGTACCCCAGCAAGCAACAGGAAGGGCAAAATGATTCACTGGATAGTAATAAATCTGGGCCATCCCACCTCTATTTCATTATTTAGCAACAACAGCAATGCTTACAATTTTCTATTACGTGGCCATCCAAATTAGCAATAGCCAAGGGATTTTCAAGGACAGCCTGAGATGGCACCAGGAGACCACAAAACAGGAAAATGGCCCACAACTTCATCTTCTTTGCGTTGGATACCTGCAAAAAGCATCCCCTGTTAGCAAAACAGAGCATAATGAGCAATGACAGGACACGGTGCTGGAGAGGCAGCAGATGAGCTGGGACAAGACCCGACAGCTCCCCAGAAGGAAGCCAAAGGAGAGGCAAGGGAAGAAAGTCCATCGGAGGAGATTTATTGAAGGTCCTGATGCCTGGTCCCACCGAAGACGGCTGTAAGGACCCTAGCACCAATCCCGGACCACAGGCACATTACCTATTCCCTTTTGGGATGATCTCAGGATGCTTGAGCGGGAATTGGAGCGTTTTAACCCGCAAACTAAATCTTGTCTCCTCTCCATAAGGAAGTCAGGAGACCACATAACAGACATGAAAAGGAACGTGAGGACTCGAACACAGATTTCACTGCAGAAACAGGGAGCAAGGAGAGCAAATCCTCACCTAACTGCCAGCTTCTCTGATACAAGGACAAACACAGCGAAAGCGTCTGCTGGTATTAAAGTCCCTTTTCTATCAGTATGTTAAAGAAAAGCATAACGTACACATTTTAAAACTTTGTTTGAATTTTAGGGACATCCTTACACGTGCCATGGGATTCCCTATACACGAGTAGGCCACGCAGAGAGAGCTCAGATGCTCTCACGATGCAGAATGAACTCCCACCGTCCCAGTCCGTTCCCAAGGAATTTAGGACAAAACAGAGCAAAATGCATCATTCGCCCTGGTTGTAAATCTACCTAAGTTAACAGAGTTACAGAGAAGATAATTTAATCCCCAGTTATTTATGAAACCCTTAAAATAATCATAACACAACAGGACCATATAAAAGCCATGCATAACATCACCCGTCTCCCTGCGCTGGTGCACTGAGGATAAGTCTAAGAGACTACTCTTCAGATCGTCTTGTTCTTACCTTGCCGAGATCTTAGTCAGGAAGATGTATCTCAACCCCTTGTCCTCCTCTTCTGCCGGTCCTCTGCAACGGGCCCTCTTATATACAAAAAAATTGGTGGCAAAGACAAGGAAAATGGCGCAATTGAGGAAAGCCAAGATAATTGGTTGGGTGCTGAACAAATAACGTGTGGGTTTTGATGTCATCCAATGCAAACATTTCCTTAGAGAAGTGAAAAGTTAGGTAAATTATTGAGCAACATATATCAAATGCAGGGGCCAGCTGTAGGCCAGCTCCGTAATCTGCTGTTCTGGGGGGCCGGTCCCGCACAGCCACATCTCGCTGCTCAAGTCAGCGGGCAAAACAGGGATTGATGCAAAAGATGGCCAAAAAAGGGTATAAAACCTTTAAGAAAATCAGCAGCAACTATTTTTCAGTGGCAAATCTGGGGTTTTAACTGAATGGCGTTTATATAAAAAAAATAAAATCCCTTTTTTTTTTTTTCCAGTTTTAGGCTGAAAACTGAAAACTTTAATTTAACGCCCAATATCTATTGGGCCGTTCTTACTGGGGTGTTTGCATTTGGATGCTTGGTGGCCCCCGCCCTCCATGGACGGGGGTCCTGAGCTGGGGACTCCTAGCTAAAAGGAGAGACACAATAGCCCACAGCGCAAGGCCCAGCAGAGAGCAGGGACAAGAGCCCCCGAGCAGCAGCTTTCCCCAGCATCCTGCCCGCTCAAACTGTTCTTTTTTTCCAGTCAGAAGCTTATCATTCACAATTTTTCATCCCTGCCAAAAAAAAATTGAAATATCATGCACACCCAGCTCTGTGGGCATAGCCTTAAACTCATGTGGTGTTGTCACTATCTGGCAACAGGCTTTCCACAGCTGTCCCATGAGGTGTCTAACCTGAGCAGAGCAATGCATGACAGGAGAAACCCGTGAGGTGGTCCCACCGCCTCCCCCAGCACAGGACCTGAGCATCGCACCATCGCGGCCATGTCTGCCCACAGACACCCCAGTGCCGAGGGCAGTGCAGCTCCCCACATTTGGCAGAGGAAGAACAAAGCAACTTGCCCAAGGCGACACAGGGCAGCAGTGGCAGAGGACTGAGCCCAGGCTGTTACCCCAAGACTGAGCTCCCTTTCTTCTCCGAAGAACATAATCCACAACTCTCTGCCTTGAAGCAGTTATTAAGGAGGGCCTTGTCCAACATCTGCTGAAGTCACCGGGAGTTTTCTTCATGAAGTTCAGCAGACTCGAGACAATGGGCGTATCGGACCAGGGAGGCCTCTATGCTTCGCTCAGCACTCCCGGCTAGAGGCACGGACCAAAGCAGGTGGCAAAGAGTGGAGAGACAAATGACGAGGGCAGAGCAACCAACACGTTTGCTTTTGCACCACTTTGTGTTGCTGCCACCTCCACCGCCCATGGTGGGAACATAGCCAGGCCAGATTTTGCTGTCATTTCTCTTGACTACATTTCCACTTCCTTTCAACAAAGGCCAGAGGAAGCCCACACACCTGAGCCACGGATGAGATGTGCATCGTTGCGGAGCGTCTCCTCCTCCTACCCTGCAAAACAGAGGCAGGAGGCAGAGGGCCCAGTGTGGAAACGGAGCAAGGCGCTTGCTTCTCCAGCGGAGCAGGACTGGCCTTAATGTCCGCGGCTCAGCAGAGCTCTTCCCACCGAGCAGCGTCATCGCAACCCCAGGGAGCAAGCGAGTCACAAGGCATCCCTAGTTCATCTCATGGTTTCTTATAGCTTTCTTGTACACCAGCAAGACAGTCTCAAGTTATCGCTCCATCAGGTCCATGCCAGGCTATAAAAACATCAAAATAATCAGCAAGAGAACAGTGTAACCAAAGCCCTGTGCAATAATGGGGCACTTCCATTGCTAGGCACCTTTCAGACATGCTTCTATCTTGGCTTCCTACCAGCGGCGGGTCTACGGCAGTCCCTCATTTCGTACACAGTGAAGAGGATGTTGAGACCTGAGGCCCAGCTCCACGGTTCTCCAATAAAAGCACGCTCCAAAGCCCAAAGAACAAGAAATTAAATCATCAAGCAGGAAAGCACCACAGGGCATTGAGCCTGCTGGACTTTGTTAACCACCTAAGCCCGCGGACTTGGTGCAAAGAGCTCGACAGGACATCGCTAAACCGGCCTGGGGGCCAGGGGTGGGCGAGTCCCAGCAATGGTCCTCTTGACCAACGCCCGGCCCTGCTGTAGCACTGGAGCCGGTCAATGCGGAGTCTCTTTGAGATCCAGGTCCCTGCCTCAGCCATCCAGTCCCACGCACCATGTGCTGAACAGGCAAAAGATTCAATCATATGAGCTAATGGTGAGCAGCTTGGGTGCAAAAGTTAGGGGGATCCTACGTGGTTTGGCTTCTGGATCTTCATGCCACTGGCGCGCTCGGAGGAGGGGGCAAGCACTGGCTGGGTAACTGCTTAGATGGAAACTCTTCATTTGATGCTTTGGATGGCAAATGCAACGGCCTAAGGGGTTCTTCTGTAACCGAGAGGACCTTCCAAAAGGGCACCGTCTTAGACTTAATACTTTGTGCAAACTTCTCGTGAAAAGACAGGTTTCCAGGTGGTCAGCTCAGGTATCTTCTGTCACATGCTAATTCCAGCTTTGAATAGGGTATTATGTAAAAGCCAAGGGAGGGAAGCA
Source organism: Gavialis gangeticus (assembly GCF_001723915.1). Classification (NCBI taxonomy): domain Eukaryota; kingdom Metazoa; phylum Chordata; order Crocodylia; family Gavialidae; genus Gavialis; species Gavialis gangeticus. The sequence continues at coordinate 9,706,154 of NW_017729009.1, forward strand.
CAGGTACCAACGCACTTACAGTGTTTTCATTGTCCCATCAACTGGATCCATCGGTCACCTCAAAAGCACAATGGGTTCCTGTGCTGGCTAGATCTTGACATTTGATAAAATAAATGTACGCCAGCAAGATAGTATCATGTTATCGCCCCATCGCATCCTTGCCAGCCTATGAAAACATCCAAATAATCAGCAAGTGAACAGCGTAACCAAAGCCCTGTGCAATAACAGGTCGCTTCCATTGCTAGGCACCTTTCAAACATGCTTCTGTCTTGGCTTCCTACCAGCGGCGGGTCTACAGCGGTCACTCGTTTGGTCCACAGCAAAGAGGATGTCAGGGCCTGAGGCCCAGCTCCACGGTTCTCCAATAAAAGCACTCTCCAAAGCCCAAAGAACAAGAAATTAAAGCCCGCAAGAGGGAAAAATTATCAAATGGCGCAACAGACAGTGTGGGGTCCAGCAATCCACTCTGAAAAGTAAATTTAAGGACAGATACATTCAAGAACTGCCAGGACAAGGAGCAATGGGCTCCGGTCGCAGCAAGGGAAGTTGAGGTTGGATATTAGGAAAACTCTCTCACTAGGAAGGAGGTGAAGCACTGGGACAGAGGGGTGGTGGCGTCTCCATCCTTGGAGGTTTTCAAGACCGGGGTGGACAACGCCGTGGCTGGGATGATGTAGTTGGGGCTGGTCCTGCTTGGAGCGGGGAGTTGGACGGGATGTGAGCCCCTGAGGTCCCTTCCAGCCTTCGTTGTCTCTGATGGCATGTGAAAGAGGAGCGTTAGACAGCTAAGAGACAAGTGAGACAAGAGCAGTCATGGCAAACTCATGGGTGAAAAGAAAGACTGAAATCCTTGGTAGAAGATGTTTTTCAGGTGTTAGGAGTGTTTGAACGTTACATAATTCAGCTATGCCTTGCACAGTGGGCTCCTTCTGCCCAGGGGACCTCACCAGCACAGCCTTGCAGCACATCTGTTAGGGTTATATAGGCTTGGCAGAATTCAATTTTTATTTTTTTCCTCATTTCGACAGATAATATCAATGTTTACTTTTAAGCATTTATTTCAGTGTTATTCATTAAAATGTTCAGGGTTGCACAAAATTAGGGCTGACAGGGGCAGACAATTTATTAAATGATAGTATACTATTATTATAGTGCAAGTTAACTGCCTGCCATGACAAAAATATCTCCTGTAGGACTGCTGCCAGCTGAGCAGCAGAGCTGCCATCGGTCCCCTCGGTCACTTCCTCTCCCTTTGCTCCCAGTCCCCTGGGGTTTCTGGGTGTTGCAGTCCAAACCAGAGTCAGCATGGTGCTGTAGGCTTGCTCCCCTGTCATCACACACTCCACCGAATCCGGCCAATATGAGGAAGGCAGGGTAGTGTTGCACCTTATAGACTAACTAAACTGGAAGTGCACAAGCTTTCATAAGCAGCAGCAAACGTCACCAGCTGATCGTGCATCCAGATCAATGAGCCTGAAGGCCTGCAGTGACAGGGAGCAGACGTACAGGGACACATTGCAAATGCAGTAACCGCGGTGGCTGCACCGATGTCAGTGGAGCAAGCTGGGTGATATCAGTGCCACCCAAGAGTGGCATCTGGTCAGAAAGAATTTGAGGGCCTTTCTCCATCAGTGAATTGGGCACTGTGGGAGAATAAAACATGTTCACTCTGACTTAAAAATAGCAGGTACAGGGGACCTCTGTGCTTCGTCACTGCCGGAATATGTCCACAGGTTACTAAAGGACCCTTCAAATATACCCTTTGCAGTTCAAGGAGCAGGGGCCTGGATGGGATTCCTCTAGCCTCCAAGGATGGACTGGAGATGGACAGCCTGCCCTGCGAAGCAACTGTGATGCATCAGTATCTGCAGACGGGGCTGGTGGCTAGTGCTGAGTCCTTCACACATCCCAGCTCCAGTCCAGCAGCACCAACACCAACAGCCAGTACATGTAACCATTGTGCCAGATGCCGACATTTGGGAGTGCACTAGGTGATCTGGGGCCAATCAGCTGGGGTTTTCAGTTCGATTTCCTTCCCCCCCCCACGAGGTCATGAAAACGTCATTTGGAAGTTTTTCTCTTCCTAAGCGAATGCAAGTTTAGATGACTTGATTTTGCATTACTTGTGGCCGGGACAATAGTTAAGATCTTCAGGGCTCTTTTCTTTTATTATTATTTTTTAGCATTGAAAATAATGGGAAGAGACGGCACCGCAACTCTCACTGGGACACATCACCACACTTCTAAGCCGCTCTCCTTCAGTGCTTTGGATGTTTTGAGGGGGACAATTTCTTGTGAGCATTACAAACTGAATACCTCCTGTATTTGGTAATGAAGGCAGGATAACAATACTAGCGTTCACAGTTTGCCTCTCCAGGCATTTTCTGTGACAGTTAGCAAACACCTGCAACAACCCTTTCAAAGACCGTCTTAGTTCTGCATCAGCTACCGGCTGAATGGATGTCTGCTGGAGCATTTGCAAATGCTTATTGTGAAAGCAGAGAGCACCAAGTAATTTTTCCTTACCATGCTTTAGCGTAGATTATTTTTTTCCCTCCCCTGGGGACAATTTCTTGTAAACATGTGCAAAGACCTTTTCAACATTAACCTTTTAATTCTATAGCAGCTCCTGGATGAATGAGGTCTATTGATGTTTTTGTTGTGAAAGCAAAAGCCAAAAGGTAATATTTATTATATACAAAGGTGGTTGCAATCGTGGAATACCATCTTGCTGTTCTGTGACCATGAACAAAACTGCCTAACAAAGTACTGCCCAATTTCACTTGCATGATTAAAAAGCCCCCAAAACAGGCATTTGTTTTCCATACAGCTGCATGCCAAGGTGTGCAATGCACTGCAGGGATTGTACTGCTCCACAATGCCCCCAAAATCCAAATGACCGCCTGCATGTGAACAGTGAGAAGAGCCATAACCTATACTATTGTTTCCCTGTCCCCGTTCATTAAAACATTTTCCTTCATTATTGGGGTTTTTTTTTAAAGCAAATATGAACATTATGGGGGCACTTTTAGTAAGAAGGATACCCCTTTGCAAAGTGATGACATTAAAAAAGGATGATTGCAAGCTTGGAAGACCAGGAGTTTTATGGGACAGTGAAAATGTAGTCAAAGCATATGAAAATCATGTAAAATGTGGGCAGGCAAGGTTCTTCGGGTAGATGTGATATCTTTGATTAGACCAACCAGGTTGACCCCACTCTGGTTGGTGTCGCTGGAGGCATCAGACACAGTATTGAGCAGGCCTCAGAAGTGCCAGACCTTTCTAGACTCGCATCAGAACCATAGACAGAGATTTCATAGACATTTGGGCTGGAAGGGACCTCGGAGGATCGTCGAGTCCAGCCCCCTGCCCAAAGGGCAGGAAGTCAGCTGGGGTCATAGGGTCCCAACCAGGCCAGCTATAAAATCATAGCAGAGCTTGCGATTCTTGTGAATGACTCTGAATTTCCTGCAGAGAGGGTTGGGATGAGGCGTGTCAGACCAGGTCGGAGAGCATTGCCCAAGCTGTGTGTAGACACAACTACTCGGCGGTACTGAGCCCCCCAACCCTCTTAAGAGCCACATACAAGTGTTAAAACCTTGCTCGAAGAGAGACAACACAGCAATGCGGGGAAGGAAATGAGAATCTTTTATCACAAGAAGTGGAAGCCCGTTACCCACAAAGCATTGCCACTCGAAACTCTTGGGAAGGTTAATACAAGCGATGACCAACAGCACCGAGAGAAGGGCAAATGCACACCCATTTGATTGCACTAGAGACAGTAGTTACACGCCACGCTCCAATTATCATGTGGCCTTTTTACTTTAGTTGTAGTGTCAAAACGTCAAATAAAAAACCAAGCAAAATGCACAAGGCCTTGCCGTTCCCTCTCTCTTTCTCCAAGGGCAGCGACTCCTCCCCGTCAGACCTACTTGACGTGCACGTTCAGCACAAGGGCATTCTGACAATTAAACAAACAAAATGCAAGCATCAGTAACGAGCTATTTCAGGGCTGAGATGGCTGCAGGTGGATGGGACAGAGCACGTGCCCCGTACCTCAAACATGCTGATCTCGGTGTGACTGTATTTCAGGCCAAACAGGTAAGGCAGGGGCACCCCTTCTTGCAGCACCACTGGAACGAGGAAGCAGAAACCCTGGTTAACGGCCTTGTCCGGCTGTAGCAAGCTCGAGAAGCTGTCAGTGCTCTTGCCCGTGCCCCCGCCCCATGCATCACTCCTGCCGGGCATGCTTTGCAGACCCTTCGCAATCATCTAAGAGGGACTCCTTTTTCCATCTTCTGGTGCACATTAGCCCTATGCCCAGCATCATTTTGCACACCAGACCCTGGACCAACTCCCAAGAGATGCATGGGCACACTCCTTGTGACCAGAAAACCTCAGAAGTGCCCGTGCCACTTCCAGAAGAGGCCAGAGGTGATAGTAGTAGGCATTTCCGAGAAGGTAAGCAGCTTCCAAAATGAAAGCCGTCTCACTGCCCTTACCGTTGATTGCTGGCACGTACGCAACCTGAATAATATCTGCCAAAAGTCCTTTCAGCAGTGTCTCCTGAAAGAGAGCTGAAGTTATTCAATCAGCTTTGTAATCATGGCAGCCACAAGCAACATCGCCTCATTTGCTCTCATTAACTCTCCTACAACTGCCCCAGCTAGGCAGCGGCCCAGACCTGAAGCACGCTGCACTTTCCTTTCCAGGGTGAGTGGAAAACTTTGAACCGGGGAAGAAAAATGCCTAAAAAGACATCCACGACCAATTATTCCCCCCAACCCCCATTTCTTCTACCAGCTCTAACGTTTCCTTCGGCCACGACTCATGGTCGTTTCACGGGTCAGCTCGTAAGAGGGGAGAGATCACGGAGCAGCGAGGCCAAATAGCTCAGCTCCTCGACAAACTGAAAGTCCTGCTCAAAGAGTTTCTGCACAGACATCATCTGAGCACCAAGTAAGACCTTTATCCCTCCTGCTGCTCTGTGGTGAAATCAAGATTTGGGCTGGGGGGAGCGAGGAAACAAGACCTCGCAGTTCCCGCACTGTC
>NW_017729009.1:9716205-9717234 GCF_001723915.1 Gavialis gangeticus
TCCTGCTCAAAGAGTTTCTGCACAGACATCATCTGAGCACCAAGTAAGACCTTTATCCCTCCTGCTGCTCTGTGGTGAAATCAAGATTTGGGCTGGGGGGAGCGAGGAAACAAGACCTCGCAGTGCCCGCACTGTCGATGCAGGGGAGATTTGCAGCACAGCGGCACTGCAAGCATTGGGGAGGGTGATTTATTGGGCCCAAAGCTCCCAGGAATGAGCGCGAGTGCATTCATCACAGGGATCCCTTCCCAGTCGTTAATGCTTCGTGGTAAACGATGCGATGGTTTTGCCGGTTAGTTTGTCACTGTAACTTCAGCCGCGTAGCTCACAATACCGGTTAGATTTACGGTGCTACATCAGCTGGGTTTTCTTGAAAGGAAGCCGTCGCTAGGACTGACGGGAACCAGCCTGGGCTCCCAAGGATGGATTCCAATAATAGGCATTTTATACAAACGTGTCAGCGCTCAGATTCATGGACACAATTATTATGTGGCATTTGCATCTGCTGTTCCCGGCACAGACCGCTGAACTCACGTCAAAAGGGCCGACGGAGGAGGAGGACAAGCTCATTTTATACAACCTGCAGAAAGAGGAGAGAGGCGGTTTCACTCCTACTGTATCACACATCTCCGGAGGTCTCCTTCCCTCGTCCTGGCTCATTGCCCTCGACCGGCTTCTCCACTCGCGACAAAGGCCCCGTGTCTGGTGCCTTGGGCTTTGGGAAGCCGGGGAAGTGGTATACTCCTGATTTACACCCGTGTCAAGAAAACCTGGCTGCTTTTACTTACCTGACAGAGGAGGAAGCACGCTTGTTGACTTAGCATAGCTCCCGTTCGCCCTTTCCCTCAACGAGAGCTGGCCCAGAAACAGGTCCCATCTTTCATGAATATTTCCCAACCTCAACCAGCGCAAGGAGGCAAAATCTTGACTTTTTTAACCTTTTTTTTTTTTTTGGAAAATCATTGCTTTCAGTCACTCAAGGCCCATGGTTTCAGTGCTGTCTTTTTTTTTTTTTTTTTTTTTTTTTTT
>NW_017729009.1:9717302-9720378 GCF_001723915.1 Gavialis gangeticus
TGGTTTTTTTTTTTTTTTTTTTTTTTTTTTTTTTAAATGATCCCAACCATACTTAGGCTTAAACTTTGCAATTGCAAGTCATCCCAGAACAGAAAAGAGGGTGGTTTCCTTGCTTTGATAATGTCATACCTTTTTTTTTCAACGTTTTTGAGACAAAAATAAAGACAACTGAAGCAGAGCCCTGCGCTTGGGTTTCACCACGCTGGCATTTACTGCAGGGGGTGGGGGGGACAACATTTAATCCCAGACCTGCTCTCCTGGCCAGCTCAGCCTGGCTGTGTTGGGATGGCGCCCAGCTCTATAGTAGATAATTATACATTAGGCAATAATGAATATCGCAAAGGAGGTGGGGAAGGAAGAGAAACTGAATCCCCTTTTTGTTCACTTGCTGTTATGATTTTCTCATCGTTTTTTAACCCCAAAGTGTCAGGACTCACTACTGCAAGAAAAGTCCGACCAACCTCCCTTACCACTGCTTGCGATGCTTTTCTTTCTGCTCCCAAGGGAGGCAGCAGACACGCACCAAGATTAGACGCTGACAAGAAGGAACCGTGGAAAGAAACGCTGGCAAGCCAAGTTACCTGTCCAGGGTGACGGAGATGCGCAGCTTCTCTTCGTGAACAGAGAACTGGGTGTTCAGATTAATGTGCTGCCAGGGAAAGAGGAAAGCGAGCCAGTATCAGACGTCAGGGCAGCCCTGCACGAGGACAGGGAGCCCAATCTCTGCCCATGCACACAGCAATGCAAAGAGGGCCTTAACCTGCCGGATCGGGCTCGATGGGGCTTCACAGCACTCCCCAAGGGGTGCAAAGTTGGCACAGAGAGCCCCATACCCCCTTGCCCCACCCTGCAGAGACCCAGGGACCCCTCGGGCGAACTCTGGACGGACCACAGATGATTTCCACTTACAGCGTCCAGGATGAAGAGGGGATCGCGGCTGTCACTGGGGTCCCCAGAGAGGAACTCCATGGTGGTAAAGAGGTGCAGGAGGCTTTTGTCCTCTTTGATGGTGACCAGAGGTGGTTTTGTGACTCTGAGTTCAATCACTAGGGGCTCTGAGGGAGGCAGCGACTCGGAGACCTAGGAAGAGTCGAAACAGAGAGGCCAGGCAACTATCAGTCCCTCCAGCGCCTAGAAAGAAAGGCCCCGGACTGGGAAGTCCTGCAGTTCCCCGGGAGCTCTACTAAACCTGCTCCGATCACCCCACTTCATGCAAGCACCACATTCCTCCCTTTTGCCCAGGAATGTGCAGGCCCTCTCTGCTGTAGTGCATTGCACACTGAGCGCACGTGCAAGCGAGCAAGAAGGCCGTTGGCATGCAAGCCCGCAGGCTGGCACTGCACCCGCCGGCAGGGGAGCCCTGCAGGAACTCCTGATGCCCCGCATTAAGACACCCGGCAATGCGAGTGAAATGAATTCGTCAGGCAGCGTGTCTCCCCAGCGAAGGGAGAGCAAGCCCGAGCTCAGGAAACCAGCCAGGGCTGCTCCCTCGAGCGGGGACACTTGGAGCATTGCATCTGCATCTCCAGCAGCCCCTTGGAGGTCAAGGGGAGACCCGGACTGAAGTTCACCCACCTCTGGGAGCAAGGAGGCAAGGGTGGCTGTTGTCAGCGGGGGGATCCCGAGAGCCTGTCAGGAGGACACAAAGAGGTGGCGCGTTAAGCAATGAAAAGGAAGGGTGCAGGTGGGGAAGAGAAATCATCCAGGAGTAGGAAAACCATGAAACTGCAGGGGCAGGGGCAGGGGGGTGCTGTGAGGGAGCACTGATGGGCTTCCACCACCCTTCTTGCTCCCGGATGTCGGAGCCTGCTTTGGCCCCAACACAAGTATTGAGCAATCCTAGGGATGCTAAGGTACACCAGCTGCATCCCCTGGCCCACACACTGCTGCCTCCACCCACCCCTATGCTGGGGAAGCTGGGAGGGGGCACAGGCTGGGCTTATGCCCACCGCCACATCAGGTATCCCTTGCACAAGCTGCCCCATTTTAGAGATAACAAGCAGCTAAAATTATCTCCAAGTGCAAGGTATCGGGGCGTAAGCGTGATGTAAGTAGGGGTGTATGCATGCGACTCGCCTGAAGAGGCATCAGGGTTTTTCAGGGAAAGCACCAGACCAGGGAGGATCCGGGGCGGGGGCACTGGGGCCGTCGCACCCCCACTTTGATTCCCGGTTGACCCAAAGTTTCCAACCACCTGCCCAGCAGTGGCAGCAGCATTTCTATTCAAGCAGTCCCTTGACATCATGGCTGAGGCCATCATCTACCTGATTCCTACTAAACTCTTCATTCCCCAGGGGTTAGGACACTCTCTCCTTTTCAACAGCCGGATGTCCCATTTAAAGCTATCATTTCTTCTGCAGTTCTGCTGTCTACTTCGCAGCCTTGCAGACTGTTTTTAGCCCTGGCTAAAGCCCTTAACTCAGGTGTGGAAATAACTTTTGCATTGTCAAAATACTAGATTTTGTCATATGAATCTGAAAAAAAAGAGATGTCCGTTTAAATCTAATAAAACAACACATTTTGATTCTTCTTTGCCTACTTTGTCATGTTTTCACACCTAATATATGATATAGCAAATTAACATGCATTCCATGGCAGTTGCTTCAAATTTAAACTGATTAATACATCCCAGGGGGCTCTAGCTTAAGAGTAAAGTCTCTAGTTTCTTTCTAACTGGAGAAAAATATATGCTGAGCTTTATGTGATGGGGCATCATGCCATCTGCACCTTTGCAAAGTCCTCGATCTTCCCCTGGCACCGGAGGTCAGAAGCAGATTGCTCACCGGGTTATCCGTGACGTTCAGGTCGAAGGATGCTTGCAGGAGCGTCAGCTCCCCAGCCAGGAAATTCGCCGACAGGACGATCTGGGTACCAGGCTCTGTTTTTGGCGGCAGGGAGGCCAGGGCTGGTGGGTCTGCAGGAAGGTCAAGTGGATCTCCACCCTGGTGCTGGAGACCAGGCTGAAAGGACAGGCAGAGAGACCTGTGTCACGGGTGAGGCTCAGCAGCAGGGAGGGGGGGTGACGAAGGGCAGGACAAGTGGCCTCGTGGTGAAAAACGTGCCGGGCAATAGCCTC
>NW_017729009.1:9725378-9729460 GCF_001723915.1 Gavialis gangeticus
GATCTCCACCCTGGTGCTGGAGACCAGGCTGAAAGGACAGGCAGAGAGACCTGTGTCACGGGTGAGGCTCAGCAGCAGGGAGGGGGGGTGACGAAGGGCAGGACAAGTGGCCTCGTGGTGAAAAACGTGCCGGGCAATAGACTCCGGGTGAAGAGCTGGATGGAGAAACTGCCCACTGCACCTCTCACAGCCCCCCATCCTGTCCTGCACAGCCCCAGGAGGCTTCTTGGAGGACCACCCCGAAGAAGGGCTTGCTGTCACACCCCAGCGACGGCATTTACCTTGAGATTCAGCTCTATGAAATCTTGGCTTATGATCGGTGGGCTCAGCAAAGTGTATTGGATGCTCCCCAGGGCACCGAGGGAGATCTGGGCTGCAGAGAGCAGACGGTGCATTTCAACCTGCTGTGGTGAGCCCTGCAGCTCCTGGAGACGAGGACTGTGCAGCGTGGGTGCGACTCAGGGCCATTTGCAAGCAAAGCCGTGCAGCGCAGGGCTGTCATGGGCAGGACCCGCTCTGGTGGGATGCAGGCCCGCAGCACGCACGCCAGCAGGAGACCAGACCATGTCAAGAGGACACGGGATGCCTGTTTGGCTTTGCAAATCCCAGGTTGTCTCATAAAGCACTTTAGCAAAGAGCTCCATGGGCCACTGGGATTGCACAGCGAGGGCTACGTGTTGCACACCCCTGCTTGAGAGCAGGAAGGGAACCACACGCAGCCGCACGGCAGCATCCCTTCCCAGTGCTTTGGCTTAACCAGGCAGGCTAATTAGCACTGATGAGCGGTGGTGTCAATCAGCCCACCCTGTGCTAATTAGCCAGCTGCCAGCATTGCACAGACACGACTCCATGGCCTCGGGCTAAGAGGCAGGTTGCATGGAGCCGCGACGCTTGCCGAGGGCCACCAGGCTGGAGCGCAATGGAGAATGCGCTGGGTGGCCACGGCCTGAGGGGTCTGCAGAACAACGCGCTACCTGCTGAGGTCCCAGGTCAGCAAAGCATTCAACAGGCTTAATCTGAAGCACGTGCGACTTCACTGGGACTCGAGCATCTTTCCAGTGCTAAGCTCATGCTCCAATGCTGCACCCGATAGGGACGTCTCCTCCTGAAGGAGGGGCAGTGATGGGGTGGACCAGCTAAGGCAACCGGCACAGGATCAGGGCCTTCCCTGCACCCTTGTGGGTCCTGGACATTTCTGGAGTGCCTTGAAGCAGCGGTACCTTCCTGCTGCAAGTGCACGAGCCGGGTCATGTTGAGTTTAGTCCCGTCTGGCCTTTCGCTCGGTCTCCACAGCCTGACTGTGCAGGCAGGTGTTGGGTTTTGGTAGGTTCATTCCACGTTGCAGGAAAGGGGAGAGGGGGATAAGAGGAAGCCACCAACTTACCCATCATGGTGTCAAACTTGGCATTCATGAGTCCAAGGACGGCACCCACCGCCGGACACAGCTGCAGAGTGAGAGGAAAGGAACAGCTCTCACGAGACGCGGGCAACGCAGAGGCAGGTGTGAACTCTTGCTCGGGTGAACACCTTGCACTCCTGGCTGCTGCAGTGAGGTAGGTCCCTACAGCTCAGCGTCCGCCCAGCCGGCAGCATGGCCATGTCGGACAAAGGAGGCCCCTCTTACCCCTGTGCTCGCTCTGTTTTCCAGTTCTTTCATATCACAAGGTGCAGGGATAATGCACGTGTCCATGTGCATGTGCGTGTGCGTGTACACGCATCTGTGAACCCGTGCAGTGAGTAGAACCAAAAACAAACACCAGTTTTACAAAAGCCGGTGCTTCTTTAAAGGCCAAAGTTAAACAAATAAAACTTTCACTAAATCCTAAGGAAGAACTACTTCCGGGAGGAACAATGGCCAACGGGGGACGCATGTACTTGGACTTACCATGCCTGGCATGACTTTCTGAAGGGTGCTATCCAGAAACTTGTTCACCACTTTGGGGAGCATGCTGAGCAAAGATAACAAAGCAACACAGTCATTAGAGAGGGTCACAATACTAACAGTCCTCCACTGAAAACCAGAGGGCGATTTGCAGGGAGTTTGGTTCTCTCTAGTTTAAAAAAATCTTCAATTTTTGGTTAAAAAAAAGTAACCCTAAATCCACATTTTTCCATAATTTAAATGAAACACCACTAAAATATCTCTCTCTATATATCTATCTAGCTATATATATATAGTGGTGTTTCATTTAAATCATGGAAAAATGTGGATTTAGGGTTAATTTTTTTTAACTGAAAATTGAGGATGTTTGAAAACCAGGATCCCTGGAGACAAGTGACTGAAGACGGCACGGCGGGCAGCATCAAAGAGTTTCCACCCCTAGGAGAACGAGGCCGTGTTGCAGGGCTGATTCATCTCCACCCTCCTGTGTAGCTGCAAAGTTAATTGAATGGAGCCAAAGTTTCCTATCACAAATGATTTGGGCAGAAAATAGGTTTTGGGTAGCAGGGGGGAACTCTTTATCTGTAAAAACAAAAACAAAAACTTCCCTTCCATGGCGAGTTAGCATTTTTTCCCTTAAAAAAATCACCTGGAAACTGAACTATTTCACTGCGGGAAAGGTGCTGCCATGCTTCATGGTCTCATGCACACCCTCTCCTCTTGGGGCTCGGCTCCCCGGGTTAATCAACATCTCCCCCCTCTCTTCTCCAAGGAGAAGGGCGTTGGGAGATGCAGTCTCTCACCCAAGGAGAGCAGGAGCCTGAGGTCCCCAAGCTACGACTCCAAAAGAGCAAAAGCAGCAGCATTTCCCAACTGAAATATCTTGTTTTTCAATCAATCTCTTTCCTGCTTCAGCCAATATATTTTTGCATCTGAATTCCTGCCCCCAATATCACTTGTTGCCCACGGGGACAAATGTTGGGGCACTTCACCCCGGAAAGGCAGCTGGTGCAGGACCTATGCCCAAGTCACGTCCCCGCCATGCCCACAAACGGAACGAGGTCATCGCTCTTTTTGTGCAGAATCCGGCTCTGGTTTTCAAACCCATGATTTACAACGCGCCCTGGACGTTGAGCCGGGCACATAGCAAACATTATAGCATTATTCATACTGGCAAACCTGGTGCACATTGCCCTTCTTTGTTCCCTGTGGCAGGAGCCGTCCCAACCACTCACCTGCTGGGAAGGTTGGTTTTAACACTAACAATAGCAATCTGGCAGTTCTCAACGCTGAATTTCAGGCTCCCCAAGTCATCCTGCGACAGCTTGTTCTTCGCGGTCATGTTTGCCACCAGTGAGATTTCCATATTGCCACCTATGAAGCTGCGCAGAGCAAAATTCAGTCAGGTCCACGCGTGCTCCTGGTTCGGTTCCCAGCATCCTGCCCCCCGACCGCTCGGGGATTAGCCTCAGTGAGCACCGACCCGGCAATACGGAGCAAGTGCGGCCTTTCCAAGCTCGAAGGATCGAGTGGCACCCACGAGCAGCAGCACTTTTTAATCGTAACCTTTGAATATTGCTAAAAGGACGCAGGGAGCTGGAGGGGGGCTGTTATAGAAAAGGGAGCCGCAAGACTGAGAATAAATTGTGTATAAAGTGAGACCAAGGTGGCTTGCCTTTCCTTTTTATCTCGTGGCGCTCCAGTTCCCCTAAATTGACCTCTCTCTCACTCCTTTCCAGGTTGTCTTGCTTGATGGAGACCTGGGATATTATATCCACCGGCTGGGGATGCAGATGTAAGGCCTATAACTGTGCTGTGCTAAGGGGATCGTGGATGAGCCAAAATGCTGAATGCACAGGGGTAAGGGTTGTGCACCCGAAAATTCACAAAGAAGAATTTTTCCACCTATTTGAGTTGATCTAATAAAATGTATTGGATTTACCCCAAAAACCATGTCTGCCAGGGGTAAGAGCAGCTCATCGTGTCTTTTGTCTGACATGGACCTTCCTGGAGGGGAGCAATGCACAGGGTCGTACAACATTGCCAGTTCACACGACTCGCTCGAGTGGAGCACCCTCCTGCATCTCCCACTCACCTTTTCCCAGCAATGGTTATTTTGGTGAGAACGGCCATGAACAGCCCCATCCCCGGTATGAACGTCAGGGAGATCTCCGGGGGCTGAAGATCTTTCACTTTTAAC
>NW_017729009.1:9734460-9746000 GCF_001723915.1 Gavialis gangeticus
AAGAACGCCCCAGCTCTGCCAGTGGATCCATATTCCACCTGTGTCAATGGATTTGGGGACAGATACAGTGATCTGGATCCTATCACAGAATCAGGAATTCTCTGATGGAGCTGGGAATTAAACCTAGGGGAGAAAGACAGAGGCACCGGAGCAAGGAAAGAGGTGTTAGCAGAGCAGTAAGTCTGTCTACATGCAATGCAATGGGGCTGGCCAGAAAACAAATCTAAAGCATCGAAGGGCTGTGCTGACTCTGGGTTTTTGGTCCACACAAGAGCTTCTTTAATCATTTTCCCCAAAAAAATGAGGCCCAGGAGGGAGATCTGCTGCAGAACAGCAAGAGTTTTGTGTGCAGAGCCAAGCTGGGTCTGCCATGAGCCAGCGCCCCGAATTTTCCTACTTAGTGACCAAACCAAAAGGATCGGGGAAAATAAGCGTCCTGGTTAAGTTGAAGCAGAAATGTCTTAAGGAAATAAAAAATTGGTTTTTGGGTCCATTCAAAACACTTCAGGCATAAGGTGTTTGTACCCAAAAGCTTGCAAAGAACACTTTTTCCAGCTATTTAGTCGGTCTAATAAGAGACATCACACATTTACCCAAGGAACCTTGTCTGCCCATTTTGCCCCACACATTTTCAATCAAAAAAGTGACCCAGCACTATGCAGGGATGCACGCAGCACCCCTGACGTGGGTGATCCTGGCCCTTTCAAACACCTGCAGACTCTCGTCCCCTCCGTCTCTGGCACCGTTTGCCTCCAGGAAAGCTCCCGAGGGGGCCACGCCACGTGCACATTGTACAAGTCTGCTCCCAAAATAAGCAAGGGCTACAGGATTAATGTCTGCGCAGCTTTGAAGTAGCGGTTATCGTGCTGGGCTGCCCCCCGGTTACACGTCCTCCTTACTTTTGTAGGGAAGCGAGGCTTATATTACCGGCACGCCGCTTTCCATTGAAATCACGCCTGTTGGTGGCTTCAGATTCATTTGCTGCTTCTGCCTTTGGGCGGACGCTTCCATCCCAAACACTTTTCCCCACCATATTTCACCATCAAAGAGTGCACAGCTGCAATCTTCAACTCACCCCGTGATGCCTTTGATGGGTTTAACTCCTGGCTGCTTTTTTGACGCGGCTTCTGCCAGTTTCTGCAGCACGTTGCTCTCGGCCATGGCAGTGTTGACAGCTGGAAGGTTTCCACAAAACAAACCGTGCTTAGAAAAGACCCCTGGTCTCCGCAGGGACGAGGATGGGGGGCAAGGGGAAACTCCTCATCGCAGGTAAATCATTCATGGCCCCAGGATTTCTGTCCTGGTAAGCGTAGGTCTGAGTGGAGCAGTGGGTGGGGGATTTGCACAGGGAAAATGATTAGCAATCTGTGCACTCACTGCTCCGTGGGGGCTGTAGCCCATCTCTGCTGCCCGGGCCATTCAGTGCTGGATGTGAAACAGCTCTTATTCAACGAGCTGGATTCTCCAGGCTCCCATGGCCTAACACCGCACAACAAAAAAACCAGACTGCCTAGGACTCCCTGGGTAAATAATCATCTGGGAAGGCTGCAGACTGCATTGACGGTGGCTCAGGAGACCTTTTCCAGGCCAATGGCCCTACATTTGCTCAGGTCATCACTGGTGCAACCTGGGCCGGCACAGTGGCTTCATACCACCTTCAGGACCTCCGTCTCCCTGAGTTGAGCTTGGCTTGACCCCAGACACAGTCTAGATTAGCTCAGGGCCGTCCCTAAGTTGTAGTGAGGACAGGGGCATGTTCCCCCTCTGGTTGCATGGCCTGTAAGTCGGGGCAGAGCCAGCTCCACACTCTGCTGTCCCGACAAACAGGCCTTGCAGCTTATTTTACTGCGACGCACCCATTTGCAGCATCAGAGCCAGGGCCCAGGCTTGAGACCTTGGGTCCGCAGCAGTCCCCAGGGGCTTAAACATGAAGTACTCTGCCATTGAAATGCAACACGCAGCTGCAGCCTCATCGAGCGCCAGGCTGCTTAACTCACCTTGATCGATCGTTTCAATATCGATCCTGAGAACGACCCCGGGAGCATCGGCCCCGTGAGACGAGACCAGCCAGCCACAAAGGAAGAAAATGCAGCAAATCCTGAACCTCAGCAGCTCCGGCATGGTGCGCGGTGTCCCAGTGGGCAACAAACAGTCCTAAGCAGAAGTTTCAGCCAAAATGAACAGGAGATCGTCAGCCCCTGATCTCTTGACAATAAAAGAAAAATCAAAGTGAAAGCTCATTTTGTGGTGGGTGGGAGGACCCATATAACACCTGTGCACACTGCCTTGTCCCTTGACCTGGATCTAAAGGCAGAGACCTGAACTACTAGACCCACCTGTGCCTATAAGCACCCAAGGTATCAGGTTATTTTCCCAGCAAAGAAATTCACTCAGCAAAGAGAGTTAGCACAGGATTGCTCTTGTCCAAACGGGCATGCGTCTTCCTGTGCATAGGCCTGTCACATCCCCATTGCCCCAGCAAAAGCCAAAGGATGGTAAAGACCCTCTGGCTTAACAGTCAGATGATTTTTAATTCATTAAAAAGGTCTGAGACCTGCAAAAGGCTGTACAGACCCCATGGCTCTGCCCCTCCACGGTCTCGCATGTCTCCGGTGCACCAAACTAGTGTGCTGCCATCAGCCTCGGCATTTCCCACCACCGGAGACTTCGTCAAGGAAATGCATTGCTCTCACCTTCACGGGTGCCTCTTCGGTGCAAGACCTGCTCGGGACCCGCCAGAGCCTGCGCTCCCTGCTCCCGGTGACCCAGGAGCGGCTGCCTTTATATATGAAAATCCTGAATGAGCATGGGGGGAGGAAGGAAAAGAAAAGGGAAAGGACAGATTAAAAGGCAGGATAATTAACGATGTAAAATTAACTCCTGTGTGGTTTCTGGCATCTTCCAATATAAATAATGTTGCTAATGAATGTGACGGTCTGGGCCATGGGTATCAGATGAATGTTCAGCATGTGCATGGAGCCAACAGTCTTGCTCAACTTTCCAGCAGAGCCGACTGCATGCAAATGCACAAAGGCAGTGTTTTCATGTCTTGAATGAGAAAAAAGGATATGAATGATGGTGCAAATGGAAATGGGGAGGGAGGAAGCAGAGGATCAACGGGTCAGTTCTGCTTCTGGACAGATGGGCTCCGCGGTACACCTTCCCCACGAGATCTGCCGCCGGGCACCCGCTCACAATGAAAGGCGTTTGCCAACCTCATACAAATCTCCAAGGAAATGGGGGCTGATCTATAAGCCAGTGAAATTGGGTGGGGAGACTATTGATTTTCGTGGTGTTGGCCAAGGTTCACAATGCATTGATGTCCAGGGGTTAGAGCAGGGACCGGGGAGTCAGGACTCTCAAATGCCGTGTCTAGCTCTGCCACCGGCACGTTGACAGGAGGGAAGTGTCCAGACTTGATGTTCTCGCTCAGTCCCACCAGCGTTAATGATGCCACATCTTAGAGGAAGACAGAAGAAAGGGGCCAAAAAGAAAGAAAACCAACACTATTTTTTCCCAGGGATAATAAAGGCACTTCACTGCTTTCTTATGCGCATCTGCTCTACCCATCTCAGCTCATTGCCTTCCCGTCACTTCTAATTCTCCATCCTCCTCGGCTCTGATCAGGGCTGAAGGCAGAGCTGTAACTGCTTTCCCCTGCTATTTCCACTCCAGACAAAGAGAGACAACTGAAAACAAATCTTTCGGGAAATGCTGTTCTTACTACATTTCCAACCCAGTTTTGTAGATTAAAGAGACCAAGACAAAGCGTGAAGAAGTATTTGGGGGCAGTCACCCATGCACCTGCAGTCTCGGTTTACCTGTATTTATATCGGGGTATGCCTGTGCATCTCAATATTGACACCTCCTGGATACCCCTGGTATCCGAGACCCCGCTTTGCTGAGTATTGGAGGTTTACCCACCACTCTGAGGACCAAAACCGATGATTGCGGGCATCCATAACCACATCCAAGGAAAATAGTAACAGGCAAGTGATTGATTCCCTCTCTCTATTTCTACATAGTGTTTCCTGAAGCTAAAACCTCTTAATATCTTCCTTTCAGAAGCATGCCTGAGGTCTTCCTCCCAGGCACCAAACCCAAGCTAGAAGATTTATCTCTTATCTAATAGGAATTAAAGATTTACAGTCAGCTCCAGCTTAACTGCCCATCAGGTTAGAAAGATGCTTTTGTGCTGGTAAATTGATCCACCATTACCCTATAAGATGACATCTAATTAAATCCCCACTGGGACAGGCAGGCAGAGATAGAAAGCCATGTCTAAAAGACACGGGTTTTCTTATCCCCTCCGCTTATCCCCATCCATTGAAAATGATGATAACGGGCCAGGATAAGTGCGGCAGAGGGCACCATCAGCATTAGTCACACGAGAAGGTGGCTTAAGAAGGGCAGGGGTGTGCTCAGCTCACTGTCCTGTAATAAAATGCTTCTTTGTTAGCTCAACTTATAAGGCCTAGTCAGAGATAAAATGCCCCAGAGTTTTGAATGGCGAAACTTCTCTTTCCCTGCAGATGTTTCCATGGGCCTTCAGGCACCTTCATCTTCGTCAAGTGGCAGCTTTGGGGGAGGGAGGGGTATATTTGATTTTTCCCAACTGATTAATTGCCCCTACCTTGGCTGTGTGTGTGCATGCTAACAATCCACATTCAGTCCTTTCTTAGTCTCCGTAAATGCATCAAGCTGAAGTTTCTAGCTCGCGCTGCCGTTCAGATGCCAGACGTGGAAAGATGCAACGTGGCAGAGCCTACGTCTCTCCTTCGGGCGTTTCTTCGTCCCGCCGAGGGAGAAGGCAGTCTGCTGCTAGTCAGAGCCGACGGCGCCGAGATGCACCTGCAGCTGGAGCCCAATCACTCACCCGGCCACAGCTGTGCGCAGGACAATGGTTGCCTCCCAACACGGCAGGTGCAAAACAAACACCGAACAGGATATCCTACTCCCAAAGGATTCAGACCTGAATGGACAGGTTGACCCTCGCCAGAAAACTGCTCAAGCCTGGAAACCCACCTTAGGAAGGGAAAGCCTGCAGCAGATGCAAGAGCGAGGGAGAACTGAACAAGCACCTTATGCTCTGCAAAGAGTGAGGGAGCAGGGTGGGCCACGGCCCCCAAGGGGGAAAGGAAAAGAGCCAGGTCCTCAGCTCCCATAAATCACACCAGCCCCAGCGTGCCTGGCTTCTCGATGGCCTCCTGGCTGCCAGCTGGGGTGGATGTGGCACAGAGGAGAAGGTCAGGCATGCCGAAGCTCACCCAACCCTTGCAGCCTGCACCAGTGTTTATAGCCAACAATATGGCGCTGAACAAGACAGGTTGAATTTGCACCTTACAGACTAACTAAATCAGAGATGTATTGCATAAGCCTTTCTAAGCAAAGGCTTACTTCATCAGACGTAAGTAAGCTTGCAGCTGATGAAACCTCATGCTGTATCTCAGATAGAGGGCGTCCACACAAGATGCTTTACTGCACAGTAGACTAATCTGCTGAGAAGTAAAGTGTCACCGTCTGCATGTGCAGGCACTTACTGTGAAGTAAATTAGTTTACTGCACAGTAGAGCCAAATACCATGAATTGCTCATGTAGGCACACTTGGTGCAAATCTACCCTGTCTTCTGCTTGACTTGAGACTAACACCGTTAACTACCTCCCTCAAGCACCACATTGCCACCTACTCCACTGGCCCGAGTACTCCCTGCTGGGGCAGCTTGCACTGAGCATCCAGAGCAAGGCTCACACTCACGTCTCTGGAGATGGAAGGACAAGCTACACCTCCCCTCTGCCACATGTCTCTACAAACGGTGGAAGAAAGGCGAATGCTTTCTGTCCTTCCAGGAACATGGCAAAAAAGGGGGTAGCCGGCATCCGTCATTGTATCCATCATCCACTGAGGGAATGGCTGTGGCGAGAACTCCCCGCGGTTATTTCGGTGTTTGCCCTTCACTTGCTTTGTCGGGGATGGGGGCGGAGAACAGCAGGGACTGTACTATGTGGGGCATTTGCAAAATTTCATCCAATGCCCCTTAACACCTGATTTGGGGACTGATACAAAAGAAGCTGAAGCCAATAGAAACCCCCTTCTTGACTGCAGAGGTTTTAGATAAAGCTCTGGCTCAGCAATGAGCTGGCCATGCATCCCTGAAGTAGGTTAACATCACTTTGCTCCCAAGACCCTGTGCTTGGTACTCGAACCCTGGCTGGCCTAAGCCTCCCAGCAATGGTACCGACACGTCCAGCTCTGCCCAGTTTGGAGACCGCCCAGTGACCACCTGCAAAGTGTTGAGAAGACGTGGTAGCTTTGTAGCATAGAAACTTATGTTTGCTTTCTAACAATGCTTGACTTCTTGGCACCCAACGTCCAGTGACCTCTGAGCACCTTCAGATCACAAAAAAAGGCAACCTGCCCTGACCCCCATTGCTCACTGGTTTACCTAGGTGGCTAAATCAATGGCCAACATAATCAAATGTCCTGCAAAACAATAAAATGGGTGGAAAACAAAGTGTTCACACTCCTAATGCCCTCCTGCTTTCCATCCTTCCTTGCCAAGGTCTGCCTCCATCAGCCTATATAAAGCCAGCACGAGTCCCTTGCTCTCACCGCCCACAGCAGGGGACTGAGGAAGAGCCCAGCAACTCCCATCACCTACCAACCCCAGACTCAGGTAAGTGATGCAGGAGGTCTCCTCCTGCCGCCTTCCTTCCCAGTGGCAAGAGAGGCCGCGCACGGCGCTTACTCGGCTCCCTTTCAGAAGGGCTGATGCCGCTGTCAGGGCTGGATCGCCCTGTGCAAGGCGTTGATACCGGCACATGCTTCACGGCAACTTAAAGCTGGGGAGCTGGTTCTTCAGCTTTGCACAAAACCATCAATCACTCCAAGATATTTCTACAGTCCCTGAGCTTGCAGCTACACCCAGAATGCATTGCCAGCTGTTGAACTTTAACTTTGCCAATGCCTTCATTTTCTCCTTAAATTTGTACTCTCTCATTTATTTCTGAATGGCACAACAGGCTCTGGTCAATGAGATGGGGCGAGGCCATCATTCCACCTCCCTATTACTGCAAAAGCTGCTTAGATTTAGGTTGGGGCAGCTTTTCACAGTCAGCTCCCTATTTCTTTGCCCCTGGCGTTTTTCGGTGACAGTTGCATGCCTTAGCTCTAAGGCATCTGAGCCCCTAACTTGTGGTCCCAGCAATGGAAATGTCCAAACCACGTGAACTGTTTGGATGTATGCAGGCACATTTCAGCAATTCACTTTCTGTAAAAAAACAAACAAACCCTAGGGTTAGGTATCTGACTGGTCAAATAAAATTTGGTTAATTGACCAGTCAAATATCAATGAAAAATTGTAAAATATTGCCAATAGGGCCAAATAATAGAGAAAAGCCCAACATTTTGATTAAGAAATGTGTCAAAAATCAATACAAATCCTATTTCTGTCAATAAAACTACATATATATAGACACACATACACACACCATTTTATTGCATTTGTAAAATTGCTGTAATCTTTGACTGGTCAAAAGAAGATGCAGTCAACTGACCAGTCATGTGCCCAGTCCACTCCCAGCCTCTGCCTTCCACCCTCACCACGAGCCCCCAGAGATCAAGCCATGGTCACCCCCACACTGCCAAGCTAACCCCATCCCTGTGTCCCCAGGGTGCTGCGGCGTCCCCGTTCCAGGAGCAGCCATGGTGAGGATCTGCGCTTTGGGCCTCTTCTTGAGCGTGCTCTTTTCTGCACGCATTGCCAGCTCAGCAGACAGTGGAGCAAGGATCAACCAGGCAGCTCTAGACTATGGTGAGTGGACACCAGTTTGCATCAACACCCAGCACCAGCGGAGAACACCCCGGCCTTTCCACAGCCTCTCCTTCCAACAACCAAACACCTTCCAAACAGCACCAACACCGCCTGGGTCACAGGGCGGCTCATTACCCATCTCCCCATTCTACAGATGGAGAAAACGAGGCACAGGAAAGGAGAGAAGTGCCCTCAATGCTACCCCAGCAGTTGTGGATAAGGCGTGATCAGGCTGGGACATACAAGGAGAGGGAAGACTGCCGTTCTACAAAGCACATTTATTAAGCGAGAAAGTAATGCACGAACGAGCGCCGAGTTTGTTTCTCTGCTCAACGGGTGTCCTATCCTCAGAGTATTGATCAGGCAGCTCCTAGCAGGTCACTTGAGCAGTCTTGAGGGCACGTCCAACTACCCTCTTTACACCCTTGCCTTTTATTAGCTTTATTTGATCCATCTACAGTGCAAGCATGCTTTGTTATACTTTCCCTGTACCTATTGGCCTAAACCCACCCACACATCACTCCTGCCCACACAAGATATTAATCTCCTAGGTCTTTTCTGCCTGGCAGGAGGGTTAAACACTTCAGCTCAGCCTTAGCCGGGACAAAGTTTTGCACCTAGCCTGTTTGTGAACAAACTCAGCTCTTGCTCTTATGCTTAACAAGCAAGGAAATGTGGGCATGGGTCCTGGTTATTCAGCCTACACCAAAGCCAAGTGAACAGAACCCAGTTCCTACGTTGACCATAAACCCAGGAGGTCCTAACAACATTCTCCCCTTTTCCTACAGTTTCCCAAGTGGCCAAAGCTGAAAACGAGATACCATTAAAGAAGGCACTAGAAGCCATCTCCATCCCAGACCTCTCCACGGCTCCCCAAAAGCTCACAGGGTGAGTCCAAGACCGTACCTCGTTCCAGGTCTCAGCACTGTATCAGCAGCTCATGCTGGTATTTAACTGGGACGCTCCGGCCGTCACAACCAGCACAGCTCAGGGTGCCTGGCAGAGGCTGCCGAGGGACAGCCTATTTTAAAAGGTTTTGTCAAACGTTCCCAGTTCAGTTTCTGCTATGCTCTTGGAAGCAACAGCATGCAGCGTGACAACTCAGCGTCAACAGGTCCCTCAAGCATCCCCACGCTGGGGTCTAAGGCTTTGGCAATGACTGTATGTCCCCCAGGTTACTCTGCCGTCCCCGCAAACTCAATGAAAAGCAACTGAGAGAGGGGAAAGGTCCTGCATCACAACCAGAGTCAGGTATCCAGGTTGTAGCCATATTGGTCTAGAGGAAAAAGCAATCAGGACTCATAGTAGAGGTGATATCTTTTATTAGACCAACTAGATTTTTTGCAAAAGAGGTTTGTTTGTTTTTTGCAAAAATCCAGTTGGTCTAATAAAAGATATCGCCTCGACCACGAGTCCAAACCAAAGAGTCACGCAGTCCAGACACATGGTCAGGAAAGCAAAGCCTTCCCAGACAGAAAGTAAGCCTGCTTTAGGTTTACCATACAGATAGTTGGGGGAGCCCCATGCCATGGTTTGCAGATTTTCCCATTTCTGATTTAAGCTTTCCAGGTAAAGGAGAAAACTAAAAAGCAGGAACTGAGCCATATTTCAGGCCCACAACACCATGCCCACTACTAGCACGTCTACACGTTCAATTAATGCATGCTAGATAATGCGTATTAAAGCTAGTACCTCCATTGAGAGGTACTGGGAAAATGCACATTAGCTTGGCTTAATGCACATTAACTGAAGTGCATGCATTTTAAGTGATGCTTAATGCACATTATCCTACTTCAATGCGCATTATGTAAAAAGCACTTTTTATGTGATGCTTTAATGCACATTAAAATAGGCTAATGTGCATTAAAGTGCATGTGTAGATGCGCCCTAGGTTCCTACAGATGCAGGTCTCCTAGCCCTGGCCTGGAACTGGCTCTCAAACCTAGATCTCCTTGTACAGAGGGGGCAGGAGAAGGTATTTCAGAGACGATGTCTTGATCCTATCTTTCAGGGAGCTGCTTTGCCTTGTAAATGTTCTGGATACGATACCCTATAAAGGCAAGGCAGAGCTCAGCACGCCCCCGCGCTGTCCCCACTGATACCTCCATTCCTATTCCCACAGGATACGTATTAAGAGCGTCAACCTGCTCAATCTTTCCACATCGCTGCAGCCTGGTGCTGGCCTGCAAATGACCACGGACCTGGACCTCGGCCTCTGGGGCCAACTGTGAGTGTGGGAGCCTGGCCGGCCGGGATCACAGGGACAGGCTTGTCACTTATTTCTCACCTCTTGTAGTAGCTTAGGGAGGTGATAGCAGACCATGCTCTTCCTTACACCAGTATAAGTCATACAAGTGGTGTCAGTGGGATGTAAGAGCAAAGACTCCATCTGCCCCCTCTTGCAGGGGGGCAGCCTTGGGGAGGGGGAGAAAGGGGTTGCCATCAACTTGAACCGGGAGCAGGGTAAGACCTGCGGCTGCACTGATTCAGTCTCTCTGTCTCTCTCTTGCTTGTGCAGCATGGATGCTACGATGGAGATGACAGTAAAGGTATCCATCAGAGCTGAAATTCATGCAAGGCTGACCTCTAAGAAGAACATTGAACTGAGCATTAGCGCCTGCAAAACCGTCGTGGGAGGCATCACTCTCGGTTCGAAAAAAGGCAGGTGAGTGCCACAGAGCCTCTCTCGCTCTGGGCATAACAGCAGGAAGGGGCAGACCCCGAGACAAACAAAAGCATCGAGTGATCCAGCTCCCTGCCCTTCCTCTGGGAACACAAGGATACCTGGAGGGTAGCAGTGAAAACATCTCTGAACCGCCCCTGGTTTCACAAGGGTTCTCACAAACATTGATCATCTCCCTGCGAGAAGTTTGCTACCGGTCACTCATTATTTGCTTCAAAAAGCATCATTTTGCACTTAGGGAGCAAGAGCAAAACCAGGGGCACAGTAGAAGACTGGTAACAATAAACCGCAGGAGAAAACCAGCCTCTAAACAAAGCACTGGCCAAAGCCAACGAGTCAGAACAATATTCCCAGGCAAATATTACCGGCGTGGAATACCTCTGCTGCAAGGAGGCCCGGCTCGCAAGCACCACACGAACCAGGCTGGAGAAGGCATTCCCAGCAGATAGCCCTTACCAACCCTTGACTACCGTAGCATTGTTAAGATGGAGTACAATGAACAGTCTATCTTCATAAGGATTTTTAACACGCAATTAGATTTGACATAGCATAGACCGGGGCCCATGCCACGGGGCCAGGGCAGCCTCTGTGCATGGCTCGTGGCAGACGGGGGAGGAGACGGGGCGCGTGGTGGCAGATCGGACAGGGAGCGGAAAGCAGAGCAGCCGGTTGGGCAGGGGAAGGGGATCGGAGTGGCACTCGGGGAGCTGATCTGTAGCACGCCTGCTGAAAAGATTGGCCCACACTGGCACAGAGGGTAGTTGTGAGCAACACCTCACGCCACACAGTCAGACTGCAGAAGATCCTCGTGCTCCTCTGCTCAGGCCGCTCTTTCTTCCCATCCAGCCTGCAGTCGACGTTGAAGGAGCTGAAAGCTCATATCCACGCGGCGTTAGCTGAGAAGGTAGGCCTTGAAAACCTCATCCTGCTCCCTTGGCACCGTGGGTAGGTTGATAAAATGGCATCAGTGGACTTGGTGCTTGTCAAAGCCGATACACTGACGGTGCTTGAAAATAACTCTCTCGTATGTAAAAAAAAAAAAAAAA
>NW_017729009.1:9746113-9785755 GCF_001723915.1 Gavialis gangeticus
AAAAAAAAAAAAAAAAGCTGCATGTCCAGCCACCATGCCTAGCCTTTCTGGTCCAGCTTACCCCAGATCTGACCAGGGAGCACAGGACCAGCTCTGCAGCAGCTTAGTCCCATGCACATTCAGCCCAGGGCATGGGACCTGGCTCTGGTGCAGGAGCCTCTTGCAGCAAAGTGACAACAGCTGGGAAAGCTTTAGAGCAGTCAAGCCATTTGGGATCTTGCTGCACTCCTGGCTTAGGAAATGCACCTTGTAAATGTGAAACAGGTGCTGCAAGAGGCCTCCTATTCTCCTCAAGCAGAACAGGACCCCGATTCCATCCGGAGGAGAAATATTTGGAAGTGAACCACCCTGCCCCGGCACTGGGCTCGCGGAGGGAGGCAGCCTCCAGGCTCCCACAGGCCCCTTCACTTGGCTTTGTACCTTTCTCCACAGGCTTGTTTGCAAATCAGCACCATTGTCCTGAGGCAGAACAGCAAGATAGCCCATGCGACAGGTGAGCTCCAGCCGGCTTCAATCTAGCCGTGGGTCAAGAGCCCAGAGGAGCTGTCTGGAGCCAGGCAGCACCGAGCAGGGACAGCCCAGGCCAGCTCTGCAAGTGCTAGCTAAAACCCATTGAACCCCGGTAGTGCAAGTGTTCAGATGGCCGAGGCACGGCACCCTGCCGTGGGCGCTGTTGGGCGTCCAGCTCCAGAGCTGGCCCACTGCCCCTGCTGCGGACGGTGCAGGCTCTGGTCTGCGAGCGGGCTCCATCGCAGCAAGCTCAGGGTGCATGCACAGCATCACATTTGTGCTGTGGAGATGTAAACCCTGGTGCAGGTGCAAGCTTCAGGCAGAAAATCCTGCAGGCACCTGCCTTGCAGGAGATGCAGAAGCACGAGCTCTTGGGTGAGTGTGGTCTGCCGTCAGCCCAGGGGAGCTCCTATGTCTGGCAAGAGCAAGGCGAGGGTGTGAGATCCGGCGGGAAGGAGCCGAGGCCATGGCCGTTCTCAGCAAAACTGGAAGGAACGGTGCAGATATCTGCTGAGGGGGGCAGTCAAAGTACCCTGCCCTCGGGCACCCCCATGCATGCATGGGCTCTCTCTGTTACAGAGGGTGGGGATGGGAAGGGAGACCCATCCCTCCCAGTTTTCTACTCCACACATCCCATGTCCTGGCAGCCTGGTCTAATGGGTGATGACTCCAACCTGGGATGGGGCTTCCCGTTCGGTGTCCCTGAGCAAAGGTTCGGGCCCTGCCCCTCCTCTTTACCAAAGGATCAGACTAAGCCTCAATCATTGCAACAGGGCCCTGACCGGCTCCGGGCCATTAGTACAGATACAAAAGAAGGGTGAGGCTAAGGAAGCACTTCCCCAAGTCCTCACCCACTCCCATCCGTTTAGGACAAGTCGGGGGCCATAAGCTGTCTGGAATCAGGAGATGGCTCCACGTCTTCTTTACCCATAACTGCTTTATTGGGGTGTGTTTTCTTGCTCATGTTCCCCTGGTCACGCTGGCTGGTTGCAGACAAGCTGCCACTCCTCGCAGAAGGCCAGATCCAGTATGTCCCGCTCAGCGCTCCTGTGTTTGCCAGAAAATGGATCGACCTGCCCTTGCAGGTAGGTGCTGGGTTCCTCCTGGTCCTCGCATCCCAAGGCACGGGCTTTCATCTTTCCTGGAGGCTCTACCACCTCCAAGCCTAAATGCCAGAGAGATGAAGGGGACCTGTCTGCCGTCCCCGGGGGCAGGATCAGCCTCCTCTGAAGTGGGGTATGGCTCACGCTCCTCTTGCATTTCTTCCAGACCACGTTCTTCTTCGGAGGGCAGGAGATCCCCATTCCTCCCAGCCAGGCCCCCTTTGCTCTGCCGGAGCAGGAGGACGAGAGCTCCTCCCACGTCACCATCAGCCTGTCCCAGGAATTTTACAACAATTTATTCCTAGCCCTACACGTGGCCGGAGCCTTGAATCTGACCATCCAGGTGAGCAGAGCCGCTTTGGGCTGGAGGAGGGAGGGAGCATTTGGGGGCACGGCTGGTTTGTTTTTCCCCCCTGACTCCGCCACCAACCAGTCACAAGAGAGCTGCTCTCTCGCACAAGGGGTACTGCCGGCCGAGAATCACAGAAATCACAGAATCCTAGAAAATGAGGGTTGAAGGGAGCTCAGGAGGTCACATCCAGTCCAACCCCCTGCTCAAAGCAGGATGAGCCACAACTACATCATCCCAGCCAAGGTTTGGTCTACCCGGGTCTTAAACCCCTACAAGGATGGAGAGTTGCCCACCTCTCTCGGTAACCTGGTCCAGTGCTTCACCACCCTCCTCATGAGAGCTTTTCCTAATATCCAACCTCAGCTTCCCTTGCTGCAGCCTGAGCCCATTGCTCCTTGTCCTGTCGTCTGCCCCCACTGAGACCAGCCCAGCTCCGTCCTCTTTGCAGCCCCCCTGCAGGGACTTGAAGGCTGCTCTTCAATCCCCCTCGGTCTTCTCTTCTCCAGACTCAATCAGCCCAGTTTATGTGCCCCAGCAGTTTGTGTGCCCCAGCAATTTTTGTTGCCCTCCATTGGAGCATCTCCTGGAGGTCACCAACTGAAATCCAGGAGCTGGCAATGAGTTGTGCCTAGTCCCATCAGCCAAATCACCAGCCCAAACGCAAGCCAAGCATCTTCCTCAGAAACATCAAAGCCGCTTCATTTGGGACATGCCCAGCGAGGGCAGCGATGCCTTTTCACTTAGTGTCTGCCCAGCCCTGAGCTCCGCAGAGCTGGAGCTGCACGGGAGCCACCGAAGTCATCACTGCCCATCCCATAACCAGGTTTATTCTCATTTTTGCAGAGCGAGCTAACGACCGCCAGCCTAGCACAGCAGGGCGCTAAGGTGCGTGACGCTCACTGCTCCCTTGTCCTGAGCCTCGGGGGTTAGCAACGTGTCTGCGGTTCACCTTCCTTTCTCTCGGAGCAGACCGGTGCTACGAGGGCACCGAGTCCTGAGTTCGGGGATGGGAGGCATCGATGGGGCAGGCTGACCCTTGCCCCAGGGTGACTTCCCTGCTCTTGGGAGGTGGTTGAACCCAGCTGGGTAGGGATGAAGGGCAGAGCTAGAAGCACCAACCATGCACCGAGCCCCATGGAGCGGGGCACCTGCAACCTCCCTTATCCACCCCCAAGCTAAGAAAGCTGCCAGGGCCACCAATGCTGAGAACCCCTCAAAGCCACAAAAAGTGTTGACTTGGTCGTGTCTGCTCTGCACAGCAACAGGTCAGCAGCCAGTACCCAAAGCCCGTGGCTCTGGTGCTAGCAGTGGTGTTCCCCAAGCCACCCACAGTGGTCCTGAAGGAAGGCGAGGCGGTCGCGATGCTCTCTCCCACCATCAAGATCGGGGTCCAAAACCCAGGCTTCCAGGTCCTCCTGAGCCTGGATGTGGTAAGCAGAGCCCTGCAACATGTGCTCGGCACGGTCGCTCGCCTGTCTCGTGTCCTCCACCCACACGCCGCTGGGGCCAGCTGTGCACCAAGCCATTGGCCGTCAGGCAGAGCGACACATGCAAAGCATGCACGCACAGCGCGACAGGACCGCTTTGGAGGCTGACCGCCTTCTTCTTCAACTGCAGGAGATGACCGCGAGACTGCAGGTTACCGCTGACAATGTGAAGATGATGCTCACTCTTGAAGTGGAAGGGTAACGAGTCTGCCGATGCCTTTTCCTTGCTGGGTGTGGAAGGGGGGCTCCCCAGCAGCAGTGGCAAGGGGCCTAGGGAAAGTTTCCCTAAGATTCCTCCATTTCAATGAGGAAATATTTATTGGGATCTTGGTGCATTGGGTGGGCATCCATGCAAGTGCCTACCCCTTTGAATCAAGGGTGGGGCGGCACCTTTAGTCATCAGTGAAAAGAGCCAGCTCCAGATACGTTTTCTTAGGAGAGCTGTCAGCTAGAAGCTGGTGAATTTTCCCCCAAAGGGACAGGGCACGATCTCAAGCAGGTTTCCTTTCTGCAGTGATTTCACGCTCTCCGTGGCCTCTTCTAAAGTGGGTGCTGTTGTGGTAAGTACCTGATTACCTCCCGTCTCTGTACTCAGGAAGGGGCACAGCGCTGGTTTCCCTGCGCTCCCTTCTCCGGGGTGGGAAGCGAAGCTTGCTTCGTGTCCACCGAAGAGTTTGCTTAAAAGCCTGGTCTGTGTTTGATCTAAATTACAACCTTGGCCTCATGCCCTCTCTTTTTCTCCGGGCAGGGAACGCCTGTGTTAGTTTCCCCTGCAGAAGTCAAGGGACGACGGCCGATAGCCTAAGCAGCAGCCTCTGACTTTGGGTGTCTCCGATTTGGAGGGGGGCAACTTAGCCTGAGTTGGGTTTGTTAATGCACTACTGTATTTACTTCTGGTACTAACGATGCCCTTATCAGGGCCGAACCAGCCCCCGGGATCAGCGAGAGAGATATGGGATTAGCAGAGTCCAAAACCCAAGTGACCACGGATTTGTTCCCTCTTTGTGGCTGGTTTCTCCCTTTCTTATGGTGTCGATCCGTCCCACAGTCACTGAGCTTCTTCTCCTTTGGCAGGGTGACTGGCTGAAGGAATTATTTGGCGATGTAATTCAGAAAGAAATCTTGGCCCGTATGAATGGTAAGGATGCCGGGGCCGTTGTTTATACCCAGGAGGTTCTGACCGCGATGGTCTGGATGCAACCCCCATTCTTTGCCACGCGGTTTAGGTGCTGGCCCATGTTAATGGCAGCTCTGTGCCCCTCCTGGGGCAGAAACTAGAACGGTGCCTCCCCCAGCCCCCTCCCCCTGGGCTTGGAAAAATCCTCTGTATCATGCCCTCCACCTATCAAAGTAGTTTGCATCATTTGGCACCAGGAAGGGTGAATGCAACCCTCCAAAACCTTCATGTCCCTAAGCTTGGTCCTTCCACCCAAACTGGTGTGCTTCTTCCCAAGAGAAAAAAGCTCAGCATCTCCCTGCAGAATTGCACGCGCTGCCAGGCCCGACTATCCTCCGCCATGACCTGCACCCTTCCCTGCCAGGCCCATCAGTGGTAATCAGCTGGCTACATCAGTCTGAACTGGGCATCTGGTCCGGTGAGCACGGCCACCTCCAGCTGCGAGAAGGAAGAAGGTTTCTGCGCGGTTCCTCGCAGCTGGAAGCAGCAGAGCCAGGGATGCACGTCCGCGAGATCGAGCCAGGGGCTGCGAACGAAAGCCTCCTCTGATTCATTCCAAAAACAGATCTATCGCGGGCGGCGGAAAGACTCTGGCTTGCAACACTGCCAAGGAAATTAGAAACCGGCCCTCAGCTGTGTGCCCAGCTACAGCACCTTGCAGCTGGATGACGCTGCGGAAATAATTAGTGCATGTAAAACAAATGCTAGCTTCTCTCCGAGGCCCCGGCGGCATTTCCAAGCTGTTCGGGTGATGGACTTGCAGGCTAGCGGAGGAGAATTAGCAGAGTGCCATTAAGATCTGGAGGGCCGCGGACTGACAGGCCGAGCCTGAAGGCGGTTTTACATTATCCAGACGCAGCCACTCATTTCCTCCCCCTCTCTTTTTCAGAGGTGTTGCATGAAGGGATCTCTCTGCCGCACCTGAGTCTCATTTTCAACTACGTTGATATTAGCATTGCCATCCACGAGGTGAGAAGCGGGGATTTTTAAGTAGCTTCCTCGGTAGTTTGATGCCACCCTGGAGATGCACCCTCCAGTGAAGTCTCAGGCACGCGTGGCCAGGGGTGACTGGGAACTATGACTGGGGGCAGCGAGCTTTGCTCGGCTGGTTTCCCTTTCCCAGCAGCACGGGCACTTCCCACGTGCATGAGAAGGGAAGGCAAACACGGGGGACTATTTCCCATGCCTCACACCCTTGCAGAATTTCACATCACACGGGAGAAACCATGAGGGATTTCGGGATGTCGTTGCCTGCAAAAGCTGGGATCCAGACTCAAAAGTCCCTGCATGAGTTCTCCGTCACGGAGAAATCCTGGCGTGGAGTTTTGTTCCTTTCTCTGAAATGGAGGTTAAAAGTAGGCATGAACCCTGGCTCCTCTGGGCTTGCTAACCCCCAGAACTAAGTGTTATTGCCTTAAATAAAATAGCTCTGCCCTCCACATCCAAGTGTAAGGGATGGATGTGCAAGAGGCAATAACACAAGTGGCAAACTCTCTGCAATGAGGCACTGGTTTTAAAGGACAGCAAAGCAGATTGAGATGAGATCTCAGGAAAAACTTCCTTGTGATTAGAAAAGCAAGGCTGTAGGGTAGCCTGCGACAGAGTCGCCTTCACTGGGACTGGTGAAGAGGAGGCTGGATGCGCATCGGGCACTGGACAGGGATGGTTTAAAAATAGCATTGCTGCATTTGTGCAGGGGTTGGACCAGACGATGCCGGAGGTCCCTCTCACCCTGTGAGCCCAAACTAAACCAAGAGAACCAGGAGCCTTGTTTAATCTTTGTTTTTCCCTTCTGCAGGGTTATGTGCTGATCCCTGTAAACCTCGAGTACATCGAGGGAGATGGACAGCAAGCCACTGATAACTGAAACTTTGCTGGGAGCTCCTTTCCTCTTGTTTTACCCCCAGACACTTCAGATCTGCGGAGAAATTGTTCTTTGGTCTCTCTGATTTGATGGATTAAATAGTGAGCCATGTTTCTTTCCTTCATGAAATGTTAAGGATACTTCTTTGCTTTTCTAAGAATAGTCTCTTACGTTGAGGGTGCATTCGACATTGTGCTGGAAAGTCTTGCTCCTGTCCGGCTCAGACCCGTGGATTGTAACAAGATTTCCTCCTTTCATTAAAGACTTCCTCTCGTGCCACGTTTCTGGTCCGATTCTGGTAGCGTTTTCTTTACGCCTGTGCAGAAATGCACTGACGCGTGCCGACGCGGGCGGCACACAACAGGGCAAACCTCCCACCTACACGG
Organism: Gavialis gangeticus; assembly: GCF_001723915.1. Lineage (NCBI taxonomy): Eukaryota > Metazoa > Chordata > Crocodylia > Gavialidae > Gavialis > Gavialis gangeticus. The sequence continues at coordinate 9,752,993 of NW_017729009.1, forward strand.
GAGCGTGGGCACATGCGGCCAGCTCACAGCAGAGGAAAGTAGCTCGTTGCCTCTCAGGGCAAAACAAAGTGGCATCATTTACCAGCAAAAGCGCATCTGATGCCATTGGTGCCGATGCTCGCAGGCTTCTCGCCACCGAGCTGGACCCTCCCGCTAGGCTTTTACTGAAGGTGCCACCGGCTGTAAACAGGTCGTTGGGCTGGGGAGCGTGAGACGGCCAGATGCGAGGCTAGTCCCACCACCCCCTTATGTGCTGCTAGCCATAGAAAGCCACGTGGCTTCATTGCACTGAGCTGGGCTACGAAATGCAGGAGGGCTCTCGCCCGTGACCTTCTGCCTTTCCCAGGGGCGTAGCTGGGGATGGGAGACCGGCTGTTGGCTTTCCCTGAACCATGCTAGAAAGGAGAAACATCCCTTTGGCTGCTGTTCCCTGCCTCCAGAGGAGACTGCAAACCTCCTACAGCTCAGCTCTAAGCTTCATTTTTTAAATACTCCCTCCCACCCCCAGCAAAGTTGGGAAGCAAAGAGAGCACATCCCACAGCTCCCCAAAATGAACAGAGATCCTGGGCAGCAAACGCAGCCGTGCCCTGGGCTATGTAAGAGCCCTGTTAAAGGGACAGCAGTGCTGAGCGCCACGTGGATGGGCCAAGCCAGCTGGACTAAAAATACCAGATTCCTGACCCAAAACACAGCTCATTTTTTATTTTAAATGTCCTCTTTTACTACCCCTTCCTCTACAGTTTTCCCGACAACTCCCAATTTTGGGGCATCTCTTCAGCAGCCTGCAGTTTTCGGCAGCAGCAGAAACAAAAACATCTAAATATGCCTGAAAATAAAACCTATGGCTCTGCCTGAGATTTCTAGTCCATTTTCAAGCTCAGGATACAATCCAGAGCTGCTAGAAATCAGCACAGCCCCATCTAAACGCAAAGGGGCTCCACCAGTTTACACCAGCTGAGGAGAAGACCCCCGACCTTGGGACGGTTGCCTCAACCTCCAAGCATCTTGAGGTGCGCTCGTCTCTGGGTGTGGAACTGCGCCTGCTGCCGTTTCCTTTTTGTCCACCCCTGCACGGCACATCTGGCACGAAGCGCAGGCAAGCTTCGCCGCTGTGTTTAAGGAGGGCTGTAGTGACCTCTCCTGGTTTCTGTGCACACAGCAAACTCAGCAGCAGACTCTCACCAGGAAAATCACCCGGCGTCGCAGCGACAGAACGAGTTCCCCAGCTAGCAGGATCCACGCCCAGCAACAAACGCAAGAGCAGCACAGCTACAGCTACCAGACCTCAGGGCCAGGGGAGGATATCAAATGCACACCCAAAATGAACTCACACAGGTGTGTAAATGCCTACTGCTCCTTCTTCGTGTGTGCCGCTACCTGATGTGAACATGCAGCAAACATGCACGCACATTTGCTGCTCAATTGTCCTTGCAGAGGGAAGCTACCTTTGGATCTGTCCCTGCTTGTCTTTGCAAATGGTCTTAAATGATGTAAAACATGATCAGCTGGAACAACCCCAACCCTGAAAATGCGCAACGTCTGACCCACATGGCCCTCGGTGCTCAACATGAAACAGCAGCTGTGCTGCAAACCAAATGAGCTTGAGGGTCTGCTGTCTCGGACACAGAGAGATCTCAGGATTGGCACAGGCGCATTGCTCCAACAAAACATCTGTTGGACCAAGAGGAGGATGGATACACGTAGAGAGAGCTTGTGAGGCCAGGTACATATGCGTCCGTACCATCTGCATCATCTCTCAGAGCAGGCCCCCAACAGCCAACTCCAGGGGAATGTGTCGATGATGGAGTAAAACAACTAACTAACCGACACGTTGATACACAGCAACGCAGCCGAGAGCAGGATGAGCAAAACCTACAACACAAGGCAGTGGGATTGTGGTGGTGTGGAAGCCACGGTGGGGCCTGGGGAGGGGCAAGAAGCAGGATCTGTTTCATAAATATCTTTTATTAGACCAACTATGCAGCTGGGGGAGTTGTTCTGCAAGCTTTTGGAAACAAAGGGCGCCTCTACACGCGTGTATTTACTGCACAGTAACCAAAATTACTGCACAGTATGGGCACACGTTTACACATGCACTCCTGTACCAAACAGTAAATATGGGGACTTACACCAACTTCAGCATAAATTTACACCTGCTTAATTACTGCGCAGAAACGCACGTGTAGATGTCTTACTGCACAATCACAGTGTGTGTGGACTGACTTGGGACTAACTTCAGTCCCAAGTCAGTCCACACACAGCGTTAATGCGCTTTAATGCCTGCATGTGTAGACACCAGCCTATTCCTGCTTACTAACTTGCTGGGCAGTAAATTTAAGCTGGTGTAAATGCACATGTAGACATGCCCAAAATGCCCTTCCTGAGGTCTGGGAAAGATGCAGATGGTGCCTAAACTAAGTAGAGCCAGTGCAACAATGACTGTTGCCAAACCCCATTATATAAATGATGTACGCTCCACAGCAGAGACACCCCCCCAGCCAAATGCCAGACGTGTTAGCTACAAAGTCATGCAACTAAGACGCCCCAATTGCTCTTCGTCTTTAAGCCATCAGATTCATGGACTGACACGACGACTGTTTTGCCAAGTAAAACTGTTACGCTTTATTCCTCTTTGTTCCTCTTTGTTCCTCTCCTCGCTTCACTGAGCATAGTCAAGGCCACAACTGACCGCAGCATAACCCTGTTGGATGAAGAAATGATGAGGATTGAGCAATGCTCCTGCTGATGTTATCTCAGCTACTCCTACTCTGAACATGGTTGAATGACTTAAAATATCCGCAAGGCGTCTACTCCAGGACTCCCCGTACTGCTAAACTGGTGGCACTGGACTGCTGTTAGCAGTAGTGGGAAGCTAAGATTTCCTTGGCGGAGACCAGGCCAAAGAGAAAGGAAACGGCCTCTGAGGCTGAAGGTCAGTTGTGAGGACACCAGCGTGTTCCCACGGTGGCAGAAGGAGCTGTTGACTCTTGCTACTGCAAGAACAGGTGTAATGTGGAGGGCAATGGTGTTGGGCATCTGGATGATAACACGATGATAATAATATGAACACAGCCCCACCGTCAGAGGCAGAAAGGTCAAGGGGCTGAGTCACAGGAAACAGCATCCTGAGAAGCACTCAGCCAAAGCCTTCCCGCAATGCCAGCCTCAGACCACTTGAAATCTCCTCATTTTAGTGATCAGGAAAGTTATGAGCCAACAAAAGACTAAGAGTTCCCCCCCACCGATATCCTGACCCCTCTGATGCAGTGAAAGCACTTGCTTTCCAGCAGCAAACCTCTGTGCAAAAAGCTGTTAGTGAAGAGCCCGATGGCAGAGACATGCAGGTTGGAGCCCATGTCCAGGCTTCTTCCACCCATTACTCAGACATTTCCAGGCACCCCTGCGAAGGCTGCCAGCAAGTGCACTGGCCGCTTTGCACCTTTGCCCAGTGACACAGCAGCAGAGACGCCTGGTTTTACCGACACCGGCAGCCCCCCACTCCAGTTTGCGGCTCTCCGCTGAGGGACGCACCGCCCATCCTGCTGGTGCACAGGACCCGAGAGAGGGCACCGCAGGGAAATACCCCATGCTTTTGCACACTCACCTTGTGAACCTCAGTGCGGGGGTGGACATACTTGATGTTATCCAGGCACGGCAGATTTATGCCTATGCTCAGCACAGCTGAAAACGGAGTCAGACAAACAGCAAGCAGCAGGCGGTTAAAACTACAGAAGCCGTTTGTAGCCCAAAAGGCCACTAAACACCCCGAGAAGAGGATGCCTGGTGATAGCTCTGTGCTGTGCTCAGCCGCTTCATGATGGTGCCATGAAGGGTCTTGGCCGGCTCTCCAAACCCACCCCGGGAGCTGCCCTGACACGGTGCTGCAGAGCAAGGCGGCTCGGACACGGGCAGGCATTTATTCTGCCATGTCTATTCTTCAGAAGAAAGCAAGGACTTTTGAAGCAGACAGATTAGAGGGGCTTATGCTGGCAGGCTACATGGTTTGATGTCTCAGTCTACTGGCTCATTCACTGAGATGACCAGTACAGCCCCGACACGAGTCACGGGGCTGGCACACGGCATAAATCTTTCTGTGTTGCACAGGAGCAATGCCAAGTCACTTAGTCGTACAGACTCCTGTCACCCTGAACGGATAAAACACTCTCTGGAGATGCGATCTGTCCAGACTGACACCCCGCACCACTCCCCCAGCCCTCCGCGGAGAAGCGCTGGGTGGGAGTTGGAGCCGCTGGCAGAAAACCACGGCTTTCTCTAGTCTGACATCAAGTAGCTTAATCCCCTTTAAAGGGGGGGAAAACCCAACACATCTGACCCTTCATGCTACCAGCCTCTTCTGCATCGCAGCTGCTGCACCTCGGAGAGAGGGGAGCATTTATTATTGCTGTTCTACAAATGGGGGAAGCAGGAGAGACGGTTAGGGCTCTGGTGTGACCCAGCTCACCTCTGCCTTCGTGGGGGAAAAGGTCTCAGGAAGGCCAGCGCAAGCCAAGCCTTTTGGACTATGATGAGATTTAATGGGAAACATTTCAGAGGTGCCCTGGGCAAACCATCCCCCCACCGGCAGGGTTGGCAGCTCCCCTTCTCTCTGCCCCGTGAGAGCATAGTGGAGGCCAAGCAACACCCCCATACTGGCACCAAGTGCCACCCTGCTTACCGTTCAGCTGAGCCACAAGCGCCTCCTCAAAAGCAGAGGCGATGAGACAAGTCACCCAGGAGACCTGCCCGTGGAGAAACATGGTCAACCCAGCTGCTTTACCTTGCAGAGGATGTCGACATCGTGAGGAATGAGCCGACAGGCAAGAGTCTGTTGCAACCTGGTTGTTAATATTGCACAGACTTTGTTCGCACTAATGCATTCACTGTTGGGCCAAGAGATTGTGGACCGATGATATCCTTGCACTATGGGTCCAGTCCCCTTCTTGCTTTCCTCTGGGCCCCTAAGCTCACTACCCCGCTGTATCATCCCAGCCCCGCATGAAGCGATCTCTCCAGAAACGGCATAGCATGGACTAGGAAATGGTATTATGCTGTAGGGCAGCCTTCAGCACAGATACCAAGGGACTGTCACCCCCGGAAAAACTAAAACATCATAGGTGGTAGATGAAGAGGAACATGACACCAAGACCGCAGCAAAGATTGAATCCCCCGCCCCCAAAAGCTTTGCAAATTAATGACTGCAGATCGGCCCTGAAAACAAAGCCATCGCTGGGTAGCAAAGCAAAGCAAATCAGTGGGTAATGATCACATCTCCCCTGAAGATGAAATCTGGCTGCCATACATAAAAGAAGGTAGGAAGATGGGCACTTACATTCACAGATCCAACTCTGGAAGAAACCAGCACAAACCTAAGACCACTGGAGGGGAAGAAAAATAAAGGAAGTGAACAAGGAGAACTTGCCCCGAGATGCTTTGGGTGGAGGCAAGGCGGATCTCCAGTGATCTACCGTACATTAAGCTTCAACCTGTTCCCAAATGGGAGACATTTCTCAAAACGGCTGGTTTGCTCACTCTTACTTTCTGGAGCAGAAGGCAGGTTATAAATGGTCATCAAAAACAGCCAAATCTCTTTTGTTTAAAGTGGGGACAAGGGAGTTAAACAACGAACTGCTTGTCAACACCACTGGCCTCCTCCTCCCATCAGCAAGCACACCAGGCATAAAGCAAAGACAAAAGAAGCAATAAAAACCCAGCCTATTCCTTTCACGGCCCTTGGCCACCACGCTGTTTTGAGCAGCAATGAGTAATGTCCAGTACAGACTATAGGAGGGTCCAAGGGGAGGAGTGGCACACACGTATTGCACCGCTCCCGTAGCTTTGCAATATGCACGGGTGCTGAAAAGGACTGTTGGTTGCTGGTCTAAGGATGTCAGCAGACAAGATTCCTTGGGTAAACCTGATACCTTGCATTGGACCAGCTAAAAGAAGTATTTAGTTGGTCTGATAAAAGAGATCACATCTACCCAAAGAACCTTGTCCACCTTTGTGCTGGAAAGACACAGGTGGATTTATTACTGCGCTCTCTACTGGATGCCGACATCTTTTCAAGAGTCCAAGCCTCAAAAATTCCTCCGGTCCATCAAACTGCAAAGTAGTTTTCTGAACCACTCTATCCTCAGCATTGCCCAGCTCAGGTCCGAGGAACTATCCCTCACGAGCAAAACAGAATTAGACTGACCCTTGCGGAGAGACAGAGGCCTGCAGCGTCACTTCTGTCACAGCAAAACGGAGAACCAAAGCCACATCCTGCGAAGAGATTAAAAAAGAGCAGTTAATTAAATAGATGGCTCCATCCCATCTGACTTCTTGCCTTTTTAGGACTACTACACTCAAGAAAGTAAATCTGCCCGGGACAAGCTGCTTCATAACTGCGCTGCCGAGTGACTTAATTGAGGGTGAAGCAGTAAATGCCTTCAGCAATGCAAGAGGCGGCAGGCAGCGAGGCAATCTCTTCCCTGAGAACAGGGAGGGGAAATGGAGCAGGAGTGACCAGCATCAGCCCCGGTCCTTGCAGGCGGAGATCCTGTCTCCAGTGGGGATCGATCCCGGCTGCACCTATGAGATGTTGGTGGGAGGCCGGTTCTCTCTTCCACTTGGGTGCAAGTCTGCTTGGGCCTAACCACGTCCCTGCTGCGACATGGGTCACCAGCACGTTATACCACGGTGAGGCTGGCCTGCAGCGAGCCATCCAGCCATGTTCATGGAAGGGTGTCCAGGAAGGTGTGAAAACTCAAGGGAGAGAGGCCAGGCCTTGGCTAGACGGTCCCTCTGTTCGTCCAAGGAAGTGGACCGGGGATGAGGGGATTAGATGGGATTAGCCCCTGCTCAGCTCCACTTACAACTTCCAGGGTAAAGAGAGACCGTGAGGCAGAAGTCCAGGATGCCGCTGCCACCACCTCGATGGAGGGATGCAGGCTCAGGATGGCTTTGCCCTCAAAAAAGGTGACGATGGGGGCTTTTCTCACTGTCACCTTCAGCCCAATGGGCTCTGGGTGTGGGAACTGGTGAGCAATCTGCAAGGTAAAAGAGGCTTAAGGACATGAGAGCACAGAGCTGGAAGGGACCTCCCAGGTGACAAGGAGCAGTCCTGTGCCATGCTAGGCAGCCATGCAATACACACATGTCCAAAACGGCCCACAATGGCCACCACTCACCCGGCCACAAACTGCCCCAGGACAAACTCAGAATCCTTGTACCAAATGAAAGGCACCTATGGGGTGACACGGGGGGGAGCAGGAGACGTAAAGGCACCGTGAAACATGCGTGGATGACCACAGGACCATGCCCCACGCTGCAGAAAAGGGGCAAAAATTCAAAGGTCCAAGGGGGAAATTTCAAGAAGGCATGCAAGAAGTTTCTCAGTGCCCTTGGGAGCATTAGCACACCCTGCCGAGCCCTCACCTTTACCTACGGCCAAAATCTGGTGCTTCAGGGGGAGGAGAAAAAAACCTAGCCAACCCAGCAGCAATGTAATACATCTAAGAGGGGAAAATGTCTTCTGGTCCATGGCCAAAAGCCAGCAGAGACTTGAAGCATGGGATTCAGGCAATAAAGCAAGTATTGTCCCCGTCCACTGCCTCCACCGCAGGCAGGTGCCCACTCAAGAAGGCAACACGGGGCAGATTCATGGCTCGTTCCTCGTACGTCTGCATGGCCTCCCCCCCCATCGCAGGGCCAGGGGTGGTGGCCTTTGTTCGGGGTTGACAAAACATGCACCTGCCTTCTCCAAAGGACCAGCCTTTGCAGGTGCCTCTGCTTTTGGCTTCCCACCTTGAGACACTGGAAAGGGTCTCCGTTTCTGGAAAGTGGGTATTAAGCCCTTTCCCTTTCCGGTGCACCTGACGGCACCAGCTGCTTCCAGAAGGGAGTGACGAGTCAGACGACGCGGTCACGTGTGCGGCATCTCGGACTAAGGTGGGCAGCGGGGCCGAGCCACCAACGCGCCGCTGCAAACCCAAGTCCTGGTGGCTCCAACAAGAAGCAGGTCTCACTCGGGGCAGTCATGTTTAGGGCTTGCACGGCAGGCATCTGCCACGGCTGCTTCTTCATCCCTTTCTGTCACCCCCACCACACACTCATGCACGCACACACACATTTGTCGAACCGGTAACTTTATCTCAAGCAAGGGGCAGTGATTTTCCCCTCTGACTGAGAGCCCCACTCCTCGGACTCGCTGCCGAAGGGGCAGAGCCGGGTGTGCCTGGGCATGGGGTGAGTCTGGAAGGGCTCCTCTGGCCAGTGCACCTCCGTGTCCTACCCCGCTGCCAGGTAGGAATCACCTGAGGAACAGTTGCCCTCACTTACAACACCCTGAAAGTCCCTGCCATGGATGAGCTCCAGCCCACGGACAGACCTGGGGCTAGGGCCCCCATAGTCTACCCACCACTTTGTACCAGGGATGACGCTTCGTCCCCTGTGCCCGCTCAAGCTGCCAGGTGGACAGGATCACAGACCCTCCAGCCCCAAATCTCCCAACTTGATGAGACCTCTACCCTCCCATCTGACAGTATGGACGCACCATCTCTTCTCCTGCATCTCTGCTGATCAGGACGTGCCTGCCCCTCTCGTGCTCGTTATTTCCAGCACAAGGATGCAGGAAAGAGACCAGCGGGACCCAGTATCCCCATACACGGGCCGTGCTGAGTGACGACAGCTCCAGCCTTCCCCTCTCCCCCGCGCCCCCAGTCCACAGCAGGACCTCGCCTGTCAGCATCAAAGAAAGAAACATCTCTTACTGCAGGAATAAAGGAGCCCAGCCGGGACGTTGTCAGGTGACCGATGGAAGGACTCTGGAAAGGAAAAATATCAAACCATCAGAAAATGGTAGTTATTGTCCCAAACCGCTGATTCAGCTCTTCCACAGGCCGAAGCAGCTACACCCCATTGTTTTACTGTCCTCATGTTCCCAGAGCACAAGAAAAGCTATCGCCTTCCATTCACTCAGCAGATTCCCATTCATCCTGCTGGGCCAGACTATAACGAACCCCATTATGAGGGGTTTCAAAGGCATTCGGCTCCTTTGAAAACCACAGCCGTAATGAATTCAGCTTCCCACCCCTGTGCGCCCTTGTGTGCTAGCATTTGCTCGGGAGTTTTGCTGTCCATTGCAAGTCCCCCGGCCATCCTCCTAGGAGGCTGAAGACTGGCTCAGGCTTTCCTGAGTCTTCACTCAGCCAAAACCTGCAGTGAAGCCAAGGAGGGTCAATCCCCTGCAGGACTTTTAGAGCTGGTCCAGCGCAAGCGGAGGAGATGCAGGTGGGCCTCCATTCACCCCCCCAGGCTGCACTGACCGTCTGCCGGAAAACGTGGAAGTTGAAGCTCCCAAACTGCTGTGCCATAGCCAACACACTGTTCAGCAAATGCTCCGAAATTCCCAAGACGACCACGGAGTCGCCGGATCCCGAGCTCAGCGGCAGGGAGAAGGGAGGCGGGCGGGCCAGCGAAACAAGAGGCTTCCCCATGAGCGTGAACACAGCCTGAGAGCACAAGAAGGGAAAGGAAGGGACTCACCAAGCTCTGCCAAGACCAACCAAGCTGGCCCCTGCACAAGCACCCGGCTTTGCTTCTCAGGTCTGGAAATCGCATGACATTTCTATGGCAAATAGGCATCCTCTTGGGCATCCCCATCAGCTGATGCCGTGCAAAGGTTTGCATTTGGGTTGACATTGTCCCCCACCCACTGCCAGACTCAAAACCCCAGTGCTTGAGCCAACCATCCCATGCACCCAAGGATCCCGGAGCACGTACATTTAAATCCAGGTCGATGTAGTCCCCGGTGATCACAGGGGGCTCTATCAGGGTGTAGTGGAGCTGGGATATGGGGCTGAAGAAATTTAGTCCTGTAGAAACATTCAGAACATTGGATTTCACAGACATTTAAATAAGGAAGAGCCTCGGTTTTGCAACTCCATCCCCAAAAGGATGATTCTGTCTTGATTTACCCCTGACAACAGTAACCCCAGTGGCTTGGACTGCAGCCTGTTAAGAAAGCTAGCTTCTCTGTGGTGCCTGGGGATGGCAAAATATTTGCCTTCAGGTATAAAGTGGTTCACTGTATTTAAAATTAAAACTGGTTGAGAACAACAGACTTTTCTGTGAAACACTGGAAATCTCTGTACTTGCATACGGGGAATAGAAAAAGGGGCTGGAGGGGACCTCCAAGGGCCACATCTAGTCCAAGCCCCTGCCTGAGGCAGGATCTGTCCTATCCAGGCCATCCCGTACAACTATAATCTGAACTCTCCATAAGACTACAACTTAGACCGAACACCCAAACCTGCCCCAGGAAGGAGCAGCTTTAAAACCGAGCTTTAAAACCAGCAGGAAAGCATCTTCTGCTTCTTAATCCTTGGGACCCGATCCTGCTGGTTCCCCAGACTGTCATCAGGGCAGTGCCTATAGCTGCTCTGGGCCTTTTGAATAGGGTGGGATAAACAATAGACAACAGTGAGGAGAGAGGAGGGACCTGCTAGCCCTGCCTGCACAGGGAAGTGCTTGGGGGTATAACTGAAGGTGTGAATTTGGACAGATTCAGTTTTGCTACTTTCACACTCTTCTTCCAACATGAGCATCTTTCCAAGGTCAACTTTTGATGCTTAGGAAGAAATGTATGGTAAGACAAAAAAAGGCACTTCTATGTCAGAAAAGCACGTGCCCGCACGTGGCTGCAGACTGCTGCAACTGTTCCAGCAAAACGTGGTGGTGTAGATAAGACCTCAGGTCCCGATCTTAGATCCTGCTTCTCCCTTGAAGGTAACCTATTCTGAGTGTACCAGTTTATTAGAAGAAAGGTGCAGGGCATGAATCCAAAAGTTCCCCCAGGCGGTTACATCTTTGCAAGCAGAGAAGTCGACAACTCTACTTTCCCCCCCATCTGCATTGACATGATTTATGCTGGAACAGGGGAAATACAAATTCGCTGCCCCAAGCAAAGTTTATGCAACGATAAAGTCCAACGGTTCATCTTTCACTCTCCGACGCCAGCCGTTCAGCCAAGCCGAGAGCTGGGCAGGCAGTTGAATAAACAGAGGATGAACACTTGCCGGGTACAGCACCAGACCGCGTTGCCGGAGCCGTGGTGAATTCACGTAACACGGCGAAGTGAAGGCTTAGCACACAACAGGAGAAAAGAGCCTTCTATACCTATTCCTCCTTTCACATAATGATGACGACAGCGATGACTACAACTTGCTGCCTCTTTGTTTAGCCTCGACAACGTGCCTGGTGCCGCGCAGTGCCAAGTCACGGATGGGTTAGGAGCGGAGAGCGAGGACCCTCCTCGAAACCAGAACTTACCCACCAGCGTGCCCAGCCTGGCGTTCAGCTGCAGGATGGTGCCGGAGATGCTCAGGCACATCTGCAAACAGTGAGGGAAGGACAAGAGAGGGGAGAGGGTTGGTGGCTGCAGCTGTTTGGGGCCCAGCCGCCTGAGGACACAAACACACCCTCGGTACCCAACAGAGCTTGAGGGAGACTCCCAGGTTACATGAGGTCTGTCCTTCTTAATTAACCAAATCCCAGAGCAAAATAGCAACAGGGAGCTCACAGGCAACCCCATTCACTACCTGCGGAGCACCGCTGCATCAGTGAAGGTGTGCATGGATGGGGCTTTCACAAAGCCATCTGTCGCTGCATTGCTGTCCATCAGAAATGAGCCCAGAGCATTTATGGACCTGACTCCATGCAGCAGGCCGCTGTGCTGGACAAGCCACGCACGGTGCACGCGCAGCAGGGCTGAAAAGCAGACCCTCGAGCCAGGGCTGAGGAACCAAAGGGATCTTGGAATTAGGGACAGAAACATCCTGGGGCATGATCTGTGCCGGGGTGGCCACCCTCAGCAGCTTCTGTATGTGTCGCACAGCAGCCCAGCTGCAAGTAGGGCATGGAGCGGAAAGCAGAGCAGCAGATCAAGCAGGGGGCACAGGACTGGGAGCAGAAAGCAGAGCAGGCAGGGGAACAAACCAGGTTTTGGGGAACGGAAAGGCTGTCCAGCTCCTCACCTTATCGATCAGCGCGGCACGCAGGTGGCTCGTCAGTGGGTTCAGGAACCGCAGCAAACTAGAGAAGGAAAGTAAGAAAATGGGACGCGGGTAAAAAGACACTAAACACGCCCAGAACGCAACGTCACGGAGGTTAGAAAGCAAGCCTGCAGCTGGCAAGAAAGGGCCTGGGCTCCCAGCTTGTCACCGGGGTTCACCGCCCAGCGGCCAGCGGACCCCCACGCCGCAGCCTTCCCTGGGCTCCTGCAGCAATGTCACTGCAGCGCCAAGCGGGCTGGGCCGGACGCGCTGCCGCCAGTCACCCTGCAGCGGCTCAGCGGCGCGCACCCACGAACGTCTGGTAGTCTGCACTTGGGCAAAGCTCCCACGGGACTTGACGGAAGCTTTCCCAGGACAGAGAATCAGACTTTGCCTTAATAAAAGTCGCTGGGGCCAGAGGAGCAAAGGGCCGCAGAATAAAGGCTCTGCAATGAAGAGCTAAGAGCACACGTCACTCGAATAAATATGTTAGTGGTCTCAAGGAAAGTGTCCTCAGGCATGCTGGGCCCTGTGATTATAGCAATCCCTTCTGGTCTTAAAATAGACAAGCCCATGAATCAGCAGCTGGTCAGAAAAGATAAATAAAGCTTTTTACTATGGTAGGAGGAAGCTTAAAGACGTCTGCGAGGCATGAGAGGTTGTGTTCTGCGGCACGATAACAGCTGTAAACACTGCAGGACATACGGAGTAAATGGAAAGCCTCCTGACACTCACTTCTTTCCTCCCAGGATAATCTTCACGTCTCCCAGAAGGGACTTGCAGGCCGAAACTTTCAATACGGGGAAGCCTGTGGCAGTGCGAAGAACGCGGACATCCAGCAGGACAGATGTGCCCGCTCTCAGCTCAACTGGCACAAGGGCGCTGCAGGGGCAGAAGAGAAACACGGCACTCGAAGGACTCCTGGCTTCCCGCAGCCTGGGGCTGAGCCTGTGGCTTCAGAAAGGGCTGAGTGGACCTGGGTTTAACCAGGCTAACTCTGGTTTAACACAGCCACTAAGGGGCTGGGAACACCCCCACGACCACCACTAATGAGTGCCATCCTCCAGTCCCCTGGGGGAGACCTGTCGACCTTCAGTGCAACGGTGCTCGGGCAGCTCTTTTTAAAAGGGGCTTTGAAGCCTGAACCAACTCCTTGGGACCAGGCCATGTTCTGGGCTTGGCGTTTCTACTGCACTTGGGGCAACGCGGTTCTGGTCCATCACTGGGGCTCCCAAAACGCGCCCGGAGAGCTGCATCCTCCAGCCCTTCCCCACCCGCCCAGGACGGCAGGTGGCAGCACACTCACAGGCTGGCCCTGATGTGGAGATCCGAAACGACAGACACTCGAACGCCAACGCTCGGGACGAGTTTCACGGACACTTGCGGGAGCTGAACGTTCAGAATCCGGATCCTGCGGGAGGCAGACGGTGCTGCTAGAGCCGAAGGCTCAGCTTAGGAGGCATCTGGCCTGAAGGTGCAAATCAGGGCGAATTCAACACACACAGAGCAAAGCTTCAGCGAGCCCAGCCAGGACATCCAACGCTGCCAGCTCTGGCAATACGAGCCAGCAGCGTGCCCTACTTGCAAAGACGTCTGGCCGCTAATCCAGGCTGCATCGGTAGCAGCGTGGCCGGTGGATGGAGGGTGGTGATTCTTCCCCTCCGTCCTGCACCACGGAGGCCACATCTGAATCCTGTGTCCAGCTGCAGGCCCCCCACTGCAGAAATTGGAGAGTCCAGCGGAGGGCAATGAAAATGTTTTGGGGGCTGGGGGACAGGACTGGTGGGGAGAGGCCGAGGGAACTGGGCTGATCGAGTCTGCAGAAGGGAAGACCGAGGGGAAACGAATAGCAGCCTTCACCTCCCTGAGGAGGGCTGCAAAAAAGATGGAGCTGGGCTGGTCTCAGCAGGGGCAGATGACAGGACAAGGAGCCATTGTTGCAGCAAGGGGGGATTTGGTTGGATATTAGGAAAACTTTCTCACGAGGAGGGTGGTGAAGCACTGGGACAGGCTCCCCAGAGCGGTGGAGGAGTCTCCATCCTTGGAGGTGTTTAAGACCGGGGTAGACAAAGCCTTGGCTGGGATGATGTAGTTGGGCTGGTCCTGCTCGGAGCAGGGGGTTGGACTGGACGTGACCTCCCTTCCAGCCCTCGGTGTCTGTGATCATTTCATTAAGGGTCTTTGTCTGGCCTTTCTCTTAAAGTCCCTGCTCCGGCACTTCTATCATTGTGCCTCAATTCCATGCTTTCACTCGAGAAAACCCGCACCACCTCTGGCCCTGCCAACTGTCCAGAAATACTTGAAGCCCTGAAACTTGAAAGCCCCCCAAATCAGAGAATAAATTAAAGAAACATTAATACCCCCCACACACACACACACACACACACATTAGGGGCCAAATTCACAATTTAGGAGTGCCCGAGGTTGGGAGCACTGGGCTCCATCCCATCTGGCTTGTCCACATGAGAAAGGGTTTGTCCACAGATGCTGCGGATACCGGAAGAACAGCTCTTTCGCTGAAACAGCTTAAGCCGGATCCCCAAAAGCTGCATCAAGAAAAGGGCACCAGTCCCGCTACAAAGACATCTGCTCGAGGGCTTTGGCCAGCAGAGCCACATCCCTCAGGGCTGACTTCTTAACCCTCCAAAATCCTGCAGCTCTGCCAGCAAAACTTTTAAATGCCAAGCAAAGGTTTAGTGATGGAGAAACTCAATTCCAAAGGTTCAGCACAGTTAATTTATCCTTCGCGTAACCAGATTTACTTAATCCCATTTGGCCCAGCCCTGGCATGAAGAGCATCAGACTTGTTGCGACCATCTCTCCTGAGAACGGACAGGACGAGCGCAAGAAAAGGACAGTCGCTGCATTAAGGTTTCTGGCCCAAATGAAATCCAGCATCTTCCTGGAGAGTTCCTACAGCAACTGAGATGCTATGAGGGAAATTCTCTGCAAAATGAGGCAGCTCTTCATTTTTTGTCACCCGCAAAGACACGGGAAATGTCCAACAAAAGCCAAGAGGCTCCAAGGGCGGAGGATGAATTGATGAAAACCTCTGCCCTTCTTGCCCCCCACTCCTCCCACCAGCCCACCTCCATCGCACGACCAGCGAGATTTGCCCTCGTGCGGGAGGTGCCCGGACAGGATCTGTGCACTGTGCATGGCCCCCTGAAGCCCTCCAGACAGGAGGTAAGTCATGCCCAGTATCAGCCCACCCAAGAGGCCTGGAGCCCTGTGAAGAGCTTCACTCACCCGACAACCTTCAAGAGTGATTGTAGCAGGCTCGGTCTGCCCACGAAATCTGGGATAGGGATGACCTGCAGGGCCTGCTGCAGCGGGGCTCTCCCAGCCTGGCACGCTGCAAGGACAAAGACACTGGAGAAGCGTCTCCTGGAGAGTGGAGGACTTGTGCCAAGTACCACTTGCCCTATGCTCCCAGCATCAGAAACCCAAACCAGGGGGCACAGGCTCTTTGCAAGAAGTTTTTGCTAGACACGCAGCCCCTCTCTGGCTGGGGACCGTTTGCAAATAGATTTTGAGTTGTTTGAGTATGCTCGTTATCCATCTACATTTGCCACGATTACTCAGAGGTTGTCAAAATGCAATCATTACTAACAAGACCCCGGTGACTGCGGTGAATTAAACCCAAGGCTCGACTTCACGAGTGTTTGCACAGAGCTAAGGCTTTCCCCGCGCAGCCAGTTCCAGCACTGAGCAGATGTCAGACTGCGGCTAGGCCGTTATTTCAGCGATAACATCCCTTAAGAGGACAGCGCTGATGGGCTATTCCCACCATTTGGCAGATGAAGGCAGCAACCCGATGGTGGGGCGGGGACGGGCAGTTGGCTGGCATGCTTAGCACAATAAAAAAGCATTTCACTCTGGGCGCGCTGCAGGTGGAAGGAAGTTTTTCTTACCGTATTGCAGGGCCTCCTGCTTGACTCTCACTATGGTCCCAGGTACGGTCCCATGAGTCGGGATGAAGAGACAGAGTAAAATGCTGAGGGTGCAAAACTTCAGCATCTTTCCCTCTGCAACGGGGACCGACCAGCAACCTATGGAGAGCGAGACGGTGGTGATCAGACGGGACCTGGTGAGACCAATGCGACCGATGTGGTTGAGGCCGCCAGCTAGCTAGGATCGGTGATGTCCCTTGGGGCTGGGCCTGCTTGGAGCAGGGGGTGACCCCCTGAGGTCCCTTCCAGCCCTTGTGGCCTCTGATCCTATGAACGGGGCAGGGTCTTGGCAGTCTAAATGTTTTGGTTTCTCTCATTTGCTCTGAACGTTGCTGCCAATTAACTGAAAGGCTTTCTATCAGCAACACCATCAGCCCACCAGTGGGTCTTGCTTGTCAGGGAGACAATTTCACAGATTTCATAGGCGTTAGGGCTGGAAGGGACCTCGGAAGATCGTCCAGTCCAGCCCCCCACCCCACGGGCAATTGTGCATGGTTCATTTACTGCAAAACATCTAGAAGTCTTGGTTCAGAGATGAGACCTTTTATTAAACCATCGCAGTCGGTCTAATACCAGGTATCGTCTTTGAACCAAGAGCTCTAGAATTTGCATTTCTTTTCGTCTCAGACCAACACAGCTACCAAATACATCCCTGGTTCATTTACTAGCACTTTGATGTTTAAAAACCTTACACAAAACAGTACATTTCCTTTTTCTTGCTTTTTTTGTAATATTTGCGGCCAGTCCAGTCACAGACATCTAGTTTTCACACTTGGTGCGGTGGTGCTATATTTCCAGAAGAAAACTGATTCTCCAGAATGAGGGTGGCACTAATTATTCCAGATAATCATTGTTCTCCTGCACTGGCACAGCCTAGATGGATGCCATGCAAAGTGCCTTGTACGAGAACGGCTTATTCCCCTTCTTCTGGACCAGCATTTGCAATACAGTCCGTCAATCCTGGATCAGCCTCGTTAGCCACCTTCAGACCCACAGATAAGACAATAACGGAAGACAAATCATCCTCGACCGCGAGGGATTGCCGTGCCGAAGAAAAAGAAGAGACAAGTGCTAGTGCGTCCATCCACGCTAGGGAGTTGGACCCCTTTAACCAGACCAGTGGTTAAGTTTTGGACAAGTCAGGAACCCCGAGGGGATCCAGGTTTGGGGACCGCCCCCCAAGAGGAGCAGTTCAGAAAAATAGTCAAACTGTTTTTAAGAAGCAGCTTGATAAATTTATGAAGGGGGTGGCACAACATCTTACCTTGCAAGCTCTTTCCATCCCCGGCGTCCCTCCGTCAGCCCCCAACCTCCACACCCCTTTCTGTGAGGATGGACGGACAGAGACCGCAAGCAGGTAGATCCCCTTCTCGCACGGCGTAAAGCAATGGGGCCGTCTCCTCTCTCCTTACCTGTCCGGCACGTGGTTACCAACTGGGCTCATCTCTCTTACCTCAATTCGGCCTCAGCTGGCGATGGTGCTAGGGCGGCTGTGCAGCACCTTCTTGTGCTGGGGCTCCCTTTGGTCTGAGAAACGAGGAAAGCCGGAGCTTTATAAACCTAGGCAGGGCAGATAGCACAGTGGAAACGAAATGGGGTGAGAGAAGCACAAAGATTAGGCTGAGTGCAGAGTTTACTTGTGGTTCATATTGTTTCTCAGTGTACCCAGAACATGAGTAAATTTGCCCATGAACCTCACCATTTGCATTTGGCCAAACACAGAACCAAGCCCAAGTGTGCTGAGAAGGATCTACCCAGCCCAGAACATCCCCTAGCCCCGTCCAGACTTGTCTTCCCCAGGAGAGATGCAGAACCACGGCTGGTTTGCCAACAAGCATTAAATCAGCTTGCCCCTCTGTATGGGTTTTGTGGATGTAACCTTTAACAATTCACCTCAACAGAGCAAATTGCTGATCAAAAAGGATCTGTGACAGGTATCAAAACTAATCCTGTCACGTAACCTTTTTTCCTGTCACCAGTTGACTTATGATCTGGCCCCAGTTGCTACCAATGTTAGTTTTAAGGGGTGTGGGTTGTAGCCGTGTTGGCCCAAGGACACAGGCAGACAAGGTTCTTTGGGTAAATCCAGTATCTTTTGGTGAATAGTTGGAAAAATTCTTCATTGCAAGCTGTTGGGTACAACCACCCTTAGTTTTAAAGCATTCACCAATTAATTTGGAGGAGTACTTTTCAAGTCCGTGGCTTGTTTGCTTTAATAGTTCCCGATCCACGGCTTGTTATTTTGCTGCCTGATTGGATGGCTGACATTTTTAAAGATGAGAATGATGAAGAACCACCTCCCAAGGACAGGTTTCTGAATGATTTCCTGTGCTATAATTTGTGAAACTTTCCTGATTCATCAACTCTTTTTAGAAATATCCACAGATCATAAAAATCACTGACAAATAATGAATCGTTTGATGATCCCGCGAAGCAAGTCAGCCTATATGTGCATTAATATAATTCCAAATCAGCTGAGGTTTTTATTACTATTACTCCGGCAGCTCAGTTAAATATGAAATTGATATAGCATTAAAATGCTTTCTAACCCAAGAGAGAGAATCCCGCTTTCGCGCTGACGGCAGCAAAGGAGGAGATAGGAAACTCTTCCCCAATTTCAATCTTCATTCTGCACATGTTTTATTCACATTCAGTCTACTTTTCAGGGACCATATCTATCCTCTGAAGTTTTACATCCAGAATCCTCATGTGCAAGATAAACTGTGGGTTCAGATATAATTAAACATGCAACTACCTTTCTTTGTTGGTGCAAGAAAAGGCACCAGAACTAGACACGTGCCTAATACTGTTGGCAATGAAGCACTTTGCAAGTGTCACTCTGAAAATGAGCCCATCCGCCCTACAGCCTTCCTAAAACCTTCAATCAGCACAAGGAGGAAGGAGCAGGTGATGAGACTGTTACGGCCATGTCCTAAAAGAAATTTATTTTTAAATTAAAAAGGTCTCTTCCATTGTGATGGAATTATCTCAGACTACGAGCAGGAGACAGCAAGCCAAACTTCCCATGTTCTGCTCCTCCTTCCATCAGCAACTCACCGGGTGCATCTACATGTGCACTTTAATGTGCATTAGCCTATTTTAATGTGCATTAAAGCATCACTTTTTTAAAAAGTGCTATTTAGTTAATGTGCAATAAGACATGCTAACGCACATTTTCTTAGTACCTCAGAATGGAGGTACTAGATTTAATGCACATTAATGCACATGTAGACGCACCCACAGTGCAGCTTTCTAAGCTCTCTGGGAAGCTGATGGAGCACCTGCCTGCCACAGGCTTTGCAAGGGTGAAGGGATGTTTGTAAAGCATTTGGAGAGTCCGGGATGAGCAGTGCTGTAAGAGGGTGCAGATTAAACAACAGGGAGGTATCGTCTTTGTTTCAGAGCTTGTCAGGTTGTACCTTTGTCAAACATCTTATTTGCTTTTCCAATTTCCTGTTTTAGATCTAATGCACCCTTTTATCCAGGAGGCATATTGCGCGCTTATGGAAAAGTACCTCAACACAATCACTAATTGAGTGGACTCTTCCTTATTCCATCCAGACCTCATGAAGCAAAGTATTCTTACTGTATATATCGCTGCACCACTCACAGACTATTGAAATGTCTTTCAAGTGAGTGCATGTCAACACACCCGTTCCTTTTAGCGTGCACATGCTGTTTTCCATTGAAGCCTGCCCTGGGGCTGAAACTCCACAGCAGATATTGCACTGACGATTAACAAAAAATTGTGATAAAAGATGAGAGTCATTTGGCTTCAACCCACAGAGCAGTTGGATCCCATTTCTGCAATGTGTATATGGTCATGTTCTGACCAGGAAAGCAAACCTATAGCAGACATCTAATCCACTTGGGCAAAGGAAGATTTAGGACTGGTGCAGTGGTGGGCAGGGGTAATGTGCAGAGACCATCATCTCACCCAGAGTTTAGTACTAGCATAGCTGGCTGCTCTCACATGATGAAAGATCATTCGTTTGCAAGCATAATGTACTGTATTGTTAACACACCCTTCTCATTGACATCCTAAATTTGTATTGTTTTCCTAAAGACTTACTTAGCCTTGTTTGGAGTTTATATCCTTAAGAGGGAGGATACCATAAGAGGTCAGTGATGCATAAGAAACAGCATGCAATGATCCTTGACGTGTCTACATCCTAATGGCAGAGAAGTGGGGCTGAAAATGGTCACAAGGTCAGGGAGGGAACAACAGCGCAGGCCAGAAAGTTGGGCTTGTGTGCAGACCCTGCCGCAGCAGGGCAGGTGACGCCAAACATGCCTCTCGACCTGCCACCCCCAAAGCAGCTTTGACTCTGAAGGGCCGTGTGGAGTTACACTGGTGGGAAATGGCCTCTAGCAGGACTGCCAACATGCAGCTTGCATCTGCCAGGTCAGAGCAACACCTGATCCCTCCCTCGGGCATTGCCCAAAGGACTGTGAACATCTGGAGACTGCAGAAACCCATTGTCTGTACTCTTTTCTGGAGTGCCAACTCTCTCAGAGTCATAGACAATGCCGGGTTGAAGGGACCTCAGGAGGTCACATCTAGTCCAACCCCTGCTCCAAGCAGGACCAGCCCCATCTACTTCATCCCAGCCAAGGCTTTGTCTCCCCAGATCTTCAAACCTCCAAGGATGGAGAGACCCCCACCGCTCTCGGTAACCCCTTCCAGTGCTTCATCACCCTGCTCATGAGAGCTTTTCCTAATATCTAACCTCAACTTCCCTTGCTGGAACTTGAGCCCATTGCTCCTTGTCCTGTCATCTGCCCCCACTGAGACCAGTCCAGCTCCATCCTCTTTGCAGCCCCCCTGCAGGGAGCTGAAGGCTGCTATCAAATCCCCCTCAGTCTTCTCTTCTGCAGACTAAATCAGCCCATTTCCCTCAGCCTCTCCCCACCAGTCATGTCCCCCAGCCCCCCAAAGCATTTTCATTGCCCTCCACTGGACTCCCTTGTCCTACACACCAGTTGCCCTTAACCAGATGAGCAGCAATGCACTAGAGGGGTGATTTGGGGCTGGCCTAGATAATCTCTGGGGGTTCCTTCTAGCCCTACTTTTCTACAAGTCTATAAAAAGTCAGAAAACATTCGTTTGGGGGAGACCAGATTGCACCTGCTACCAGAGATGAAATAATAGGTTTTGGCCTCAAAACGTCCAGACCGTGGATAACTGTGAAAAAGATACTAACAACTTCCTCTGGGAACATGCAAACTCCTTGGGTTTGTAAAACTCCCCGCAGATCATCTGGGAAATGTCACTGCTTCGCTACACGAGTGTATATTCTTCAAGTCAAGCATGGCCCTGGGAGAAGGGCAGAGCACCGAGCCATCCCCTGCAGTGTGTCAATACAATTAATTCCCTCTCGCAAAGCGCAGAGCACACGGAAGTACTTGCAAAAAAGGCATGCAAAGAAAATAAAAACCATTGAACTTTACTTATATGCAGAAGATGTTTATTCTGGAATCGGGACAAGGCCTTTCTGTCTTCACGGAGCCCTTTCTGCCAGTAAATGGACCAAGTAGCCAAGCAGGGACAATGGAGAGATGCTTTGATCAGTTTAGTAACCACTTGATGTCAGAGTGCACTAGATAATATATCACATAACAGCTCCCTGTAAAACAGCCACAGGTAGAAACTGGTGGAAACCCAGTCACGTGCCTGCTCCATGCTATTCCTGTGCTTGCTGTTCTGCCCGCTGGAGTGACAAGTGACCGCACGCCAAAGCCAATATCCTACAAGAGAAGCCCAGGAGCTCGGCTTTACACTGCAACCCTATCCCACACTCTGCCTTAAATCAACTTGCTCAGAACATGCTCAAAGAGCAACAGATTGCACTGAAAAAAGGAAAAATGTCCCGGGGTGGCGGCGTGCACCTGAAGCACCCACCACTGGTCTCCATGTGACAGGCTGCTACATGGACCTTGGCTAATCCAACCTAAATATCGGTAGGTTCCTCACCTGGAGCACTTGAATTACTGCATAAACAAGGGGAGAATAAAGGCAGACTTCAAGACAGCTCCCAAAGATTGCTATGGAAGACTGAAAACTGCTGGCGCCTGCTTGGAAAGGAAGCTGATGCTACTAGAGCCAAGGAGGCATTGGCAGCCTTCATGCCTTTGAAGGTGCCCCCTCAACGCATGCCATACATCTGACTTCTCCGCTAAGGTTCACTTTCTTTTGATCCGTCCAGAAAGGAGGCCAAGCAAACTAAATGCGCGTACTCAAGTTACAGACCTCATCTTATAGCAGTGCTGTCTCATAGGTCACCTCGGATAATACCCAAAACCAGGATATTGCATTTGGATTTCAATCAGATGAACCTTCCTCTGCTGTAATTCACCCCAATGATGTACAAAAAGCACCTGCTGTGCCCACACCACTGCTACCCCTTAAGGGCAGGTGAGAAATGCTGCAAAATCCATTGAAACCAGGCAAAATGTGCCACATGCTACAAAGCACTTGGATACAAGTCTGCTCTGCAGTGAGAAAACGTCGTAGCCAACACGGTGCTCATGAAAACACCCACCCCTGCCTTATTGTGAGGTGCAGGTCTACAACTATGCTGGGCATTGTCGGACAAGTGCCCTGGGCCTGTCTGTTCTGGAGCCCTGGTTTCAAACAGGTGCAAACAAGAAGAGGGCTTATTGACTCGTTATTTTTACTGTCGTTTGAGCTTGCATCTCTGAGGTCTACAGACCTACGCATCCCACCAGCTTCAACAGGGCCATCAGCGTGTATCCAGGGCAGGAGAGAGCTTGCAAGCATGTCTCACCAGCTCAACAATCCTCTAATTCAGTTCTTTGGGGAACGAAGAAAAAGGACAGGTCAGACCAGGCTAGGCTATAGGCACTTTTCTAAATGTAGGGAGTTAAACTCATGCCTCGTGCTCTTTGCATCTACTCCTTGTCTCAATCGTCGGCAGTCTTGCTTCTTCCAAACTCTGCCCAGCCATCACTCGAGTAGATTTGTGAAGCTATTTTGGTGCTCCCTTGGTTATCTGCTACCAACATGCAGGCCCAGCCTACCCTGCCCCACCCCCTGCAATGCCCGGGGCCAAGTCCCACACATTTCCAGGTCCTGCAAGCTACACATCAGTGGTGTATTCACCAGGAGAAAATCTCAAAGGCAGGTCCTGGCACGTCTGAAATAACAGAACTGAGATTATAGAAGCAGGAGAGGCAACATCCTGCATAGCACAGACCCCATGACGTCCACGACTTCGTTCTCACGGGAACTACAGCAGAGTTTTTAGTAAAACATAAAATCATAGACAATGAGGGTGTGAAGGGACCTTGGGAGGTCTCATCTAGTCCAACCCCCTGCTCCAAGCAGGACCAACCCAACTGCATCATCCCAGCCAAGGCTTTGTCTACCCGGGTCTTCAAAACCTCCAAGGACGGAGAGTCCACCACCTCTCCGAGTAGCTCGTTCTAGTGCTTTCCCCTTTCCCCTTCTTGCTGTCAGACTCGGGGAGCTCATGGTGCTTGGTGTTTCACTATATGGCACTTGATCCAAACTCGTCATCCTTCCCAGCTGAGCATGATACTCCCAAAATGCTAACCCAGTCACCATGTAGCAAGAGCAGATCATCAGTCCTGCACCCTACCTCTGCAAGCTCCTGGGATGCTTTGCTATAGTTGATGGAGAATTTACACATAACCGGCTGCTTCTGCAGCTTGCACCTATTTGTGCAAGCAGCAAACTAAGCATCCGGGAAGAGACAGGGTGGAGTCTGCATGGATAAATGCAACTTTGCCGGTGTGCACTGGTAGCCCCCCTGGACTGCAGGAAGGCTTGACCTGGCATGCGCGTGAAGCCACGCAGGGTCAGAAGCTGCTTCACAAGACGCAAGCAGCACAAGCACAACATACAGAGCCAACAGAGCCCTGCAAATTAGCTGTTTGGCACCATTGCTGAGACCCAGGCCTTCCCAACAGCCCAGAGCCCAGTCATACTCAACCCATGTCTCGGTGCCAGTTTACACCCAATGTGGGCATGGAACAAGGCGGTGGCAGCATCCTCTGGGGGATAAGTACATTGTTGAAACAGGAATTACAACATCTATGTTCAAAAACATTTTTAATGGCACTGATTCTCCTCTCTGCGGTGCAAAGCTACTGATGAGCATAAAAGGAGAGAACTGGGCCAAGAATATTTCTAAATATCCTGACCCTGCTCCTTTTCCTGCTTCCGGCGTGTTCCTGTCCCGTCTCATGCAACCGGCAGATTTTGACGGTCACTGATGGCTTCTAGGGTTCATTCGATTCTGCTCCAGTGCTGGCATAACTCCACCGGCTTTGGCAAAATTAGCGACAGTTTATACCAGTGCAAAAAGAAACACACCTTCTTTGCTTCCTTTTCCCCAGAAAAATCCCTTGTTTTAAAGTAAAACGTCACCAGTTCTGCTGCCACTCTACGAGGCGGGCAGAGTAGCTGAATGCGCAGGTATGCATCATTGTGGGTGCACAGGTGCTCTCCAGTGGCAAAGAATATTATAACACATCTTAATGACCTAGCAAAGGTTGCGTCTCCCTTCCGTTTCTGGCCACCGGCATCCATGCCACCACCTTTTGAAAAGTGGTGTGCTCCCGATTCTCAGATTTGCATTTGGTCGGGTACACACACCATTGCTACTTTGTCAGGGACAGCTACCAGGTGTGCACGAGGGGATCTAACTGCTTATTTCTCATGCCAAAAACCTATGAGCCAGTTTCCCAAAAACGTGAACTGAATCTGTCTACAAGAAGCTGAAACGGAGCAAGTATCCTGGGGAACGTTAGAAAAGAGCACCGAGGGCACGTTTGCACAAGACACTTAATACCCATTGGACTAATTGTACTGCACATTAGCGCAGATGGCAAAAATTGCGCGAATGCGTAGCAGATTAGTTAAGCATCACAAAAAAGTGTTCGTTTGTGCTAATGCACAGTAGCACCAATTACGGAGCATTAAGTTAGAACCTGTTATTACAGGTACTAAACTTAATCGCAGTGTAATTATGGCACATTAACGAATGTGTAGATGCACCCTGAGAAGGGAGAAAGGTTTATTAGAAGAGCTGCACAAGAAGTCAAAAGCCCACAGGGAGTGATCGGGGAGGGTTCTTCCATGCAATTCGAGGCATCATGCATCTTCTCCATATAAAACTTAGAACCACTTACTACATTTTTCTTCCAGAGTCATCGCTACCAAGCTCCATTCCTTGTTATGTCATGGCCCATGGAAAAATGCTGGTTTATGCACAGGCCAATCTCTCACAAGTTCTAGCCTCCTTTCAGAAGTGTGCAGCGTAGCTGAGCTGTACAGGCAGGTACACACACCATTGCACACATCCCTGTGTGTGCACAGGTGCTGTCTGGTGTCATTACACTTCTTAGCAAGGGGAGCATCTCCCCTTCAATTTTTAGTCACCAGCATTGATTCCATGACCCTTCAAAATGTGCGGCATTTAGAGACATTACATTTTGCTAAGTTTGATCTGGACTACAGACCTCGCTATATACACATGGGTGTCTGTGGTCCGAATTAAAAGGGCCTCCAGTCCGGATGAACTAATCCTCATAGAATGAGGATTAAAGTTAATGCAGACTAAAGCAGTCCAAATTTTAGGAAAAACAGTCCTTAGGAACTCAGATAAGCATTGCCAACATCAATCCTCTCAAGGGTTTTTGTAACACAACAGAGCGTATCAGGCACAAAGGTACACCTTTATAAATGTGCCAACAGCACCTCAGGGTGACTAAGTATTGAATCAAAGGTACAGCACTTCAGATAACTGCAGCAATGTTGCACTGCTAAACAAGCTTATTATTGCCTCCTAATTACTTCCAACCTCTGTTAAGGGGCTGTCAAGTGTATAAACCGTGTATAGTCAGTGCCCCCTGCCATGATGGTCAATGATTGTCTATTGACCCTTAATTCAAACTGCAATTTGATTGGAACTGTGTGATGCAACAAATCAGTTAACACAGCTTAGAAAATGAAATGCTGAGCATGTGTACAAACGACCACGGCAGGCTCCTAATTCTCTCGCTCGGCTTCACGTCAGTCAGGTAGAGGTGCCATTGCTACGTTATCAAGGACACCTACTCCGTGTGCATCAGTTTTCTGGCAAACCATGAGTGGGACAAACTGCTACTTTCTCGTACTAAAATTCCACGTGTTTGTCCTCAAAAACTTAGCTGAATCCTGCCATGGTAAAAGAGGCAGAGCAAGCACCCTGGGGACCAATAGAGAAGAGGACGGGTCAAGTGTTGAGAAGGCAGAAATGTTTATTAGAAGAGTTACACAGGAAGTCAATCACGCGGCTCTCCATCCCTCAGCTCGTGATCACGATACAAACTCCCTTGATTAGCAAGGGGGATATTTACCTAGCAAACTCCCTGCAACGAGAATGTTTTTTCCTCTTACTAAATCTAGTGCATTTCCGCCTATGTAAAACTTAATCCATTTTTCCTCAAGGCACTAGGTTTTCACAACTTGCCCCCCTCACCCCACATGCAGTTACTGAAACCCGTATCACAAGCCACAGGAAGTCAACCAACTAGATATATTCGTGCATCCTCTCACTGATCCACTGCTTGATTTGAAGATGCCTTTTAGTAATTAGATGCGCAAATTAGGTCAAAACTGTCTAAAAGTCTAACCAAACATTTTCTAGTCAAATTTAGAAAAGACTAAGAGAGAAAGGATAATGTCAGACTAAGCGTGCCTTTCCTGCTGGTCTGTCTTTTGTTTCTTTCTTCTGCCAGTCGTGTAATGAGAAAGACCTCTTCATGCTTTGGGCTTCTCCAGCTCACACGGACAGGACAAGCAGGTCCTGAGAAATATTAGAAAGGGATGGGTTTAAAGTTATTTCCTGAAACTGGGGGAAAAAAGATTCCCCCTTTCCACAAGCATCTTTTCCTCTCTGAAAACTGCTAGCCAACTCCTGCTTGGTTGCAGCTGGTCCAAGGGTCTCATATAACATTTTGGGAGAGAAAATCCCCTGCCCCATTCAAATGCAACACTAGTTTGACAATGCTGCTCATTGCAGGAAATCACTGTCCTGAGGATGCTGGAGTCAGCGGGCCGCTTAGGAAGCTCCCTTCCAACCTTAAAACTCCCGGCACGAGGAAAGGCACAGCTATATGCCCGATGACGAGGCCAAGGAGCAGGCTGCTAAAAATGCCTGCGAGGAAGAGTCTGCTCAGGACTGCCCACATGCTTACCTGCACAGTTTTAACGGCAGCTCCAGCCAAGTCGATGTCCAGCACTTTTGGCAGCGGGATTCCAACCCTCAGAGCCGCTGCAACACACAAAAAGTGAGGTTACTTCATGCAGCTGGATCCACATCCTACTCCAGGCCTCTAGTTTAACCATCAAAACTGCAGGGAAGGGAGTACAATAAGTCCCAGCTAATTTGCACAACAAACGTGTGCAGAAGCATGGTACTCCCTCTCTCTCCTTTTTGCAGCTGCCAAGGGAAGGTAGAGGAAACTCCAGATTAGCTAGTGCCAACTATCCCCCTCAGCACCAATAAGACTGAAGCAGGAAACAGCCATCATTTCATCAAGCACATCTCTTTAGCAGCTGTCAGCTTAAGCCATGTTTCATGCCAGTTCTACAAAAAACCACGGTCATAGTTAGGGTGAAATGAGCAGTGAGACGTTAGGTATGTCTGGGGTTTGGCTAAGCCGAGTTCGGCAAGGACAATCTCAGTGGCCTTACCATTGATGAGTGGCACATGTACTTCCTCCAGCAGGTTGTGCATCAGCATCACAAGATCGGAGACCTGAAACAGAAAGCCAAGGATGCAAACACAGTTGATGGGCACAGGACTGAAGCAGACACCCACGACTATAGATTATGCCGGTGCAGAGAACTCGGTTCCCACCCAAGGCAGTGGACAGGGAGCATGCGTGCAAACCGTGGTGCCCTTCCTAAGTTGTCATTCCACCTTCTTCAGGAAGCGGCCCCCCTTGAACTGCCCCCCTCACCCCAAGATGCAAGGAGCAGCATTTGACCACATTGTGCTGTCAGGGCAAAGAGCTGCCGCATCTCTGGACACCTCACAGTCCAAGGAAAAGGCACTTACGTGGACGATGCCGACGTCGGACGATTCCAAGACGAGAGCGACGCTGCAGGAAGAGGAAGCAAGTGACCCCTCGTCAGACATCGCCTCCTCTGCTCTGGTCTCAGACATTCATATGCACAAGGCTAAAATGGACCACCAGGATCGTCTAGTCTGATTTTCTCTCGAACACAGGTCATAAAACCTCCCCAAATTAATTCCTGTGTGAACTAAGGCATCTCTTTTAGGGAAAAAAAAATCCTGATTTAAAGATGTCCAGATGTGGAGAACCCACCGTGGCCCTAGATGTGTTGTTTCAATACCCAGTCAGCCTCACTGTTAAAAACGGGACCTTTATTTCAAGTCTTTATTCATCTTCTTTCTACTTCTAGCCATCATATCTCATAAGACCTTAGCTAAATAGAAGAGCCCTCTATCAAAAAAAAGCCATTCCTTCATATTTGGGAGATGTTATCTAGTTACTCCTTCACCTGTCCTATGAAAACCTGCACTAGATTGAGCTCAGCTGTCTTTCACTTTAAAGTCTAATTTCCAATCTCTAAATCTTTCAGTCCATAAGGACTGGCATTAATTATATCATCCTTCTTGAAAGTCCTTTATTTAACCACTGGGACATTCATTCCAGGAGCAAAGCCAGGCTGGCAGACCTACAATTACCCAAATCATCTCACTACCCACTTCTATATGTTGATACAGCGCTGTGTTCTCCAGTCTCGTGAAACTCTCTTATTGTTTCAAGGTTCAGTTTAAATCTATATTCACCATCCCCAGAGATCTTCATCCAGGTCTTCTACAATTCTCAGTGAAAAAAATTCTCGAACTTTTAAAAGTCCTATCCAGACCTGCCGATTGCAAAATATTGAACTTAACTTTAGCAGCAGCTACTCAACATCCTCCTGCTGCAACGGAAAGGATATCACCTTGCTACATGGCAAGATCATTTGACCTTTATTTTCACCCAGAAAACAGAATAAAAATATGTGCTGGACACTGCTGACCATTCTACCGCTGCCGTGCGAGCTTGGACTGCAAAAACTATGAGGGCTTTTTCCAGTACCACTGGACTTAAACCCCACCTTGCTGACCTTTACTCTTCTGGCTACCGATTTCCAGAGGTGCCAAGTGAGCATCCACAGCTCCCTTGGAGAAGTCAGACCTGCGAACTGTGCTACATACTTCAATCCCTGCTCCATCTCCTGGAAACTGCACTGTCAATATTCACAGACACACAGCAATGCCAGATACCTGTCCAGGGACACTTTGATCAGCAGTTTGTTGTCGCTGACGGAGATATCGGCGTTCAAAGCGAGATCCTGCAATCGGACACAAGAGACGGGGTCAGTCTGGGGAAGATCATCTGCATTTCACTCAGTGGGGTCCGGACGGCACTCGTCCTAGCAACGCTTACCGCCTTCAGGGCAAGGACGGTGCCATTGGAGAGATAAGTGAACACCAGGATCCGGACAGGGAGCTTGATGGTGGCTTTGTTTGCTTCTAGAGCAATGAGGGGAGCTCCAGCCTCTGTTATTTCTGTGCTCAGAGGCTTTGACACAGGGCAGTGGGAACACTGTTGGGGTTGGAGACACAAGGCAAAGCATGAACTCAACGAGGAATGGACAAGGTGCATCAGCCTTTGGACACAACAGGGTCTCAGGGCTCACAGCAGAAGGACTCAAGACCTGGACTCACACATCCCTATTGCTCCTCAGAGAGCAGGGAGTCTGGGCTCTGCTGCATCTTACATGCAAACTCTTCAGCTGGGTGCAGAGTCCCCGTGGTGGTTATTAGGTTGCAGACCAGCCTGCCTGGGAAAGCTGAAGGGCTTTCTGCTTTTTATCTGCATTCAGTGACAAGGAGGGTTATCACCATGGGAAAAGGGAGGTGTGCTTTCACTGCATGCCAGCCACCAAGGCTGCTATCACCAGACCCTTCGTGTAAGCCAAATGGCCGAGGTCTCCTTTTGCAAACAGGTGTTGTGCAGCACCGGCTGCAGACCCGTCCTGAAGATGACCCTGTGCCACAGGACCAGAGGCAGAAACCCCCTGGCCCACCCTATCACCGTGGTACCAGGCACCCACAGATCCCAGCCCTGGGGGATGAGGTTTGGAGCCGAGGGAGACCGTATCAAAGTACTCTGCGGGAGCACCCATCTCGGGGCAGACTCCTAACTGGCCTGCCCAGGCTGCGCACAGTGCCTTAG
Organism: Gavialis gangeticus; assembly: GCF_001723915.1. Taxonomy (NCBI): domain Eukaryota; kingdom Metazoa; phylum Chordata; order Crocodylia; family Gavialidae; genus Gavialis; species Gavialis gangeticus. Next base: position 9,783,271 of record NW_017729009.1, read on the forward strand.
CTCAGGGAGACTGCACGGGAATGAGGTTTGCATCGGGCAATGCAACACATTGGCAGGCCAACAAATCACTCACCCCGGGAGGAATCAGAGCCAGGATGGCATCCGTGAGCTGCGGGGCCTTGGAGAGCTGTTAACACAGAAGAGCATCCGGCTGAATGCAACAGGCTTGGGCAAGAAGAGCTATACAAGACAGATGGTACCATCTCATAGCGACCTCCCATCCCATTCGCTCTCCAGCCAGTTTGTTCGCATCCTTGAGTCCAGTCCTGAAGCCTTCATTCACCTCAGTTTCCATCTGACACCCATACAAGCTTTGGGCACACACACAGACCTCCGTGTAGACGCCTCACGCCCAAGGGCTATTTTCTGGCATGGCTGGAAATGCCCCACGTTGGGTTTGAGCCACTGCAGTACTCACCACGTTAGGGCTGAAGCCAAACATCTGGGGCTGGATCTGGATTAACATGTGCAGCACAGCGCTCAGGAAAGCCTCCGTCAGCGCCAGGTTTAGGACATTGCCCTGCAGGGGAGGCAGGGCAGCAGGGGCAGAGCCAGCAGGGAGGGCGACTCTGCCTCCTTCCGCCGGCTGCACCACGGTCTGGAAAGAGAGATGGGACAAGGTAACGCCGTCCCTTTACGACAAGACTCACGTGACTGAGCTTGATGTCGCTGGGTTTACACCACTTCTGTGCATCCTCTGCTCTTCTGGTGCTTCTTTAACCCAACAGCTCTGTGCCCTCCACAGTACTCTTCATCTTGAATTAAAAACATTACTTGTTAAACTCTAGCAGGATGAACAACTATGGATTCCCTAGTTTGTGGAGTGGATCCCAAATCTTAATTATGTATTTCACACACTTCCTGCATCTCCTGGGGTTTGTTCCTTAGCAAATCAAACAGTGGAGATCTCAAGAGCTGGTGCTGCAGTGATTGCATGCTAGCACGCACTCAGACAAAGTCTGCAAACTATATCCATCCCACCTCATTACTCTTCACACATGCTAATGAACCCTGGTGTCCACAACATGATGGAGATGATCTACTCAGGTCCCTTCCGACCCTAGAAACTATGAAACTATGACATACCGGTCTTTAGTCAGATACCTGTGGTCACGTACAGGAGAAGAGACTCGCATCTGGACAGGCTGCTTTTATGTATACTTTGCTATTCTTACCCCTTGCTAAGAAAATCAGATATTTAGCCAACAACTCATATCCCATAGATAAAAATAGCAAGCCATAATCAGCCTGCCAGGGGTGGATACAAATTGCTTCTCCAGCATCTGGTGAATCATTGCAAATTGCAAACGCGTTGCAAGGATCAGGATAAGATTCCTGAGAAGAGATGGCCAAGACCCTGATCCAAGCGTGCACTGAGACCAAGGGGGCTCTTTCCAGCCATGGGATGGTTTGTGGAGCAGTCCTGCATTTGCAACTAGTATTTTTCACAACAAGTTACCAACCCGACTCCCCCAGGGTACCCTGAGCAGGCCGATCTCCGTCAACACTGTGTAAACTGCTATCAGCGAAGGCAAGGATGCTCCCCCAGAGACACTCTGCTCCACTCCACACACCATCCCAGACTCAGGGGCTCACACTTACATTCAAATCCAGACTAACGTGCAGCTCAAAAATCAGGGGAAGGCTGGCCAGCTGATACTGGATTGACCCGACTGCACCAACTTGGTATACCACTGCACGAGAAGCAAAGACTGTCAAGGGGCCACTCAGGTGCCTTCTCTGCCCAAATCCTACCGGTCTGAGAGCACGGCTGCAGCCGGGTAACAAGGGGGTATTGGCAGTTCAAGAATACCGATTCTGGCTCAGCTATTCCTGAAGCGCCCTGTAGAGAGGCCGGTCCAAACTCACCCAGCCCGGCACTGGAAGAGGAGAGTGCAATAGGAAACACAGCTCCCATGAGGTTGGAAGAAGGGCAGACTCTACCTCGCTCCTTTTTCTAGCCTTCGCTGGCACTCTCACCGAGATCCCTTCTCATACCACTCCCGGCTCCGGGACCTACTTTCTCCTGTCTCCCAATACCCCTCTTAAACATCATCTTTGAACTTGGCTGCGTGCCCTCTAGATATGACCGAGCCCTGAAAGAGGTGCAACTTCCAGACAGGGTGGGTTATGGCAGCATAAAAAATGAGCGCTCCAGGGGCTGGGATTACTGGGAAAGGAGAGAAGACGACCAGGGAGCTTCCATGAGGAACATACCGTTCTCGGTGGACACGATATGCGTCTTCACAAGGTTGAGGATAGTGCAAAAGACTGGACACAGCTGTAACACAAAGCACAGAGGTGAGCTAGCTGGGGTTATTGCGGGGCCCCTGGCACAGCTCTATGAGCGATCGTGGTGCTTGGGCCAGGTGCCAGATGATTGGAAGGTAGCAAATGTGGTCCCCATCTTCAAGAAGGGGAAGAGGGAGGACCCGGGTAACTATAGGCCCGTCAGTCTTACCTCAATCCTGGGGAAACTCTTTGA
>NW_017729009.1:9786036-9797026 GCF_001723915.1 Gavialis gangeticus
CTTCCAAGGGAAGTGGTGCTGGCCCCTACCCTGGGGGTCTTTAAGAAGAGGCTGGATGCCTACCTGGCTGGACTCGTTTGAGTCCCATTTCTCTTTTTGGGGTTTTTTGTTGTTCTCCCGCCCTGGCGGGGGGTCGGGCTAGAAGATCTACTAGGTCCCTTCCGACCCTTAATCTATAATCTATGAATCTATGAGCTCTCGGAGCCCAGCCCTTCTCCACGTGTGCACCACAAGCCCGGGGCAAACCCACCCATTTCCATGGGAATCCCCAGGGAATGAGGAGCCACATAACACAAGGGCTGCAGCACCTGGGCCTTTGGGAGGAAGCCTGCCGCCACGGGGAGTGCTTTTACTGATGAGTTACATTAACTGCATCTGCTTCTGGTCTCATAAATATTTAATCCGTGCCCTTGTAGGATCCCAGCAGCAGGCAGCCTGCCTGCCAGCTGTCTCTGCCCAAGCACAAGATGGGACACTTGGACAGCAAAGACAGAGAAGATGCAAGAGGAACAGAAACGCCCCGTCCCGCTGTAACAAACTGGCTCTGACAGCGCTGGGCCTCGATGAGGAAGAGCAGTTCCCGGCACGTCCGATCAATGCATTGGCACAGGACACGTGGTGTCTGCTGCTCTCTAACTGCCCGGCGGGAGCTGCCAGGCTTTGGGCTTACCAGGGAAGGCAGCATATTCCTCAGGGCGCTGGACACCAAGTTGTTCACTGACACAGGCGGTAACCTGCAAGAAATGGAAAACCAAACGTGAGCACAGAATGAGACAAAAATGGCCAAAACGACCGTCTCATGACGGCACCAAGGGAGATCAGAGCAGACGAGAGATTCAGCATCTGAGGTAGTTTCAGCCGCAGATTTAAATACAGCTGAAACAGTCCATCCCTGCAATCACTCCTGCAATGCGAGACAGGCCAGAACTACGGTCACTGCAAAACCTGGAGTCTGAGCACTTTTCTTTCTGCCCGTGAAGCTGATGAGCTGGATCTGGCAGGGGTCAGCCGACCGCACGTGGATTTATTCCTCCAGCCTCCACACAAGTGATGCTGTTGTAGGAGCTGGGTAATTACTCAAACGTCTCTGCTTCACTACTGCGTACGGGGCTGGGCTAGGACCCTTTCTGCATGTGGATGAACTTGAGGGGAACGCTTTTATGAACCGTCTCCCTGATGTCATTGCCCTAAGGGCTCTGTAGGACCATCTGGCATTTGTATTCAGTACTTCTGTAATTTTGCCTTTGCAACTCAGAGCAGCATTTACAACAGGAGCAAGGTAGTCCGAATCCATAAGGGCCTCTTTTTTACCCCCTTAGAGTTAATTTTAATGCAGGGCTACACAGACATGACTCCTGCATAGTCCCTGGGATTCGCACATGGAGATTTGAGAGTAAGCCAAGACCCTCATGGCCAGTCTCCAGCCTCAATTAGCATCGTGCACTTTTCAGGGCTTCCATAACCAGCACCCGAGCCACAGAAGGAGCACTCCCTCCTCAGCATGCAGAGCCCGACAGGCACTAGCAACCGTGCCCTGAGGTTTGCCAACTCTGCCTCTGTGAACACTTGAGTGAAGCCTTCCAAATAAACCACCACGGCTGCTATGCAAAGGGAACAGAGGGTGCAAAGATCCCGAGCATGAAATGAATGAGGGAGCAGCCAGCGAAGCCGAAAGGCGAGAAATTCAAAACAAAAAACTTCTGGAGGATTTAGAGAGGGATGGGAACAAGTATAGGAGCATCATCGGGTTGAAAGGACCGGAAACTCACAACAGCTACCCAGAAAGGAGGCTGATGTCGACGGAGACAAGGACAAAGTGGCAGTCTTCAAAGACGGCTCGGTAGGTGCTGGATGAGTAGTCCGCAATCATGAGTTTTACTGTAACGTTCACTTCCGCAAAAATGTTGATTGGTTCAGGAACAAGGCCAAGCAAACTAAACAAACACGCTTGGGTTAAAAGGATCTCATCCCGCAGCATCACTGGCATAAATGTCGTCTTAAAGACAGACCGTCTGCTAACAAGCGAGCAGAACCTCGCACCTTCCTCGACTGCCATTCGCCCCAGGCTCTAAAAGCCACCTGTGCCCCCACCACTGCTAACACGTTATTGCCGTTAGAGCCACGCAAGTGCTCCACATGCTGCGAAGCACGTGGATACAGGTCTGCTTTACAGCAAGGAAACTGCATGGCCAACGGAGCACGCTGAAAACATCCACCTCTGCCCACTGCCGAGGTGCGCGCCGAGCCTATGCGACGGCACGGCAAGAAAGATGCACAGGGCCTTTCTGTCCTGACTCCAAACCCGAGTACATGGAACAGGTGCAAAGGGTTTCCCCACCGGAGGGTTTTTTAACGTTGCTGTCTTTTGACTGATGAGGTCTACAAATCTGCATATAACACATGTCCTACTGGAGGCAGATTTCAGAGTATAAAACGGTTTGTGAAATGAGCATCCGAATGAACCTGGTTGTGCCCTCAGAGGCAGAGATGTGGCCCCACTGCCACCAGTGGGAACCGTCAACGCGAAGTCCCAGCGGGACTCCTCCAGAAGGACATCGACAGCTTAGCATCGCCCACAAGTAGGAAAGTTCAAGGGCTCTCGCACCCCACTACTCACTAGTCACCCTGGATTTCTAGCTTGGTGTAGACGCTCACACGGATTTCAATAGGAGGCAGGAGCTCCATCGACACAACGGGATGCTGCGCATCGACAACATGTAATCTGCAGAGCAGAAGCAAAAGGGGTTAGAAAGGGGAAAAGAGACCCGGGGGGGGGGCTCGGCCATTGCACCAACTCAAGAACTCAAATTGTCGGTGCAACGATTTGTGCCTGTGATACCCTTGCAAATAATTCCAGGAGCCTGCACATGGCTGATGCACAAGCAGCCTGAAGCAAGGAGCCAAGGGACAAACCTCTTCTGTAAGCTCAGCTCTGGAGCCAAGATAAACCTAGCCCCCCGCCCGTGCTGGCTAACCAAGAAAGCCCCTGTAGCTCCACGGTGCACTGCACAGACATTACTTACAGCGCTGCAACCCCTACCACTGCAGAGGAGCTCCCGTTTCATGCAGGAATATTTTTGTCGCGCTACAAGAGGCATGCACGTCTGCCTCCTCGATGCTTGTAGCACCATAAATGTAACATTTGGGCTCAGAGCACAGGCCCAATGCCACCTTATTTCATTTAATTGGGCCTTTAGCCAGGAGCATCTCTTGCTCACAGTGATAACAAACTATTTTGTTCTCAGGAACTGCAGGACCAGACCACAGCCGATTAAACTGTGGTCAAAATTTTAATTTCACGGCCGGCACAAGTCCCCACGGGCCCAGGTCCAGCTGGGCATCTGGCAGGGCAGGCCAGCTGCTTCTCTGGTGAAGCAGCATCAAGCTCTGACACAGGGAGGACAGACGGCGGCATGGGAGAGTAGCCCACGGAGGAATTCGCCTCGTCTCCGGCTATTTGTTTGAGCCTGACCCCTGAGGCCACAGGCGTCAGGGGAATGAACCCCGTCAACTTCAAGGGGTTTTAAATTTGGGAACCCCCAGCCAAAGCCTACAACACTGCTCCCCACTTACCCAGTTATCTTTACAAGTTGGCTGAGCAAGTCCCCTTCCCTCACGATGTTTGGGATCTCGATGGCCTTGAGATGCTCCAGGAGAAATCTATCCTTGGTGATGATCTCTGTAACAGCTGGAACACATCTGCTCAATGAGACTAGGTACTTCAGCAGCAGCACCTACTCACCCGAGATGCATGGCACGACCTGGCACTTGCAGGACAGCACCGGGAGAGCTCTTCACACAGAAAACCTAGCAGGATTGCACTGGCGAACTACACTGGGGCACCACGTGCTGCGGCACGGACTGAACCGATGCAGCCCTTGGCTAACCAGCTGCAAAACTACCCGCAGACAGCAGCCCCTGCCACTCCCATTCGAACAGGATTGCAACGGGACAGGCGAGCAGAGTCAATTCTGCTCCTGTTTGTGCCAGAGGAGCACGGCCTCGTGCACGGCCGGGGCCTGCCGAGACCAAGCAGGGCACAGCCACAGCTTCCACACAGCAGCTCCGCAACCCGCTCGTGCATCCTCGCAGCCGCCTCTAGAAAGAGGCAGCCAGCCACTTCTCTTCTCATCAGGGGAAATACTGTGACCACTAAGGCGGTTTTGGGCTTGAACTAAAGGACTACGATTTGGGTAGGTGAGGGTGAAGGGAGGGTGCGCAGAGGATTGGGTGCATTTATTGCAATGGGAAGCACAAGTTTCTTAATGCATATTTAAGATGTGTGATGGAAATCTTATGATAGATAGATAGATAGATAGATAGATAGATAGATAGATAGATAGATAGATAGATAGATAGATAGATAGATAGATAGAAAAAACTCTCTCATATATATGGCTTTCTACGTACTATTTACAATTCCCTCTACACTGACAAGAAACCTGATGCCAGGATCCGTTCCCTGCGCTGGGGTCAGCAGACCGCAGAAGAGGACAATCCCCAAAAGCTTCAGCATCTTCGGGTGCGATGCCTGCAGAGAAAACCAACCTCTGTTAGGCAGCAAAGCCTCAGAGCACATCAGCGGAGGGAGGCACCGGCCCCTGCTGAGAGGTTTGATGCCTTAATAAAAGCATGGGCTGAATCCTGAAGATTTTAACTCGGTCCTTTCTCAGGTACAATTCTCACCTTTGCCCATGGGAATTTCACTTGCGTACAGGATTAGGAAGAGCAGATATTTCAGGCTTCGGCCCAAAAAAAGGATTTTCCCATGATTTTCTGATTCTCCCAAAGCAGGGTAGCAGAGGTGTGACAACACACAATGGAGCCGCCTTTTGTTTTTCCCCCTTTAATGTTTTCAAAACTGATAAAAATAACCCTAAAAAAGCAACACTGAAGAAGCATTTATGCGAAAGTCAGCCAGGCAGGGTAGCAGCAAGGGGAAGGAGTGAAAAGTCACAAAAGTAAACATCTTTAGCATCAAAATGAATATTCACGTTGTTCGAGGATTACGCATGTATGACCATTCACTCTCATTTAAAATCATTTCCATTGCACGTGGCAATGGAGTCAGGCAGGTAGCAGCGGGGATGTTATTACCTTCAACAACTCTGGAAAATTCTCCCTTCGGCTCCGAGTCCGTTGCAAAGCACAGCTCCGTCTCCTTGTTGCCCTCTTTTTTTCTGGTGCCAAGATGGAGCGCACAGTCCTTTTATAATCCACACTGACTTAGGAATGAGGATATTTCCGCAACAGGGTGGGAGTTGAGAAGAGGAGCAATTTTTTTTTTTTTTTTTACTGCCTCCCAACACAATTGCAAAAAATTAAGACTAGCGAACCTCCTTGCACAACAGGTCTTTGCAATCAACCTGCTGGGTTGGCGCAGGACAGTCACGCAACACATTTGAGCTCATTCTCGTCTTGCTGAGATCAGAACAGAAACACAGAGGACATGAGGGTCACCCGCTGGTTGCAGGATGGACTGAAAGGGCTTCACTAGGGAACGCGGCATGGCAGATAGCTGATGTGAGACATTCATCAAGCGCTACCGAAACCAAGATCTCAGACCTGCTCCTGATGGGGAAAAAAAAGTTCAATATCAACCCAGAATTTTTAAGACAAATGTCCTGAGCTTCATTTTATAGCAGATACACAAAGGTGCTCATTCATGCAGGGGGACCAGCTGCAGAGCTGCTGCTTCAGGAGCTCCAGTGCAAGGTTTAACAGAAAGGTGCAATCTCTTAGCGCAGATCTGGTGACGTCCGTGAGTGTGCATGTACGAGTGCACAGGAGCAGACGCTGCAGAGGCCGGCGGGTCCTCTGCCTTGCAACAGGGGACGAGGGATGTGCTGGCAGCTACTATGCATGTTAAGATGTTATGACCTGTATATGAAAGGTAGAATCACAGACAATGAGGGTGGGAAGGGAGCTCAGGAGGTCACATCTAGTCCGACCCCTGCTCCAAGCAGGACCAGCCCCAACTACATCATCCCAGCCAAGGCTTTGTCTACCCGGGTCTTCAACACCTCCAAGGATAGAGACTCCCCAACCTCTCTGGGTAACCTGCCCCAATACTCTACTACCCTCCTAGTGAGAAAGTGTTTCCTAATATCCAACCTCAACTTCCCTTGCTGCAGCTTGAGCCCATTGCTCCTTGTTCTGCCATCTGCCCCCACTGCGACCTGTCCAGCTCCATCCTGTTTGCAACCCCCTGCAGGGAGCTCTGCTGAGGGTCATGATAAATACATATTGTCCTTGCTCAGTCAGTCTCTCTCAAGATTTCATCCTCTCCTTCATATCTAGTCACAGGCATCCCCCTGTAATCCTATCCATCCAAACAAAGTTGGATTGATTTATGTCAAGTGTCTTTATTGCTAATCTTGCACTCTGTTTGCCTCGGTGGCTTCTGGAAAACCTGTCTGGGCAGCCCCTTCCCCCCCAACATTTGTATTTAAAGGTCTTTTATTCATTTTGCAAGGCTGACAGGGTCACCAAAAATGCCAATGGAGACTCCTCCAAGGGAGAAAAACGTGACTCCTCATTTTTAAGGCAGGTCTCTGATACTGCCCGAGGAGGCCCATTGAGGTCAAGCCAGTTACTGTGTGAATTTGTGCAAACAGAGAGCCAGTTCGACAAGATGAAGGTCAAGGCAGGTGGGATCCCAGTGGAGCCCACCCCCTGTGCCAAGCTACCAGGGATGACACGATAAGCGGCTGTTGTCACACCAGGTAAGAGTGAAGGTGGATTGAGGAATGTTGCTAAAACAGAAGCTAACTTGCTGGGCAATCCCCGTCCAGTACAAACACCATTTTCAACCCCACGAGCCCAATCCTGAGTTGCTCGAGTCAAGATCTGGTCCCAAGTAGTGTCCCAGCTGGAAAAAAATTGCTGCCTCGGCTCCTCTCACCCCCAAAGCTAGGAGAGCAGCTGGATGCCAGTGTCAGATCGCCATGCGCTACGGGTGCAGACTGGGTCCCCCAGAGCCAGCATAAGAGAGCTGCCAGGCTGCCCTGCTCCTATGCCCACCCCTGCACCCAGCTGGAGGTTGCTGTGCAGCTGGGCAAAGCCTACGGGCAGCCCACAGGAAAGCAGGTGGCTTTCACCCGCGGAGCCAGGTGAGAAGTCACATTAAAGACTGGCTGCAGGCAGGGTCATGTACTCGGCAGGGCGTTGGTCTGCACCACCAACCAAGGTACGTGACATTGGTGAGGCTTCATCTGGACCAGCGCGTTCAGTTCCCGGTGCCCACGTTCAACAGAGATGGGTTCGACAAACTTGGAGCCGCTCGCATGCCTGTGGGAACGGAGGGCCTCCCTCGCCCGCGGAAGCTGCAAACCAGGGCCGAGAGGGGCTCCGCCATCACGTTGCCACCAAGGAAGGAGCGGAGCGACTGAAGCCAACAGGCAAGGCTGGCACAAGAGCGGACGGGGTAAAGAGTGAATACATTCAGGCTGGAAATTAGAAGGCAGTTTCGAGCATCAGAAGAGGGATATTGTGGAACAATATCTGCAGGAGGGAGTCCAGCACAGAGGGCTGGGGCACATGATTTATGAGGAGAGGCCGAGGGAACTGGGCTGATTTAGTCTGCAGAAGAGAAGACCGAGGGGGGATTTGATAGCAGCTTTCAACTCCAAAACATTTGGATGCTTATCTTGCTGCGATCCTTGGACCCTAGCTGGCTTCCTGACCTTGGGCAGGGGGCTGGACCCGACGATCTTATAAGGTCCCTTCCAGCCCCTAACATCTACGAAATCCCTGCCAGGGGGCTGCAAAGAGGATGGAGCTGGGCTGTTCTCAGTGGGGGCAAATGACAGGACAAGGAGCAGTGGGCTCACGTTGCAGCAAGGGAAGTTGAGGTTGGATATTAGGAAAAACTCTCTCATTAGGAGGGTGGTGCAGCACTGGAACAGGATCCCCAGGGAGGTGGTGGGATCTCCATCCTTGGAGGTGTTTGAGCCCTGGCTAGACAAAGCTTTGGCTGGGATGATGTACCTGGGGCCGGTCCTGCTTGGAGCCGGGGTTGGACTAGATGTGACCCCTGAGGCCCCTTCAATCCTCATTGTCTGTGATTTTATGAATATCTGCCCCTGAGGAACAGAAGAACAATTTGCCTGGGTAATCTTCAGATAACAATGGTGATTGTTCTTGTTGTTGTTATTATTACTACTATTATTTAGCACTTAAAGGCCCTTAGCTGCTTCCACTGTCTTCATCCATTCCCGGCCGTGTTGCCTTGGTACCTAGTTGCCCACCTTCAATTTTTGTAGGTCTGACACGACATCGCTGAGCCACCCTCATCGTGGTGGTCCAGGCAGCCTTCTCCTCCCCAGTCTGCAGAGAAGCTCTTTCTTCAGTGTCGGGATCGCTTTCTTTCTTGTGACACGGCCCAGCCACGGTAATTGCTGTGCTCTGACTCCCTGCATCCGGACCGGGGCTCTGTACAATCGATATGGTTCATTGTTGGCCAGTCCCCAGATGGACCTTGATAACCTCATGAATAAGATCCCACAATGTGGCCAGAGCCTGTGATCACAGGAACCACGCTGAACTGCATTTTTAAGTCACAAATGGTATGCTACTTTATACCAGTTTACAGTTTATACCAGTTAATACCAAAGGATTAGCTTCCACCTCTCACTTCCTTCCAGGATAACCATCAATTGTCAAGTGACCTTCAACCATTGATGGGAAGGACAACATGTAAATCGAATAATAAATAACGATGTCCTGTTTACACAAGGTGGGAGGATTGCTTAGACATAGGATCAAGTCTATTTTCTCTCAATTTTGTATAAACTCTGCTTTGTTTGGAGTCCCTTCAAGCCTGGGCTGCCCACAGCGGCAGGGCCCCAGACACACAGAGGATGGTCCTGAGTAACGGGGGAGCAGACAAGTGAGAAGAAGGGATAGGAAAAGACCAGACCCAGAGCATCCAGTGCAAAGATAGAAGCCAAAAATTACCCGGGCCTTAAAGATGCTGCCCAGAAATTGCCTGAAATCTTGGTTTGAACGTAGGCCGCGCCGCCCAACAGAGAGAAAAGGGCAGGATCACTCTTACCAGAACCATCCCCTACAACCATAATCCAAGCAAAGTATTGCAGAAACTCCTCAAGCTTGAAGCTGCCATGTCCCAAAAGGCCCTTGAAGGTGGGTTGATGTAGTCAGTCCTGTCTTCCCAGTATTTTTTTACTCCACACACCAAAAAGCACCATCATTTTGATACCAGCTTCACAAAAGTAAAAGCAGGCCAGGCGGTTGGTTCATAGCACGGCCGGAGCATGGCTAGGCTTTGGTCCATTCAAGCTGCTGAATTCCACGCGCACAAAAGCAGCTTATCTTCCTAATCCTGATATTAACCCAGAGGTTTCTGTAACAGGGCATTAAAAGTATTACAGCCACATTACAAGAGAGAGGAAAATCATGCTCACGTCAGAGCTGCCTGGTTTTCGTTGCACTGAAATGAACACACACAATGAACACACGTGCATGTACCTCAGTGCTGCCAGGCTCCAGGTCTATGGCTTCCCCAGCTGCATGTCTGCTTTCAGTGCTGGACCGTGGCTGCAACAGCCATGCACCTGCAGAAAGAACAAGACCTCAATGTGGTGATGGTGTTTGTTTCTGCTCGTTCTTCACTGGGCAGGGAGGCATCGGGTAGGAGAGTAAATGATGTGTGCAAACGCTGCGGGGAAATTCTAATTATCTCATCTGTATAGCAGAGAGACCTAAGCTAAGTGCTGCATTAGCCCTGAATTAGCAAAATTTTAATGAAGGGAACTAGTGGTCTCCCTACTGGGGAGGAGCAGAAAATTTCAACCAGGTTATGAGGATGCACTTCAAGATATGAGCCTTGAAAAGGAAATATCTGAGGAAAATGCAAAAGGATATGCATAATGGGCAGGCACAGAGGGCAACAAAAATGGTTGTGGGGCTGGGGAACAGGACTGGTGAGGAGAGGTGGAGGGAACTGGGCTGACTGAGGCTGCAGAAGAGAAGACCGAGGGGGATTGAATAGCAGCCTTCACCTCCCTGCCAGGGGCTGCAAAGAGGATGGAGCTGGGCTGGTCTCAGTGGGGGACAGATACAGGACAAGGAGCAATGGGCTCAAGCTGCAGCAAGGGAGGTTTAGCTTGGATATTAGGAAGAATTTTCTCATGAGGAGGGTGGTAAAATACTGAAACAGGTTACCTAGAGAGGTGGTGGAGTCTCCATCCTTGGCCTTTTTGAAGACCCAGGCAGACAAAGCCTTGGCTGGGATGACGTAGTTGGGGCTGGTTTGGTTTGAGCAGGGGGCTGGATTCGATGTGACCTCCTGAGGTCCCTTCCAGCCCTCAATTTTCTATGAAGCACCCCCAAGATGGAAATGGATTTTAGTGTCCTCCTCAGTGTGGCTGCAGCTCTGATCCCTTCTTGGATTTAGCTCCTTTATGCAGCTGTCCCTGTTTCAGAAGAAAAACACTGGGATGTAGCTGAACCCAAATATCTATTCATCATGGGTGATGTTCAGCCATTGCTAGAGGTGAAAGAAAACACATTTGATAGCAAGAATGACATCCTCTGATGAAGCGGGTTGCTTTATATAAACATCCAGCTCCTTTTCTTGCAGATACACTTCCTAGTAGAAGATTGCTTCCCAAAGGACACTGCAAACATTAATGAAATTGCCCAGCTGAAATTTCATTGGAAACTTACTGCAGTGGTGCCAAGAAATGAAGCTGCCAGCTCAAGAGCAACACTAGAGGAGAAAGAAACCAGTCAAATAGGAAATTAGCAGGACAGATACCCTGCACAAGTGACCTGCACTCTTATGCTGCTAAAACAAACTCCAGCCCAGGAAAGGGTCATGTAGGTGAATGAAGCTGCCTTGAAAACTATGGGCTCAGCTTGTGGATTTCAGTCCGGCCTCAAAACACCCAAAGCCCTGGGCAAAAATGCTGTTTCAGCCTGTGGCGGGTGCAGAGATCCCACCTCAGGAACACAGCTGGGTATTCGT
>NW_017729009.1:9797662-9837851 GCF_001723915.1 Gavialis gangeticus
CCTCCTTCCCCCTCCTAACTTATATAGCCCCTGTGACCTCATTCACCTGGGCCAGCGGAGGTCAGCCCCAGTTGGCTGTCAGCCAACCAATCCGAAATGCATCACCTGTTACCGGGCAGATTCCAGCTCCCCAGGTAGAAACCCCTTACCCAGGTAAGTGATGCAAGTCACGTAGGCAGAGGGAGCAGGTTTCCCCCTCCCTCAGGAATGCAGCCAGCTCCAGTTCCCTAAAGAGACAGGCTGAGGGTGTGGTCCCCTGTGTGCTGGGCCCATCCTGATTGAATGGTCACAGCACAGATTTAAATCACAGTGTCACAGGGCAGAGATTTCTGGGGAGAAACCAAGGTGGCTTTCTGCCACACAGCCATCCCATTCCTTGCCATGACTTTTATCCACAGATGACAAATTGCAGTAGGGCTCAATGGCTGCCAAACAATGCAGAGATCTGTAACTTGCCTCCTGCAATGGAGAAGTGGGGTCTAAATTCAGGCCCTGCAATTAGAAAGTAAGCAGAGGTGGAATTGGGGCTGTGCACTCTCAGTCCTCGGCCCTAGCAAAACTTCAGGGCACAGCAGAGAAGCTCCATTATACGGAGAACAGGTTTCCTAAGCTGCAAACCCCTCCTTACATCCACAGATTCAGGAAAAGCTCTTTGAGTTGAAGACAGCACCTTTCCCTACCCCCCACCCTCCCCCCAGTGATCTACATCCACATTTGGTTCAGGGTGGATGAATCCTGCCTTGCACCTGAGGATAAGGACCTGAAAAGCCATCTATATAGATGTGCTGTAGATCTTTCCCGCTGAGCATCTCCCGGGAAGCTCTCCCCAGATTCAGCGATTAGGTTTGTCATAAAATCCATGCAACCCATTGCATGCCGGGACAAACCTGAAAGGTTTAGAGCTGGCCATTAAAGAGCTGACACTTCCCATGTGCTGGAGTCAGTCTTTACCATCGGACACGTGGGAGTCCCTGCACGTTCACAGCAAGAGGTCTCCTGCAGCAAATTTAATGAGAAAGGGGGGAAATGCTCATTGTTTAATAACTGCCAGCGTAGACACCCAGCAAGAGTGGCCACTCTAATGATGCCAACAGCCCTTTATACCGCTGCCGAGTCTTACTGCGTCAGACAGCTCAAAGAGTAGCAAGAAAAAGCAAGGGTATGGAGGCAGCCCCCCATCCCCTTTGCAGCACAGCCCCACGGCACAAGGCCTCTGCAAGGTGGGGACGGAGTCCTGGAGAGGTGGAAACCACGACAGCTCCTCTAAACAACTAACCACACTGCCCACCTTCAATTCAAAGCAAAAGGCCTGATGTTCCCCACCCCACACACCGCTTTCCCTTCATGTCTACTTGGGCATTGACTGATAGCCAAGTCCCAGTTCTGGGGAGAGCTTCCTTTCCCGGGAGATGCTCGGCGGGGAAGATCTACAACACAAACACAGGAGGCAAGTGCAGATAAGATGGTGCATGGCTGCGCCCCTCATCCCTGACCCGTGGCTCGTTCTGCCCCCATGGGGCACGCGGCGCTAGCTGTAGGGTGATGCCGCGGCAGTCTCCAGGACCTGACATGGGTCAGGAAGGGGAAGGCTCCTGTTTTTAGAAGCAAAAACAAAAAACAAAGCAGACAGCTGCAAAACGAGCTGCATTGCTCTGGTCTCGCCGAGCAGACCATCCCATAATGTGCATAATGATTAAAATTAAAATGAGAAAGAAAGCTTAGCTTGCTTAGCCTGGCAAGGCGAACGCCGAGGGGGGATATGATAGCTCTAGGTAAATGCATGCGGAGGACAAACACCAAGGAGGGGGGCGAACCAGGAAAGCTAGAGGACAAGGTTGGCACAAGGACAATGGGAATAAAAGAAATTTAGGCTGGAAATTAGGAAGAGGTGTCCAGCGGCGAGGTGCTGCCACAGCCTCCCCCGGGGACAGACAGGCAAAAGTCCCTGACAAGTTTTGTGAGAGAGCTCGATCCGTTTATGAAAGGGATGAGATGGCGGGCAATACGCAGGGGTCTGGATGCAATGACCACACAACGCTGTGCTAAGCACTAGCGCGCACACACAGCTCCAAGAGTTTGCAATAATATGGAGGCTTGATTTGATTAAATCTATGCATCCAACATGGCAGGCAACTGGCCTCCGGGAACCGAGCCAGGTCAGACCAGCACAAGAAAAGCGTGTCCTTGGAGGGGCCTTGGGGGTTGTATACGAGAGAGAGAGAGATCAGTCCTGCACCACCCACCCCTTCCCCTCCCCACAACTGGTGCTGCATGCGCACTGCCAGGCTTGCACAGAAACACGCAGAGAACACGCTTGGACTCGGGTTTTTTTGCACGCTTGGAAAGCACAGTGTGAACAGGATGCCTTAGCCTCGACAGCCCCCTGATGGCGATAAAATGCAACAAAGCTTGAACATGGAGGCAGAGAAATAGACCCTGAGAAGGTTTCTCTCATCACCAGAAGGCATCCAGAGCCCATGTCACCCTCCTGCTCCTGACCATGCCTCCTCTTAGGACACAGGGCAGCATTTCACTGAGCGTGGTGGACAGTGTCCTGCCAGACACATAGGGTGAAAATTCATCCCTTGACCACCAAGTCAGCACCACGGCTATCCTGGGGTCCTTCATGCCATGCAGAGGGACTAGACACCCCAAGTAACACTGAATCAGGTTACCCGGCATAAAGCCATCCTTACTGATCATCATGTTTGCTGCGGGGTTAGCACAGGACTATTTATTCCTTTCTCCTCCTCGTCGCAGTCAGGATCAAAGGGAATTGCACTTCTCAAGCTGCTTGAGTCTTGCCGAGCCGGCACGTGACTCAGGAAGTGGCGGCTCTCAATCATAACCTGAGAACTGAAAAATAAAAAAAAGTCTCCACAAACCCAGCGGCCGGTCTCACACCACATCCATCACTCACCGCTCGCAGGGCTCACTCTGCAAAGCCTGCACCGTTTCAGAGGCGCTCCTTCTTGCAGCTTAAATCTGGAATAAAGCCATCTCTCTGAAGCTGTGCAACAGCGGGGTGATCCCGCTGTGGGGCGGGGGGGCGGTCAACTGATCGTTAGGATTATTAAATCATTTGGGGTAGTGCTGAGTACGAGCATTATAACCAAGATCAGCTTATTGCTCTCGTAACACAACTGTTGTGCAGCGGGCCAAGCTCGTGAGCAGGTCAGCATTCCCGACTTGGATAGGGATGTACATGAGCACAGCTTTTTACTCATAATTGGTATCATTTAATTCAGAAGAGACAAAAGAGCCTGAAGGTTTCCCCAATTCAGTGACAGAACTGAATACAAAGCAGCTTGAAAGATGAGCATTAAATCCCCCAAAATCCACATGGGAAAGCGCCTGGCACCTGGGGTCGACTTCATCCTTGCCCGGAGAGGCCAAGACAGGGCCTATACCTCACGTAACTCCACTCAAACGCTCCGCGTGACTCTGAAGTGGTCCATGCAGCTCGCATTGATGATCTGCGGAGGGCTGGATTTCACCCGTAGCAAACAACTGCAGAACCTGCAGATGAACCACACACGTACGGCTCGGGGTCACCCGATAAACGCCAGCTGCGGTTCAATTAGTGACACTTTGCTCAAAATAAGCCAAGCGCCACCATACTGCACCGTTTCTGGCACGGCGGTTAGCAAAACAAGCTGTCTGGAAGCACGAGGGAGTGTAACTAAGCAGGTATGAGCAAATATAGGCTTTACAACTGTGCAGCATGTGTGAAATTAGACTGTGCTTTGTGTGAGAAATTTTGGCTGGATCACCATAGATAATGAAAGAGCAGAATCACAATATGCAGCGGCTAATACGGTCTCCGAAACAAAGGATTCGATTCCTCCAGGCAGCGCCGGGCTCCGGCAATTCTCAGCAGTCCCTCCTGGCTGCAGATGCTAAGACCATAAATAATCACTACACATTTTTGCTGCTACTGATATTTTATTGCCGCAGGCAACCACTTGCGCTGCCTCTCTGATAAGAGCCAGCCAAGCTTCAGAGACTTTGGGTACTTTGAGCAGAATCTTCTCAACATCAAAGTCCCAGTAGGGTTTTTAGTGAGACTTTAGAAACCGAAGTTAAGGATTTTTAATGTGCCATAGACTAACCAGCATCAAAGAGACAGCTATCTGTGGGGAACTACTGTTTAACAGAGTCACTTACAGCATGGAAATGGAGCCGAACTCGACCGTCTCATCATCAATGAAACTTTTATGCATGGGAGACACTCGCTGTGGAGTTCCTTGGAAATCATCAGAGTTTGATTAAAAAGTCGGACTCCCCCGTTTGGCATATAAAATTAACGAGACACGGACGAGGTCTCAAGGTGCCTTCGGGCCTGTGCAACTGCACAGAATAAATATTCTTACCCATTTCTTAAACACTAGTTATTTCCTAAACTCTTGGACAGTCAAACAAGAGAGCGGAAATCTCCGCTAAACCGTTGGCCGCGAGAGCATTGCCTGCACCTCCTGGTCTCCAAAAGATCTTGTTTCGTCACCCGAAATGCAATTGACTTATTACCAAGGCATCCTGACCCTCCCATTTCAACACTGGCTTTATCAGTGGTGGTTCTGCTTTTTCCGAGGTGTATATTTCTATATCTTTGCAGCCAGTTACCTCTGTTTTATATTGGGAAACATGCAAAAACAAGCACAGAACAAAAAAAAATCGAGTCCCCCTGGGAGAGCGCGGTGTATGTCTCTCCTCTTTAGTATGCTGCATCTGAAGGGAACGCAAAATGACAACTGCTTCCAAGACAACAGCTGGGAACGTAATGGCGTCACGCGCAGAAAACAATCAGAACAGTTATTAGCCACATACTCCATTGCAATGCTTCCACATCTATTTCCACATCTCACTTGTTTTAATTAAGAGATCGCAGCCCCGAGAGGACTGAACGGCCTTTTGGAGACTGGGTCGAGAGGTCTGAGGAGAAAAGCAGGGTCCTGATTAGGCTCTGGGAGTTTGGCAAACAACAGGAGCAAGCGCCTGCATTGTTTGCATGTACAGTGACAGCACACGGCTCTTTTTAGAAGCGTCTTACCCTCCTCTCATGTCTTTCAATAGACATCACAATCCCAAAGCATCCTGTTGCACGTTATCAAGTGAAATATTCAAGGACGCAGCATCCATGTGCGATGCTGGCTGGCTATGCCATTGGCTTTTCACGAGCTAGACAAGCCCTATATTTGCCCCTGGTTCAAGAAGTGTTTCACGAAGAATTTCCCTTCTGCTCAAGCACCCTTTCCCTCCACGTGAGCATGGGGCCGACTTGCCGACCCAGTAGTAGGGAATCAACAATTGCGCAGAAGTGTTAATGAAAAGAGCAAGGCTCCCCGCCACCCTCTTGAGCAGAATACCTTCCCCGGAGGAGGCAGTGCTTGAGATGCTGTCTCATCTCCAAGCCCCCAGTGAATGAATGGGACGGCTTTTTGCTGGCTAAAATGCATACGGTAAAACAGAGTCACTCTCCAGGATCAGAAAGGAAAGCAGCTATGTCTCTCCCAAAGCTCTGATCCCCGAAACCCCGGTTACATTCAATGAGAGACCAAAACCCTCTCTCATTCACACCCCCCCGTCACCCCAGAACGGTGTGTGCCTATTAGAAAAAAGGGCCTGAGAATTAGTAACAGCCTGTAACGATGCCTCACTACAGCAACTCTGCTCCTAGCAAACCAAATAAACGAGTCGTATTTTATCTGCGGATGCCCAGGCTCTGCAGAAAGGCAGCTGCTCCCCGTATGATTTACCAAATGGATGCATTTTAAATAGCTGAAGTCAGGCTCTGAAGCCAGTCAGAGAATCGGTTATTCATAATAGAAGAGGGCAGGAGATAAATTTAGATCCTGAATAGTGGCAAGGGCTGGCATAAAGCACTTTACTTGCAATTTTTTCACCTATAAATACAATGCAGGTGCATAAAAGCAGCGCAGCAAGGTTTGTAAAGAACGGTGTTTAACAGGCGGCACAGACTAGACCGGAGACCACCCGCCACCCAGCAAATGCCACAGGGCCACCAGGCTTTTGAAGGCATGCAGGATACCGCTGGAGCCCCGGGTGCAGTGTATGGAGGGGGACTCCTGGCTGCATGCATACATATATGCCTGGAGCAACATGCATACACTTTGGCCTTAGGTAGAAAGCAGCATGTGCACCATCATTTTTCATTTTTTTAAGAGACAAATCGTAGATAAACTATTCCCATCTCCTCCAAGTACTGAATCAACCCCATCACTGAAACAGCTGAGCACCTGACAGTCTTTAACCCTGCAAGTAGGGTGATGTTGGCATCCTCCTTTTTATAACCGGAGCTCGGGAAAATTACGTGACTCACCAATGGTCACAAAGCAAGTCTGTGGCAGAGCACAGAAGGGAACCCAGGCCTCCCAAGCCCCCAGCCAGGGCTGCACCAGCTTCAGATCCTGTTTGATGGAAAAGCTTCACTCTGGCATCGCAAGGGCTGGGATTTGCAAATCTGCTAAACTTGTTTCTATTGCAATCTTTTTTTGGGGGTAGGGGGCACAGAGGCAAAGCAATATTCAAAAGCACAATGAGCAACAACAGAGAATATTCTCAGGACTCTGAATACGACCCTGGTGCCACCTCATCTGGATAGTGTATGTGGCCAACAAGCACTAGATCTCAAAACAAGCAACCTTGGGGAGCAGAAAAGGGTTGCGAGATGAACCCTGGAAACCCTCTTCTGTAGGCAGGGGCTGAACAGATGGTGACTGCTCCCCAGCGGAGCGGAGACATGAGAAAAGCATCTGAAACAACAAACGGAAGGAAGATCAGACGCCGCCATTCCTCTAACCTCAGCACTGGAACAAGAGGACACCCAACAACGTTAAATAGATGGAAGCTTTAAAAAGAGAGGGAAGGAAACCATTTTTCCCCCCCACACACAAGGTGCGCTGAGGTCCCGGCTGCAGGAAGTCAGCAAGGCCAAAGTGCAGAAAGGGACTGGGTATTTCCACCCATATCAACATTATCCAGAATCCTCCTCAACAGCTATTGCAAGGGATATTTAATGATCAAAAGGCTTCAAGACATACACCAGCCCCCAGGGACCAGGGTGCGACCGAGAGGGGGACATAGTCCAGCTCGTGCTTCTTCGACGTTTTGACAGCTTTTTCCAAGCATCTGCTACCAGTCGGTGTTAGTGGGCTAAGCAGACCCAGCCTAGCTATTCGTAGGTCCCTAAGGCCCTGCAGGACTTGCTGGGCATCAATGCCACAAAGAGGAATCTGCAGAAGGAGTAAAGAAAGAGGTGCCATATCCTAACCTCAAGGATTTTTATTCTGGTAACAGTCCAAGCAATGCCCAGAACATTTGGTGGTGGGATTTCTGCATTAGACCTCCTACAGCAAATGCAGATTTTTACAGCCCGAGCAAAGCTGGGATCTCATTTACTTGCCTCTTGGGCTGCAAATCCCATCATTGACAGGCCGGGAGGGGGAAGGCAGGGACACAGCATACTGCTGAGGTGGGTGGGCATGATGATAAGGCACCCAAGGAGAACTGATGATTAAACCTGGCACAAGACTGGAGGAAGTCAAGAAAGAGCCTTTCCATGAGGCTCCCTCTTTGTTTGCTTCTGTCGGCTCCTTCTCTAACGAAGGGTCAGCGAGCTTCAAGCAAAAAAACAACAAAACATTTGCAAAAGGCTCCTTCGAGACAGGCTGGGTGTGACTGGTGCCAGCTCAACTCCCTGCTTGCAGATTCCTGAAAAGGTTTATTGCCAGCAAGATGCAGCTTTACACCGCGAAGATGCTCTGTGTACAGAGCACGGGGGCTGTGCGGTTAAATAACGAACAGAGACATTTCAATCAGAGGCTCTGCCTTTGATGGATATCAACTCACTGAAGAAAATATCTATGTGGTCTTGCCATTGCCGAGCGGCACAAAGATTTCCACCAGGAGATTATCGATCGGTATCACAAGGCCAGAGATCTGAACAGAGGTCACTGATTAAATGAACACAGCAAAGATGCATTTCAGAGCAGACGGCACCGATGGGATTTCAACCCAGGCCAGAAAAACAGGGCAGCTTTGGTTTATTAGATTGAAATGTTCTATTTTCTATGTTTCTCAACAGCAGCAGGAAAAGAGTGCGAAGAAAAAGACCAGGAAATGTTTCAATCCAAAAAGCAGGTGTTTATTAAGTCCATAAAGTTCAGCCTTTCAGAGCTGGAAGAAAGGACATTTTGTGCTAACGTGTGACCATACAGGGCTCTAAACAAGCATCATCTTCCCTGTCTAGGAATACAACTTCTAGCAACCATTTGCCTCCCCTATCATCTCACAGGAACCTAATTTAATGATATCAAGAGATGAAGAACCAAGCGCACGTGTGATGCTGAAAAAAGAAACACTTTTTGGTACTCCCAGACACAAAACTGCTGTCTCCACTATGCCGGATATGGCATCCGTTCATTAGCAAGGGATGGGGGATGTTGCAGCTATTCCACTGCCTGGTGATGCACTCTCTCTCGTGGCTGCAGAGACCGATGGCAGACTCAAAGCTAGACCCATGTTGGGTCCTGCCAGAGTGGTCACAGGTGTACGTGGGTTGGGGGCTACTGTACTGACCGGCTGTTTCCTTTGGTCCCTTTCTGTTGCAATTCGAGGGGCCATTTCTCGTTGTGATGTTGGACTCCACGATTGAGAAGGGAGCACCGCTTTGTCCTGTCTCCTGCTAAGGCTTCCCAAAGGTTTGGGTCCATTGCAAAAGCCTTCATGTCTTGCTTGTCAATGTCTTTGAAGTGCAGTTTCAGACAACCTACTCGTCTCTCCCAACCTGCAATTTTCCCCCAAAAAGATGTCCTTCAGGATGTACCCCTCTTCCGTCCTGTGGAGATGGCCAAGCCAGCGTAGGCGCCACTATTTGAGTACTGCGGTGATGGTCGGCAGGTTGGCTTTGGCGATGACCTCTGTATTGGCCATTCTGCCTTGCCACTTGATGTCAAGGATGCGCTGTAAGGAGCAGAGGTGAAAGCTGTTCAGCTTCTTTTCTTGACAAGCTTATGTTGACTCCATCTAAAGACTCTACGTAAGGACACTGAGGATGCAGGCTTTGTATGCAAGCAGCTTAGCTTTGATTGTGTGTTTTGCATTGCTCCAGACCCATTTGGAGAGCTTACTGAAAGCAGTAGCAGCCTCTCGAGTGCGCACAATGGAAAGGCCCCACCATCCCACAAGCTGAATAAATAGCTGAGCTGAACTCTTCCCTTTCGACCCAGGAGGCCACGCCTGCATCCAGTACCTCACCCCCAATTATCAGCCACCAGCGCCACGGGACTCCTCTGTGACAGTGCCACTCCCAAAATCCAAGAGATGGAAGCCAGTCAAGCTTGGTTGAAAGGGTCCGGGCCATAGTCATGCATGCACTACAATATAAGTGTAAATGAAAAGAAAACTTGAGTTCACGCGGCATGAAGGCTGGAAATGTGCAATAAAAGGAGAAACCTAAATCCCAAGTTTCTTCATATCCAGTCCTCACTAGTTCCAGTTCCTAACAGTTCAACACTGGCAAAACTGAAGACAGCCTTCACCCAAACCCAGCCCCAGACAGACTCCAGGGAAGAGCCCAGCAAAGAAACCATAAAGGCCAGACAATGGGAAATATATGCATTAAAGAGTCAGAGATGTGGTATGCAGATAGTGCCATGAAACAAGTGCATTTTTCTGAGTGGGGGCACAGGGCCGAGCTGGATGACAAACTGGCTCTTCCATCCCTCGCTGACATCTTACCTCGGGAGGAGCAGTCAGGCTGCCCCCAATGAAAGGCAGCATCTGTCTCTTCTTAAGCAAGCAGCTGAGACGAGCCAAGTTGTCCAGAGACCGGCCAGGCTGGGCAATGTCGCTGGCAGAGCACGGACCCCCGGAAAGCACCGGCCCAGGGAACATGCTGCAAAACAGGACAGACGAAGCCGGTTACACGTCTCAAAACCAAAGGTGCTGGGGAAAGTTCCCCCATACAAAGCTGCTCTGCTTCCTTTGTTTTGTAATATCATTGCAGAAAATGAACCTCCACAAGGACATTCATCAGCCCTTGAGCTGGTCATTTCCAAGCACGCAGGCCACGGGGAAGGCTCGCAAATTCAACTGACAGAGCACCTTTGCTCTGCATCTGTTGTACAGATTTACAGATACGAAACAACAGCAAGAGACTCAAGTCTGGACACGCTCAGTTGCACTGGCTTGAACGCTTGCCCAGGAAGGATTTCCCTAGGGGCCTGCTTTTAATTTTACAAATGTATCCTCCAGCCTTTAGCACCGTCAAGGTAAAGTGTGGCCATTAAGAAAGACTCAGCTTTTCCAGAGGAGTTTATAGATCAAGGAAGCAAGCTGAAGAGTACAAATGTGGTGCAGACCTTGGAACAATTCCTTAGCCACGGGGCTGATCTCGTCATATGGCTGCATGTGGCAGAGCGCGCGTTTGGCAGGAATAATCCATGGGAAGCGCTAGCTCCGATGTTTCTTTTAACCCTGCAGCACCGATAACGAGTTGTCAGGTCTTGAGCTCGCAGCCTGCCGCCTACCAGAGAGTGCAGCAATCCAAGCCAGACGCTCCCATCCATCCGTTACACAGCAAGGAGCAAGGAAAACCAGCCAGCACTAGCAAAACGGGATCAACATTTACAGAAAAAGCAGTGGAGCCAATGCTACTTGGCTTCCCACAGCTTCCAAACCGCCAGTAGCCACACTATGTGGGCACGTTCGGGGCCTCACCGGGCAGCAGAAGGGCAAGGAGCAGCTGGCACAGGCCCCCTGAAACTCATATACAAGCCAACACAAAACCCTACGGAGACGTCTTGAAGCATTACAGTGGCTTCCACCTCTCCGAGCTAACAGGTGCTAGCATGCAGACAGACATCAAGGGACTGGCGGCAGCAAAGCCACTGAGCTTGTGGTACCAGCCACGCAGGGGGAAACCCAATCCAGGGGATGGAGGGACTGTTAAACCCACACCTTGTGGTCCTGCACCAGGTCCTTGGCTTCCTGCAGAAGCCCAGGCTCTTGTCACCATAAGGCCCAGAAAGATGCTGAACTCTTCCATAAGATTGCAGCCGCAGCCCCAGTTTCATAAGAGACGCACGTGCCTTCCAGCTCTAAACGTGCTCCTCTCATGTGCAGGCGTCCATTTGGAGCATCCTTCCCTAACACTGCTCTGTGCAAGTGGTCTCTCTCAGTCCCACCTCGCCCAGCAGCTTTGCTGGAGCTCCCATTGCCAATTCCTGCCTAGTCTCACGCATCACCCAGCCCCTTCCAGCACTGCTTTGGGCCGTGTGCCTGAAGGTGAGGCTGTCCCCGAGAGCGCGTGGGGAGCACGTGTCCTCTGCCGTGGAGCTGGTGCACGTTTTGCACATTGCACTGGCCGTACACAGCAAGGGGTCTGGGGCGTTGCTGACGTCTCCACGGTGAGCATGATAACCCAGCACGTGGGTGTGGAAAAGGCACCATCGTGCTGGCCAGCATAGAAGATATTGTGGGAATAAAGTAAAACCATAAAGCAGTTGCCAACAGCAGATTAAACCACAACAAGCTCAACCTAAGCTTCTCATCAGCACAATCAACTCTCTGTCAAGGATGCCTGACTAGTTTTATAGATGTTGCTGCTGCCCAGCATAGGGTCAACCAGGCTGGTTTCATTACTCAAGATCCTCCTGGTTCACCTGGGGCCCAGGGAATCAGAGTATTTTCCAGGTCAGATTATTTATGGATTTGCACAGCCCAGGTCTACCCAGCTCTGGTGGGACCGGGCTGCCAGTTCGGGATGTTTTTGTTTCTTTTTTTCAATCCAGCACAAGAAATGATGCTCATGTGCTTATCCGTGAACTGTTCAGATATATCAACAGAGATGCAGGGTGACTTTTAGCCCCTGGAAAGGTGGCCGGTTGCTTGCAGTCAATGGGCTATTGCACATGCGCATAACCCTGTATTTTGTCTCGGGGGTGCCGGCTTTCCCTTAGCTCTCTGTCACCCTCTAAAGACATACGATATGTGCAATGATGTGACCTGGACAGAGCGTGCACTTTGTAAAGATAAAAGGCCCCACCGGGATTTTTTTTCCCCTTTGAAAGCACACAAGAAAATTGTATTCTTTTTTAATGTTTTCCTTAAAGTATTCCAAAATGGAAAAAAAAAAAAACAACAACTGGAGGTTCCAGTTAAACCCCCCACCCTTTTCTTTATTTTACTTTATCACATCCCATGCAGCTGCACAAGATGTTCGTACAAAGCTCAGAGCAGCAGACACGCTGCAGTCCATGGGGCCAGCCAGCACTGGAAAAGCCAGAGGGAGCAATAATTCCTCTCTTCCTTTTGAATGGATGTGATTTAATGTTTTATTTCTTTTACTCGCTGCATGCTAAAGAAAACATGAGGATTGCTCCGGGGCTAAGGATGTTTTTATCTTTACACAACCATTTGGTCTCAGCGGTGGCAGATGACAGGACAAGGAGCAATGGGCTCAACTTGCAGCCAGGAAAGTGGAGATTGGATATTAGGAAAAACTCTCACCAGGAAGGTGGTGAAGCACTGAAAGGGGTTACCCAGAGAGGTGGTGGCGTCTCCATCCTTGGAGGTGTTGAAGACCCGGGGAGACAAGCCCTGGCTGGGATGATGTAGTTGGGGCTGGTCCTGCTTGGAGCAGGGGGCTGGACTAGATGTGACCTCCTGAGCTCCCTTCCACCCCTCATTTTCTACGATTTTCACACAAATCCTTTAAATCCAGCTGCCATTGCCTGAACGTTTCATCATTGTGTTCACAGTTAATTTACTGCACAGTAAGAACAATTAGGAAACACTGAAGATCTTGCTCAGGTGAAGTCTTCGTTCAGGAGGTTTTGGCTGAGGAAGGATGGCGGCACTCGGGGTGGGGTGGACTGAAATTTGTTTTGCTTTATCGAGATCTTGCTGTCAGGGATGTACTCAGGGCTACAGCAGTCTCGCCTACCCCGAGAGGCCGTGAATGAGCCCGAATAACCAAGGGGGAAAGGACTGCTCGGCAGGCTACTTACTATACATGGATTAGCACCCAGGTACTAAATCCATTTGAGACCCGACATCCCCAGACTTTCAATTAAAGGATTTCTAGAGTTCCCCACAAAGTAATCAAATAAGGCTTAACACTCATACTATTTACAAGGAAAAAGAAAATGAGAAACAAAGCTTTCATATTTTTTTTTTATAGAGCTATATATAAATGAACATCATAACAAGCCAGAAAAGGGCACAAACGCATTTTCCCCTCCTTCACGGATTACCTTGAAGACTAGGCTTATTTACTTGATTGATATGCTGCCCTCCCCCAAAAAGACCAGAGCAGCTTACAATAAAAATGAGATAAATTATTTAACAAACAAAAACAACAAACAGTCGAACGCAGCCGTAGAAAGCAGGTTATAGGGAGCCACGGGTCAGAAAAGCAAGCAGGATTTTTCTCATTTCTAACAGCTACGATTCCCTGAGGACCAACAGATGGAATTACCCATGCCCACCTGAGCTCCTCCGAAACCTTATAACCCCGATCTGCGTGTGCTGGTTTATCCAGCGGGGAACTGAACTCTGCAGCAAGGGGGAAAGAGCACAGCTTGAGTGCTGGAAGGAGGAAGGTTTATTAAAAGAGCAAACAAAAGCAACAGCAAAATAACCACAGAGTCCTCCATCTCCCCCTAAACCATATAACCCAAGACAGAGCTGATCTGAAAAATAGCAACTCGGACAGTGTTCACTTAATAATTATTAAGGAGCCCATTCAGATTTCCTGTATTTCTTCATCGGAAATGCAAAAGGATGTGTTGTTTTTTTCCCCCCATGTTAGCATAAAAATCTTACAGTGGAGGGAAAAGGGAAACAGGACTTAAATCTCTTGGTGCATGGTGGTCTGTCTTCCCTCCTGCTCCGTGTCAGGGGCACAACAGCAAGCACCGCATCTCGGACATTAT
Organism: Gavialis gangeticus; assembly: GCF_001723915.1. NCBI lineage: Eukaryota > Metazoa > Chordata > Crocodylia > Gavialidae > Gavialis > Gavialis gangeticus. Next base: position 9,811,621 of record NW_017729009.1, read on the forward strand.
CCCTTCTTGCCACGGTTACAGCACACAATGCAGCGCTAGAACAACAAATGGAAAATGCTCGAGTCACTCCCTGACCTGAAGGAGGGACTCCTTCTCTTGGTCAGGCGCTTTCCCAGCAGGGCAGAGAAGTGGTCTACAGCACAGCGACGTGAGGGGGTACATTTAAAGTGCAAATCCCCATAGGGTCAGATGCAGCTATGGAAACAAAACCCAGTTTTTCTGGAAGACATTTAGGCAGGAGAATAAGATTTCCATTTAAAAAGCAAGGCCCTGGAATCCCAGAGCATTTTATCAAGCTGAACTTGTTGTCACAATGGCAACAAGTACATTGCATTGACTTTTTGCAGTAAATGCAATAATCACCAGGGGCTTGTCTGCACGGACAAAGAGGGTTCCCCCCCCCAATGTTTGCCTAAGCTTTGGACAATTGAAGAGGTCTTTTAACACCCCTGTACAGGCAGGCAAGCTCCTCGGAAGTGATGCTAGTTGGCATGCCAAAGCCTGGCCAAGAGCAAACAAGACAACACACCCAGTGAACAAGACCTCTCCATGGGTCAACCCTGCAAGCGAGAGGTGTGAGGGCAGCACCAGACATCCTGAGCTGGCTTTCATCTCACCTGGGTGAATCACAAGGTGGGACGGGCTTCAGCGCAGCCTAGCCGCTGGGCTCTCCCAGGGTGGAGAGAACCGTTTGCTTTGAACCAAACCCTTGGGAAACCAGCATTTGCCAGAGACAGGTCCCCAAATTTGCAGGTGCCAGTGCAAGTGTTAGCCTTCTCCCACAGTCTCTCTCTCGCATGGAGAAACACAGTGGGGTCGGGGCCTCATTTCTAAAACAGGGACTGCTACAAGAGGCACAGCACGTGTCTGCAGACAACTGCAGCCCCAGCCTCAGCTGCAAGAGTGCTAGGGGCCAGCTAAGATTTGGGGTTAAGAGCTGGTTTCTGCAATGCCCAAGGCAAGTCCTCAAGCATATGCTTTAGTAGGCTTCAGACTGCAAAGCACTGCGGAGAGATACCACAAGGCAGCAATACGGTGCTGGAGGAAGAAGTGAACGCCCATGTCAGAAGCTTACCTTAGCAAAACGGCACTTGGCAGCTTTGGGTTTCAATCCTGGCCATTTATGGAGTGGGAACTTCCCTTTTTGGAGATTAACTGAAACAAAACACATGGCTCAGCACACGTGGACTGCAGGGGGCTAGACACAGGACTCCCCACGCATGGCGAGTTCCTCAATTCGGACTTGAGCGCACAAAGCAGGATGCTGAACAGGGGGAAGTGCTATCGTGGGTCAGGAAAGAGCGGGGGCAGAGCTTGCTGCCAGGGCCTGGAGCGGGCATGTATACAAAGCAAGCAGGCAGGCCAGGGTGGAGAGAAGGGGCAGGGGGAGACATGCATGTGCTCTGCACCAAGAGGCAGAAGTACCACGACTAGCAGAAGCCACTGAGCAGAGCAACACTTAATAGGATATCGAAGTGATTTTCCTGTGCCACTTCGGTGCTCTGCACTCACTCTTGGAAAACAAAATTCCCCAAATAAAGGGCAAGTGAGAAGTTAAATGCCACTCTCTCAAATTCTCTCTTGCAATCAGTCACCTAAGATGGCGTTCCTGAACGACCCCACAAACAATTTGTGACCATTCACACTCTGAGCTGTGCAACTCGGTTCATGACTAACGAGAAATTGCTGAAGAAAGCGTCTCCCCAGACTTACAGTTGATGTTCTTCATTATAATTTTCAAGACAAAAGCTTTCAGGGTTGGGTAAAGGCGTTCGACCTGCAAAACAGAGATGACTTTGTCAGGAACTGCACCCAAGAACATCCCCCACGTTATCTAGCAGTAACTGGATTTCAATAATGCTACGTGAAGGGGGCTGAAAAGCTTGAGTGCTACAGATGTCTGCTGAATAGCAAAACACCTGTGAGTTGAGCAATGGGTAATTAGAACAAGCCTGCAGTGGCTTGCTCCCCACTGACCTGAACAGAAATCTTCAAGAAAATAACAATAGTCTTATCCAAAGAGCCCATTTACTCATAAGTATTGGCCCCCAGGGGCCCCGAGCAGCGGAGGGAGGAGCATTGGGCAACCTGACTCTTCCACTCCCACCAAGTCAGCAGCTGCAATAGCACATGGCAGCAATCATGTCCATCACCCAAGGCATCACGAAGACCTGGAACAAGTCTGGAACCAGGGCAGACCCCTACAGCACTGCCCTTGATGCCTCATCCTGCCTTGAAAGGGAGTCGTCCAACAATTGCTTTTTGAGCGCAGTTATCCAGCCAGCCATGCACTCACCGCACAGTCCTTCATCTAGACCACGACTTCTTGCAAACATTTTGCCTCTGCCTCCTAGGATAACACCCAGAGTAATAACACTAGGAACTTACATTAACCCGTCCAACAACCGAGGAAATCCATCTGATGTGCAATCTGCAGAGAAAAAAAAAAGACAGCGAGATGAGTCCATCTCAGACAGAAATGTCATTTCCTCAGAGTTTTTGGGTCCCATCCTCTTTTAAAACCTCAAGTCCAGATAAGGAACCCTCATTTCCATCTATATTGCCTGTCACATTAGATGCAAATTGTCCTTTATAATGTTAACCCCCCTTTAGAGAAAAACGCTTCCATGTCCTGATACCTGTCCAGGGTTGTAATAAACAGTACATGCCCGTTGGTAACTTGAAGTATAGCTGTCATATCAAGTCTCTGCAATGAAGACATGAGAGAGAGTCACCAAAAGGTGGATTTGAGCCTGCCTCAGCTCTAAAAACCACCGGCTTCAGCTCCAAAATACAACAGAGACGTTCCTCCCTGCTGTAGGCCAAGCCCCTCACCGAAGGGAGAGTGGCAATGACCACCCGGCAAGCTCTGTGATTTTATGCAAATGCCCACAACCAGAAGCAAGAGCTTCCCTTTGCCACGTTGCTCATGCCTTCATCAAGAGTTAGACAAAGGAGAAACATGAGCCAGGATCTGTCCCACATCTTGGTGCTTTCTTCACATGCGTGGGAAGGAAAGACCATTCAAAACCCTCGTTGCTGGACATGAACGTGCAGGAAGACCGCACAAATGCAGCCTCAGCCCCCAGTCTGCTTGCACCTGCAGAGGCTCACGGCCCGCGGGGGCTGCGCACAGGAACGGATTATTTTTAAATACTCAGCAGAAATTAAGGCAGCCTCTGTAGGAAGAGGCGAGTCAGGAAAGCACCGAGTGCCAGCTCCGTCACCCACACACCCCCTGCATAAAGCACTCTGGATGAGGGAGGTCTCATTTCCTGCTGGAATCCCAGCCCCCTCCTTATCCAAATCCCACAGACACCCCTGGTTCAGCGCTCAGGTGGATGGACTTTTTGCCACTGCTGTAGGTGAGATTTGATGCTCTCAAGCGATTCAAGGGGATCGTCCAGTGCCCACGGAGCTGCTCTCCGGCTACACAGTCTGGGCTGGGCTGGGCTGAGTATTTCCAGTGCAGAGGTTTTTAATGCTTGCATTTGTTTCACAGCATCATCCAGGAGGCTGCCCTGCAGCTGGAAACTCATCTCACAGGAGAGATGCCTATTCTGAACAAATACACTTTGTGGGACACCCAAACCCACCCACCAGCCTGTGGATGCAGAGAGCAGCTGGTTGCTAGCCATGACCCCCAACCCCCTCCTTTTCTTTTCTTTACCCCTTGAAACTAAATAAGAGCTTCCTCTCTTCTCACTTACTACTTCCAGCTTCAGGAGACTCAAGCTGCCATTCCCATGCTTAGTGACAATCTCCAGAGTGAGAGAGATGTTCATGTTGCACACACCCACGTCCAAGTACACCTCCAGAGGCCTAAGCACCTTGATGTTGATGACGAGTGAGGAAAAGATCACGGGACAGATCGAGCACTGGAAGAAACCGGGCGTCAAGGTTGAGGCTTCAGCTGGTGCGCACATCCCAAGGGAGGGAACATGAGGAAGCAATGGGCATGTGAGGATGGGGGTCCAAATGATAAACTGTGGGCCCCTGGAGTCAGCAGTGGTGCTTGCTGCGTATGCCTTCTGGAGGCCCAGCAGCACACACCAATGCTGGCAGTCTTGCACAGGACAATGCAGTCTTTGCAAGCCCACCCTTCCCAGACAGATGTTCAGCATCTGTCTCTGCTCCCCACTCCCCTTCACCTGTCTGCAGACCTTTCTGGCTCTCTCTGTTCCTTTGGGCAGCCTGCTGCTTTCTATCTCAGCATGTCCAGGCTGCAACAGCACTGCATCCTTCCCCTTTCTGCAAGGCCTGCTCTTGGACTCAGAGCAAAGCCAAGCATGAGTCCAAGCAGCAGGGATTACGTGTAATGAATGACCGCAGTGGGACCAGCATGGGCAGTGCAGGGCTGCGAGGGGTCAGCCAGGGCACCGATGCTTCTGGCATCAAGGTCTGTTTGGCTTTGGGATAAAAGGAATCCGAGGTCTGGCGAGGCAGGGAAAAGCCCCCGTGAGACTCAGACCGACTCACCCTGGAAACGATCAGATCCGTAATAATGTTCTCGAGCGCGGTCGTTTCATAAAACTGTTTGAAAGAAACACAACGGTCAGGTGGAAGCGCCTGGCTCTGCTGTGGAGCAAGGCCACTGATGCCACAGCTTCGCGGTCCTTTTTCTGCATTTTGTGGGGTGACCTCCTTGCCCACATAAAGCCAGAGGGGACATTTGCAGGCAACAAATAACTCAGCCCACAGCCAGTCCTGGGTTTCAGCCTTTTTTCTCCACCGAATCACCCATCTACAGGGGATTTCCTGCCCCCTGCAAGGCCCCCGCTGTCCCCGGGATCCTTCCCCACAGCCGCTCAGCAGAGCACCACGTCCCCCAGCACAGCGAGATGCCTGCATCCTAGGCCTCACAAAATGGGGATAATCTTTCATGAACCGCAGCTCCCGTCCCGGCCGACCAGACCTTGCAGGAACCATGGCAGCTTGGGGCAAAGCATTTCCTTATCCAAAACAACAGGGTGCAAGTGAGTCTTGGGGACAGCTGCCTGGGTCCCTTGTTTCCAGAAAAGCAGCCTAACCTGACTGCCCATCTCCAGGCCTGCAGTGTTACTCATCTCATTCCCAGATATTTTCTTTTTCTTTCAACTTTAACCCCACCCTTCAGGTGCAGCCGAGGTTTGCCCAGCATCTACATCCGATGTCTTTCAGGCAAACAGAAAAAGCAGCTCTCAGTCGAGATACGGGGCTGCATACAGTGACTCCCAGCTCCGTGAAAGACAGACTCACCCTGGATCAGGCGGCGGGTCCAGAAAGCCGGAGATTTTATGCAAATACCTTAAAGTGCATGTTTATGCATATGCACTTGCTAATTTGCATGATTCATTTCTCTTGTCTAAAACCTGCACTTAACCCTGCCTTGTCCTCCATTAAATTCTCTGCTTAATTTGCCTGTTCATGCCTCCTCTCCCTGTCCTCCAGAGTCTTCCCTTGTAACCTGTATCCCACGTCTCTCATTCTTCCTCTCCCCCCACGGCCCCCCATCAGACACACATGCATTCCCATAGAGAGCCTGCCTTTAGGAGGTCTGCAACACAGCTCTACCCCTTCATCATACAGTCCACCACCCCTGCCATGTCTCTACAGCCAGAGGTGCATTAGATGTTGTGCTCTAATAACGCGCCTCCTCCTGCTCTCCCTGCAAAACTGGGACTTGCAACCAGGTGCCTCCTGGATTGATCCAAGACACAGAGAAGCTCAAGGATGGAGGAAACATCCCACAGGTAAGCTAGAGAGAAAGCACCCATGTTTCTGTAACAGCGAGCATGTCACTCACCGTCGCAGGAGTGCAAGGGATGGACAGAGGTTTTGGTAAGACAATTCTGGAGTAGATAAAAGTGAGTACAGTCTGCCCAATGGCCTCAGAAGTCTCGTGATATTCTGGCAACTTGATATCGCCATCTGGCTCCGGCGGGATGAGGATTTTCTCTCCACTGTCAGTCTCATACTCAGTCTGAAAACAGAATATAGGTTTCACCCCTTCGCTATGAGGTTATTGAATAGGCAAAGGCACAAAATAAGGGAAAGAAAAATATAGTCTCCTTAACAGGGGGTCACACATCCCTCTGGAGTCTCGTTTCATTCCCCTTTGTTTCTGATAAAACAGTTTCCAGCTACAACTGGAAGAACTGGTCAATGCCAACCTTGCAGGGAGAGTCGCTCTCAGGGGTGTGGGAAGCTGCGTGGGAGCAGGTATAGGCTGCCCAGGAGCAGGGCCTGAATGCACAGTTTCCAGATCTAAAAGGGAGAGAGGCTGCACCCCATAAACTAAGAGACTACGGTCATCCTTGTACAACCCTGTGTGATCCAGCCAGGACAGCAGGACAGAGAGGACAGACTGCAAGAACAGAGCTAGCCAGGGAATGTGTAGTCCCATAGGGCTGGTTAAACCACGCGCCACATGGATCTGCAGACCTCAAAGCCAGATGGGCTATGATGATCTGGTGCAATCTCCCACATAACCAAGGCCAAAAGCATCTCCATCCTGCGTCTCCAGCAGCGAGCCCTTGCCAACAGCTCTGCTGACAAACACCGGTGGTTAGCACGTGTCAAGAAGGACAAGCCTGTTCTCTTTGCCATTGAACAGATCTTTTTACCCCACATTTTTATCCTGCCTTCAAATTCTCCTGAGATGTTATTTTCTCCTAGAGGGACCTGGGTCTCTGGTATTTGCTGATGTAGATTTCTTGACATTAGGGCTGGAAGGGACCTCGGGAGATCACTGGGTCCAGCCCCCGCCCAAGGGGCAGGAAGTCAGCTGGGGCCAGATGATCCCAATAAGATATGCATCCAAATGCTTCTTGAATGCGTCCAGAGTAGGTGCTTGCACCGCTTCTGGGGGGGAGTCTGTTCCAGTCTGCAAACCCTACACAGGCATTCAATGCAGATGAGAAAGTCCTCGTGAGATCAGGGCCTTAGTGAGTCAGTGCAATGAGACGGGAACAACTGGCTGCAGAACGGTGCCCTTTGTGCCGCTGCACAGACACCGACAGCCGAGGAGTCAGAACTATTTCTGCAAATGATTTCTCTGAACAAGGTTGGGGAAGCTCTAAAACCACGCCAGACCGACCCTGTTTATGGCCATGAAATCCTAGCCACCAAAACATTACTCCCTTACCAGGACAGGGACTTCAATAGTGCAGTTGTGGACCTTCGGAGTTTGAATCACATACCGGATTTTCCCGCTTTCAATTGGAAGTGCAGCTGCATAGAAACACAAAGAGACCCGAAAGTAGACATAGCAGCAGCTGAAGAGGCACATGACTGAGCTGGCATTTTATCACCTCACAGTTAGACCATGAAATCTTTTTAGTCAGGCATCAAAAATAGTCTGCCCCGAGATATTTATATTCTGGGGAGGTGGAAACTAATCAGAGTCAGGATTAAACATTTAAGATAGGAAGCAGCGGTCAGTCAGTGAGCCTCCTTCTTCAAGTCTCTATCCAGAATTATATATTGCTAGACAATATATTGCTTGACACAGATCCCCTCCCTCAGAGGAGAGCTCATGAGTCTCTTCACAACCAGAGTTCAGATAATACTTTGTGCAGTAAGCTGCAAACACAGATAAAGGGACATTTTGCCTTGCAAAGGGCAAATTTGACTAAGTTAGACAAAACCCAAAATAAGACAAACTGAGGCACTGGACAATGGCTGAGGCATGGGACCATGTGGGTATAATTTGGTATGAAAAAACAACTAGCAAGGACTTGCGTTCCCTGCAGCCACATGCTTCAGTTTTGCTGTCATCCAGTGAAAGCTCTATAGCAGTTTCAGATGCGTTTAAATTATATTCAGATACGTTTAAGATTTTACAGAATTAAAGTGAAAAAGCACAGTCAGCAAAGCAGGTCCCACGTCACTGCGTTTGTTATTAAATTTGGTTTTTCCATGCTTCCATTTTTCATTATACATTGAAGATTGTCATCTTGAGGCTTCAGAGTCAACAACCCCCCTAAAACGAAGGGGGAGGTCAGACCCCTCAAAGAGAGTTTCTGGCTCCCTTCAGATTTAGGCAAACATTTTATGTTAGTTATATTTGGGTCATATCTGAGGGGTTATCTTCAAAGCCCCAAAGGCTACCATTTTTTAACTGGAAGCTAAGAGCTGGCTGAAAAGGGAATCGCTCCCTGGCTAGGTCATAGGAAAGGGAAGGAAAATGTTTTTTAAAGGATCGTTTGCAACACTCACTTGTCAGATCATCCAGCATCGTTTCGTGTCCGAGAGACAGAGATCTGAAGAATATTTTGGATATCTGAAACACAAGAAATACCGTAATTTCCTGCTCACCGGCTGTAACAATGATGGGCGAATAGCGGAGACTTTTACTACTGGGAGTGGCAAACCTCCAAGATTTGTGCAGAGGTCAGGGAAATCTCAGGGCCAGAAGATATTTTTGAGGGAGGTTGGACGTGTGAGCATTGCATAGCAGTGCTTCACGTCACCACTGTTGCTCACTGATCTCTACACATGAAAGTACCACTGTGCTCACAGTGTATGAAGGGAAAGCTTCAGGGAGCTTAAAGCTTCAGCGTTAGCAAAGACTGGTTCAAAGGTCTCCTTGCCCTTTGGGCAGGAAGAGGAAGAACAGACTAGATCCTGCCCCTAATGACCTTTGGGCTCACAGGGGCCAGAGGAGGCAGGAGACAAGGAGACGCACCTTGGTCTGTATCTCGAACGTGACACTGTTCTGTAGCGAGGCTATCACGCCTGCATTGACGTCGCTGCAAGCAAACCAAACAGCATCAACTACTAAAGAGCAAACGGCATCATATGAGCAACAAGCATCTCAGCCTGGCATGGTCCGAGACAGGGTCCTGACTCCTGGGCCACCCATGCCAGGGGCCGCTCGGGGCTTTGGGGAATATGTGGATGCAAACGGGAGGTAGATGGATCTCTTCCATTGCGGTCCCTTGACCAGTGGAGTCTGAGATTTAGAGTAGTTCATACAGACGATGCTCTGCAGCCTGCAACCCTGGGCCTCAAGAATCAATACCAGAAGCAGCAGGTATCAGCTCTAGGGCTGTGTGGTATGCGGTGCTGCCAGTGCGGCCCCACGAAGGGTGCCCCTGCCCGCACTTCCAAACTGGGTGCATCTGCACAATATTGAACAAATTAGCTCTGCTTCTCAGTGGGGCTAATTAGCCTGCCCACCGTGCCATGCAAACCCAGTGACATTGCTGCTAGGGGCCGGGAGGCACCAGGCATCCAAGCACAGAGCTGCTTATAGACACACTCCTATGGGGGCCTACGCCAAGCCTTTGGGGACCTCACACATGGTGCAAAAAACTTAGGGTACAACGCTGATTGCATTGATTCGGGTAGTGCGTAGGTGCTAACTGAGAATGAGCCCATCGAGCTAGGTTCTGCACTAGTAGAAACAGCAGTGACCGAGTTAAATCTGTAACTGTACAGTTTATAGGGTCATGGGGGGGTTCGTCTCCCCGGCACTCGAAGAAGTAATTATAACAATAACAATAATAGCAATAATAATAAAACAAGACAAAGGTGTGGAGCAGAAATAGGAACATGCAAAGAAGAGCAGAAGGATAAACAGTGGTAAATAAATAAGGAGATGTGCTGACAGACCAGCAGCACAGGGCGCTGGTGCTGGTTAACCTGCAATAAGCAGAAGTCGCCCACACTCACGGTAAGCTGCTTGTGACATTAAGGAAGGCCACGGCACACTTGGAGCTGTTGATGGGGAAGGTGTTGCTCAGGGGCGAGAACTGGGTCAGCAGGACCAGAGCAATGCAGCGTACTTTCAGGCTGATCGTGACCATGCCTGGGAGGATGTTGCTGGTACTGCAGGGGCAAATTCACAGAGGATGCTCATTAGCCCACAGCACAACCTCCCCAGCAATGCTGCCCTTACAGAGGTGGAGGCTAAGCTGGGTGCACGTGCAGGTTACAACCAACTTCCTTCCATCCCAGCCAGAGTCACTGCCTTCCCCTCACTGGCTTCGTCCTCAAGGGACCCTCACACTTAACAACCAAGACCCAGCTCCTCGGGCCCTAACCCCACTGCATGATAACCTCCCGAGGGGCAGTCCCATGGATTTCCATGGGCAGGATCCAGCCCCACAGAGACCAGCGAGAGGCCTGTGTCGTACGTGCCTAGATTTGCTGTACAGCGAGGATGCGCTGTAAATAATGCTGATGCCCTTCAGGAAAGTCAACAGCCAGATGTCTCCTGTATGAGATAGGGGACGTTACAGAGCGTAGCCTGCTGCATTGCTCTTACGTTTCCCCTCTCGAATCCTGGCTCGCATCCAAGTGGATAGCAAGTCACAGGTGAGCAACGTGACAGAAACGGCATGGACCACTTAGCCTATCCACTGCTCAGATGGCATTGCTGGGATGTCCTCTGCAGCGTATTCACCAGCTTACACACATCACATTTTAAACCACTGATACAACGCAGCCTCCCCTCCAACTCTTGAGCACGTGTCCTAACGTCCTATAAATCTGGTCGAACCAACCCAGAGGTAGCAAGAGAAAGGCAGCCATCTGAAAGGGCCGTGGAGCAGCAAACTGGAAGGAGCGAGGCCCATGAGAGAGGTGGAAAAGGAGGGCTCTGCCCTGCAGACCTCCCGCCTGTCACTTGGACTCACCACTAAGGAACTGCAAAATGCAAGAACCTGACACCTGTCCCCAGGTAAAAAAAGAAAGGGAGGGCCCCATAAAAATCTGGAGTTTTGGTTGTGAGAGGAAAAAAATAGGAGAAGGAAGATGAGACCAAAGCCTGTTTCATAAATAATCTGACGGCTGGAAAGCCGAGAAACCCCGTGTGACCTCTGGCATCCTTAGGACTATACAAGTCCATAGAAACATGCGTTTGGTCCCTGTTTGAATAAAAAAGCATTGTAAGCACTATGCCTACAGTGAATCTAACTTGGTCCAAAATCACCACGCAGAGGACCTAGCTATTATAGCAAAACAGGATACATGGAAATACAAAATCTGCAAGCATGAACTATTCAATTCCAACAACTTCTGAGGTGCCCAAAGTTCATTCTGGACCCTGCTTGGAAAAAGCTGTTGGATGCAATCAAGTGCACCGACCAAAGGTGCTCAGCTGGCTTTTGTGCAGGGAAAGGCAGAAAGTTACCAGGTGACCACAGTAGATGCAAGCTGGCAGCCTGCTCCAAACACTGCTAGCCCAGCAGCATCTGTAAGCAGAGCGAGTCTAGAAATAACATGCCCAGTCAGACATTTCACTAGTCCATAAGCATCTCAGGGGCAGGTAAGGGGAGACTGGGCAAAAGCCATTACAGGGTCTCCAGGGGAATTTCTTTGCTCAGTATCTGACATTCGTAGAGTTTCAGTGAGCTACGAAGCTTAAACCTCAGTGAGGTTTCCAAATGGAAAAGGGCTTTACTTTTTGCAAATGTTTCCAGAAAAAAATCCCCTGTGTACCCTGCCTCCACCTTCCCCCCCACCCCACTCCCCTCCAAGCCTGTTACACTGGAGACAGGGACCAAAAGGCCACAGAGTCAGCAGCCACACTCACCAAGTGCCTAGGATGTGGAGTTTAGCAGTAAATATCACCTTGACCCCAACTCCAGGAACGCACAATATCTTGACCGGGTAGATGATAATTGTAGCCACGTGCAAGCTGCAAATTGAGATCAGAAAAATGGGAAGAAAGAAACACAGCCAGGCAAAGAGGCAGAGACTCCCACAGGATCCACAACCCCCTTCCATAAACATTAATGGCTGTGGCACAATATATTACATTTGGCAGCCTGATGCTCTAGGGACTCGTCTGCAGGCTGCCCTGCAGCCAGCTCCCTGACTAAAAGCGATGTGCAAAGCAACTGGTCTCCTAGGGGCACTGACCTGAGATTACATCAATTCATGAGAGATGAATGGGTTTGCATTTGCTGCTTCTCTGCCAAAATGATCCCTTCAGGCATGGCCGCTTCTCCCAGCGCTGCAGTGCTGGTAGCCCAGCTACCTTAATCTTGGCCGCGGTACTCTGAGCCCTCCCCTAGCCTCAATAGGACGGACCCCACCCTGTCCCTACTGGAATCCCAGGCTTGCCCATCACAAGAATTACTGGTGGAGTGAACAACACCCCAACCCCAGCTACTTCGCATGGCCAAACCCTGCGTCTTTGCTTTGTGACCCCCTCCCCATGCCCAGAAAACCTCGATTTTGCTGCCAATGCAGCTAGCAGACGCTCCCAGAATTAGCTTGCGATTAAGACACACGACACTGAACAGGGACCGCCTCCGTGTTGTGATCGGACCATCCCCAGCCCCGCGGGGGCCAGGTCTGCAGAAGGGGCCTCTGAGCAGTAGTGCGATACAGACCACGTTACTCGGGTAGAAGCCGTTACTCTACGATTTGTTGCTCACTCTTTGATAAAGACCGAGGTAAATTTTAATCCAGGGAATGTGATATTCCTTGATTCAGACTTGAAAAGGCCGCTCATTAATTCTTCGCAAGCTGTAACGAAAAACACTGCTGTGAGACTCGGTGCTCTGGACCCCGATCTCCTGTCATAGATAGAAGAACGGCATCGTGTCCTTGCTTTCATGCAGGCTAAGTAGGGCAAAGTCCCCAGGAATCTCAGTCCAGCCTCTGGTTGTGCCCTGGATTCATTGCAGCTGCAAACAATAGACACAGAGATGTCTGCGGCCAGCTCTCGAACAACCTGAATCTGCCGCTCTGTTCCCACGGTTGATTGCAAGTGTAAAATTGTAAGTGCAATATTAGAGGGGAAGGGTTAGCACAGGCCAGTCGCTCCGAGCAGTTGCTACTGCCCTGACCCAGTAAAAGATGTCCAATTTTAGCACTCCGTGCCCAGGGGCACCATTCACAGGACTAGCAGACATGGTACCCAGAACTATCAGCTGCATGTTATAAGGTTGACTACCCTGACCCTTTGCTACACACGAGTTGCACTAGAGATGGCAGCTCCAGTGCAGGTGCCCAATCTCAGCACAAGCAGAGGCTGCAGTGGGGAAAGACCCCTCAACAGGGTCCTCTTGCCACTGGAAGACTGGGCATCGAGGAGGCCCATCCCAGCTGATCCATGCTCCTGACATGGTCTCCACCTCCCCCCCATTCTCTTTAAGATGCAGAAGGGACACTGGATGCAGCACTGCACATCAGCTTCATGTCCCTACACATCAGGAAAGATTAAGACCTTCAAAACTCAATGGGCACAAGCAGGAGGAAGTCTCCAAAGCAACATGCTAGCTGACTTTCCTGAAGGAGACAGGAGCTCAGAGGAGCTGGGACTGCAAAAAGATGAATAAGCAACTGCAAAAAAAACAGGCACGGAGCAGAACGAGGACGAGAAGGGGCTGCCGAGATGAGCCTCATCTTGGATGGCCCGGCTGCAGAGTGCACGGTGAACACGCCCCACGGTTTTTGCTTACCCCTTCCATACGACGACTGAGGGATGATGGTGCTCCCCACTCTCAGCCCTTCAGATGGCATCAGCAGGCCACAGAGGACAAGACCTAAAACCCTGAACATCTTCAGTCCCAATAACCTGCCAAAAACATTCTCAGTCAGTGCCATGCCACAGGGAAGGGAACAAGGCATCAGTAGAGACAGGCCCCTTCTTACACTGACAAATTCATGCTCCACCCATCCAGTTATCACCATGAACCCAGCACAGCGCATTCCCATTCCTCTCTCCTACTTTGCTTTCTGCATGTCCTTTCACAGCAGCTGATGAAACGAGCTTCAGCTCCCCAAAGTTTCTGCTATCTATAACCTACTTCGGTTAGTCCAAAAGGTGCAAATCTACCCTACTTTCTAACTGAACCCCTACCACAGGCTTACATAATTACAGCAGCTTGGCTTGCTTTGGTACCTACAGAGGACCCTAGAGTCACCACACCTACTGGCATCTCCATCTGTAAATGCTACCATCCTAACCTGCTAAACACCCTGCATTTCCCAACCACAGACATGGGCATGGAGGAAAGGCATCAGAAGGTGGGCTAGAGACAGGCCTGAGTAACACAGCTGGGAGCAAAACAGGCAAGGTGAGACATCTGATCATTAAAAATTTGGGCAAAACAAGAACTTCTGGGCCTGACTCTGCTGCCTTGCTCCACAGGGAAGCGGTAATGCCCAGGCAGATCGGGTGCAAACTCCAACCGCTCAGACTGAAGAGCGCACTCTCTGCTCCCAGAGGAAAGGTGGCAGGGGCAGGAGGAGAGCGTGCCGCACGCTGGATCCCGGGTCCTACTCAGACGCGCAATCACTCCAGAGCAGTTTCTCTTCCTGTAGCCCAAACACACCAGGTTATTTTTCAGTTCCTATCCAAGGCCCCACACCCACCTCCGGACACGAACATGCACTGTCTTGTACGCAGACCAGCAACCACGGAGGCATTTGAACTGAAAGATGAACCTCCCCACGTGTCCACGCTGAACTGAGCAGCCTCCACCAAGCATTTTGTTAGACACCACGTGCGTTACCCAGAATAATCCACTCTACATCATCCTGAAAGTGCCTCATTTGGAGGCATTATTCAGAACCACCTGAGAAAAGCTCTTTCTGTTCATCCATAACCATAAACCGATCCAAGCCTGGAGTCCATATTCAGGAAGAAACCCTCATTTTGGTGGAATAATAACTATAAACTAGAGCTCTGACAGCAGCTATTTACATAATAACCATCCAAAGCGCAGCACTCTGGGCACGCAGTCGACAAAACTCTTCTGTGCAGGTGTTTCATTCATGTACTCTTACAACTTGTTATTTCCCGTGTCCTTTATGCCCAAAGAATCAAAAGGACCTTTCTTGGTACAAAGCGCTCACAAGCAAAAATAACAAAACAGGCTAGGAAAAAAAATACAGGGAAACTGCTCTAATGCTCTCCCATACGGCTAGAAAAATGCAGCCACAACTGAGACATCAAGTGGCCAGAGCCAGGCACTCAAGCGGGCTCCACGAGGGGGCATGAAAGGCCAGACGTGCACCTCGAAAATCTTACTGAAAGCAAAACACAAGGCAGGAAAATGTCTTCACCCCCCCTGCCCTGCCACAGCCAGCATCACCTTCCTCATTGCATTTCGGTCCCCCGTTACAACAGCACAGCCCTGCCTCAGTCCAAAATCGGGCTGGAGCAGCCCACCACATGCTGCCCCCCAAAGAAACAAGCACGCGCTATTTGTTACCAACAGCAGCCTGAGAGCAGGCGAGTCAGCCCCAAAGCTGCCTCCTTTCTGCTGGCAAGCAGGCACCCAACAGCCAGCAGCAAGCCCATTTAAATAGATGCAGTCGTACACCAGACCCACAAATCAGTGACCAAACTGATGATAATTCCTTAATGCTCAGTCTCAGCAGGTCATACTAACCTCCCAAATCAAACAGTCACCCTGGGGATGCCAGCAGACAGAGGCGCCATTCGGAGCAGGGCACTGCCATTGTTCAGACTTGGTCCCTGTTACAAACCCTTTTGCAGGGGAGGCTCACCGGACCTGCTACTCTGCTCATATACTCTATTTTTAGCAAATCTGCCTCACTTTGGAGGGGGGGAAAAAGTGACTTTACTCCTGCAATGTCCTGGTCTATAGGCCCTACTTTCTGTGCAAGTTTGCTTGCAATGGAAAAGAAGCTGCACCCTACAAGCAGAGTCAGCACCTCTATGATACTCTTCCCACCTGCCCACAGGGTTAAAAAGAAAGGGTCGATCAACTATTTGTTTCAAAGGACACCGTTTTCTAATTAGAGTTCCTGCTCCCTTTACCCGAGTTCAAACTCCTCTGCTGCGCCCTCCCTGCACCGTGCAGCTGCACCGGTGACAAAAGAACCTGCCATTTCAGTGCTGATGAAGACGACGACGACAACACAGAGGAGCCAAAAAAGAAACAGCAGGGACAGCATTCATCATGTTGGTCAGCTTGAGCAAGAATCTGGATGGCTTAAATATCCTTCACGCCAAAAGGCAGGTGACTCAGTAGCACTCAAGTTCTGAGCTTTTGCCCACTGAAATAAATACACCGTGTTAATGAGCATCATGGCCATTAGCAAATAAAAAAGGCCCCAGTAGAAATCAAAGGGCATATCTACATGTGCAATGAATGCGCTTTAGGTAATGCACACTAAATCTAGACTCTCTATTGTGGGGTACTAGAAAAACGTTCATTAGCCTATATTAATGCCCATTCGCTAAAGAGCACATTTTTCTGTACTGCTTTAATGCACATTAAAATAGGCTAATGTGCATTAAAGTGCACGTGTAAACACACTCAATGGGACTATTTATGGACTGTTTAGGTATTTAGGTACTGCTCAGTACAAGGGTGGACAAACTGGCCCTTGGCCAATAGCAAAACTCCTACTGCCCACTGCAAAAGCAGGACTGGTCCCTCCAAGGCATTTAATGGGGTTTGAACCACAGGACTTCTCTGTAAGGACACTGTACCCCTCGCCATGCTCTCAGCACTCGCATGGCTCCATGTCCCCAGTGAAGTCCCCTGAAAGCCCATGTCAAACCCAGCAGCAAGTGTCAGGATATAGGCGATACGCCCCATGCACCCAAGATGCAAAGTTACTGGGAGCCATGATGTTATCAGCAGCCATTGTCTGAGCTCCGTTCAGCTCCACAGTTCAACGCACTCTGTGAACAATGGGACAGTTCAAGACAGACACCGATGACAGCTAATGATACCTTGCCCACCTCTATGCAGAAGGAGAGAGACTCGTGCACAGCTCTAAACACGCATCTTTAAGGAGCCCCGGAGTCAAGTTGCAGCAAGAAAAGTTGAGGTTGGATAGTAAGACGAATTGTCTCATCAGCAGGGTAGTCACGCACTGGGACAGGTTTCCCAGAGAGGTGGTGGAGTCTCCATCCTTGCAGGTTTTGAAGACCCAGGTAGACAAAGCCTTGTCTGGGATGATGTAGTTGGGGCTGGTTCTGCTTGGAGCCGAGGGTTGGACTAGATGGGACCTCCTGAGCTCCCTTCACACCCCCATTTTCTATGATCTGCTGTTGTATGGTGATATCACATGCCCTGGAGATGATCTCAGGAAGAGGTAAAAACATAAATCTTTACCTTATAGATGGGTATAGATGAAATCTCCACATTATTCGGCATTTCCTTCCTTTCTCCATCTTAGTCTTTAACATAGAGCAGCTAGAACAAACACTTCCATCGTTAACACACATTCAGCCCAGTCCTCAGAAAGCAGGTATCAGCATTGTCCCGTTGACCTCAGCAGAGCTGTATTTTATACTAGCTGTTGAAGGGGAGAGCTATAATGTTTGTACAGATGAGCAGTTGCTATTTGTCTCGATGGGCGCAGAGCAAAAGTGAAAAGCAAATGGAAGAAAAACAGATACAGACAGACCTCGGGGGCCATTTGCTCACCTTTTGTTCCACACTTACTTAGAAAACAAAACCGAGCACTCACGTCTTTAAGCAGAAGCTGGCCCAGACTTGGCTCTCTTCTGAGAGCCTGCCTCAGTTCAATTTAAACTGATCCAAGAAAAGACTGAGTTATATCCATGCAACCTGCTCTCTCTGGTATAAAACCAGCTATACTGGGTGGTTCTGCAAACCAGGTTAAAACCGAATTAAGACTATCCACAGACTCTCACTGTTCCAGCCACATCCATTTAAAACCATGGCTTTTGTATAATTAGTGCAACTGCAATGCAGTACTAGTGACCAGACACAAGATGCTAGGAGAGTCTCCGCTCAAGGGGCAGACAGTTTCTGACCTTTGCACAGAGGAGAGGATATAAAGTCATTGCAAGATGAGGGTGCTCAGAAAGAAGTGTGTGTGGTTAATGAAAAGAGCATGGAACCAGCAGATCTGTTATCCAAGCCTGGCCCGAACGCTGGGCCACTCGGTTAATGCCCCAAAACTCATGGCAGTGCAAAGTGCTATTTGGAAAATTCAGTGCACTGAAACTTTATTGGCACAGCAGGCAATAGAAGAGTATGGCCAATGCACAAGAAAGGGGTGGGGGGCGTGGGGGTATCCATCAGAGCAGGATGGTGCATGGTGTTACCCCCAGGCTCTGATCTGATGGCAGGTCATGATGCCATCTACCCTCTGCCTTTTCCATTGCTCCTCGCTGACTCAGCACCACTCACCTTGCTCATTAAAAGTGCCTCCACCAATGGAGCCATTTGCTGCGCTGAAGGACTGGAATCCAGCCACGGTTTTTGGGGAGGGACAGATTGCATCTTTACTGGACAAACTGGAAAAACCTGCACAAAGTTACGCTCTGTGCAGGTAATACATGCATGAGGGAGAGTTCCCTCTGTGCACCTACATTATATTAGAGAAGTATTGAGCCCCTGCTGCTTCCAAAAAATAAAAGGTGGTCTGAGATCACAGCGAGTAGTTCTCAACAGAGGAAAGGGGGCTTGGTTTCTGCTGTGCCCACCCCCAGCCAAGAGGCGCACACACAGCAGCCCAGCTTGCACAATGCAGGCGACATGCCCCATGCGCCTGGACATCGCAGTCAGCCCCAACGTGGGCTGGTGGCCGAGATGCTATCAGCTGCCATTGTCAAAGCACCACTTAGTCCCAGAGTTCAAAGCCACTTCAAAAACAATTGGGCCTTTCTAAAAAGAGGTATAATTACGAGCTACTAAAATGCCAAGGAGCACCGTGGAGTACAAGGCATTGTCGTTTAAGCTCCTGCATCTGCTTCTCTGCATTTTGCATCACATGCCCAGCAGAGCTTTGGCTTGGGTAAGAAAACATTTTCAGCTATTTATAAAACCGTCTCTTTTTTTAAAAAGGAGAAAATCATTGGAGATTTCCTTCCACTGCAGAAAAATTTCACTGTGAGGAGAGAGGGAATGGGGGAAAGTATGTCAGGAATCTTCTCTCGCTGGCATCACACAGACCCCTTCTTTCTCGCAAGGGAAAACAGAGCTCTCAGATTCCCAGTCTGCTGCAGCCCCTGAAGACTGGTATGTCACTGAGCAGGAATGTGTGCAACGGCAAGCCTTGCAATGGGAAAAAGTTTGGAGGTTTTTCAAACTTGCTGACGTTTATGACGATGCTCCAAGTTTTCTCAACTGTCCCCACCGAGACATACTCCACTCAATTACCAAATAACATGCCTGAACGCGTGTGTGTCCTTGGCCATTAGCGTGTCATCATCACAGAAAGGATATTAGCCACTTTAGCTGAGCATAGTTATACCTCTCCCATAACCAGGTACCTGAGCACTTGACGCCAATGAGCATAATACCCCAACTTCCCTCTTTCTCTCTAACCAGAAGCTCCTTACAATTTTCTGCTCGAGGGTTTTTCCTGGAAAATGCCGGTAGGACTTTGCTTAAAAGACCAAAGTTTCAAAGGAGGGACTGAGAGCCCCCTGCAAAACCCTGTCTCGTGCCTGTAAGCCAGGCATTTCTACGCACAGTCAAACATGGCCAGATCCCTCTCCCAAGATACTGAATTCCAGCTATCTAGATGCTCCCCTGAGGCAGGTCAGTGGGCAAATTCTCCAGGACATCCAAACAGCACCAAATGCGAATCAGGAAAGGGGCTGGGTGTGCAATGAAGGCCTAATTGCTTTCCCTTTTGCATTTTCCAAGTAGTGGTGCTTTTCCCTGCAGATACCTCCCACCTTCTGCATTAACACAGACTTAGGCCTAATGCAGCTGATGCTACAGCTTAATGGCCTGCGGGGGGCTGCATAATACACATCTCTTTTCCATTTCAACTTTCCCCTGTCGCACCAGCAGTGAGAGGAGAAACGCCCCAAGAACCCATGTGTCCACGGGGCCAGAGGATTGCCCGTCACACCAGGATGGAACGAAGCCACGTGAAAGCCAGACTAAGACAGCGGTGCAGCGTGAAACCAGTGAATCTCTCCGGAGGGATCATGCTCAGTGCCAGCAGCAATTGCTGTAACACACACAGGACCCCGAGTGCGAGAATCTGGATGCTCGAGAGCAAGCAGTGAAAGGAGCTACCCCTGCCCCAGTCAACCCCCTCAGGCAAAGGCACTGGTTCCTTCCCAATCATTTCCCAGCTCTCAGACTCAATTCAGCCCTTCCAGCTGCGCTTTCCTGTGATCCTATGGTCTATGCCTTAGTCCCCCACATCTGGAAAGGGTTGGGAGGGGGTTGCACATGCACCACGTGGAAAGGACGATATGGGGACTTAATAGGGTGGCAGCACTTACTGCAAGGCATTTCCTTTTGTAATCTTCAACACTTGTGTGCTTAGAATGAGACGAGCAGCTGACTACGCCACAGAGAAGCCCCTCCATTTATTTACATTTAAAAAGCCTCTATAATTGGCTGGCACATGGAAAGAATAAAAGTAATTCTGCACATCATGTTTAAGTCGGTCATTTTTTGACCTTTAGTAAAAACGTCTCTGGGTTTGGCAAAGGTCTCGGGATCATAAGCTCATAGGAAAGTAAGACTGGAGGGAGCTCATGAGTTCACATCTGCTCCAGCTCAAGGCAGGATCATTCCTGACTAAACCATGCCAGCCAAGTATCTGTCTAACCCGTGCCTGAAAATTTCCAGGGATGGAGATCCCACAAGTTCCCTAGGTAGCCTGTTGCAGTGTTTGACCACCTTCAAGTCAAAAAGATCTTCCTCATCTCCAACTTCAACTTCCCCTGCTGCAGTTTGAGGCCATTGCTCTTAGCTACCCTCTACAACCACAGAGGACAGTCTATCTCCATCCTCTTTATAACCACCCTTCAGGTATTTGAAGATTGCAATCAAATCCCTGCCTCAAACCTTTTCTTCCCCTACCAAAGTTACTTGAAAAAGTTAGATGAAAACAGAGGGTTATTTCCCAGTAAGAGGCCTGGGGTCAACCAGTTTAACTTTAAAGCTAAGAGTTTGTGAAACAAATAAACTTTTTCCTAATCCTGGATCTTAGACAGGTAGCTCTACGGGGGGTAGCTTGGCTAGGCAGCCAGAACAGAGCAGTAACAGAGACTCTGAAGTCAACATATTGAGCAAGTCTGTCTGGCCAAAAACAAGGAGAGAAGTGGTCTGCCACTCACCAGAGAGGGAAAGCTAACAAAAGATGATGCAGAGAAGGCCAGTGTTGAAGGCTTTCTTTGCTTCAGTCTCCAGTAAAAAGACTTACCGGGACCAGATGGCTGACACAATTAGCATCAATGACAAGAAGGGTTGGCAAGAACTCAGATTAGAGCAGGGAAGAACTAATTAGAGACTGCTTAAATAAATCAGAAGCTTCTGTCTGGGCCTGGTGACATTTCACCACCAAGCAGCTCGGGAACGGACTTAAGCCATCTCAGAGGCATTAGCAATTATCTCCGAGAGCTCGGGGAGGGCAGGTGAGGCTCGAGAAGACTGACAAGGGGCAAAGCTTGTGCCCATCACTAAAATGAGGAAGAAGAATGACCCAGGTGCTAACTGACCAGTCAGCACTAACTTCAACTTGCAAATCACTGAGTAGGTAGTAAAGTGGCACACGACTAAAACAAATCATGTAACACCAGTCTAATCTCCTCCGAAGGTACAGTAAGAGACCCTGTAGATAGGGGAGAAGCAGTAGATGCAACATATCTTTGACTTCAGTAAGCCTTTGGACGTGTTCTTACCCAAAGTGCTCACAAAACAAGCCAGGGAAATATTGTCTCAATGGAGCAATTGCAAGGTGGGATCACAACTAGCCAGCACGCTGCCCGGAAACAGTCTTCCTCAGTGCCTCATGCTCAGTCTGGAAAGATGCGTCAAGTGGGCTTCATCAGAAGTCTCCCTCGGTCTGACACTATTCAATGTCTTCACTAACTGGGATGATGAAACACTCATTCGATTTGCAGACCACACCAGGCTGGGAGAGGGTTGCAAGCACTTTAGAGGATAGGGTTAGCATCGAAAAGATTCTCGACAAGTGCATGAATGAAATGCCAGGCATTTGAACGAAATGAGTTTCAATGAAATGTAAATGAATGAAACGCATGAGAAAACCAGCAAAAACGATCAGAACTCTAGAAAACATGACCCATGAGGGATGGCTGAAAGAACGAGGCTTGTTGAGTTTCAAGGCAAGAGAGAGAAGCCACAATAAAGTCTTCAGACAAGTACAAGGCTGCTGTAGAGAGGAAGGCAAGCTCTTCTCCATGTCCACTGGGAG
Organism: Gavialis gangeticus; assembly: GCF_001723915.1. NCBI lineage: Eukaryota > Metazoa > Chordata > Crocodylia > Gavialidae > Gavialis > Gavialis gangeticus. Next base: position 9,833,707 of record NW_017729009.1, read on the forward strand.
AAGTGAAGAGCTTAAACTACAGCAAGGGAGACGTAGCCGAGACATTAGGAAACCCTTTCTAGCAGCGAGGATCATGAAGCAACAGAACAAGTGGCCTAGGGAGGCCAAGCATCATTAAAGGCTAAGAGCAGAGGACAGGCTGGGTGGCCTCCTCCAGTCCCTTCCAGCCCTCCTGTCCGACTGAGCACCCGGCGGGCTCTTACTGCCACGAGATGGCAGCAACATCCTACTGTATCCTCATTTAACAACCACATCCCTGAGAGCCGTTTTGACCACCTGAACCATATTTTTACAGAAGAATCTACCTACAACCCACCCATCACTAGCATGTGTGAAGGCAGCCATGTCCTCAGCCCTGCTGAAATCCCAGAGGCCCCTTGGAAAGCTGCTTGTACTGATGGATCTAGTATAGCAGCAGGGCGTGGCAGTTTTGTAGAAAGAGCTCCTCAGTCAAGGGAAAGCATTTTCTAGTGGCCACAGGCCTGGACCTGGAGTCAGGCTCTCTAGGCAATTTCCCTGCTCTGCTTCTGGCAAACAGTGCAACCCTTGGGCAAGACACTTAACCGGAGGGTGCCTCATTTTTCCCCATCTGTAAAATGGGGATAACTTTCTGACAGAGGAGTTCATACAGCACTCAGAGAAGATGCTATAAGCTCTCATTAGGATTAGCTGCTTTGGAGATATGACTCAGCACAGACTGTCTTCATGATCCTACCTAGACAATTCAAAGCAAAAGATTTCACGCATGTACATACCTGGGACAACACTTGCTATCTGCATTTAATGTCACCAATCCTGGCTTCGTTGCGAATCCAGTTGTGTTCTGGTGTCAAGGGCTCTTCCAAAAAACATTCTGAAGAGCAATAGAAAACCACTCCAACAAGGCGCGTTTAACACTTAGGATTATTCTAACGGGCTACTTTCAAGGCTTGACAGCCCATTCATCAAAAAAAACCATGTCACACACTAAACTCCAAGTGCATAAACAAAATGAATGTTACCTTTATTTGCACGATCCAGCGTTATCTCGAATATTGTCCCTGTTCAGTGCTCGTATAAAAAAAGAGAGATGGCCAGGATTATCCGCAACTATTGCAAGCCAGGAATAAGGCATGCATAGTGTACGGACTTCAGTTAGCTGTGTTTTCTTAGCCAAGGACTAGTTTATTACTTATCCTCTACTTTTCTTCTCTGCTAAGGTATGAATCCATATTGCAAAGGACCAGATCAGCTGCTGGCTGCAAAGTTCAGTCCTTTTTGTGGGAAGATAAATAATGCTGGAGCGGGGTCTTCAGACTCTGCCTTCGGGCATTGGAAGTAGATTGTTTCCTGGCCAACCTTGGTCTGTTGTAAAAGCTTGCCTGAAGTTGCTGCATCTCAACCAGCAGCTCAGGGACTGGTGGCGGAGTGACATTTTGCAGGTCGGCATATTGCATACAGTGGTAGACTCTTGCCTGGATCGAACGAAATAAGGCTCATTGGGAAACATTAGGAAAAGGGAATTTCTGTACGTCTTGCTGTTGGCTTATAGCACTCATGAAAGAAAGAAAAGCAGCAGCTACAAGGGATCGTTCCACCCCTTATCTTTGACCTCGCACCCCGAGACTCCCATCATCTTTAAGATGCAGAAGCTGCCCACCTTGCTTTCAACCTCTGCTGCTGGCTGGGCCCAGCCTGCAGTTCCTGTCACACCCCTGGTGCATGCCTCTTTGCTGTCCCATCCCCTCACCGTACAGTGGCAAAGCCTTCTCCTCTACTGCTCCCGCATCTGAAATCGTCTTGCCATTGGTAAAGACTGAGCATCTTGCTCTGAGCACTGAGCAGTGCAGGGCCCCAGCAGGAAGGAAGTGGCTTACCTGATCTCTGCTGATGTATGTCTTCACGCTGGGGAGGAATTCAGGCAAGTGCCGCCGTGCTTTCTGTTTGTAGGAACATCCCAGGATCTCGCTCTTCTGTCATCATTACATTCAAAAAGAGGTTTTTGCTAGTTCCCCCAGGTAGGACGCTTCCCCCAGCCCCCTCCACACTGCCCCTTGCAAACAGCCTGTGAGACCACCACACTGCTCCTCACCAGCTTCTCCGTCTTCTCCCACTTTTGCCAGGTGGCCTCGACTTGGTCAATGATTCGCTTCTCTTTCAGGGATGTTTCTCCACCGGTCTTCTGTGCGCCTAAGCTGAGGCCTGCTTTTTCATGCAAATACTCCATCAGCACGGACTGCTGCTTCTTCAGATGGCCTGTCGACTGCATAAGGCTCTGAGTACGTCTGGTGCACAAAGACATAAGAGGAGGACTGCACCTTCGCTGCAAAACTACTGCTCCTCTAGGAGCAGCCAGCCAGAAGGGAAGCACTCCCTACTCCCTGAGCTAGGATTCATTTAAAACAGATGCAGTGTTAGGCCTGCACAAATAAATAAGAAAGAACATGGACAGCCTGGAAAATAGCCCGGACTCACCATTCTTCCCTCCTCAGGTCTCACTCCTACCCCTTACGCAGCATTTCCTCAGCCCCCACCCAAAATCCCAAGTTTATGGTGGGTTTAAAAGCAGAAGAGCTAAACATCTTGCAAGAGGCCAAGCTCTGCATCACCCACTCCATGATTTGAAAAGGAGTCCCTTGAATGCATGCGAAGACAGAGCCAAGGCTATGAGAGCTACCATCCGAATGGACACGTGATCAGGGCAGCTCTGGAAAAGCAGGGACTGCATATAATTTAACTGAGACATTGCTTATCTGTCATTTGAGCAGAATGGGTAAAACCAGGGAAATTTACATCCAGGTTAAAAATTGCAGGCCTCATAAAGCACAAAATACAGCCCTAGTCACACCACTCAGGATTGGCAGAGAGAGAGATTGAACAGATACTTCCAGTAGATCAGGGCAGCTGCAGGGCATACGCTCTCTAATGACTTAGTTAATGAGTTCTTTTAGCAGTCCTTCTCCTTTAACTTCAGAGCTTCCAGTTCAAATACAGAAAAGTAACCCAGCGTATTGAAAGTTGAAGTGACCCAGGGAGAGGTTAATCCCTTTGCAGAGATTAGTGCTAGAGAAGTTTTACTTAAATGTGACCATTCAAAGACATGCTCCTGTTACACTCACTTCCAAAGAGGAGAAGCGCCTTCGTTGAGCACTTTCAGGGTCTGAACAGAACCAACTCTTCGGATGTCCCCAGGCACCTTAGCTGCGTTCAGGTGCTGCAGCCTGACATCCCATACCGACTGCCCAAAGGTCCCTGCCATCAAAGCCAGAAGAAAAGAAAAAGCTCAGGAGCTGTGGCTGAATGGATAGGCCATTAGTAACTGCCTGGCTGCCCCCTTGCAAATCACAAGCATTGCTGGGGCTCCCCAGCCCTGCAACGAGGCAGGTTTTACATGTGAACCCATTTATAACAAACCCATGGTCACCTACGTGACATGAGATGTGTCATTATATTGCACACACACGTGGTTTCACAGTGGTGAGAGGGGTAGAACCACAGGCACATGCACTGACAGCCTATCTGTGAAGGGGAGAGCACGCTCGGTCTCCCTTGGCATCAACAGGAGGTGAGGATGCTCAGGAAGTGACAGCACCGAGCCCACCGTACCAAAGACACCTCCAGTGCCAGCCACAGGTAACAGGAGGAACAGCACACGGGCCAGCCCCTGCGGTGCGTCTACCTTTGCAAGGTCTTCAGGGCAGTGATCATCTCTGACTACACACATATGTAACTTGCCTAGCACAACAGGAGCCCAATCTCAGCTAAGGCCTCCATGTGCTAACACAACCCAACATCCCTGCCCCGCTGCCCACCCTCAGGCATGCTCCTGACAAGCCCTCTACACTGGGGGTAGCGCAAACCCTGCGGCCATCATCGCGGGAGTCTTCAGCCACCTGATTTCAGGCACACTAATCCAGGACTTAAATTATTTCTAAGGACAGAGTCTTTTTCATGGGTTCAACTGCAGTTCAGCATAATGCTGAACTGAGAGTCAGGCGCCCCTCCTCAGTGCAAATACAGATCTGCCAGTGTGGAGGAACAGCAATTAAATTAGGAAGCCTGTTACAGCTGCAACAGTAAAAGGGACACGTTTCGCTAGAATTAGACTATTTTGGTCACAGAACCAAGGCCATTCTCTAAAAAAAAAAAAAAAAAAAAAAAAAAAA
>NW_017729009.1:9837959-9851883 GCF_001723915.1 Gavialis gangeticus
GGACAAAACCAAAGCCAATTTCTAAAAAAAAAAAAAAAAAAAAAAAAAAAAAGGCCAGCTGACATTGCCGGCTTACAGCTCCAAACAAATTATTATACCGATGTGTCTGCCTGACAGCAGCCAGAGCTTGATGTTGCAGTCATCACTGGCAGTCACAATCAGCCGGAGCCTTTCCACATACACAATGTGGGATATGTTCTTCAAGTGACCTCTCCAAGAGCTTAGAAGGTCTGGAGCTACCAGGGAAGTAACCCAGCCGTCCAGGACCTGCAGAGCAATGAAGTAACCTTTGTTTGCAAAGATGCTCCTCCTGGGACAGGTCAGCAGCTTAATTTAGGAAGTTTCATATCACTAGAAATTAATGCCAAAGGTTAAACTATTTCTATGGCACCTATCACCATGGCATTTAAATACTGTGAGAACATAAAACTACCAAGAACTGGGGTTTTCATGCCTACAGGTTTGTTGGCAGCAATTGTAACAGCGGGAATCTAGTAGATTTTGATAGTTCCTGGGATGTCCTTGACTCTAACACGTAACTATCTTGATGGCAGTACAGCTTAATTGGCAATAGCCTTGCTTTTGTATACCAGTTGCACTGGGACTCTCCAAATGGATTCCACTTACTATAACAGCGGGGAGTTTATGAAGCCAGAGTTAAGATCCTATTTGACTCTCTATCTTTTTTAAAATAAAGAAACACATTTTAGCTTCGTCTCTTCAACTTGCTATGAAATTCTTTTTCTGAGCTAGGAAAGGCTGAAGAACTTGTCCCGCTTATACATGTGGGCAGTGTCTGGAAAGAGAAATAACCCCGACATTGCATATAAAATTATTCAGTATCTCAGCAGATCCACAGATACCTACTTAGAAATGGCTGAACCGGTCCTGACAGATAGCTTAGCTAAGCCATCCAAGTATTTCAAGATACGTTCACACATTTCCAATAAGCTTCTAAAAATGCACCTGTTTTCAGGCACCGTTTCCAAAGCAGTGAACTGATGTAGAAGCACAGGTCCACAAGATTTATGCTTCTAAATCATACAGGTACTTTAGAAAGCCCCAGCAACACCTACATGTGGATAGATATGCAAGGGTTTACCCACAACAAAACTGGTAAGCGTACATAGATATATAAAATGTAGTGCCGTGTAGGCATTACCCATGCTAGCTCGACTATTAGAAACAGCATGCATGTGTTAGCATGGTGCTCTGCCCAAGCTCATATGCCTCATTTCTCACTGAGCCTTGCAGGGATGCTCTACATGAAAATACTGAAGGGACATTGTAGAGACCCACTGAATGCAATTAAAAGCTTTGGAGAAGAAGATTAAGCTTTGCATTGCCCGTTTCACTGATTCCACCTAGCAAAAAGGCAGCGACCCTTTCTTTCAGACTGATCTGGCCACCATTATCCAGGTCTTCATCACCTCAAAGCTTGACTACTGCAACGTGCTGTATACGAGGCTACCCTTGAAAACTATCTGGAGGCTGCTGCCTGCCTGCTAACAGGGTTGGGTCATCAGCAGGGATCCTGGTTCTCTCTGATTTAAAAAAATCCTGTTTTTGGTTAAAAAGTAACCCCAAATCAGAGAAAGCCAGGAACCCTGGTCATCAGGAGCACATCACTCCAGTCCTCCAATGTCTGCAATGGCTTCCAGTAGCTTTCTGGGCACAATTCAAGGTGCTGGTTTTGATGTATAAAGCCTGAACAGCCAGGGCATGATATAGCTAAGGGACCACCTTTTCCCCATTATATTCCTGATGTCAGCTGAGGGCAGCTTTCACCGAGTACTATCAATACACCAGGTCTGCTCGGCAAAATGTGGAGGAGGGCCGTCTCAGCTCTGAAACTCCTCTCTCTTCAGGCCAGCCAGAGCATGAACCTGGACATCTTTCAGAAGTGGTGTAAGTCCTTCCTACTTGAAAGGACCATAGCTAAGCTGAGACATTGTTTAGCGACTCTCCACTTCGCCGTCCTGTTTGATTTGTGCTAGTTGCCCTTTTAAAGTTCTGCTTCTCTGATTGTGAGCCCTAAGCCTTGGGATGGGAGGGCTGGCATATAAATTATATTAATTAATTAATTATGTAAGCTGCTTCCCAGAGCAGCCATGCTACTACCTCCGTAGTTTCCATCAATGGTGGACTTTGTCTGGCAGGAGCTCTGCAGTACCGTGGGATTAAGACTCGAAACTCATTCTTCACTTTAGGAGATGCCTCCGTCTTTCCCACTTCGGAGACTCTCTTTACCACTTTTGGTTTGCAGTAATGCTCGATGTCCCAGACCTAGAAAGAGAGAGAGAGAGAGACTGTGTTAGTAACTTCTTGATTTCCATTGAAAACAGCTTACCCTGTTGCATGCTGCTATCAGGATGGTGTGGAAGCAACCAGGCATCTGTTCCCATTCACACTCAGAAAACATGGCACGTAACTGCCAGGAGATCAAAGATATTCCCCGTTTCTCTGCAGCTGTGGTTTGAAATGTACTGGTCTGAAATTCAGACCTCCTGTTTCCTCACACAGCTGATTACTTCCACAGCCTTTTGCATGGAACAGGCTGGTTGATGCACTTGGAAGCGCACACAAGTTACATGCCCAGGGATTTTACTTCTCATTTCTGAACCAGGCTCCCTAGTGGGTATGTCCGTGCAGCAGACTGCCCGGCAGGGCAGGGTTACCAGTGCTCAGCCAAGTCCACCAGAAGCAACCTAGCAGCAGCAACCTGGACTCCACGTGAGCTAATTCACTCTGCTCCTGGGGAAGGCGGCTTCAGTCGTCTCCGCAGGACATGTCAGCCCATGCAGAGCTCTGTGCTGCCATAGCCAAGTTGCTCCGTGTGCCTGAGTGAGTTCGTTTAGAGCTGGGTCAGCGATGCCTAAACAACATGCACAGACCTACCCAGGGAGCTTCTCCCAGACATCAAGCAGCACTCACTTTAATGTAGCCGAGGGAATCACCAGTCAACAGGATCCAGTCGTTCGAGTCTGTGGCCATGGCGTTGACTACAGCGTTCTCATCCCTAGGCACTGGCCGGAACTTGCCCAGCAGACCCCCCTTCCCACCGACTGACCAAGCATAGACGTAGCCATCTGCAGAGCTGGTAAGCAGAATGGCCGTGTCAGGGTTTCGCTCCCGGGTCTGCAGGAAAAGCACCTACAAAAGAGAAGGCAGGATCACTGGGTGCCCCCAACCACTCCGGGTAGGACTGAGCAAGGGGAATGCCTCTGACCTTTTGCACAGCAGCTGAGGAGCCCTTCAGCTCCGTCCAGCAGTTCAACTTATTCTTCCTTTGTTTACCAGCTCCAGCAGCTCTTGGCTCTCTGCCCACCTCAGCACCCTCACCTGCTCCTGCAGACAGGGCCACCTGCAAAGACAAAAGTGACATTATTCCCCCTTATTCTGCAGCAGCGACACTTCCCCTCTATTCAGCACTGGGGAGGCCACATCTGGAGTCCAGTTTTGGGCCCCCCGCTACAGAAAGGATGTGGACAAGTTGGAAAGAGTCCAGCGGAGGGCAACAAAAATGGTTGTGGGGCTGGGGGGCAGGACGTGGGAGGAGGGGCTGAGGGAACTGGGCTGATTTAGTCTGCAGAAGAGAAGACCAAGGGGGATTGAATAGCAGCCTTCACCACCCTGCAGCGGGGCTACAAAGAGGATGGAGCTGGACTGATCTCAGTGGGGGCAGATGACAGAACAAGGAGCAATGGGCTCCAGTTGCAGCAAGGGAAGTTGAAGTTAAATATTAGGAAAAACTCTCTCACTGGGAGGGTGGTGAAGCACTGGAACAGGTTACCCAGAGAGGTGGTGGCATCTCCATCCTTGGAGGTTGTTTAAGCCCCAGCTAGACAAAGCCTTGGCTGGGATAATGTAGTTGGGGCTGGTCCTGCTTGGTGCGGGGGGCTGGACTAGATGCGACCTCCTGAAGTTCCTCATTTCCTATGACATCTCGTGTTTGCAGCTGCCAGCTGCCCCAAGCCTCATGCTGAAGGCTAAACAGGTCCTGCTCTTTGGGGCAGCAGACTCCATGGGGTAGTAGAAAATAGCCATGTTTTTTTTGAGAGGACAGATATATCTGCCAGCATTAACTATAAGAAGCTCTTCCAAGAACAGATCCTGAGGCTTCTTTACTAAAACAGGCAAGGGCCAGAGGCAGCTGAAGAGAGGAAACATCACTGTTTACATGAAATGCTTTCTCCCTCCACCAGCTCAGGGCAAGGGCCCAGTTGTTCCTGGTTTTGCCAAAATCACAAGTCACAAGAACCATACCTGCTGCCTCTTGGCTTCCTCTCGTTCCTTCCCTTTGGGCTGTCTCATGCCAGGTGGAGCAGAAGCAGGGGCTTTCCAGTAGCCAGAAGAGGAAGAAGAAATATGCTTAGCACTTATGGGCCTTGTTGGCAACCTAGGACTCGCATCGACCCAGCACTTTTTCCTAGCCTCAGCTTGAGTGCTGAACTTCAAAAGCAATGACACGTTCTTTGGGGCACTTCCTTTCCTGGGATAGTCATCCTCCATAAACACCTGAACCATGAGAACAAAGTCATATTTCAGAGTTAAAACTCCTTAAAGATTTCCCCATCTTCCTTTCCATTGCTGTATCCTTCCCCCCACCCCATTCTACCTGCTGGGCCGCACTACCAGAGGAGCAAGCAGTGTTGTAAATTCAAGCAGCTTTCCCTCCCGGTGGCTCTTGTGCTGAAATCATTCAGCTTACCTTGAGACATGGCTGCCAATGGCAGAACTTGTGATAACTTCAGCATGAAAAGCCCTGGACTGTTATCACATGATAAACTACCACCTTCTATATAAATTCAGCAAGGGCTCCAACCCCGAACCTGTCTGCAAAGCATCAGGAGAAGAACACGGTGCATTTGCAAAGCATACCACGAACCTATACTGGGATCCCACAGTTCAGGTGCTTCAGGTGTGAGACCTGGAGGATTCTGGGCATTGGCATGCAAGATCAGAGCAGTGACTCAAGGCCCCCCAGTTTCACTCCAGGTTTGCTGCAGTGACCCATGAACAGCTGTGCCTCATGCCAGAGCACAGCTGTCCTCACATGCAAGAGACAAAACTTCCTCTGTGCTTCCTCCAACTAGAAAACTACCATGTTATCTATTGGAAACACAGACTCTTGTACTTTAAAATACTTGCTTTAGAATGGCTGGAGAACTATTAGCATTCACATTCAGCACTCTTCACCTGGGCCCTGGGCTACATCTATCCAGAACCACAAAACCACTGCAAAATCCACCAGACGTGTCCTACCCCAGGAAAGGATGAAAACAATAAGAGCAGGGACAAGATAAGCCAGGACTGAAGACCATCAAGACAGCAGCAGACCCAGGTTCCAGGTATCTTTAGTTCTTAACTTTGATGACCAGCAAACTGAAAAAGTTGTTATTTTTCTAATATATTCCCTAAACCAGCGATGCAGCTCTGACTCATTGTGCCTGATATCCCCTAGTTCACATCTGCCCTCCCTCACTAATAACTGGAAACTGAATTGGACACATGGCAGCAGTGTATTGCATAGGGAGTTAGCCAGCCGTCCTTAAACTTACTCTGTTTGGCATCAGGGTCAAAGGACTCTGGGATGCATTAAACCTGCAGAATGCCCGTCCTGAGTCTATGTTCCAGATCACTACATCTCCATCACACGAAGCAGTAACCAAGAGCTTGTTGTTGTGCATGTCCATAGAAAAGATATCTTCCGAGTGGTAGCATTTCCAGTGCTTGTGTTCAAATACTTCACCTGCTTTGCCATCTCTAGTAAGAAAGATTAAACCGTATCATCCCTAAGACTATAATCCTCATTCAGACATTGTCTGTATAAAGTATACTGTACTCAAATTTAGAGTTACCAAGCCACCAATGGGAATGAAGGACATAGACTTTTACACTGGAGGGCATAACCCATGCCCACTTCTTACTTACAGATACCATGCAACTCTTTTACTCCACCCAGACACATATATCTTCCGGTTGATGTACAGAATCCCACTGATCTATGAGACAGACACAGAAACAGTGTTACAGCACAGCAGCACTTAGAAGACATTGGCCCACACATGCAAGCCCCAGATTTGTGCACATTTTAACTGCCCACCTATTTACCCCGTGTCAAGGTCACCCAAATGACGGGCGTTCACAGGCACAGTCAATGCACCAGCAGTGCCTGCCTTCCCAAAAGAAAAGCAGCTCACTGGTAACTCCGTTTGGAAGCGTCTCCTCCCTCTTCCTCAGCCTTGCACAAAGCACACCATTATGTTATTGCCCCTGCTTCCTGGCAGGCTGAGCCAGAGCTTAATGAAATAGTGCTTCCCTCTGAGGATGGGGTACAATAGACCTGACAAGGGCTAATAAAGCACCTCTCCTCCCTCTCACAAATTGCTGACCTCAGTCTTATCCAAGCAAGGCAGCTCGAGGAGACAGTCCCCGTTATTGAAGTTCCAGAACTTGATCGTTCCATCTTTCAAGCCAGTGATGAGACGTCTCTCTGCACCGTCAAAAGCCATGGCCGTGACTTCTGTCTGCTTCCCCTCCGAGGCCTTAAACTGCATCATCTTTTGCCCAGTCATGATATCCCAGACTCTGACCACGCCACTGTAGCAACCGCTGACCACCTGGACAGAACACCAGGAAAAAGGGCACGCCATCTTTCGATCAAGCTCCTGGGCATTTCTATGCCACAAGAAGTACAAAGCAAAGAGATCGGTACATTACAGATGCGGAAATGTTATCACCGCTGTCTATTAGCGACCAGAGAGATCAAGCCAGTGCGTTGCACAGGTTTACTCCTTGCACTTGCCTGCTGGAAGTTCTTGTTATACAATGCTGCACACAGAGGCTGGTCATGGGATGTGACTTCTGAACCACTGCCCTCCATTAATTCTGCAGCAGCATAGAGGATGCCAATCTGGATGGAAACAGGTAAAAGTCATGTGCTGCAAATAAACACTCTGCAAGTTGTGGCTTTCTTAAATGACCAGCCTTTCTGCAGACATCAGGCAGGGTGTTGGACTAGATGACCTCCGGAGGTCCCTTGTAGCCCTAATTCTCACTTCTCTTCTCTATGATACATCTAAATGTCCTGCCTTTTAGAGCTGGCACAGCTAGAACTGAGGTTGCAGCAGTGGAAGTTGTCAGTGTGTACCTTCAGACAGCTGCCCCCAGTCATTCATAACTTGGCTGAGTGCTCAAATGACTTGATCTGGGCTTCTGAACACAGCTGTTTAAATACTTTTAACCCATGCAGATTGAGTCTGGGATCAGAAACTCCTACTGAACCAAAATCCAATATGCATTAATACCACTGCCATGATCTCCAGTGTTTAGTTAAAGCACAGACAAGGCAGGACCTTAAAAACATCCAAATGCATGCACCCCACCTATCCTTGCTTCAGTAGGTACTAAGCCCCACATAGGAAGCATGCAGAACTGCAATCCCAGGGGACTAGTTTAGATGACCCAAGGGTGCTGCTCAGTCTCGTCTGCAAAGGACTCACCAATTAGTAGTGGGCGATGTGTTAATAGGAGAAAATCATCATCCCCAAAACACTGTCCCGTTCATGAGAGAAGCAGCACTGTACATTACACAAACAACTCACGGAGGTGGTAGTGCAGATGAGGACGTTGTTTAACTCATTGTAATAGACACCAATGATAGGACAGTTCCCTAACGAGATACTTCTGCTAGGAATGGACTGCAGACAGAAGTGATCCAGCAGGTCCCAAATACGGATATTCTGGAGAACACAAGGCAAAAGCCAGAAGTCAGAGGGATGGAGACATTTGTAAAGCATGCGATGGCTTGTGCTGATTATCTGCTCAAACCAAAGGTAATAAATCCTTTCCAGGTGCTCCAGCCAATCTCCCAAACACATTTGTAGTCACCACATATTTCTAACTGAGTTTTGTTCACTGCAGTACCCAAAGGATGGAGGTAAAGGACCTATCAGATAGAGACAGCTCTCCCCTGGGTAACTGTTTTGGCTGCAGATTCCAGAGAAGTCAGAATTAAAGAATGAAGCTGCACTAGCTTTACATGAAAGTAGCAGCTCCATGAACCTCATCCAAATCCAATTCGTCACTCAGACACAGCAGTCCCTGCATGCCCTGGACTCGCATAACCATCATTTATTATGTAGAACTGGTACTTCGACAGCAAAGTCCTCCCTGTCCCCCAGCAAAGCGAGACAGGGCTGTAGATGCAACAAGCCATTCATACCTTATCTTTTGAGATGCTGAGGATAGTGTTTCTGTACCCGCTCACTATCACGTGAGTCACTGCAGTAACGTGGCCTTTCATCATGGTTATGGGGCTGTTGGTAACGTAGGGGTTCCAGATTCTAATCAGTGGATCCAGTCCCCCAGTCACTAGAGTGAAGAAAACACGTTAGTTGCACAGAAAGGTAATGGGGCCTCTCCCTTCTCCACCGTCCCATGAAGGAAAAGCTGGAACTATACATCAAAACATGCACGGGGCCCTGAGCTGACCCTGCTCCCTGTTCCAGTTCAAAGTAGCCGCCCCTTGCAACCATGTTGGTAATAGCAGGTCCGGTGCAAAAGCACAAAATCAGGATCAGGGTAGGTGGGTTGCAAACTTTGTATGTTTGGCTCCAATCTTTACAGGACAGTTATTTGAGGCTCATTTCACTGCAATTCTGCAACAGGACACAGCAATATTCTGTATCTCCGACCTGAAACAATTATTCTAAAACTGCCTCAGAGATGCAAACAGAGTCTGAGAAATAAACTTAATGCACCTTTGTTTCATCTACGCTGCAAATACAAGGATGGGGGTTAGACTGCCAGCTGCCTAATATTTCCCTGGGGATTATGATGTAGGGAAATGGCAGGAACATGCTGCTTTGTTAGTATCTTCAGTGACAATTGAGATAGCAATGACAAACAGCAGAAGAAAGCAGCAAATCCTTGTTGCCTATGCTCCACTGAAGCCCTATTTTGAGAGTGACCATAGGACTTAAATGGTATATAGGTCTTGTGCCAGTCTCTACAATGGCGTTGCGTTGACTCATAATGGAAACGGTTCAGCTCTCCAACTACGAGGGCACAGCTATTAAAGTAACTAGTTTATGTTGTTTTCTTCAATGGTTGCTTAAAACATGGCTCCCCATAGTCAAACATGTTTCTGGACCTTGTCCTTTCTCATAGGGGTCTAACACAGCAATTAGAGGCGAGCATGACATCAGCTGCTGGGTGAAAGAGGAGCCATGATGAACTTACCGAGAACATTCATCCTGGGGGAATAGTCGAAGCAGAGAATGCCTTTCTTTAAAGCAATGGCAGATGATCTACAAAGCAGAGAGAACAGAAACTAGGCACTCTCACAGAAGAGCTTTAAATGGTCCTTTTAAAAATGTGTTGCAAATGTGGTGGTAAGCCTATGGAGGGCATGTCTTTGTTTGCTTCTAGGACACTGCCGATCAATTAAGCAGGGGAGATGGAGGCAGAGCAGTGTCGACAGAGAACAGGTTGGAGTTAGAACAAAAGAAGGAAAGAGAGAAAAAGAGCAGAGAGACTCTTAAAATTAGCCAGACTCTATAGCTAATCCCAACCCTGGGCTCAGACTGAAACCTCTGATATCAGTACGCCCAGACTTCAAAAAAGTTCCCATGCAAAGAGGGCAGCTCAAAGCCATCTTGAGGAAAAAACAGTGAAGGATGAGAAGGGACCAGCTTCTTGGATCTCCATGTTTCTTGTCCTCCCCACCCCTAAGCCTGTTCACGAATAGGGCCAGAAAGGGAGGCAGCCCCATGGCCTGACTGTCAGGACTCTTGCACTGCAATGGCCAAGGCAGCGCTGAGCCTCCCCTTTCGGAGGCTGGTGCACAGGTTTTGTTGCATGCCCCTGGTCTTCACTAGGCAATCGGACTAACCTGTAACCAGAACGTAGCACTGCACCACCCGCGTGCCATCCCTGTAGCTGAGCAAACATGAGGGAAAGACAATGCTGCCACAAGAGGAGAGAGGGGAAGCATGGGACAGAGGTGATGGGGTCACAACACTATTAGGAGGAAGAGAAGGAAAGCAGAAAGCAAGAAAAGGACTGAAGAGACAGCATCGCTGCGCGTGTGCCCTGATGGGAGCTGCCTGCTGATAGAGGAAAGGCAACTTCCCCTTTGCCCACTCGCTGGGCTAGAACAAGTCAGGACAAGGGCTGGCTACAGATGGTTTATAGCCCAAGAACAGAAGGCCATAACAGAGGAACGGCCTGTCAGGCCAAGCAATAACACCTGCAGGGAGGCACCAGACCTCACAGAGACATCGTTGTCCAAAGGGATAATTTCTGAGTGGGAAATGAAACCAGGATCTGGACCACAACCTGTTATTTTACAGTCCTCTGTGCACCCCCAGGTGCTGCCCGGACCCAGGGCTTAGCAAGTCACCCCCTGCCAGCAGTCAGTTCAGTGACACCCTCCAGTGCAGGTCCGTGTGCTGTCATCTGGAAAGGGAGCTGGAGTGTCATGTATAAACATTAGACCACCTCCAGCAAATGGCTTATTTAATCAGTAAAAGGTAGGGCAGATTTGCACCTTATAAGGTGCAAATTTACCCTGCTTTCTACTGGACTAACACAACTACTGCCTTTTTACGGAACAAGTAACCTGACTGGAAGACCAACCTGGGTCAGTCAGAGAGCACACAATAGTTTACAAGTCACTCACAGCCTGAAGTTGATTCATACTAAACTTTCATCCAAATAGAAAAACAGAACAAACCGCAGATCTGACCCAGGCAGCACCTGACAAATAACTCTTTCAACCAGCTTTGCTTGTGCATCTCCCATTGGTGAACAAATGGGTAAAATAAAGCCCAACAGTACCATCTGCTGGACATGCATTAGCACAGCTTTACTCAGATCCAGTAACATCCTCTAATTCGGCCGTTTAAACCTTAATCCAAGCTGTTTTTGACTGGAGACAGACAGACAGACTAGCAAACAACCCCCTGAATTCAGAAGTGACAAACACGGGTCTAAAAGGATCATCAGAACTGCACACAAATCCACTGCTAGGACAAGCCTGGTTCAAATTCATTCAATCATAGAAAACAAGGGTTGAAAAGGACCTTAGGAGGTCACATCTAGTTTTGACCCCTGCTCCAAGCCGGACCAGCCCCAACTACATCATCCCAGCCAAGGCTTTGTTGAGTCAGGCCTTAAAAACCTCCAAGGGTGGAGATTTCACCACCTCTCTAGACAACCCGTTCCAGTACTTTACTCCCCTCCTAGTGAGAGTCAATCCACCCTCCTGAGAGTCAATCCATACTTTGGAGACCACTCTCTTTAAATTCACAGGAGTCACCGAAATCCTTTCCTTTAAACACATCTGTGATGGGGCTGCTACTAAAGGAGCAGATGTCTGAAGTAAAAACACCAGGACCAAAACAGACTGTTAAATTATACAAATTATCAACAGAGAATTCAACATTATTCTTCCCGTTGGCTCCAACGATAGATAAATTTAAATGCCCAGGTGCCGGCAGCCCACGACTGGGGCTTCAGAGTCCTGGAAGTGGTTATTTAGCATTCACATCCTTTGTTGTTCTCGAATTGTTTGGACAGGCAAAGCTGCAGATGCAGAGACCTGCAATTTGCAGACAGCAGCATTATTCAGCTTGCTCGAGAGCAAAGTGTCACATATATTGGGAAAACAGAGAGGAAACGGTGATTACCAGGGGCCGGGGGAAATTGTAGAAAGGATAAAATTGTGGATCCAAACCGTTGTCAGATGTCTCCGAGATTTATAGCAAGCCAGTTACTGAAATATGTATTTGGTCTGCTGCCAGGAAGCTGAACAGCAGCCACCGGGCACTCTGCTGCATCCACCCATTAGCTTTCAGGAGGCAGTGGCCTGCTGCCAGGGCTCGCGCTCAGAAGAGTGAAGAAGGGGGAGGGGGCGATTCAGAAACACAAAGGGGTGGGGAGCAAGATGTCCAGAGGCAGAAAGCAGTAAAGAAGAGAGAAGTGAAGGAAGAGAAAACCCAGAGGAGGAGGCGGCAGAGCAAGAGGGACCAGGAGAGCAGAAGGTGAGCAAGGGCTGCAGAGGAAGGCGTGAGAAGCAGGACGGGAATTGCACCTGGGGATGCAGCATGGGGATGCTCACCATGGGCTTGAGATGGCCTTGGAAAACAAGACTTCTCCTTGCTCAGGCTTTCAGAAACATGCCCCTACTCCGTCCCAGCTGGCTGATGGATTCGAGCGAAGCTGCATCTCTGCCTCCGCACCATTTCCCAACTATCCCCAGAGCCTCCCCAGGCATCTCCCTCCTTCCCCCTGGCAAACTGCTCCTAAAGAAACCGAATTCGCCCAAAGTCAAGAAGGCAGGGCAGAGTTGCACCTTATATACTAACCAAGGTAAGTAGGTAGATATAGACAGGTAGAGCACAAGCTTTCATGGGCTGCAGCTCACCTCAGATTATATATATCCAGCTTCTTTGGCTAGTCTATAAGGAGCAAAATTGCTCCCACACTACTCGGAAGTCCCTCTTCCCCATCCCTACTCTCTTGGAGATGGCCAGGGAACTGAAAACAAGAAGCCAGATGGGGTTTCATCTTCCTCATTGTCCACATCAGCAAATGTTGTTCCCCTCCCCTGTACAGGGAGCTTTTAGGGCAGCATGCATGATGTACTAGACACCATAGAGCGGTCCAACTCTACCAGAAAACTGGACCTGGAAGCCCAAAGGAAAACCTGAACTCAAATAGGGATGCACAGAAGAACGGTGACAGACCAGACAAACTCATGCAGGACTACCCTAATCACCACCCACTTTGGGAAGGTTGGGGTACTTTTAGCTCAGACCCATCTCGAAAATACAGAAGACAAAACACACGTCTGCCATTTTCCAGAAAGAGATGTCTTGGGTCTACCCGAACTGTCCAGTAAAGACTGTTCTGACAGCCTGGGGGAAAAAAACACTTAATTTATTTGCAGGTTACCAAACAGTGCAAGAATGATAGGCCCCTTACACACTCGCTCTGTAATTTATGTTTCCCAAACTCTGAAAGTTTGGTCCCCATAGGTTTTTCCCAGAGCTGAAGGGAATGTTAAAAAGAGGCTGACAATACGGGCTGCTACCATTGTGATGGATAATTTACAAAACAGAGACAAAGAGACCTGTCTTACTGGGGTTTACCCTGGTTATTTAGTGGAAGTGCAGTAAGCACCATGGCTCCCTTATCAGTTGCAGAACAGGAGGCAACGAGATTGAGCTCAGGAATGAACTTTATCTGGTGGCACCAGTCCTCGTGGAGAGCCTGGAAGAGAGGAGACACTGTGCTTAATGACACCGTGGGCTATAAACCAGGGCACAGGCAGAAGCACGTGCTGCTCTGCTGCAAATCTCAGGGGGTCGGCAGGGAACCCATGTGCCAATACTCCAATTTCTAGGAGCAAGGACAGCGCCGGTGAAAAGCACCGAGCAAGATGCGAAGCTGAGAAGAATGACAAATCAGGGAAAAAGGGTAACGCCGCAGAAACAGATACGTTAGGGCAGCAAATGCAGCAGAAACCCAGAGAGGAAGGGAGGAGCCACAGCACGTGCTCAGATAAATGAGGTTTTGAATAAACTGGGGTCTGCTTAGTGCCAGATGGTGTATGCACCCAGGGTCACATACAAATAACATCCTAACCCACATTTGAGAAACGGGAATATTCAGCTCAAAGGGATTCTGATAGCCAGGGAGATATCTAGGCTTTGTTTTGTTTTGTTTTTTTACATCAACTTTCCTTAATGGCTTCTCATTATGAGAAGCGGGATCTCAGTGAGGAGAGGAGAGTTTATCCCAAATAGCAGAATACTCCATCCTCAAGATTAAGTGCTCTCAGCCCAGAAGCTCCACATAGGAGTTTTCCTAAGCGGGGGGGGGGGGGGGGGGAAAAGGGAAATTTAGTCCGAAA
>NW_017729009.1:9851984-9869161 GCF_001723915.1 Gavialis gangeticus
GGGGGGGGGGGTGGGGCAGGAAATGGGAAACTTGACTGCACAAATTTGTGGCAAACTGCATTTATGTTTCCCCCATGGCTTGCTCTTCTGCTTTTTGGCTAGGAGCAAGTGAGACAAGGGGGCATCTGAACCCCAAGGCCTCCAGGCTTGCATGTAGGATGCCTGCCATGGATTTGGAAAGTATCCAAAGCCCAAGAAAGATGGGTCTAGCAGGAAGGATACTTGCCTGGTGGTACACACACACGCACGCACGCACGCTGAAACGATTGGAATTTGGAAGTTAAACTATTGGGCTTTGCCCAATATAATGCAGAACTGATTTGGCCCTTGAAATTAAATTTTAAAAAATTTAGTGCTCCAGCAAGCCATCAGAACAAAATGCTGGGCACTGGACTTCTCCTTATAGTGTACTGCAAACACATCTCCAATGCCAAGAGTGAAAATGATGGTGGGTTCAGTGCGACCAATAAAATGGAAACTCACAGGCATTCGGAAACTGCTGTACAGGGAGCCCTTTTCTTTCAGGAGAAGCTGCATGGGAATCCTGGCCGCAACACCTGGGGAAAAAGACCACGATAAAAGCAACAGGGTCACCCGCATCCCAGTACTTGCAACCGTTCTCCAAGGAAAGCTTTCACATTCAGTGCTGAAATACATTCAAAGCAATAACAAGCAGTCTAACCCCATCAGTGCCTCGGGATGTTTAGCAGAGTACGGTGAGTCAAGTGTGAAGGGGAAAATTTGAATCTATGAGACTTGTGCACTGTCATCCCTGCTTTATGGTTCAGAAACGTGGACTATGTATGCTAGGCACATCAAGAGACTGAGCGGCTTCTGCACAAGATGTCGGCAGAAGATCCTGAAAACGAAGTGGGAAGACAATGCCAAACACAGCGGTACTGGAGCACGCAGGACTGACACACTTAGAAGCCAATGTCAAGAAGAAAAGGTTGCGATGGATCGGCCATGTCAGAAGAACAGGAGGAGACTATCCCCAAGAATATTTTATATAGTGAGATTTGAGCTGGCTCTACAAAGCGGGGTCGCCCTTGATGGTGGTACTGCAAAAAAGGTACAAAGTCATTCAACATCAACACAGAAAGCTGGGAGCAGTGCGCAGAATCCTGCCTCATCTGGAAGCAACATCTGGCACCAGGTGCAGCTCAACATGAAGCAGCTTTGATCCAGGGGTGGATGCAAAGTGAGAAAGAAGAAAGCACTTGGACTCCAACTCAGACAGCATACAGATCTAGGGAACTTGTAACAAGCTGTGCCGCTCTCAAACTGGTCTCGTCGCCCACAAACGGATTCATCAGGCATTTGATTAGACCTCTTACGTGTACACTGTGATCGAAAGGATCGACGGCTGTCGAGACGCTTTCTGTAGAGCCTGCTGGAAGGACTGTTTAGTTTTCATAGATCCACCTAAACTGTCCGAGGAGAGTGTGGCCCTCACAGGGTTACGGTATTGGCCACAATTATCCTACACCAGTGGTTTTTAACCTCTCTTTCATTTGTAGACCCCTTTGGAAATGTCAAGTGGAGGTGCGGAGCCCTACGAACTGTAAGTGTGGGCATTCACATACTATTGATTGATCGTAGTCATCTTCTGCCGACCCCTTAGATCTACTCTGTGGACCCCCAGGGGGTGGGGGAAGTGGGAAAAGCTCATCATCTCAGATCAACACCTCTGCTTCTGAAGTCACTCCTGCTCATCCTTCAGGAGGACTATTTAGGTAAACTCTCTATTTTACCCTCTGCAGAAGAGCATGCCACACTCCGGGCACTGCTGTCAAGTCTCTGTACCTGGTTTAATTATATAGGGACGAACGTTGAAGAGTCCATTTGCCAAAACATTCAGGGAGGTGAAGATCAGAACATTTCCTTTCGCATCACCAGCACAAAACACTCCTTTGTGCCCATCTGTCCTGATTCAGGTGGAAACACAAGAGAACAGATCAGACCCCAAAACAGAGCAGTGCTCAGGTCTGCAACCAAAAGACCTATTTAGACAGATAATTTACCTTCTGGAGAAGCAGGTAACCTACCAGTAATCCAGGGCTGTCGCACATCCTTCCAGCTCAGCAAGGTAGAAAACCCTGTCACATTTGACGCCACTAATATCGAAGAACTCTGTGCATATTAAAAAAGAGAGAGAGAGAGAGAGAGAGAAATCCTGTGAAATTACCATCATCTTGATGAGGGTTAGTTATCAGACTGAGATGGATATCCAGCACCTGTCACAATCACAGCTGTTTGTCTGGTCATTCATACACACAGGCATGTGCTATAGACAACATGAATGCAATGCACATGCAGCAAGGCTCTGTGCCCATGGAAATTAATGGCAAAATCCCCATTAACATCAGTTGTGCTGGATAGGGCCCCAAGCCTCAGAATGGGGAATAATTTTCTGTTTACCGATAGTCCGTTCAGTAGATGCGACTGCCAACAGGCTGATATTTGGCAGACACACCATGTCGATGACCCACATCTTATGAGTGTGCTTTCGCTTGGTCTGGTCAAGCTGCAGAGAGGAGAAAAATGTACCTTGGTAAGTCCCGGAAGGCAGGACAACTTGGTGTTTGAATACTTTTTGCAAAGCTCAGCTTCTTAAACTACTCATAAGGCAAAACACCTAGTAGCTTGAGCTTATGTCAAACTTGCAAGGGGCACCTGAATTTCACCCCAAGCAAACAGCACCTCTAGCATTTTCCGCTCCAAACAGCATTGGAGACCAGTACCTTAAAAAAGATTTTTTACTGTTGGAGATGCAATAGGGATGAAAGCAGGAAAATACGAGTCCAGGGGCTAATTGGCCATATCCTGTAGTGTTCAGTCCTGATTCATTCTCTTGCATTTGCAGTCAGTAAAAGAAGACTTAGCAGACAGTAATCTGAGCTGAGACCAGATGCTTCTATTTAAAAAGGCTCCCTGGGGAAATTAGTGCAAAATATTCCTCGTGTGAAAAATTTTCCTCTTATGCTCCCTCAATATTAGTTTTTGAAAGTGGCAGCAGTAAAGAAGAGGGCCTGACACCACCTGAGTGCTGAGCTACAGGACTCCAGTCCAGCACAGACCTGTCTTTCTGCTGGCAACTCCCCAATCCAGCGTGTGAGTGCTCTGCAGCGCCTGCACCTGGGGATTTACTGCTCAGGGCACTGGGCAGAGGAGACAGCTGGGAGCAAATACAGCTCTGGTATGTCAAGAGCTGCGACAGTCAGCAGGGCCACAGTCCTGCTCCCTTTTGCGTTTCTGCATGGTTAAATGGGAGGAGGATCCTGCATATGGAAAGGGTGAGAGGCACCATGCTGGACAATCTGGGCTGCCTTCCAAACAGGGATGCGAGCACGTACACGGACGGTGCGGAGCAGCTTGAATGCGTCGCTCCAGTAGAGCAGGACTCCATCCCTGGTGACTGTCAGGAACCGGCCCGACAGGCTCCGGCTGCTGCTGCTCTTGGCTGCCTTCTGCTTGTCCCTGGCCCAGCCCTGGCTTGGGTAAAACTGCACCTTGATGATTTCCTGGCCTACCATCCTGAGCAAGGAAGAGAAATGAGATCAGGGGAAGGGAACAGACTGCCAGGAAAGCAAAGGAGGTGATGAACGTTTGTAAAAGGCTTTGAGGGTGGAGGGGAGGCAGGTTGGGAGCAGAGGGCGAGTCACTTAAGACTCATAAGGGAGCCCAGCATTTTGCAGATGAACTAAAGACCCAGGTGCTTTTGAGCTGAGGAGAGACTACAGAAGGCAAAATGAGGCACACAGTAAGGTCCCTGAGGTTACTAGCGCTTGAATGTGGACCTCTCTTCCTTGGAGAGTGAAGGGCTAAGAGAGATCTTACGCTGGGATGACTTTCATAGGTGTCTGAAATAACAGATGCGATTTGCCCTCCAGCATGTCAACCTTCCCCCTGTATTGTAGTAGCATGTAGTTCAGATACTCTTCCTGTAAGAGAGACAGCAACATCATTAGCATGGTATCAAAGGGAGAGAGTAATTAATTATCTTGGGGTCTGCGGTGCTGATGGATACAGAAAGAATTATGGGAAAATAACGATGAACATAAACACTGATCTCCACCAGCATCGGACCAAATTAAAGAGAAGTAATCAGGAAATTATTTTTCCTATTGCTACCTGCCAAGCATTATCTCTGATTATACAGCATAGGAGCATTACCCAGACTACAGAGCCATCGCAATTGCTGTCAACCTTCATAAACATGACATCAATATCTTCATTTTCAATATTGCCCATTATCTCCTTCACTGCTTCACGGAACTCCTCAATATCCAGCCCTGAGAGAATAAGCACAGTATATCAGCCCTAGGTGTTCCACACAAGTGTTTATTGAGGAAACAGACCGTGAACAGACTGCATCATAACGGCACTAATATTCAAGGCAATGCAAACACACCATTGGAGGAAGATTTTTACAGTTTATGTATGCAATAAAGGCATGCAGTTGGATGTCTAATCTGCTCACACTACTTACTGCAACTATGCAAGGAAGGCAGACACCAGTGTGTGCAAATACACACAGATCAGTTACTGGCATGTAATTTCCCAAATTGCACGCATGCCAGCACGGGTTGTCAAGTCGCGTGCATACAGGCACATGATAGGTGTATGGCTTCCTTGAAAATCTAGTTTTGGGTATTCAAGTACAATTTTCAGTAGGGACTTCTAAGGTTTTCTTAGCCTGCCTCAACCTGAATCAGTATTTGTGAGGGTGATTGTGCACAAAAGTGCCTTAGTCTCCGTTTGACTGCCTGCAAGCCACAGTTGTGTGTTTAAAAAGGGAAGTGAAATTAGCAAACAGACTTTAATGGAGAACAAGCTGTAACATGGAAGGAAAAAGATGCACGTTTTTAGTTTTCATCAAATTTTCCAGCTCAATGAATTTTCATGTCTCCCTTTGAACTCTGCACATCACCTCGGCCAACAAACAAACTTCCCTAGATTGTGCGAATCTCAGGTGTGCTACCCTTGGCATTTCTACATCGGCTGATATTCCAAAGCATCTCGACAGCTCTTTGGTAATACCTGGAGAACCACATCCAGAGATCACACCAATCTGTGTGAACGGGCATTTCTGAAAATCAGCCCATTGTGAGGACAAGCAAACACACTGAGCTATGGCAGGAAAAAAGACTAAACCACAAGGGAAGGTTAATGTCTGAATGCGTGTCCGGACAGATAAAATGTATGCCTAAACTCTGCTCCTGGTCTGCCACCTAGCCTAGGATTAGTCAGATTCTCTCTGTGCCATATTCCCCCATTTATAAAAATAGACTGGTAATACTGGACTGTTACACTGGGGATTTGTGAGGGCTAGCCAGTGTTTAAAAAGAATTCAGACATCTTCAGCCAGAAGAAGTTGCAGAATATCATTATACTATGTTGTGTCGTCCCATTTAAATCATCTATTCCAACCTAACCTGGAGCCAGGGGGACTGTTTCCTCCTAGCTGCCTAAATAATGAGCCTGGCTTCCCATGGTATACAAGTAGGGCACAGAAGCCAACATCTAATAACAGAGAAAGAAGAAATTTGTTTCTGCCTCACCTTACAGAAAGCCAAAGTTAGGGGGTCTCCATGCATGCATGGACAAGATTTTCTACATGGTGGAAAAAGCAGAATGCAAACTAATGGATGGGCCTGGAAGGGACTATGATGCTGAATGCTACTGAGTAGACTCTAGGTGTCTCAAGAAGAACACAAATACTGTAGTTATCAAACAGTAAATAAGCAGAGGTAACAGCCTCCTAAAAACAGAAGAGCTTGGGGCACGGGCTCATCGTCACCTCTGGTTTTGTCTCTGTTCGGCTTCTGAAACATTCGCGCCAGTTTTTGCAAGTGCTCAGAACTAATCAGATCCTCCACCTGCTGCACGCCGGCCGCGTCCGCGACTTCTGCAAACTCCCCCATGCGTCTGTGAAAGGAGCTTGCCCCGCTGGCTTTGCTCGTGAGGACGCTGGCCTGGAAAACAGTTAGGAACAAGGACAGCCTGGACAGTGCTTGCAGCACACTCAAAACAGTCCCTTCAACATGCATCTTGCAGCGAGGGGTGGGGAGAGGCAGTCGGGCAGATCAGTTATTAAAGGACGACTCTAACAAGGCTGTTACTTAATTATAAGGTGCTATAATAGAGATAAGAGAAACAGTTTCTGTCCCAAGGACCTTGCAACGCCAGGGACCAGCCCAGTAAGCTCTCCCACACACAGGCAATCTTTACTAACAATTGTAGCCCCATAGACTTTTGTGGGACTGATCCATGATCTATTGATGACATTGCAGATGTGCCCCACCAGCTCTATTTTCATATTATTTTATAGCCAATTTAAACTCATGCAATTAGCACAGATCAGATTCATTCCTGGCGTGCAGCCACCATGCGTTATCCTCATTTAGAGGTCCACACAGGCGGGGGTTCAGCTGATGTAGCCAGCTCCTTGCCAAGCTCTGCAGAAGTCCAAGAGCAAGAAACATGCCAAGGGCATCCTCTAAAGCCGGAGGCATGGCCGAAGCATGGCAGCACTCTGTCTGGTCCTAGCTGCTTGGCCACAGGCACCTGGATGCAACTGGCACAGCCCTCAGGGGCCCTATGCTCCATGCTGGTGCCTGAACTTCCCCCTGGTTGCACACTATTTTGGCAAAATGAACACAAACACCCAGATTGCCCACACCCGAGCATCCCTGGCATGGAGCTTAGTCCCAGCGAGAGAGGCACTTGGACCCAATACGTGCTTCAAACCAGGAAGCACTGTAATAAGCTGCAATTGTTACAGCATGGCTGGTTTCCCTTAAGAATTCATAACAGTTAACACTTTTAAATTTAAAAATGTGACTAGCCTTCTTGAAATCATTTAAAGCTGAAAAATCCGGAGCAGGTCTGGATGCAACGACTAGAGAGGACGTGTGACAGACTGTATGAGAGAGAAGCTGAGGGGCACCACTCAGTCGTCCAAACCATCAGCGTGTTGAGTTTGCAGGAGAAGGACAAGGGATATATAATGATAGTGCAAATGAAGCAGAATCACTGCCACACTGCTGGGCTGCAGATGTCCTTTCCACATCACACCATGCCCATCCACACTGCGCTTGTTCTTTCTTACCTGTTGCCTCACTAGACCTGGCTTCAGGGTTTTTTCACCTTCAGATTCATCTCCCCTGAAATGTTAAACATAATGCAAATATATCTATCCGTCCATAGGTCTATAGTGCTGTTACTCCTGTGACTGCTGTGTATGCAGACACCCACGCTACTTTGAAGCGCAGGACAGACCCGCACGATGAAGAGACGCCAGAGGTAAGAAACAGACTGACAGACTTGCTTTCAACTCTGGGGATGGTTATTCACTATTCCTATTAGTGCAAACTGAAGTGATGGAGGCATGGGTTTGTAGTACTTGAAGGAAGTAGCCTTCTCTATACTGCTTGAGGTACTTGTGATGCCAGCCGTTCTTATTGCACAACTGTAACACCTTGGCAACAAAGAGAGGCTTCTGTCTTGATCAGCACTAAACACCTTGGGCCTTTTGAAGTCAATCATTAAAGAACAAATATTCAGGTACATGTAACTACTGAAATCAGTAAGAGCAATGGGAGCTGGATACCCAAACCCTTCTGCCCCAGGGAGGCAAAAAAAAAAAGTCTCTGTTCTCATTTTATATATGGGGAAAATAAGAATTTCTAAGCACGTTACACTGATTAACTCCCTGAGTATCCAGCAAGGAACTGGATTAAAAAGGTTAGGAAACGATGGTTTAAGAGGAGCCCAAGAGAGAGGAGAGAGATGCTAGCTATTACAAAACAAGTTGCTCCCAGGGTGCCCCAGCCCTCAGTACTCACCAGGCCAGAGAGGGAAAGGGGCCAATATTGTGAGACCTTGAAGACAAGGATCTGCTCGTGATCCTGGGGACAGCCATGATGCTCCTGGCTCCTGCTGTGCATCTACTGAGGACTTCCAGTGCAAGGCCATATGCCAGCTCAACTATGATGTCATTGTGAGTGCTGTGACATCATCCAGAGAGCTTCCAGGTGGAGTCCTTTCCCCTCTGCTGGAAGGAATTCTCTGTATCACGGATCCACAGGGCAACCCACCCCTTTCTTTCCCCTTGAAGGACTGGAAGTAGACAATGCCTCTTCAGTATCTCCAGAGCATCCACCCCACCCCAAAAATAAGCTGGCAAGAGGCTCTGTACCAGACCCCAAGAGAAAAATCTGCTTCCACTACCTGAAAGGGGAACATCAGGAAAACTGTTCCCAAGGATTTCTGACTCTAGAGTCTCTCCCTCTCGACTCTTTTCAAAGCATGCCAGGACAGCACATTCTCTGCAATGGATCAGCACTCAGCTCCCTCTGGACTTCGTCTTTCACCACTTACTCTGCTCTCTTCTTGCTAAGAAGGGCTTATTGAGCGGCCATCTTGCTGCTTATGATATAAAGTATCAAAAACGGAACTAAAATCGTATTATCAAGATATATTCTTGAAAAAGTAACCGCACAACATTTGAAGCCTGCAGAACAACTATTCTTCTACCTTCCATTAGTGTAACAGTAGCTCCAGAGAGATTTTGGAAGACTTGGATGCAACCAATTCATGAAATGACTTTGCAAGAGGACAGCAGTTTTCTGTCTTGCTGAAGTTCTTTGAAGACTTGGTGGGGGGACACAACTAAAATATCAGTTCCTGTTTTCTACATTTCCTAACAAGTCAACCACAAACTCTTAAAATGACTGCTGCGTGAAAGTTAGCCAGGTTTGGCAAGTGGCTAGCAGAGAAAAATAACTGGATTTGTACCATAATTTTGCTTCTTTGCAATGTAGTCACTCTACACCTTTATCAAGCTTTAACTGAAGACACTAGAAAGGCACAGGGCTGTGCCATCCATAATCCATCTGCAGACCAGCTGGGGAACTACTGCACTGTACCATGCAACTTGCAAGAAAAACAAACCACACACAAGAAAGGGAAATCAAATCATTGCTGAATTTCTACCTGGCAATTCCAAAGTTAAAGTACCATTAGGTTGCGTGTGCTGCTGCACAAATTATATATCATAAAGTTCCTGTTTTGGTCTATGACTTCAGACTTGATGCTAGCTGCCTGCTACAAAGGACAAGAGCAGCTTGCAATGTGACACAGCTGTTCTGGAGAGCCAGGCATTTTCTAAAAGTGAGGGGTTAGATGGGAAAGCATTCCTATCCAAATACAGAATTGGGTTTTTATAAATGACTCGGTAAACTACTGTCATCTTCTGTCCCTTATCACAAGATTATAAGCTGCACAGTAGCTATCTGTTTAGGTAACCCATTCTAGAATAGGTGTATCGCAGCCTCACGCAGGCTGTATCAGAATATATCAGTACTCCCACATTATGCTTTCACTGCTCTCTAAAGAGTATAAAAGCCTCTTCACCCTTGACATGGTTTATTGCCTACCCACTTGGCCAAGGTCTATGCTCAGCTGTACAAGTGGGGTCTGTTCTGTACTAATTCTCATTAAACTTTCAAAAACTATTCAATGCATCGTTCAGTTTTCCTGTAACCTAGATACTTAAGATTTATATAGCCCTGTCGTCAGAGCACTGTACAAACACTACCCAGATAATCCCAAGATTAGGAGGCAGAGTCCTATTTTAGCACAACAGCATCAGTGACCTGCTAAACAGAGCTATCACACTCGGCTCATGAGGCTACATCTTGAAGAGGATATCCAGTAGCATTTAATTCAGCTAATTCTATTTATTGTTGCTGCGTGCTTATCTAAAACAGAGATAGTAGCATATTTTTATCAGTGCAAATAACAAACAGACAAACAAACAATTGAATAAATAATGATCACATTAAATATTAACAGGGTATGAAAGAGTGATGTAAATTCTTAGCCTTTATTTGTAGGCTTTTAACAGTTACAGTAAAAATTGTCATTGCAAGCCAGGAACTCTGAAAAGATTGAACAATAAAGTTAAAAAATATCTGCAAGCCCACCTGTAAGTAAGACACGTGTTGGGTACAGAAAAGACAAACAGGAGCTTTTGGTTGTTCCATTGTTTGCTTTTCAGGTATTTGATAAAACTAAAGAGCTACGAAAGGTTGGATGTCTTCTGAAAGAATCCCAGCAGGAGAGCATTCAATATCTAAACAGCCAGTACTGTACCAGCTCAGAATAGCTACATGAATTTCATGGGTTTGAGCTGAATTTATTCTGGAAATTTGCTTCCCAACAAGGAAATCAGGAAAACAAAAAACAAAAAAAGGAAAGCCACCATGTCAAGACATCTGTGATATATAAATGTGTTGTGAATAAATTATCTGTATTAAGAGTTTGCTAATTTTACTAACATCTTTCTTGGTATTAGGGAACTAACAATTTTAGCAGCATTTGACTTGCAGCCCTGCAAGTTTCCATTTACTTGTGTTGCCTCACTGGCCATTGCTACACATCTGAACATATTACGCAGCCACAGGACACGAGCACAACTTCTATTTCCACCTCATTCTCTCTTTTGGCATGTTTCTGGCAGCAGAGACCAAGCTGATCTAGTGCAACTGTACTGTTGGCGGGGCTACCTGGATGCTTTATAGTTCACTGCCAAACATACTCTTGTGGGACACATCTGAAGCAACCGTGATTCAGTGTGAAACTTTATTCTCACAGATGCTGAAAGACCCAATCTCACCTCCCAAGTCAGGTTCCACCAGTCACGTTGTTACCTCCATCTTTTGCTTTGAGTATGCAGGGAGAGCAAGTGTTTAGCATATAGATATCAAAAAGCTGAAAGAGAGCAAGCTTTGGACACTACAGCAAATAAGCAATGGGAGAGAAGATTTTATGTGCAAAGCCCCGTCCCTCCTATGCACCTTCACACTGCACTACTTTTCGTTGCCACCACTGCCTATTGCTTAGGAACTGGATTCATGGACCATTCCAGTCACCTCCAGCATAAACAGAGGCAAGTCTCAGGGACCTGTCATAACTCCTAGGAACCACATTAGCATTTCCTGCAGAAGCTAGTCATTCATTGTGCCTTTGACAAACCTAACGTTCAGGCTTGCCTATGAAGCTTACTGAAAACTTAACAAGATGACCAAGTTACAAGAGATTCAGCCATTTTAAGAGAGACACTGGTAGCATTCATATGTTCAGCATCTTAGGACTTTTAAGGCTAGCTGCCAACTTTTTCTTTTCTAGCAATACAGTGCCTTAGAGGGCTTTGCCATAAGTCACGTACAGAGAAAGACCCAGTAGCATGCTTACACCCAAGGAAAGAGAAAGCACAGTCTACCATTTCTTCCACTTGTTGTAAACAAATGCTAAAGACATTTCCCCCAACAGAAGTCTCAAATTCAGTATTACTGCTGCTTATGTTAGCAAGGAACGTGGTTACAATTGGAGGAGGAAAAGGGACGTTTCGAGTTGTGTAAATTTCAGACCGAAACTATCAAGATCTTTAATTTAACCTAATTGTATCCCAGAATATTAGACTACAGCAGATATGACACTCTTGAAATACAGAACTTTATTTAGAAACTGCTTAAAGTAGAAAAAACCCTGTCAAGAAAAATCCAGGTGAATTATGGTTTCTTGGCAAAACGGAATTTTAGGGCAACAAAAGTCTAAAAGGCCACAAGAAAAATAGTACCACTGCAATTTAACAATGGCTGGTTACTTGCATTTTTTTGGCATTCACTGAATTTGGGTTTTCTTCTGAATTTCACAACAATTCATGCACTAAACCACAATTACCATAAATGCTCGCCTTCTACACACACGTTTTAGGACAAGCTACCACCAGAAACAAATACAAGCACAGGACCAATCAATCTCAGTAGCGGGGGAATTAGTCTTGCAGAAACCTGGCAAACACAACAGGAATGAGGGGCACGAGAGCAAAAGGGACAGTTCAAGAAAGTGTTTTAAATATTAATATTTAAGTTAGTCACGGTACTGTATTTTCTGCAACAACATCAGCTCCAATAGCCATCACCTTTTAGATTTCTCCCCAGAAGACTCTTGTACTGGCAAGCATCACTATTCAAGTACACCAAGGGCAGAGGAAGACTGCCCAACAGGTACAAAAAGTGTATCAGCCTCAATGCACTCACTTCTATTATAATGAGACCTGACCGGTCAAGTTCCATTACATTCACTAGTTTCACCAGTAATCTTTGTGGGGCAGGGAAGGAAAACCAGAGTAAAACAGACTAGAAAGGACACCACAAAAACAGGAGACAAGACAAGGAGAAACAAGAACCTCGGAGGACAGCGACTCAAAGATTCTTTTTCGGCAATAAGCCTGGATGCATGTTATTTTCCAGAAAATACAGTACATGAATTTGGCAAAGTTGTTAGCCACAATGCCACAGAGAAGGATTTAGCACTCAAGATAACTTGCATGTGTGGTCTCAGCTGTTCATACTCCTTCTAATCTTGCCACAGGCAACATTAAGACCTATTTCACTGAGAACTAATCACTCGGTGAGCAGCTTTACTGAGCAGGGATGGAGTTGTTTTACTAGCCCCTTTTGGGTACTTGCTGATACAGAAATCTATCACAAGGGAGGCTATCACCATGCAAGGCCTCCCAGACAGCAGTGTAAGGGGTCAGACATTTTTTCACCCCAGTATGAAGCACATAAAATCTCCTGTCACATTACTTTAATTTGGCATACGGAAGCATATTTTAAATACTCTTAAGGCATTTTTATTAAAAGTTCTCTGCCACAATTTCACATTAAATCAATCTTTCTGCAAGTCAATCTAATTTCTCTATTACACATTCCACCTCCATCAGATACAGAAAAGTCTTTCCACAACCCAGTGTTTACCAGCAAACAACTCTGCAACAAGCTCCAAATATTCAGCCTCTTATTCCCTAAATATACCAGCTAGATGTTAATACTGCTCTGCTACAAAGTGAAAAAGAGCTCCTAACTCAAACCCATCGGAAAAGAGTGAAACTTCTGCAAAGTGCACTTTAAGAAGAGGTACTTTTTTGCTTATGAAAAGAAACCAGTGAGTCCTCTAAGAATAAAGTGGAGTATTTTACAGTTAAGCACATGATTTGGGGCAAAGAATTCTGGTGTTGCTGCTCCGCTGGTACAGTAGGTGGACTGTTAATACTCTTCTTGTTCTTCCTGTGGTGCTCCTTCGTCGGGAATCACAAAGCCTTCCTAAAGGGAGAGAGAAAGAGTGCATTAATGAAAAGCAGATGACAAACCTGATTCCTGTGCTACAACCTTCCTTGCAATTTTACCTAGAATACTGTCAAGGAGAAACCCATTCAGCTGAAAATTAGAGAGGCCAGTTAGGTTCCTGGAGGAGAGAAGTATTATTTTCTCCAAATCTTGTATGTGTTCATCATAGTAATTCACTAAGCACTGAAGTAGTTTAGGGTACAAACTGAATTTGCTGCTGCACTATCCACTCAAGGCAATATCTGTTCTTCAACATGAAAAGAACAGCTCCTCTCTACATGTAGAGAAAAGCAAGTGCTGACTGTGGATTAAGTGGGGCTGGTAAAAGACTAAGTTATAGGGCCTTTCATTCTGCGGTTCCCAGGTAACTTGGGTACATGAGGTAGGAGAATTTGTTTTTCCCTCCAGCTGTGTACTAGACAGAAATGCTTACATCTGTGGCATAAAGAATTTCCACAATCCTCTGCAGCACTGGATCGTTCTCCCCTTCGTTCTCCTGGCAGATCAGTTCAATGTTTCTCAATTTGCCAAAATAGAAGTCCCGCTCCTTCTCCAGGTCTTCAACAGTGAGCTTCAATACATTAATCTGCCCTCAGAAAAAAGAAAAATGTCACTACTCAAGCACTAGTTTCTCCAGTAGCAATAAGTCCCAAGAGTCCTTACTTAGAAAGCAAAGTTTCCCCTGTTACCAAAAAAAGCACCGTGTCACAAACAGGTAAGGCATAATCAAGATCCTGATTATTCTATTGCCGAGATGACAGGTATAGTTTAGAAGTTGAATAGTCTATTCCCACTACAGACAGCCGATCCCCTGCAAAGGTCCTCCCTCTTGCGATGTTTAAGGGCTTGTTACATCACATAAGATAAAGCTCAACTGCCATCAGTCTTCATTGCTAAGGTCTATTTTTTTAGGTTAGGCAGCACAACATACCACACACACTCCTGCGATGAAGTGACAGCTGTTCATAGCTTGACAGGAATGCTGCTTAGACATCTGCTATGCAACTGTAGAATACCGAGTCAAATCCTACATATGATATCAGTACACAATAGATCTGTGCTTGTGTATTATCACATTGCTCCTACCCTGGGGGTCTTTAAAAGCAGGCTGGATGAACACCTTGCCAGGGTTGTTTGACCCCAGTACTCTTTCCTGCCATGGCAGCGGGGTGGACTTGATGATCTGTTCAGGTCCCTTCCAACCCTATCAACTATGAAACTATAAGAGGCGTTTCAGCCCTTTTTCAGGAAAGAAAAAGGTGTATACATTGAACAGGTCCTGAAGTACATGCTTTTAGCAGAGCATACTAAGTCAAGTTGCTCTGCTATATTTCCAAGCCCCTCTCATGTCCTGCCTACAGTAAAGATTCATACATTTTCACTTTAAGCACATATGGTTAGCCTGACGTTCTACCAGCTTAAGACTCACCTGTTGAATCAATTCTGCTGATTCATCTTCTCCTATTCCTCCTGGAGGTTTTTTAACCATAGCAGTGGTAGTTTTAGAAGCTGCTGTGGGCCTCTGTGTAACTATGGGTCTCTGTGGAGCTAAAGAGTGAAAAGGTTGCATTAATTCTCTTAAACACATTCATTCTGGGAACAAAGCCCCTCTGGACAGCATAGCTGTATCCTTCAAGATACCAAGAAGAGTTATTTTCAGCCATGCTAAGACAGAACAGTGAAAAGTTTGAAGATCTGTGTCATACAGCAAAAACAGCCCCAGATTCACCATGTGAAGTGTCCCTTCTCCCTGAAAAGATTAGTACCAATCATTGCCATTTTCTTTATGGAAGAAGAGTCTGTTTTTGCAGCCTTCATCTCTGTTGCTCCCAAGAAACTGTTATCTACAAGAGGTAAAGGAAGTCCTAATGGTTACGTGCTATCTGACCTGAAGGTGACTGCCATGCCTAGCCTGCAGATAAAGCATCACCCCCATCTCAGTCATGGAATCTCTTCCATTTCTCCATGAAATAAGAGGATGGGTACAAAATGAGATCTCTCATACATATCATAGTATAAGCTGATGTTTTGAAACTGGACTCTTTGAAATAAAGGAAAGCTGTGAACTACCACAATTTGATAAGATGAATTTAAACAGTTAAGTCAATGCTTGTTCTCCAAGCACTTATTGGAAATCCTTTAAAAAGACGTTTAGATTTTGCTTTACCTGCACCGCTAGAACCAAGTGCTTTCTTGGGCTTGTTCATAACTGGAGTGACAAGGTTAGGTGCTACTGTCTCTTGGCCTTGTCGGGCAGCAACGGGATCATAGTCCTTTCCATCGTAGTTTGCGTCAAAAAATTTTTTGAACCACTGAACAAATTCAAAATTGTCCTGAAATTTTCCTTTCACTAGTCTGTCCACAGGAATTATCTAAGGAAAAAAAGTACAATTTGTTACTCATAAGCGAGAAGCTCTTTAATCTCAGTGTGGGCTTTACCAAGAGACATGGCACAGTAGATGATCTAATGCAATTTAGTTCAAATCCACAGAGAGTTCGACTGGTATACACTGAACTCTGAGTACCAGAGATTTTTCCACTCTTTGGAACAGAGCTTGCTCTACTTAGAACAGCAGCAAGTTCAAATGTAAAGGTCTGATGATCGTAATTATCATCAGGTAAGTTCCAACACGAAACCTGCTTTTCTATTCCTGAGCTCTCAGCCTTTTTATGAGTCTGTCCATCTCTTCCCCACATACTCTGGGTCTCATTTGTTGGCCAACATCAGACTCCCAAACATCCACAGCTATTTAAATATACTAGAAAGTTCACAAAGCTTTGACCATGATGTGTATCACCCTCTTCCCAATGACCTCATAAATGGAAATTACCAAGGGAACAGTTGGAACTCTAAAAGCCTTTTCGCCTGCAGGCCACTAGCCCAAGGTTGAACCAAAACCAGACACAAACAGTGGCGATCTGGTGATCCAAGATGTGGCCATCTAGTTCTTATGCAACACACTTATCTAAGTTAGTTGCTCTTCACACTAAATAGCAGCCGCAATACAGGGATGACTAAATGGATGTAGAGAGTGGATTATTCATTCATTCTTTAAAAAAAAGGTTTCCTTCAAAAATAAAAGGTGAGGAACACAGAAAGGTTAATACAGAAAATCTTAATCAACTCTGTTTTTTGTTGTCATTTACATGGATAATCTGCACTTGATCTGAACTGGCACTTTCACAGGTCTATGCTGCAGCACTGTAGCCTGAGAGCTGCCAGAAGAGGTAGGACTTGGGACTTTGGAACCAGGCCAACTGCCTCTGGCCACCAAAAGCACCTTGTACAAAAATAAGAAGTAGTGTAAGCACAGCATCTCAGATGAGTCTTAGCACTAATCTATAAACAAGCATATGGATTTCAGGCAAAGGAAATCATCCTATTAGCAACAGCCAGATATCCAGCACTAATAGATGTTACCATCTTGAGGAAGGTGAAAGGACAGGTACCGTCACTAGCGACTGGCAACCTTCCCCCCAGAGTAAAACAGATAGCAAGCAATGCTCCAAGGTTTACATGGCAGACAGTACAAATGGTCTAAAATTTAAGCGCAAAGAGAACTGGGGCTGCTTACTTTGTCAACACCCATTCGTTTAAAACCTGCTTGTAGAATCTTGAAGTTTTGAATGTACTCATGTTCCAACTTTGCTTGGAATTTCACTTTCTTGAGTGCTACAGAGCCAGGGAAGAGCATGTCCATAAACTGACAGTAGGCAGCACCTGCCAAAAAAACCCAACAAAACAAGAATGTCCATAGCTCATCTTATTCAAAAGCATACAGAAGCAGAAAACTAGACTGAATATTACTGGCAGCCAATTAATTGAAAATGCTAAAAAAATAAGACAGTCTGAACCTTCTCTCATATGATTTAAGCATCTATAACCAAGAATAACACTGTCTCCGTAACTAGGCAGGTATACAAACACAACACAGAGCCAAAATCTGTGCTGTCACACTCACAGGGTCAGTAATG
>NW_017729009.1:9874161-9877231 GCF_001723915.1 Gavialis gangeticus
TGCTCTGTTTATCCCTCTTCAGTTATGCTACTGGGTGATTGCTTACTCAGGTAGACAACAAGGTCTCAGTAGAAGAGAACAAGATTGAAAAAGTTAGGGATTGCTTTGTTTGTTCATTCTGATTTCTGGCACAAATAGGACCTGCGTACACTTTAATGGGTCCCTGACTAAGAGGTGTCTTAAAGATAAGTTATATAAAACATAATTAACTGGGCCCTTTAAAAAAAAAAAGCCATAATCAAATTAACAAAAACTCAAGCTTCATCCCACTCACCGCAAACCCCACATTCTCTTCAATTCAATACCTACTGCAACTAGAGCTTGGGAAAAATTCCAATCAACCAGAAGATGAGGAATCTTTTTTTTTTTTTCTCCTTAAAAAAGTTCTAGTCCTTTTGGTTGACTGCAGCATTACTATGCATTTTGCAGAACATCTGTAATGTCAGCTAGCTTCCATGGACCAGTGGCAATTGCTTGCCAACATGCATTTTAGCAGCTTTACTTTCTTCTAATGCACCAAAGGAGTCCCAGTCCACACTTTGCAACAGCAACGGGAGCTGGAACAAGAAGGGGCCTAAACTACTGCATCAACCAGGTAAGCAAGCTTTTGCAAAAAAAGCCAAAGATCCATTTAACAGCCAAGAATACAGCATTGCAGGTTTTCCCCTTTGCACTTGCACTCTTAACACACATTCGATTCACATTACATAGAACTGCTAAAAAGCTCTTCATTCTCCCCTCCCCATCAAGATGCTCTTCGTGCTTAGAGCACCCCTTTCACACTTCCTCCCATCACTAGCATGATGCTTCTCTCCTCCCTTCTTGCCTTCATAACAGTGTGAGAGAAGGAAAGTCTCCACAATACAGGACTCCAGAATCTTTGCTGCTCCTATTTAGTGAAACACTCCAATGCCTGGCTCTACTGCTCATGACTTTCCCTAGGAAATTGCTATAACCGATGGTGAAAACCGATCACACCGCTGTGAAACTTTCAAACTTGTACCTTTCACTTAGTGGTGGCATTTACAGAAGTCTGTCTACAAACACTGCACAACCTGCAGTGGGCTAGACCAGGGGTTCCTAGCCCCTGGGCCATGGCCCGCTACTGGGCTGCAAAGGTTTGGCTACCAGTCCACCAGAGGGTTGGCTGCTGGACTGGAAGTCCAGAAATGACTGGCATATTGTGGACCAGCAGCCCACCCACAGTATGCCTGTCACTACTCATCTGCGGCCACTTCTGGTCCACAGTTTGCCAGTTCACAGACACTTCCAGTCTACGGTTTGCCGGTTTGCAGCATAAAAAGGTTGGGAACCCCTGGACTAAACTAAGCCTTCCTTTGGCCAATGAATCCAAATGCTACAGAAGCTACAAACACTGGTTCCCTCAATCCTCAGGGCAAGATTCTCATGGGGTCAAAAATCTATTAATCCTCAAGGAAAATTACCAGCAGCCTAGATAAGCCTAAGGATCCTTGTTCCTATTTTGAGTCTACAGTTTTGGAAACAGATTAATGATCTCAGCAATTCCATTCCTAGAATTCTAAACTCCTGGTTCCCTTCATCTCTACTGACAGGTCTCCAGCATCTCATCTGGGAGACCCAGGACCTGCTAGTGGTGCCCCAAGACTCCTCCTGAATTGTCTGCCTCCGTGGACTAAGCTACAAACTGTGCTGACAGCTCCCAGATTCACGTCCATTTCTCCCTAATTGTATTCAGTCTGGAATTTCTAGGTCTCCCATCCTCTTGGATATCCTACCACGCTCCAGCTCACCCCAGTCCCCTCTTCTTCACCATCCTGCTGCAATCTTAGCATCCCGATCACTACTCTTTGGCAGAAATCCACAATTTTTGCTTAACCTTCATTTCTTCTTCCCCACATCCTCTCTCAGGCCCTATTACACTAAATCTTTATCACCCCCAGGAGCCATCCTTTCCTTTCAGTATCGACAGCAACAACCCGTATCCTACAACTTCACTATACACTTAGGTACTTGCCTTTTCTCCACCACTGAGTCTATCCAAGGCTTATCCATGCCGACATCCTCATCTTCAGCCACATGACCCCAAATCGCTTTGCCGGCCTTTCTAAGGTGCAATTTGACCTCACCAGACTCTTTTCTCCTCTTACTGACCCATTTCAATCCTTAAACTCCCCCCAGACTTCACCTTACTTTCCTCCTTGTTTCTTTCATAATCACAGCTTTTTGCATACTGGTCCATATGCTTGGATCACCTTGGTTTCCTCCTTGCTGCAATTATGAAAGAAACAAGGAGGACACTAAAGTGATCCAGGCATAAGAATCAGTATGCAAGAAGTTTCTTTAATAGTCATAGCTTCTTGTACACTGATCCTTGCGTCTACAAGGCCCATGTCCTGTCCATAAAAGCCGCTTCAACTCCTTTGAATAAAATACGTCCCGGAGAAGACCCCTCCCATCCCTGCACCGCTCTCCTCTTCCTGACACCGCAGCAAAGCGGAGGAAGAAACCACCCTTCACACTGAGCTCGACACGTTTTACATGGTGATGCTCAGCAACTCCCTGGCCTGCAATCCGACGGACAACCCTCGCCAGTGCTCGGACCGTAGCCCCGGTGCAGCCCTCAAGGCACGGCCACGCGGTGCCAGCACCGCGCTCCTCCCCCGGCGGCGCCGTCTTACCTGAGCACAGCTGCTCGATCTTGGTGAGGGTGAGCTGCAATGACTCGTTGATCCAGGCCAGCATGTCGTGCCGGCTCAGGTTGTCGCTAGTCACCGAGGTGGAGTACACGTTGACCGCCATGTCTGCAAGGCAAGGCCCCAGTGGGTCAGGGGACCACAGCACCACCAAAAGACCCCCCCCCCAACCCTCCGCAGGTGCCCAGCGCCCAGGGGCGTCGCCGGACCCACGTGCTGCTCCCGCGCGACCCGGAAGCGGAAGCCCCGCCCTCGCGCCGCTCAGGGAGGGGGAGGGGCGAGGGCTGAAGGGCCAGAGCGAGGCTGAAGGAGGGGGAAGACAAGGGAGAGGAGGGGGAGGGGCGGGGGAGCCCCCTCAGGCCGGCTGCGACCCCCCGCGAGGCCCCGCCGCCCCC
>NW_017729009.1:9877352-9881315 GCF_001723915.1 Gavialis gangeticus
GCCGCCCCCGCGGCCCAGCCGGTACCTGCCCCCGCTGCGGCCCCGGCTCCTCGGCGTTCAAACCGGCCCCGCCCGCTGCCCGGGACTCAACGTCACGCGCCGCCGACGTGCCGCGTCATCGCTCGCGCGCGGCGTCACTTTCCGGCGGGAGGGGGGAGGAGGGAAGGGGCGGGGCGAGGGGAATCATGTGAGACCCGTAGGGGCCGCTGATTGGTGCGTTGGGGTTCCCGCGCAGGCCTCGCCCCCGCGCGGGTCGTTCACGCCTGGACACGTGCGCGGGAGCTGGTCTGCAGCGCTGGGGGGCTGGGCCGTGCGCGTGCACAGGGGTGCACAAACGGGACGGTGCATGGGCATGCACAACACACAGCGGGGCAATGTGTAGGCACACACACGTGTGACAGTGCCTAGATGGACACGCACCTGCACACATACACAAATGCAACAGTGCACGGACATGCACAACACGGCTGGGGCAGCACATGGACACTCACAGACATGTGACAGTACCTAGACACACACACGTGCACACAAACACAGCTGGGTAGTGCATGGATATGCACACGCGTAGACACGCAGACAGCTGGGGCAGTACATGGGCACACAAGTGGGACACTGCATACAGTGCATGGGTACACGTGCACACATGCAGACGTGACAGTGCGTGGACACAGTTGGGGCAGTGCATGGATATGTGCGACAGTGCACACACAGACACATGCAACTGCATGGGCACAACACAGACATGACAGTGCACAAACACGTCGCTGGGGCAGTACATGAACACGTGCAACACTGCATGGACACACGAGCACATGCGTGCACAGACACAGCTGGGCGGTGCATGGACACGCACACAGGTGGAGAAGTGCATGAGCATACACATCTGCAACAATGCATGGATGGACAGACAAACACGTGCACGCTTGGGCGCGCACACACAGACCCAGGCAGTGCATGGACACATGCACACCTGTGTGCATGTGCACACCAAGCCCTGCTGCCCTGGGCTCATCTCTGCAGCCAGCTGTGCTCCAGGCCCTCAGAAGCCCCTTCCCGGGCCAGTCCCAGGGCTGCTGGCCTTGCCCATCCCCAGGACCTGGGTTGTGGAGCAGCCCCACATCCCTTGCAGCCTGACTTCTCTAGCAGTCTGGGCTGTTTTATCCCTTCAAACCGGGGCTACTTGACTGTGTCATTCTGCAGCCGATCCACCTGGGCACTTACAGCGGCTCCTCCCCAGCCCCGCGCTGCTTGTGGCTTAGTGCAAGAGAAACTCGGGAGCTGCGGGCTAGAGTCGCCCCTGCTCCACTGCCCTCATCATCAGAGCCAAGGATTCCTCGGGGTGACCTCTTTTACTTGGACCAACTATGGAGCTGGGCTACATTTATACAAGCTTCCCAATGTAAGATGTTCGTCCTCAGGTGTTTGAATGTAGGAAGCCAAGCGCAGCAGGTGAAGCACGGTATAGGGGAAGGGCTGAGACACTCTCAGCTGTAGCAGACAGTTATCAAAAGAAAAGCGGTGGCTGACTGGGAGATCAAGGCCTATGAAAGGTGGGGAATAGGGGGCTCAATCTCACCTTTCTTGTGTGGAAAGCAGTCAGGAGTTGGGTAAATTGTAGTGGGCCATAAATCCAATAGGAGACCTTGGATCTTAGTGTCCAGCCGGCTTGTTCCCAAAAGCCAATGAAAGGTGTTAAGTAGATTTCCCTTGAGCAGGAGTATAGTGAGGTCAGAGATGGAGCAGAGATTGTGTAAGAAATGTGCTCTGTTTGTGTGTGTGTGTGTGTGCGCGCGCGTGTGCATGCGTCTGCATCCTTTCAGGTTGTAGCTGTGTTGGACTACAGCCAAGGTTCTTTGAATAAAGGTGATCTCTTTTATTAGACCAACCTTTATATTATATCTCCATCCTTTACATTTTTGTTTCTGTGAGAGCCCATTCTCTTGTGCTGTTGCTGTTTAGTTTCCCCCACAGTGGCCATGCTTCACTTACTGTGCTTGGCTTCCTATATTCAGAGACCTGAGGATGAAAATCTTACATTGGAAAGTTTGTCTAAAGATATCCCAACTACACAGTTGGTCCAATAAAATGTATCGCCCTAAGAGACTCTTGCCCATCACATGATTTCTGGACCATTGCAGCTACATCACACTTAACATGACTGTCACATGGAAGATATCAGAATCTGCCTGTCTGATGCTCAGCCGTTCCCACCGGATACACCAGGCTGCCCTTGGGAGCGGAGGATGCGGTGCCCTTTGCACGCATAGTGTCTGGCGGTGGAGACCTGGGTCCTGCGTCTGCTATTGGGAGCTCAGACGAAGACGACCTGCCCTCTACTGCTCCATGCCACCACAAGGTGAACAGAAGGGCAGCAGCCGTGCCTAACCTAGAGACTGCATTTCCAAACACATTATCGGGCAGATACTGCCCTTTTTCTGCATATTTGGCAGACCTGTGTTTGCTCCTGTGATCTCTAGCAGCATAATATAGCAAGCGAGGAGCAGAACGTCAACAGGAGTGTTCCCTTAGCAATACCTGCAAAATTCTTCCCCAGTCCTGGGAGCTTAGAGCCTCGGAGAGTTGACGAATTACATTAAATATAGTTCTTCTTGCAACAGCTGTCTCTAGGGGTTTCAGAGATCTAAACAATAGTTAAGAAAGGCAGTTCAAACTTGTACTATTCAGGCCTTAAGAAAATAAGAGAAAATACTGATTCAGAGGAAATGCTCCAGCAGAAAATTCCCTGTTCAAGAGCAAAGGCTATCAGACGATGACTAACCACATCAGAATGAGGGAAGTGCAGCAGCTGATCTCATGGACACTAGATTTGATCAGCTAGAGTTAGGAATAACAGGGATCCCTAGAGACGGTATTTTTGCCCATGATGCAATGGCTGATAAAGAGGGTGGCCCTACTGAACGCAACAGGCCTGACCCTGCTCAGTTAAAACAATGGGAGTTCCGCCCAGGGTGAACAACTTGATATTTGCTGACATTGTTTCTCCTGTTTTTAGCCTGAAGGACCCTGTTAAATATTTATGAAGAGACAGAAGTCACTCCAGAGTTAAGTTGCAAGCAAGTCATTGTACAGAGCAGCTATGATTGTAGTGCAGGGACAGGGGTGGCCTGCATGGACCAACGGGCAGGCTGGATGAAGTATGGCAGGGCTGCACACTGCTGGCTATCACTGCCGGGTGACATAACGGGTGTGTCTACACGTGCATTTACACCGGCTTAAATTTACTGCACAGTAGGCGGGAATAGGTCGACGTCTACACGTGCAGGCATTAAAGTGCATTAGTGCTGTGTGTAGCTCAACTTTTAGAGAGAATGCTTCTAGACAAGATATTTAAATCAGCGAGACCATTTATGGGGGGGGGACTAAGAATCAAACTCAAAAGTTTTTTTGGACAATAGATAATGTTTCAGGGCTCTAGCCCAGTCCAGACAGGCACTGAGCATCCCTAATCAACACCAAGTGAGCCTGGGTCAGCACCTACCAATTTGGGGAGTTCCCCTAGTGACATGCACCCCTTTTGCATAGGGCCAGTGCAAGTTCTGGGCCCCCCTAGAGCATTTCTTAAGCCCCCAGCAAGATTTAAGTGTACCTACTTAGGCTACGTGCTGGCCCGCAACTCCCATGTACATTAAATCAAGACTCTTCAGCCTGAAGCCATGGACAAGACAGGTCTGGGAAGTGTGGCTCTGACCATGTCAGCTGGGTGGACTGTGTGACTATACTGAGGATGCTTCTGTTTGCAAAAAGAGGCTACGGAATGGCTAACTAATATTAAGCACATTTTCCACCTCAAAAAAATAAAAGTTCATCACCAAATCAGAAAAAAAAGACTGCCCACTCATATAGAAATACTGATTTTAATTCGATTGTGATAAATGTTAAAGGTAAACTCGAGACATTGATCCATTTTCTTTTTCACCCGAAAAAAAAAAAAAAAAAAAAAAA
>NW_017729009.1:9881396-9899807 GCF_001723915.1 Gavialis gangeticus
CCAAAAAAAAAAAAAAAAAAAAAAAAATCAGTAAACTGTTTAGAAAAGGCACCGTTTTGATGGTTCATACTTTGGTACTGGGCTCCTGCTACAGAAAACATGTGAAACAGTCAACAACAAAAATACAAACTCATCATTATTTAGGATTGTATAAAAACCTGCAGAAATGTGGACATTAAAAGTCCTTAGTCTAAAAAAACCAAAAAACACACAAACAAGAATAGCACCAGGGAGAGTATAAAAGACCTTTAAAATTTTTAAAAGGCTTTTCTGAAAAATATCTCTCCTTAAAAATGTTTTTATAAACATGTAGTAAAAAGGCAGCTTTTACAGGGAAAAAAACAGTTGGAGGAACATTTCTATGACAATTGTTTTCCTGCAAGTTTAATGCCACATAATCTTGATTCTTTTTTCATCTTTGCTTGCTTTCCAAATCTTTTCTCCCAGGAAGAGTGGGTTATGGAATGAAAAGCTGAAACCAATTTGAAGTCGTGCATTAATCCAGCCTGAAAACAAGGGGCAAAGGCTAAAATCAGTGGGGGGTGCACCTGCTGATTGTGCGACTTCCTTGACTCATTTCAACCAATGCCCCAGGACTGCCACGAGCTTCACATGGGCAGAGCCCTCCATCCTTGCAAAACGCACCAGGCTTCCCTGTGGGTCTGCACGGGCACCAAGGTCCTCCCCACCTGAAGCTCACCACAGGTGCAGAAACTAAGGACTGATTTCATGCGACAGTACACAAGGGACGGGCTGAGAACTTAGTGTTTTGATCCAGATCCAGAATGCATTTCGGCTTCTCGTCGAAAAGCTGCACATGGAGTTGCTGTGGGTTTGCACACACAGGCACCCAGGTAACCAGCCACGCGGTTACTCGAGTACCACATTCTGCATGCCGAAACCACCTGAAAATCCAGCCCCCGTACATCTTCGGAGATAACTGTGTATCAATTGCAGGAGCTAGATTATTTCTTATCCCTGAGTGGTGTAGAAAGGATTGCACAGATGGGGGAGATGGCACATAGGAGCTCTACTTGGCTTTTCTTCAGCATTTTGGCAATTGGTGCATCTCACTTGGGGATATGCTAACAGAAGGAGCTTCCAGGAGCAACAGGAGAGGAAGTGTCAATACAGAAATGAGCTCCACTGCCAGAAAGTCCCAATTCTGACATGCTTTCTCATGCAGCCACTTCCCGCTGCCTTTCAAAGCAGGCAGGACGGCTGTATCGGCAGCTGAGGCTGGAAATAGAAAATAACCAGCACACAGACCAAGAACAGCTCTATGCAGGGAAACATGAGGTTTTCCATTTGCTGGGGAGGACGCCCTCTTCCAGCACCTGAGAAGGAGATGCACAGAGGTCTCCAGTTGTCAGGGAGAGGTAGAAGGAGCAAGGAGAGAAGCTGTCATTTCCAGTGGGTCCAACTCGTTGTGGAG
Source organism: Gavialis gangeticus (assembly GCF_001723915.1). Lineage (NCBI taxonomy): Eukaryota > Metazoa > Chordata > Crocodylia > Gavialidae > Gavialis > Gavialis gangeticus. The sequence goes on from NW_017729009.1 coordinate 9,882,832, forward strand.
GTTGCACTTGATGGTGCTGAGAGCAATGCAAAAGGCCGCCCATTTGCCCTAACACGCCCTGCAAGATTGATTTTGGAGGCCTGGTAGTCACCTGACTTTGCACAAGAAACTGATGCTTAATTCGGAAAGCAAGAGTCTGGGGGAGAAATAGAAGCACCGCTAGGTCTCCAATCCCACGTCTGTCTGCTCAAAGCTTTTCTTTCATGCAGAGGGCTTTGCTAGGTCTGCTCTGACACTAGTAACACTAGAGCCAATCCAACTGGACATTTACAAGCACATGCTTCACATTAAGCATGAGTCGAGGTACTTTGCTCAACTGAGGTCATTGGTTTGTTTGTTTTTTATGACTCAATTCAAGGCAATGGGAAGTGGTGCAGCAACACGCCGGAGTCCCAGGTCTCGGGAACCATCAGCCGTGCCAGCCTGCAGAGGAAACCTGGCCTTGCTAGAAGGGGGTCTGTTGGATTAGCATGCTTCCCAGGGACCCTGCTGATTGTGCAGATGCATAGCGTGGCAGTGAGAGCTCTGTGCAGCGCTGGCATGCCTGGTCCACAACTTGATCGCTGACATCTTGGGTCCCAGGCTTTATCTGGATCGTTCCCAGAGAAGGCTGCTCAGTCATTCAGCATTTAGAGACAAACTTCTCCAAAGGAGTTTCATTGAGGCAGGAGTCACAGAAGGGGTCAGCTATAGCCATGCTGGCTTTGGCCACACCAGATTGGGAGCTCTTTCTTCCAGCTTACTGCACACTAAAGCCACACGTGGTTTTTCTGACCGCAAAATTTTCAACCTGTGTCAAGTCAGACCTAGAAAGAGGCTGTCCCTTTTGAATGTGGGGCTGACTGCAGTGCTGCACATATAGTCTGGAGGTGCCATCCCATCTCTGTGCACACAGCAGGCAAGCGTTCCCTTTTTGTCCAGTCCCAGGCTTGTGGGGGCTGGCAAAGACTGTGCTAAAAGGTGCCTTTTTGCTGCTTCACACGTGCACAGAGATGGCCAGCAAACCAGTCAAGAACCATGTCTGAACACAGTACAACAGACTCACCCAGGGAGCCTGAGCATTTACTCTCTGGCACATGGGAAGGTGAGGAAGAGGAGGATTTCCCATTTACATAGGTCTAACTCCTACCATACAGCAAAGACCCCACTGATGACAGTTGCAGAAGAACAGGCTGTATTCGAAGAGTGAAATCTTAGCCCAGGTGAAGGCAAGAGGAGCTGTATCATGGATTTCAGCAGGGCCACGGTTTCACCCTAGGGATTTCAGTGTTGGGTGAAGTCAGTGCGATTTTTGCTCCTCGTATTTCTGATGGAACAAAGGCTCGCTGCACCTTTCTGGATGCTGCAATGGTTTCTCTGCAAATGGGCTGCCCATTGCTGTTCGCATTAGCAACACGGGTCCCATTTATGAAACCATACAGAAAGTTGTGGGGAAAGAGAAGGTGGGGCTGTTTGCAAGACACATACATACATACATCACTGAATATCAGCACTGCCCTCCCTAGTGTCGGCACGTCCCTTTGGGAAACGTGTGTTAAGAGAACACCAGAGCCCAAATCCTCAAATGTGATGTTTGACCTCTTGAGCCTCTCTGCTGGATTCTGAATTGGAAAGTTAAAAGCTGGTTTTAAAAAGGAAGTAGTGAGTCCTGGTAAACTACTGCCGGACGCACAAAAACAGCATTTCTTTAGCTCTAGCTAGAAAAGTAATTCTACCACCTCACAGTTCAGTTTTAGCTACATTCAGGTCTAGGAGTCTCCACATTCTCATGTAACGCCTTAAAGCAGCAACAAAAGTATAAAAACCATTAACATTTAACCAAAAAAAAAAACCTGTAAAAAATATAAAAGGATTTGGTCCTTGTATCCTGCTTGTTTGTTCAGTGTATATAACCGGGCAGGGTTCTTTACATCAGATGCTACGGTTTTGGTTTCTTAGCCATCGTTTTAGGAGAGGTTGAGTTTAAAAAAAAAAAAAAAGCATTGTGCTTCTACCTATTTCAAGTTTTCCTGCAGCACCTCAGACAGCTGCTTTCACACTCAGCACCTGAGTCGCTGCTTTCCAGCCGGACGTGACATTGGTATGTTTAATGCTCTTGGATGAGATGTCTCAGGCTCAGTTGTATGTACAGTCTCCTGCACGGGGTCCTTTGAGCTCTGCTTTCTCTATGCTCTAAATACCACTTTCTTCTGTCCCTTAAAATTAAAAAAAAAAAAAAGTTACCCTACCAGGTTCATTGGTTAAGGAAAGTTTCCCCGAGCTCTCCCAACAGCCCTGCTTCCTTCCCAGCATAGCCTGGGGGGTCATTTTCTAGGAGGTCATGGAGCTGATGGGAAATGCTGCCTGGTCTTGTCCTTCCCTCTCCCACAGAGGCAGTGGAGCTAGTGCACCCTTACCAGAAGAGAGACGAGAAGATCCCTGGTTGCTATTCACAGGCAAAATAATCCTTGAGCGGGGCGAACAGGTGCCGAATGACCGGGACGCTCCATGACCTGCCAAGCAGCTTCTGGCGAGCTCCGCGCCCCATGTTGGACACGTCCGTGTAGTGGAGGGGGAAGCCAAAAATCCTGCAGGGGTGGGAGAAAAGCAGAATCTTCATTCAGGAGGGAACCCGCACGTCGGTGCATTTATAAGTCTACCCTACAATCACCGGGTTATTTCCCACGGGCCGACACCCTGGCCCCATGCATTGCTGGAATCGCTGCTGATGCTTCTTGGGGATGTCTTTGTTTTGTCTCACAAGGGGCACCTCATCCACACACCGAGGCCCAGCTTCCCAGCGTGTGAGCATATTTCTTGCTCCCTTATCTGCACCTCTGCTGTAGGCATGCAAGCAAGCATCTCTGCACACTTCCTTTGTGGGTGCAAGCCACTCTCATTCAAAGAAACCCCCACCCTTTAAAAACCTGCCCCCAAGCCACAACCCTGATCCCTATGAAGTCAGTAGGACAGTCTGGGTATTTCTGTCATGTCTCCAAGAGCCAGCACTCCACATTAACACCAAGACCCCTCCCTGCTTCCCATAGTCACAAACAGGACTTTTCGACTGCAGATCTACAAGCATTTCAGCAGCTAGGGAAACTGAGGCACCGAGAAGGACACAACATGCCCAAGATCACCCAGCTGGCCAGCAGAAGAGCCAGGAATACAATTCGGTCTTTACAAGGATGAACCTCCTGAAAAAATATCATGCCTACAAAACCTTAGCCAGTCGAATATCATGGTCATGCTATGGCAAATATGACAGATAGGGGCCACAGGCTGGACAAGCAGGAGACGTGCGGCTCAAGGCGGGATCTGCACTAGGAGAAGTGACCCCAGGCAGCTCCATGCAGCAGCACGATCAGCCACCGTTGCTGCCACGGGTATTTTTGCACTCCCCAAGGCTACTGTCTTGGTCGCTCCCAAAGTCACACCACTGCCCTGCATGCAAAGAGGAGTCTGTTCCCTGCCGTCTGTCTCACAGGGAGGGACAGATGCAGGCCGCAGCAGTCCTACGTGCATGCAGACAGGAGCACACAGAACCCAGGGTGACTAGTTCTTGGTAACGTATCAGCAGCAAAGCCATCTACAAATGCTGCTGGCATCTCCAGTTAAAAGGCAGTGATGATCATTGGTTTGAAACGGCCGTGGTCCACTGCGACCAAACTCCACAGGCGTTTTCAGGTTGTTGGTTGTACCCGTGTCGGTCTACGGACATACGCAGACAAGATTCTTTGGGTAGACAGGATATCTTTAATTAGAGCAACTAAATAGTGCCTGAAAACTTGCAAAAAACAATTTTTCCAACTATTTAGTTAGTGTAATAAAAGAGATCACATCTACCCAAAGAACTTTGCCTACGGTTATTTTCTACATGTCAGCAGCAATGCAGGGCCCAAAGGTGAGCACAGCTCAGCTTCTGCAGGAAAATAACGCTTTTAACTCCCCTGAAAACTGGAGAATGACCCCATTCTACCATGTGCATGGCTTAGTCCTGCCACCAGCAACCCCAAAACACAGCCCAGCTTTCCTGGGAACTCTAATTAACAACCTGAGCCATCGCCTGGGTGCGGCGTTTAATAAAAGAAAATAAAAAGCTAACAAAAAATCATAGATTCATAGATTCATAGATTAAGGGTCGGAAGGGACCTAGTAGATCTACTAGCCCCGCCCCCCCGCCAGGGCGGGAGAACAACAAAAAACCCCAAAAGAGAAACGGGACTCAAATGAGTCCAGCCAGGTAGGCATCCAGCCTCTTCTTAAAGACCCCCAGGGTAGGGGCCAGCACCACTTCCCCTGGAAGTTGGTTCCAGCTCCTAGCCGCCCTAACTGTGAAGTAGTTTTTGCGGATGTCCAATCTATACCTCCTCTCCATCAACTTGTGCCCATTACTCCTTGTTATGCCAGCGGGCGCTAGGGGAAACAGCGTCTCCCCCAAACCCTTCTGGTCCCCCCAAGTGAGTCTATAGATGGTCACCAGGTCCCCCCTCAGCCTTCTCTTTAAATCCAGTAAATTAAATAAAAATCAGCCCCAAAAGCACTGCTCTTTGCCCAGGTCAGCACCAGCAACTGTCCAAATCATCAAACTGCAGCAAATAGAAACCAAGGAGGGAACAAGAAGCCTCCAAACCCCGGAGAAACCCCCTTCCTGGCACGCCGGCTCGTCCATGTGACCTCCTAGACACCCAAGCAGGGTCATCGGGTTATTCTGGCTAAGACCAGGTTACCAAGCACACCTTGCAGTCCCTTTCCCGCGACATACGGCGTATGCTAGAGCGGCACAACTCCATTCCACGGACCAGTTGAAAACGGAAGGCTTTTGTCCCAGACCCTTGGCTTTTCGGGGGCCCCGCCACAACGGACAGCAGATGTGATCACAGACCCCCAAGGAACAAGCCTGCAGGTCCGCGCTGCTCCTCGCACCGCCTTTGGAGGCCCTGGCCCAAGCTCCCCGGCTGCAGCGCCCACCCCTCCCTAGCAGGGCTCACCTTTCTAACTCAGAGCACCACAACATGTCTTCCTTCCCGTTCATGAGAACAGGGAGCTTCATGCCTTTCCCCTGCTTGAGCGAGTTGGTTTTAGTCGTTATGGTTTGCACCTTCTTCAACTGAAGAACAAAACAACAAGCGTGACGTGAACCTCCAAGCCCGCGCATCAAGCATATGCCTTTCAGGCTCTTCCGAGGCCGGGGCTGATCCAGCCGCGGGGATGAGGCTGGGCAGAGGAAGGGCATGCCGGTGCTTCCAGCATTTCCATTAGCACAGCGTCTGCCCCTACGAGCCAGGCAGCTCTTCAAAGCACTTGCATGAGAGGGCATTTTCTTACAGCAATGGCTGGGGGCACAGCCACATCCTCTGGCCACTTTGGCATCTGCTGCCAAGGAAGAAAGATCCCGATTCATGGATATCAAGGCAGACGAGCAGCTTGGGGCTCCCGACGAGAGTGCCAGCCAGGCTGTGGTTTGCCCACCTTAGCAAGGGCTGCACCACAGGCTCACAAGCCCCCCAAACGACTGGCAGATGCTGGGCTTGGGGCCCCAACGTGGAGGATTTCTCAGACGGGCACCGCAATCCAGAGACAGAAGCAAATCCACCACCTCACCAGACCCACCAAGAGCAGAAGGGGAAGAGAGAGCTTGGATCCAGAAAGACGGGTCTTAAGGGAGACAGAAAGAGAGAGAGATGCAAACACTCTCGGGCCCAGAGAAGGCAAAGAGTCAGAGAGGGGGTCCCCAGAGAGTGCCCAGCTCCGAGGACATCCCCTGCGATGGGTGCAGCCTCGTGAAGCCCAAAGACCTCACATCACAGGAAGGTGAGAAACACCCCAGAGGGGGGGAAAGGGGAAAGGGAAAAAGGTTGAACAGTGACTCTTACCGTCGCTATCCTACTGTATTCCAGGCAGTCCTGAAGCTCAACTTTATCAGTCCTTGAAGCTACCACAGGCCTGAGAACAGGCAAAGCTCGTTACAGTCTAAAATCCACAGAGACCTGCGCTCTCCAGCGCTCCGGCACTGGGGCACGCTCACATCCTCTGCAGCAGCAGAGAACATGGCATCATTTGCAAGAACAAGTGAGCAAACGTAACCCCAGCCTGAAGGTCAGGTGTGGGAAAATAAGGCCTCACAGTTAATCTCATACACAGGTAAACAGCCTTTCATGAGATCCACAGGGTTTGCCCAGCAGAAAACAGAAAAGCATCAAAATCTGGTCCTCTCCCTTGAGAGCTTTCTGATCAGGGAAAGAAACTTGTAGGTGATGTGACTTCTGGCCCTTTCCCCCCTCCCTCTTTCTTCTAATTCACAAGGAAAAGGACAAGGAGAGGGGGGGGACCAGAGAGACGCTCCTGAGCAGATTCTCTTAAATCTGACAGCGCGACCGCAAGACGTAGCGGTGAATGCAAACAGCCTGCACAACACCAGCAGCAACCAAATCTGGCAACAGGGCTCTTCTCGACAATGCAAACAGACTGAACACTGCCCATGAGGAAGAGCGGTCAGCACGGAGGCTGGATGATGGGGAAGCGCAGATTTCTTCTCAATGACATTGTTTTAGTGAACGAGCTCTTTCACCAGGACCCCTCCAGGTGATGCAAGAGCACCCTGGAAGCAACAAGCATCAGTGAGCAACGACCCCAGATCTGGCTGAAGCATCAAAATCCCAGCTTCTTCTGAAAGGACAGTGAGGCTGCTGCCTTCAGCCAGCTGGGAATCCCAGCCCAAGGGCTGCTTCCACTGCCGCCACCAACGCTGCTCTGTACACCATGCACCCCTTTGCATTTTCCATCCTTCCTCGACACTGCCCTGTGCAACCCTTTTCCCAGGTGCAAACGTCTGCTCCAGAAAGCAGACTGCAACCTCGGCCTGCAGCACTGATCTGCTCCCTCCTCCCTTCCTGCAAGGCTGTGTCCTGTGTCCGACTACCCAGCAGCGCTGAGGCCACTGGGCAATCTCACACCCAGCTCTCCAAAGACAACAAGGTCCGATCTCTGTCTGCCACCAGCCAGTTCCAGCTCCCAGCTCCTGCTGCAAACACATGGTCGTGACACTGACTGCCCTTGTTCAGTCTCACTGGGTAGGGTTAGCCCTTTTACAGAACCGACCCACAACCCCTTCACATGTGGCTTCGACTCCACCTGTTTCACCAGCACATGGTGGTTATACAGTTTACAGTAGGTGCCATCATCCCTCACCATCATCAGGATGCAATTAGACCATGAAACGGCTTAGAGCATGCTCCACTACAGTAACAGTATGAATCATTTACAGGAAAGTCATTCGCTGCCGCTCTGAGAGCTCTGTCCTTCTTCACAGCTGTCCTAGATCCCCAACAACTTTGTATTAATAGCAGCATGTGAAGTGCAGGAAGAGCTAGTACGGTTTAACCTCATTTGACTTGTCGCTTGCTCAACAGAACTTGTTCTAAATCAGGATGCGAGGTCGACAACCCACTGTCTGTGGTGCCCTGGATAAAGACTTCGGCAGGTAACATTGTCAAAAGCACCCAAGTTCATTGTCAAATGCTTTTACTTCCTTTTACTTCTGAAAATGTCACCCTGAGTCCACCCTCCAGGGGCATCCCCAGGGACCTCCACTTTGGAGTCTGCACATAGGTACCAACAAAAATGCAACCACAAGCTTCAAAATGCAAAAGGTGATCGAGGCTACACTGCTGGTCCTGGACGCCTGTCCCCCAGGGACCTACACCCATCAGGGTCAGCGCTAATTGCTTTAACTCCCACAAATGCCTGCACCTAAAGTGTAGACAGCAAAGCTCTAGAAATCAGCATGCGATCCCATTGATTTCTTTCCATCTGCATTGACCTACCTGGGGCTTTGGGAGATGGAAAATTCCATCTTCTGCAGCTCGAAAGGTTAGGTTAATAAGGTCACTATCGGCCTGATTTTAAAGCATCCCTTTAATCTATGTTTTCCTGTGAATTTTGACGAAGCAAAGTGTGCTGCACAGAAATCTCTGGACACTTCTGCTTATGCACGATACCCGCAGCCTTTTTAGAAAGCCAAGTGTGTGTGGTGGGGTCCGCGCAGCACCAAGCTGATGGGACAACGACTAATGGGAACTGCGGCTTGCTCTGCACCGCTCAGATCCACACCTCCAGTCCCACAGCACTCGGTGCAAGAGACAATCCCATGCTATAAGCAAGCCACAGTTACTCATCCTCAAAAGATGCACACACCCTAAAGACAACTTGATGCAGCGCCCACGCTGAAGTCAAGGGAAAGGTCCCCACTGATTCCGTCCCTCATTCTAAAACACTTGTAGATGCCTGTAACTGCGAGCAGCGAGCGCACCACTCCTTGGAGACTTGAGCCCAACGGGCTGGAGCACTGCAGGCTAATAAGTCTCCCTGGCTCTCCGGAGCTGCACCTGGGGCCAGGAAGGATGAAATGGGAGAGGCTTGCAAGTGAAAAAGTTACCTGTTCATCCCTGGCAGATTGCCCCAAAAATAGCGCGCTCGGTGTGCCGCCGACACCTTGACAGCATCGATCATCACCGGGTTACACTGCAGGCCAACAGAGAGAAGAGGGAAACGTCAGAAAGAGGGACCAGGGCAAAGCACCTGTGGCCACGCCAGGTAGGGCCCTGCTTCTGGGGTAACCAGTGGATGTGGCATTAAGACAGAAAGGCCTTTTCTCTAAGAGCCCACAGTTGCCAGTACTACTGCTGCATTCGGGTGCACCGGGGAGCTCTAGAAACACAGGTATGAGCCTGGACCCTCCCACCACACGCCCCAACCCATCTTGGTAGTGTCTTCTTGTCACTCCTGCAGGCTCAAGGACAGAAGTGCCACTTAGGTGATGACTAGCAATAGGCAACAGGCAGGCAGCAAATAGTATCACAGACTAACCCCCCAAAGCTGATGAACAGAGTCCCCACAGCAAAGCTGAGAATCATTAAACCCATTTTATGATGGGGAAGCTGAGGCACAGAGGGTGCTGGCCAAGGTTGATGGGGAAGGCTGCAGCGCAGCCAGTGCAAGACATCCGGCCTCGAAAGCATCCCTCCTCCTCCCACCCCACCATGCACACTAGTCCTGCTTGGGGTTTTCACAGCCACAGATCACAGCCCAGCTTTGTCTTGGCTTTCCATGAGAAGCCACATTGGGATGACACCCACTTCTAGGCTGCCGCACGGAGGCAAGTAACCCACGGCAAGCCTTACCTCCAGAAACCGGGAGATGTCCCTCTTGTCATTGACCCTCATGGCAACGACGTTCTCGAACATCCAGAAGAAGGGGCGTTCCTCGCCCATCTTTGGGCGCGCGTAATTGAGGAGGTGGTAAAACTCGAAGAACAGCCGCCCGGTTCCTTCTGCAACGGGGCAAGCCGAGACGGTCAGGGAGGTCTGCACCCGCATGAGAAGACAGCACCAACAACACCTGGTGCTCATGGAGGTGGCCGGGCTTAACCATCCTGTGTCCCACCAGATATAAGGCGCTAGTGGGACCACATCAAGGAAGAGCAGAGGGGAAGAATTCGGTCTCCGAGGCCCATCCCATCACGGGAACCCACTAACCCCATGTGGCAGGAGCTTGGGACTTGCAAAACACCGACTCAGTTTCCAGTGGCCAAACAGCCCAAGGTGAGACAGCAGGCTCCTTTTTGGCCCCTGCACCTCCTCCCAAGGGGGGGACTCACAACTGGAGAACCAGGAGCTGAAGGGCTCCACATCCGAAAGCCACAAGCCCCTCCAGAAACCAAGCCACCTTACCATACAGCCCCTTCCTGGCAGGGTTCACAATAGAGAGGTCGTTGCAGGGGCTGCCACCGATCACCAAGTCGAAAGGCCCCCACTCGTCAATCTGGAAAAGACGGAGAGAGGGACTCAGCCCAAACGAAGTCCCAAAATGGCACGTGGTGAAAAGGGGCAGGACGGCAGGCAGCTGGCATGCTGTTCCTTGTCAGGAGCCAAGCAGGACAGGCTGGGGCGCAGGAAGTCGCATGCTCACGTTTCTCTTGGTTATGTTCCGGACATCGTGCACATAGGTGATGTTCCCTTCGTGCCGGACGGTGCCCACGGCAATGGACTCCTCGCATATCTCCGAAGCGATGTATTTCTCCACTTTAATGCCCAGGTCCTTCAGAACCAGGTAACCTGCCCGGGGAAGGAAAGCCAGGGTGAGTGCTGGCTGCAGGGATCTTTTCAGGCTCTTAGCTTCCTCCACCAGCCCGCAACACACCTGGTCTGGGCGCGATGCAGAGGGGGGACATTTGTGCAGCTCTGGGCCTTCAAGAGCCCACCCCACCCATACAGGCATATCTGCTTGACTGAAGCTCATTCCTACAAGGGGGCTCCACAAAGCTGTTGCCTCTCCCCAAGGTCAGCAGACGGGGAAGTGCTTTGCTGAGGAAGCAGCAGGGGCCTGCACATGGTTCTGCAAACGTGCCCCCACCCCGTGCCGCCAGCAGGGACCTGCGTGCAGAGGGACGCTGAGAATGGGGCCTTGACAGGCTGGGACTCTTCCTTCATCTCATCCTCCATACTTAATAATAAAGGGCCAGTGGTACAGCTGCAGCACACCACCAGAAATGCTGGCTGTGCCATGGACTAACTGCATGACCTTGGCCGAGTCACTTCATCCCTCCCTGCCTTGGTTTTCTCATCTGTGACATGGGTCTGCCAGCACTGACTGGCTGCACCAGCACACATCACATTTGTTCAAGGCTTTGCTAAGGATTTAGCAGCTCCTAGGAGAGTGATCACAGCTATTTAATCCTGCAACTCTTTCCTACTCACCCCCTCCTGGCTCCTCACCTGTCGCTATGCCATCGAATAAGGACAGCACTCGGATGGGCTTCCGCTTTGCTGCGGGGATGGCTGGGTAGATTTTAGGGGCCTCCTGCGATGAAAGAGAGGGAAGATGAAAGCTTAGCTCGTGGTCTTGGTGCTCCACGAGGCTGCTGGAAATGCCCAGGCCCTATCGCTGCCAGCTGAGAATCAGCCCCATGCCCCACGTGGCCACGTGTCAGCAGCACAGAGGAAGTGCTGGATGCCTTCCCACTCCACAACCCCAGGTTTCCCCATTCCCAGCGTCATGTGCAGCACTGCATCCTTCCCCGTCCCTCAACCCTCCTGAGCTCACCGGCACGCCAGACCCTCGCGCCCATTGCCTTACGTATTCCTGCCCCTTGTCACTGGTGAAGAAGTCCTGCAGCCGGACGTTCCAGTCCTGGCGGCGCTGCAGGACCCCATAGCACTTCTGAGGCTGGCACATGTAGCAGCTCCACGGCTCTTGCTCCTTGGCCTTCTCCGAGCTCCCTCGCCCTACCAGGACCTCCAAGCACTCCACGCAGAAGCACCTGGGGAAGCCGGGGGACATGGTAATTCTCACTGCTGGGGCACCCCATTGCCTGCCCCCACACTACATGACAAGCTTCCCGGGTCAGGCAGCCGTGCCCCCAAGCACAGGGCTCAGCTCTGCATGAGCAAATCCAAACACAGCTTTGCCAGTCCTGTGGTGGTGCTGGGAGGCTAATTAGCGCAGTCACCCAGCAGTGGTAATTAGCCTGCCCATAGCATCAAACAAGCATCAAATGCTTCCTATTTAAGAAGTGGCCCATATATGTCCCATATCTGAGGGCAGTGCTTCCAAGCCCAGCAAGTTGACCCTGTAGACAGCCTCAGTCACCTTCCATGCAAATCCCCCATGGACAGTACACACTGCCTCGGGGTCCAGCTCCCAGGCCTTTCCCATCTTGCAAGAGGAGAGCAGGTTTCTGTGTCTCCTCTGGGACCCCGGGAATCCAGGGAGCGAGAATGATGAGCGCTAGCTGCGTATCTGCAAGGGACTCTTGCCGATATCCCAGGTGAGAGCTATTGTCACACAGGGCTAGAGGCAGGGATCTACCCAGGCCTGGGGCTGGTGGATCACAGCGCACTGCAGACATGCACTTCAAGCAGAGAATGGGGTATCCCACTGGGAAACCCTGTCCCCAAGCTCCACCTAATCCCAGGACTGGAGATGCCTTCTCTGCAGAGAGAGGCACAGACACAATCCAGGCAAGGGGAAACAGGAGCAGCCAGGGAAGCCATAGCCTTAAAGCAGATCCCTCTGAATGAGGATGAAGTAGTAACTTCCCTTCTCAGGCTGGGGTGTTCGAAGGAGCTCAAAGAAGCCGGGCACCCAGTAGTCGGTCCAGTCTTTCAGTCTCCTTCCAAAATCTCAACCCCACTAGTGCTCCAAGTTCTCATCTGCACTCAGCAGCCTGTCCTTGCATGGTCCTACAGGATGCATTATGGCCGGAGGCCAGAGCTCTCTCATCCGGGTGCTTATCCCTCAGCTCCCAAAGCTGCCTTGAGGCCCCAGGGTGCAAGGCCCCAGGTCCTACAGCAGCATGGAGCCTCCACAGCTCACCCCATCTCCCAGGCCCCTGCACCCAGGGTCGCCTGCAGGGGGAGGGATGGTGAGGGAGAGGGAGAAGGGGAGCAGGCAGGAGCAGGGCTGCCCACCTGTAGCAGCTGGTGTTACTGCACAGCAGCAGCTCCTTGCCCTTGCAGCAGACAGTGCAGTAGGACTGGTAGCCGTCATCGTCATACATGTAGAAGAGCTCCAGGAATCTTTCCTAGCAGCAAAACATGCCCCAAAACAAGAGCGAGTCAGGCCCCCAGAGCCAGCTGCCATGCCCCAATCATCTCCAGCTCCAGCCCACCTCCTTTCCCCTGCCCAGCCCCTTCTCGCAGGCAGCAGGTAACCCCTCCATAGGAACTCCTTGCAGAAAAAGCCTAGCAATGCTCACCCAGGCCCAGGGCTCTCACATGCTCTGCCAGCAGCCTCTCTGATCCCAGCCCAATTAGCTGCTGCTTTTGAGACCCAGCAAGCTGCAGCAGCCAGCTTACCATTAGGCTAGCATGGGCGCATCCCCCCACACGCACCGGGCAGAGGTCACCACCCTAAGAAACTTACCCTGCAAGTCTGGCAAAGGCCCCCCTCAAACAGCGGGTGGAACGTGACCGGGTTTTTCCTTCCACATGACAAGCAGTTGTCTGTGAATGAATACAATGCACCACCTTGAAGCGTTATCGGTGATTTTATCACGGGAACACCTGAAGGCCTGACACTAGTCTAGGGGGCAACACAGGGGTGCATTTCACCCTGAGCAAGCACTCCCCAGACAGCACCAGGGGCAGCTTCCACTAATCCCACGCGGTGCAATTAAGCAGGAGACACCAATTATCTCACTCTTGGTGCCGTATCCAAGCACCCAACTTAGCCACAGACTTTTTAATCAAAGGAAAAAGGAACTAATTACCTTCGAGGCTCCAGTTGTTGTTTGTGACTTTAGAAACCATTTGCTCTTTAAAAGAAAAAGAAAAAACACATAAAGGGAAAAATACACTCAGTCCTTCCAGGATTCTGCACAGCAAACTGTACGTGGAGGCACCGCAGCAGGGCTGAGCGGTCATGTGGTGGAGGGAAACTGCGTGTGCAATTACATATACTCCTGGCAGAAAGCACACGTACGTATGGACCCAAGTGGGAATGAGTGTGGGAAGAGGTTAAAGCTGCCTCCAGGTAAGAGTATGTGTTGCCAGGCAGGATTAGGATACATGCAGGTTTTGGAGGAGATGGGGTGCGCGTGCATGTCTACATGCCTAGGTCATGAATAAACATGCAAGAGGTATAGGAAGGAACAAAGCAGGAACTGCCCTAGCATTGCTACCAGGGCTCGTCACACTCATTTATGGAAAACACCATTCTTCCTCCAGCCGCAAGCAGGGTCAAAATGAGCTCGTACCAGCCTCCCTGAGTGGTTTCTCTCCAGGGCCAGGGGCACATGAGCTGTCTCCCCCTTGGGAGACATGCTGCCCGCTCCTGCTCACCTCGCGTCTGGTCCTTGTCCGCGTGTGCCTCCTTGCCGTTGCTACAGACGTTGGTTTTCAGGCGCTTGGCCGGGGGGCAGTGCTCTGGGGTGGAGACCTCTTCCATGCTGCTGCGACGGGTGCCGCCCTCTGGAGAAGGAGGTAAGGCAGGTCTTCCCAGTCAAGCCAGGCATTTTCGGGGCCACCTCCCAATGACAGCTAAAGGGAACTAACTGGGGGGCAAGCCCCCTCCTCGCCCCCCACCCCCGAGCTGAATGGGAGCTCAGCCCCTGCGGGCACCATTTAATTAGAGCTGATCTGCACCCTACTCCATGCCCAGGGCAGGAGGCTTTTGCATGTGCCAATCCCTCACGCTAGCCTGTACCCAGGGAAGAAATGCACCCCAGTGTCCAGCCATCCGCAGTTCTTTACCACTTTGAAAGGAAGAAGGGGGTAGAATCGCTCGGTCTCTTCTGCTTCCCAAGCACACGTGTGCTCGCAGCCCCAGCTGCAACAGTCCTGTGATAGACAGACCAAGGCCAAACCACTGGAGTCAGACCCACTGGACATCCCTCCTGCTCACATGCACGCGAACATGGCACCCGGGCCTGGTCCTCCCAGCACAGATGTATCCAGCTCGGCTGCTGAGACGGGCAATGCTGGCCCTGGGGGAGGCCTGGGCAGGAGAGGGTGGGCGATTTCTGTGCATCTGGGTAGTTCGCTCCCCTCTTCCTGAACCAAAGCCCCCCGGAAACCAGGACCCTGAGAGGTACATTTCAAGGGCCAGGCTCATTTTATTTTTTGCTCTAAAGCACAAGCAAAATCTTTCCCTATAGGGAAGCCCACAGAGGGCCAGGTCCTTGCCTGCCCCATGGCACTTGGACACAGCCCGGGCCTAGGGGCTGCAGGTGATATCTGATTTCCTGGAGCAAGATTTGGAGGGTCCCTAGCAGGTGCTCTGCCTCCTTGCTTGGCTGCTGCTAGATGGTTACACTTCCGGCTCATCTCCAGCCAAGGCCAGGCCCTTCTTGCGCAACTCCACCACCCCAGGGCTGACTCTGACCTGCTGCATAACAGCCAGTCTGAGCAGGAGGTTATTGAGGAGGTGGGGACTGTGCACTGGCCAGCGCAAATACCCCAGTGCAGGCAACCCTCCCAGCCAGCGCCAGCATCCCAAAAGCATCACACCTGGAGTGCTGGGTGGTTTCAGTCCCTTCCAGCCCATGGGCTTGAAGCCACTGAGCGCCCACTCGATCATGGGCTTCAGCTTCTCCTCCAGGGATTCCCTAGCCGTGCCAGGGAAGGTCTTTCCCGCCCGGCCCTTGGCAACCTGCCGGAGAGAGGGGAGATATTATTGCGTTAGGTACAGCGCCCGGGAAGCCGTCGCTGCAGGGGGACCCTGCAATTCCTGTCTGGATGCAGCCTGCACCACCTGGACATGTGCACACTGGGCTCATTCATACCAGTGCCTGCAGCAACAGCTGTGCCTGGGGAGAGGAGACCTGCAGCCTCCCCGCTCCGCTCCCCAGGCGGCACGGCCACGAATTCCAGCAGTGGGCATGCCAGCCCTGGAGCCATGGCACCGTCCCCCTCCCACGCACGCCTGCAAGCCCCAGACCAGCCGAGAGCAGGTCAAATCAGCCCCCGCTCATGGACCTAATCCTGCCCTGTGCCATGCATGGAAGGCAGTGGTGCTCTAGTGGGCCTATGGCTGCAAAGCCCCGAAGAGGGGGGTCTGCTGCGTGTGTACTTGCTTCACAAGACCCAGCACAGAACCTGCCGCCCATCAATCATCGGCCTGGAACAACTGGTCCTTTCGGCGCACGTCCCACACTGCCCCGGGGCTGCGGAGGCAGAGGGCACCTGACCAAGAACCACATCTCAACCCCAGCAATTTTGGTGCCAATCTCTCCATCCCCACTGGGCGAAGGAGAACATGGTATGGCCTGTGCTTTGCAACGGTGCCAAAAGATGGGGAGTGGCTTTCCACAAGGACAACCATGAGCCACAACAGCTGGCACTTTGCCCTGATGCAGGCTTCACCCCAGGGCTCTTGAAGAACTTTGCAGGTCGTGAGTGAAAAACCATGACTGTGAAGCAAGGAACACTTGCTGCCCCCATTTCCAGCGAGACAGATCAGATCAGAGCCCTGGGAAACGTGAGGTCTGCCCCCACCTCCCCTTCAAACCCAGCCAGCAACTCTGCAACCCAGTGCGGCTCTGCCCCCATTACCTCCAGAGCGTGATATATGGCACGTCGATAAGAGACCAGCTTATTGAAGGTGGAGGAGTTGAAATGCTGCCGGAAAGCTATCAGCCGCACCAGCTTGTCTGCCGAAACCTGGAGAGAAGGCAACAAATGCTCAGCAACAGATAGCCAGAGGAAGCAGAGACCTCAGGCCCATGCTTCACTCCGTCCCTCAGGACCTTGCAGGAGGTCACAAACCCCACAAAGTTCGGCAGCACCCCCACAAACACCAGCTGCCCCGGTGTCCCCTAAAAAGGAAGAAAAGCCCAAGTCACCCGCCCAAGGCTTCGCAGTGACCGGAGGGCAAGAGTGAAGGAGAAAACCAGGTGTCCTGGCTCCGAATCCCCTCTCGTGTCGGAGGTCACTAGGCCTGTGCGGTGCGTGGGGTGTTACCCGCATGCACAGAGGCTGCTTTAACACCCAAATCCAGAGTGCTGGGCGCATCCAGGTACTCAGCACACTCATCCCCCTGGGGAAAGCTCCTCTCAGACACAGCCTCTATGTCTCTGTGACCTGGCCCATCACACTGTGCCCCTGGGCTGGGGATGTGGCACCCTGGGCCGCTCTCCAGAGACCCCCCCACCTTCAGCAGATGGGAGCAGAGCTGATGGCGGGCTGTGAGAGGGAGAGTCCCTGGGAGGGGCAGAGGGCAAAGAACAAACAAGGGCTCCTGCCAAGTCCAAGGTGGATGTGAGGACCCACCGGCCTGCACAGGCGTCTCCCCATCTTCCGCAGGTGCATCCTCTGTGCACCTGCAGCAAAGCCATTTCCCAGGCGGGTGACAGTCTGTGCAACCCCCCAGCTCCTTCTGCAGGGGTCCTGGGCAAAGCCTGCACCACTGCCTTTCCCAGGTGTGGGCACAGAGCCCCAAAATCCAGCTCTTCCTTTCCCACAGTCATTTCAGGGCTGCACTGACAGACACCACCCCCC
>NW_017729009.1:9904807-9918035 GCF_001723915.1 Gavialis gangeticus
CCCCCCCGCCCCACCCCACCCCCAGCGCCTCTGGCAGCAGGGAACATGCCTCCCCTGATTGCTATCAAAGGAAGCCAAACCCCGCCTGGAAATCAGGCAGGGCGAAAGGCTGGATCCAGACAACGGGAATCCTATGCCCTCTGCTGGCCACCTGGCACCTGTCTGCAGCCCTGCAGCAGGAGCCGGCCCAAAGGTGCCCAGGGTCACAGACATCTGGGGTCCCAGCACCGCAGTCATGGGGCTTTTGGCCTCTTGAGGTTTGCAACCTCCCCGCAAGCGACTCAGGACAGGCAGCAGCCACAGTAGGAGCTGAGCTGGGCACAGGATCTGCAGCATCCCACCCCGGTGCACTTTGCCCATCCACTGCTTTGACGTTTCCTCCCTGCCGCATGCAGCTGGAGGGACCCTCAGCCTGGCCTCTCTGCCAGACGGCCCCTGCCAGCCGCCCTATGCTGAGGGACTCACCTCGGAGAACTTGCCATCCCCGAACCACTGCACCCAGCGCATGCCGGAGATGGCTTGGCGCTTGGATGTGACCCGGTAGGAGACGACGAGGGCAGGCCACCAGGAGAAGCCTTTGATTTTCCCCCACACAAGCTCCCCGATTCCAAAGTCCTTCCCATCCTGCAAGCAGACGGGGACAACGTCAGTCTGCTGGCAAACGCCAGCCACCGTGTGCATGAGCCCTGGGGAAAGCCAGCAAGAGCCCACCGGCGCATGCATACCCTTCACCGGAGAAAAGCAGCTCTGCAGGACTAGGTCCTAGGGATGAGAATCATCAGGAAAACTCTCCTTGCTTCCAAGACCCAGGCCCTGTCTCACTCCTGAGAGGACAGGGCACAGCAAGGAGGGACAGGCGTGCATTGGCAGCCTCCCACCCAGCCCGGCCCCCTGGCACATTCGCCTGGACTGCATGCCCCGTCCTGCTCCAGCCCAGCTGGCTTGCTGGCACAAACATGCAGGCATGCCTGCTCCTGCCAGCATCCTCACCTGCGCCATGCAAATGCATTGGAGCGGCCTGCCAGGAAGCCATGGCCTCAAGCTCGCATTCAACATCGAGGCAGGGACCAAAACACGCATCGCCTTTCTGCAGCCGGCCGCATCCCGGGCCAGGGGGGTGAACTGCACCCATTCCTAGGCGGTGTCCTCACACGGATCCCTGACACTTTGGTGCTCTTGCCTGGATGCGCCAGATAACCGCCTCTGCTAGCCCTAGAGCCGGCTCCCCACCTGGCCGCCATGCTAGTCTCACTCCCATCATGGGATGGGAGCAAAATCGGTCATCAAGATGCACACAGACCCGGCTATGCACAGCCCAGCGGCTGCAGCAGTACAACTCTGAGCAGGCACCAAAAGAGATGCGCTCATTGGCAATGGGGTTAGGGGCAGATGATGCCAAGGCTGCTGCCCTTCTGCCATTACTGGCCTGTCTCATGGTGCTCAACACCAGTGTCAACCTCCCAGATGGTGGATTGCATCTCCCATGGGGCTGGAGTTGGGAATCCACAGCACAAGCATGCAGTTCTCTGTGGGGTGAGGGGGCACACAGCCCCGAGGCCCAACCCCATGGGATGCATCCTCCATGCTAACAGAGGTTGGGAGTGGAAGGCTCGGAGCTCCTGGCTGAGCACATCTTGAAGAGCCTCCAGGAAAATGCCCAGGCAGCTGGTCGCTTCCCCCTCCCCTCTGCCCCTGTGTAACAAAGAAAGAGCAGGTAGCTCCTGGCTGGGTATTAGGCAGTGGAGCCAGGGTCCACACTGCAGCTCCCAGGTCTCTGCCAGGCCCAGAAGAAAGCGTCCCCACAGAGGGACAGCAGGCAGCAGAGATGCCCTCACTCAAAGAGCCATAGGGAACTGCCAGCCCAGGCAGGGGAGGAAGAAAAGAGAAGACCTGGAGGCTGTGCAAATCTGTTGTGCAATCAGGGACCTCAGCCTCCAGCAAAATGTGACAAACCGATGCCAGCATGCTTCTGGCCATGCCCTGGCAGCCGCCAGCTCCAGATGCCCTCTCCACCATGCAGCACTCCCAACGAAGCAGCTCAGTGCACACAACTGCACACCCTCCCCAGGCCCCAGCTTGCAGCCAGCCCGGCATGCATGGCACACATGCCTCCACTGGATCACACGCCTGCCCTGC
Source organism: Gavialis gangeticus (assembly GCF_001723915.1). Taxonomy (NCBI): domain Eukaryota; kingdom Metazoa; phylum Chordata; order Crocodylia; family Gavialidae; genus Gavialis; species Gavialis gangeticus. The sequence goes on from NW_017729009.1 coordinate 9,906,944, forward strand.
AGCAAGAGCAGCACGCAAGAGAGCTAACTCAGCACCTCCGCTCTGCAGCCTGGCTGTGTTCCCTCCTGGGCCGGACCCCACAGCAGAACACACACCTGGCACCACGTCAAGCCCCTCCCGGGCTGCCTGCCTGCTAGCAGACATCCTTGATACAGCCCTGTGTCTCCTGCCATCCTGGCTGGAAAAGGAGCTGTAGGTAGGACCAGGCAAGGAGAAGGGGACATATGAGGCAAGGAGAGATGCAAAGTCCAAAGAGTTTGCTCAGCTTGAGCCCCTGCCAGAGACTGAAAGGCCCAAGAGATGTCTGCCGTACTCAGGAGTGTGTCTATCCCTTTAGGACATCCCTGCCTGCCCCAGGCCTGTGCCAGGGTGCCAAGGGAAGCTGCACCCCAAAACCTGCCATCCAGGGCAGGGCTCGTGGGGGTCCCTACCTGATACTCCACCGGCAACTCCCCGACATCCCTGCCATCCTTCTCCTCAGAGCCAAGCTCAGCCTGGCCGTTCTGGACCTCCTGCGTACTGCTGCCAGAGGACATGCTGCTGCTCTGAGATGACTCCTTGGAGTCCTCTTCCATGAAATCAATGGTGGGAGCCCGAAGCTGCATGGTCATCCTCCTCCTAGTGCTCCGCTGCGGAGAGCAGGGCGTGAGTGGCCAATGAAGAGGAAGGGGAAAGTGAGGCAAGCACCCAGGGCAGGGAGGCAACCCCAAACCATGCTGCGACACAGCACCCCTGCAAGCACCTTGCACACCATGCTTCCAGGCTGTGACTCAAAGCCAGCATGGATGGGACAAGGAGGGGTGGGAGCAAGGAAAGGCAGCATGCACAAGCCGCTGGCCCCTGCAAGAAGGGGAGCAGAGTGGGCTCAACTCCTGCAACAGCAAGCCTCTGCGGGCTGGGACTGGTCAGCCTGGGTCCCAGCCCAGCACTCCAGCCCTGGCTCAGGCTGCTTCCATTGCAAACCTGCATCCAAGACAAACCCCCACAACCCCTTACCCTGCAGGGAACCTCCCTGTCACTCTCCAGGTCGCTGTCTCTGTGCTTCATCTCCTGGGAATTCAGTCCTGCCTGGAAGATGATGCGGGGAGGGGGCCTCTGGCGCAGGCTGGTTTCCCAGCCAGCCATGCCGCGCTGTCGCACCTGTAGCCCACAGAGAACAAGCAGCGGTCAGGGCCTTTGCTGCTAGCCCTACGTGGGGTCACCACAGCAGGCATGTGCTGCCGGTGCCATCGCTTGTCCCAGGAGGCAGCATGGTCCAGGGTGAGGGGCACACAACCAGAAGCACAGGAGAGGAAGGAATGGATAAGGGGGAAATAAGGAGAGTGAAAAAATAGCAAAGAGCAGCTCCACCATCTCTATTACAGCACATCTGCAGTGACACAAATGTTATTTGATCACCCAGAAAATGAAACCAAAGGTGGTTGTGGCCCATGTCGGTGCCTTAGCCTCTTGAGACCAGTGATGACCCTGATCTTGCTTCAAGCAGCTACAGCAAAGCAACCGATGGCAGCGGGTCTCAGTCACTGGAAGTTTCAGGGCAGGGGAGGCAGAGCATCTGCATCTGCAGGAAGAAAGCTGTTCTTCTGCACTCCTCTCTCTTGACCTACTCCATGTGCTAGGCACGTCCAGCACAGCACCCAATTCTGCAGTATCTCCCAGGGCAACCTTCCCCGTGCACAAAACTCAACACCAGCCATGTTCCTAGAGCTAGAGCATGAAAGCTGGTGGCCAGAAACATCTCCAAATTCATCTTTACATGTGGAGCACAAGGCAGAAGTCAGTCACATCCATTAAATTGCTCTTGCAACTGGTTTTCAGTCCATGTCTGCAGTACAGCCTGTTGGAAAACTCTCAGGACAGTTTTGTGATGAAAAATCCTGGTTAAGAGAAACCAGCATTTTCAAGAGATCATAATATTCTATTAAATGCAAATATATTGAAATGTTTTAATTGCCAATTAAATTATATATGTATGCAAATATAAAATATTACATTTTCAATTTAAAATAAATTTTGTAAATAGAACAAATTTCATTTCAGAAACCCTCTTTTAAGGGGAGGGGGGAAATCAAAACCTTGCTTTAAAATGTCAAAATAAAAAAATAATGTCTTCAATTCTTTAAAAATAAAATCAGTATAATTTGCTCTCCGATTAACATTTTACCTGGCTGATGGTTTCATATTAAGCACCACCACTGCTGACATGTCATAACAGTTGAAATAATCTGTTCCTTTATTTTTTTTAAAAAGTCATTAAGCTGCAGCTGTTCTTAGTGATACAGGAAAAAAAAATCTTCCCCCATTTTCTAGATCAAAGCGTCTCCGGTTGGTGTTAGAATGAATCTGTTTGACACTTTGAACAAGAAAACGTAAGAATCCTGCACACTAATTACAGAAACAGCTGTTTTCTGTATCCTAGAAAAATTATTTTGATTTTGGAAGTGAGATGAGATGTTTCCACCTGCACTAAGCAGCCACTGCCCTTCATGACCGAACAAAAACATAATTTATTATATTATTAGACTACTGACACTGTTACAACGACCCACTATGATGACCTGTAACAAGGAGGTGCACCAACATACTGGTTGCCTTTCGGATCAGCACCAAGAAAAGGGAAGTTTACAGTATTGGCTATCGGCTTTTATAGCCAATAATATTCTCCAATAATGATGCCTTCTGGCTGGGGCCCCCAGAGGCCTGGGTTCCCTCTCACCCACAGGGCTCCCGGTTCCCTCCCATGAGCCGGGGTGACCCCGGTTATACCCACATCCCTCACTGGCGGGCTGGATCAGAGCAGCTGCCGCGCCATCCCGAGGGCTGGGGCGGGCGCTGTAAGAGGCACCGAATGCTGCAGACGTGACTGGTGCAGGCGGAGCTGAGCTGCCCGGCTCGGCCCAACGCGACTCAACCCATGGTTAATATTGGTGATTGGATCGGTATTGCCTAATATAGGTGGTTAATAATCGGATAGGTATCGGCCAAAAAAAATCTTTATCAGTGCACCCCTACTAATATGTTGTATTAGGAGTGCATAACACCACGGGCCGTGCAAACATTGCGAGTGGAAGCTAGAACAAGACTCTTCCCAGAGGACTGAAGTTCGGGAATGTACATCTGAGCCAAGCCTGAGTCGCTTCCAGACAGAACTGGTTCAGTCCATGGCAGGGACAGTCCGAGAGGACAGGGAGTCCTGGCACAGGGTTCCAAGCAGGTGGAATCATGCGTCTGCAGACCCCCGGCTGGGGCAGAGAGCCAACTCTCCACCATGCTTCACTGCTTGGGGCCAGCAAGGAATTGTTCGGTCTGAAATATCAGAAGTTCCTGCTTTTGCTGCTAGAAAAATGCAGGGGGTTTCCCCAGAGGGAGGCTCTGAGTTTCGTGCAAAGGCAGAGGCTTGCCCCTGGCACCACCTCCTGCTTTCTAGCCTGCTGCTCCCAGAAACTCTTGGCCGTCGGCTATAGCACTCTCCGTGGGAGGATTTCAGCTTGTGCCTTTCCATGCAACACGCTCAGGGAGTTACTTGCCCTCCCCTTTCTAGACAAGGGCATGACACATTATCCGGGGCAGAACCAGGACAAGAGTCCAGGACTTGGGCCTCAACCACAAGCCCGTCTACCCTTGCAAAGGAGTGTAACCCTACCCCTCACACTGCATTCAGATACCCCCCGAGGGCACTGGGAGGGAGCTCAAGGGAAGGGAAGTACTGACTGTCATCTCATTTTGGAGCTCTTTGCTCCATAAACAGGGGTTCGCTCAGCAAGAACCAAGCGCTGTTTGGCTTGTGGTGCAACAATGCTGGAAGCTCTCTCGTCCGAGGCAGAAGCTGCAGCTGTTCTGCTACGGATCTGCTGGCCAAGTGCCCAGACGGGCCAAACAGAGTCCATGCTTACCGCCTCCTGGAAGCTGTGGGCCTCACTCGTCAGCTCCCACAGCAGGCATTCAGGTATGCTCATGTTGGGTGTGGGTAACAAGTGAAGGAGTGCAAGGCCCCTTGAACTCGCTGTGCTGCAAAAATGAGCTGCATCCTTCTCAGTCCTGGGGCTGTTTCCCAGGCTAGGACACCGTGCAACACAGAGCCGCAGGCTGCAGCACGATGCTCTATGCGAGGATCATCTTACCTCTGGAGACTCCCTCAGGATCAGTGGCCAGGACAGATTTTCCTTGGCGAGGTCTTCCTTGCTTATCCTCTTGTTCCTATGGGACGGTATTCTTAGTTCGTCAGCATCTGTGTGAGGAACAGACCAAAGCAAGCTTGTTCTCAGCGAGTCCATCGTTTCAGAGTGCGCTCCTTAACAGCGCTGCGCAAATCAGTGCTGATGCAGGCAGGGAGGGAGATCTCACCCGGGTGGCCAGGGCAGAAATCTTGCCCCAGTCTGCAGCACCCAACTTAGCTCTCCCTTCTGGAGTGTTCTGGACCATGAGCGATCAGAAATCCCAAGCCAGGCCTCGGCACATTGTGGGATTAACAGAGCCACAGATGTTGAAACTATGGTCAATGCTGGTCGCTGTTGCTCTCTTGGATCCTGAGCCTTTAAGGTGCAGCAACACAGCTCCTGCCTAGCATTCTACCTACCCAGCACACGGTATGAGCCCATTTTACAGATAGGGCCACTGAGGCACAGAGGAAGGAAGTGGAAAGTGTTCCAGGAGGCCAGCAGAGCCACAGCTGCCCAAGTCCCAGGTTAGTAACCAATCCTCTGGGCACCGAGCCTCCCTCTCGGCCATGTTTTCCAGCTTTTCTTCTCCCTAACAGACGCAACAGCTAAAAGCAGTATTATTTCTTTTTAAATGAAAGCTCAGATTCTGGTCTAATCACACGAATCCAGGAGCTGGAGCTTTAAGTATCAGACTCTTGGGGGTCAGCAGCATTCCTGTGCACACGAATGCTCCCCCTGGGCTGCTCACTCAGGTCCCGGCAGTCCTTCAAGTGACTTGGGGGCAGGGCCCAACCCAGCACCTGGCTCAGGGGCTGCACGGTTTGTGCTCTTTTGCTTGGGACTTTCACCGGAGGACAATGCCAGGGCTAGATGGTGCCAGGTATGAAGCTACAGGGCACCAGTGAAATGCATCCCCAGCATCGCCGTCTAGCACAAACCACCCCGTCACTTCTGTGTGCAGGGGGCCTAATCCTGCTCCTACCGCCCTTGCGGTTGGCAGAAACAGGACCAAGCGCGTTTGTTCCCCTGCGAGGACAGCAGGATGCACCCACACCCTAGGCGGCCATTTGGGGAGCCTTCAGTACCTGCATGGCCTGGGCACGCCCCAGAAAACCCACTGCCCTGGCCCCGGCACAGGCTCCAAGGGCCAGAGCTGCACGCACACCACCCCCGGGACGGTCGCGCAGACTCACCGGGCACGAGGGAGCCCGTGAGAGGAGACTGACCTTGAGCATCAGGCTTCCCATTTGCTTCCAGAGCTGGGGGAGAAGCTTCGTCTTTGGTGGGGTTGGCGCAGCCCCCGCTGAGGAAGACCAGCTCAGCCCTGCAGTCCATCTCATCGCTGGGAGGATTTTCTTTCTTCATGCTGGCCTGCGGAAGAGCAGACGGGAACGTAAGCCCTCCTGCATGCCCAGAGGGGTCACAGGCAGGCAGGCAGGCTGGGATGACCACTAAATCCAGCCCAAACTCATCCTCCGTTTCACCATCTTCTCCAGCTCAGACCCATCACTCCACCACCCCCCTACTTTGACACATGCTAAGCCCAGGTTTTTACACCCCATCCTGCTCAGACCACACCTCCTGCATCCGGCCCCATCCAGTATGATCCGAGTAACTTAACAGCAGAGTTATTCCCGATTTGTGCAGGGGTAGGAGAGAGGATCCCCGCTGTAACGCACACCAGACGTGCTTAACCTGATCCAGCCACCTGTAGACAAAGTCTCTTTATTGCCTCTTCCCAAGAAAGTTTCCTTTGCAAGAAAGGCCAGAGGGGTTGTCCCTGCAGCCTGGCACTGACGGGGACAAAGCCAGCAGTAGGAGGAGCACTAGCAAAGTGTCCGACCAGACAGCCACCAGGGCAAAGTCCTGCAGTCTGCAGGCAGCAAACCTCCCTCCAAAGTCAAAAGGGGCTCAAGTGGAACAGAAACAGAGTGAGGTGCAGGGGCCTGCCCGGGCTTGGTCTAGTCCAGAACAAAAGGCAACAAGGTGCCAAGATGTTTCAGGGGCACCCACATCCACGGGGCATGCTCTGTACTGAGATCTAGATAAATACCCAGCTCACAGCCCCAGCAGATGAGCCCAGCTGCAAGGGACCTTGGGAGGCCCAGGAAGCTGGAGAACCCCGTGCCAAGACAGGGGACCTCCCTATGCACTACCAGCCTGGCCTTCTCGGTGCCCTGCCACTGCACACCTGCCTGGACACCTGCATAATCACCTTCGCATCCCTCCAGCCAGCTGCACCCCGCAGCTGCTGTAACAAAGCCCGACACAAATGTAAATACTCCTATCTCTTGGCACCAACACCAAAAGCTCAACTGCTCCGCGCTGCATTTTGCATCTGTTTAACTACCCGGCAACGTTCCCCCAGATGCTGCAACCTGCTTTCAGGAGAACCAAGACTGGAGCTGCTGGGAGCTTCTTGGGCAAGAGGCATCAGAGGCAGAATGAGCCCAGAGCAAGAAAATACAAACCAGCAAGGGATAGCAACATGCTGCTCCAGCAGCTCACGGGCCCTGCCTTGTTTCCAGATGTTGGTGCATGGAGATTTAAATACTTGGCTTATAGAGAGAAGCTTCAGCCAGGACAATGGAGCACCTTCCCCTACCCATCATCATCACACGTGCAGCAAACCAGAGCCCACCTCTGCCAGGGGTGAATTCGCTGGACGGGAAATGAGCCCAGGGAAAAGCAGCAGCCCCTCACCTTGCCCTGACCAGCAACCCCCCCGCCCAGGAGTGCGCAGCACCAGTGGAAGCAAAAGCCTGGCCCTGCTCCACCCAGCAAAATCAAAAAGCCTTAGGTGATGGATCCCAGAATTACCAGGAGCCTGCCCCGTGCCTGCTGAAGTGAACGGAGTTTCGCCGTTTCCCTGACTGCAGCAACAAAGAATAGAAAAGGTGGGAGAGAGAGGGGGAGACGGACAGGATCTCACAGGCACCAGCCAGGCACCACCCGACCCATTACCCATTTACAGATCATAACGTCTTTAGGGACTTGGGGTACAGGACCGGGCCATACTTTGTCAGCTCGAGGGGAAAGTTCAGCCTCGGGGGTCTAGAGCCTGGGAGAAGACTCCCAGGTTTTTCTGGCCTTCTCTATTTCCTCCTCCCCCCATCCCTGCCCTCTCTCAAAGGCCTCTGCATTTTGTGCAAAAAAACAACCAAGGTTTCTGCTTTCTGAGCTCCTCTCACCTCATCCAACAAACTCGCCTGGCCCAAAACCTCAGGGATCCAGCCCCCACCCCGTCTCTGCCAAATGCCCATTCGCTTCCTTTGCCCTGGAGCACAGCCACCTCCGAACAAAGGGATGAGAGGGAAAGTCTCTGCTCAGTAACACCCGACAGGAGGTTTGTGAACGTCTCCCCATCCAGCACATCTGCTCGAGACCAAAGGAACAATTACCAGGAGCTGCCCAGACTCGCTCCACTCTCCTTGCAGGGAAGGCCTGCTGGCTGCCATCACCAGCAGCTGGGGGAGGTATTTTCTCCCCGGAGAGGTCTCTCACGGAAGCTGGGAGGAACAGACATGCAGGCACCCTCCCAGAGGTCAGGTCCTGCCCCCGGAGACCCCGTGGTCCCCCACCAGACTTCAGACTCCTGCCGCATGAGATGGCAGAAGAGGGGCTGGAGCTTACAACAGACTGCAAAGGAAACAGGAGCCGGCAACGCGATGCAATGCAATGCTGCACGAGAGAGGCACATCTCATCCCGGGACACATTGCAGGAGAAATGTAGTCTGCTCTCCTCGGCTCTGGGGAGGCTTTCGTGGAAGGGCAGCGTCCACTTTTGGGCCCCGCACTGCAAGCTGGAGAGTCCAGAAGGGAGCTCCAGGAATGAGAGGAGGTTTGGGAAGCACGACCTGGGGGGGAAAGTTGAAGGAACTGGGTGTGTTTAGTCTGGAAAAGGAGGGGGATGCAGGAGGGTGTAATACCAGCCGTGTAGTACCAGCCGTGTAGCACGTAACCGGCTGTTAAAAAGTAGATGCGGATCGATTACCCTCCACAGCCGCTGCAGGGAATAATGAGAAATCAGCTGAACTGGCTGCAAAGAAGAAGGTTTAGGATGGGCACTAGGGACAACTTCCTAACTGCAAGGGCACAGAAATCCTGGACCAGGCTGCCCCAGGATCTGATGAAATCTCAGTCATTAAAGGAAAGGTTAATCAAGCCTCTGCTGGGGTGGTGCAGGCACCGGACCCTGCCTCAGTCCATGTGTCTGGACCAGGCAATCAGCCCAGGTCCCTTCACCCTGTTGGGGTTTGTCACTAGGTGCGGGGCAGCCCCCATCTCCAAGCTGCTGTTGCAAGAGGAGTCCCAGAGCTGCGCAGCCCTGAGCTCAAGGAGCCTCCCAACACCTGCACCCAGAGCTGGGAGTCACCTCCTGGGCCCATCAGAGACCGTTACTGCTACACGTCTTGAGAGGGCAGCCAGCGTCACTCCCACTTCACCCCAGCCCCTGGGGCTGCCGAGCCTCAGTGCAGCCACCTGCAGTGAAGGCCCAAATCACTGCCGCTCACTCCTGAGCCCTGAACCCTGCAGGCCTCCAGGCCAGGCTGCTTCTAGGCCAATGCTGTAAAATGCCACAGCGTTTTGGAGAGGGCCATTGCCAGCATCCCAGTGCCCCCTTTCTGCTTCCCCAGCTGCACAGCTCCCTGAGCTGCCTTGTTTCTTCTGCATGCTCCTAAGAGCCAAAAAGCAGCAACTCTGGCAAGAAATGCACCCCTGGGGTCTCAGGGCTGAGTTTTCAAAGCACAGGAATTCGTGCATTGGGAATCAGATGCAGATTTGCTGCAGGCACCCCATACTGCCCTGTGGGGGGAGCATCTGGGGATACCCGCAGTGCCACCTTCTACCATTACAGCCCTAGTCAAGTAACCCAACAGCAGGAAGCCAGTTCAGCTATGAGGATCCCACCAGCCTGTCCACAGCGACCCAGGCATTTGACGACAACCAGCTGGATATTGCTGCCCAGTCCCTCTAGAAGCCTTGGAAAAGCTGGAGGTGACACACAACACAACAGCGCACCTGCCTATCACCACAGCTGCCCCAGCCCATTGCCCCCATGCCCTGCGCCTTGCCCTCCCCACTGAACACAACCTGCGGAGCCACGGACCGTCACAAGCTGTCACCTTCCACGCCAAGCACCAGGCACATCCCAGGCCCCCCAATCTCCTCCAGAGACATGCAGCAACAAGCGTGCAAACCACCCCGAGACAAAACAATGCCCTGAAATGCTCTTCTCTTCCTGGAGAGAAGAGGAAGAAAAGTTGTGCTAGATGCGCGTTACCAGCAGGTGCTCGGGCACTGCAGGGACACGCGTGGTAGAAGAGCCAGGACAGAAGGGAGCAGCTCGAGGCTTCAGTCCTGCTATTGAAAGCTTCCAAGGGACCAGGACTAGCTGCTTCCTGAAACACCTCCGGCTCTGCAACATCCTGAGCAAGGGCTGTGTCCCAGAGACAGCAGCGCTGGCAGGTTCGAACCCAGACCCAGCCTTGCAGCTCTTGCTGTGCCATGAACACAGCGCACAGATGCACCCGGGTCTGGGGGGCAGGGAGAGCTGCAGGGGCTTCCCCAGGAAACACCATTTCCTCCCTTCGCCTCTGCCTTCCTCCCTGCAGCCCCTGCTGGGCACTGCCGACGACTGCAGCTCCGCGCTGGTTCCGGGCTAGTTTCGGTTTTCCTACCCCAGGAAGCAGCATTCAATTAGGCTCATCAGGTGCCTTCCCCCTCTGGGTGCAGAGGCTGCAGCAGCAGCTCAGCCGGTGCCTGCAGACACTGCCAAGGGGAAGCCGAAAAGGCCCCGGGCAGGGAGGTCTTTGGCAGGATGGTTCCATCTCCTCCACTCCGTTTGAATAACAAAAAAGGGGCCCAAGGACTGTGTGCAGACCCTTCCAGAGCCAGGCCTGAGCCATCTCCTCACAAACAGCCTGGAACAGGGCATTTCCTGCTAATCCTGGAGAGAAAAGAGGTGCATAAGAAAGGGAACCTTCGGCTCATTGAAAGCCCCCTCCTGGCCCTGCTCACCTGCTCCTGACCTCACCTGCCCTGCAGCTCCCCCTCCCTCCCCCCACCCAGGTTTCCCACTCCTTCCCCTGACTTTTTTGGCCCGGTTCATCCCTTGCCTTGATGCACCAGGGTGCATTGGACCTACTGCTGTCCACACTGGGATTGCTCCAGGCTTGCCAGCACTCATGGATGGGGAGGACACCTTTTCTCCCGGAGACAGCCAGGCCTGGACTCATCCTGGGCCAGGCGCTATCCCAGCCCCTTAGGCTGTGCTCATGGCTGTAGCATGTGCACACCTGCCATGTGTGGCTTGTGACTTCCCCCAGGAAACCCCAGCACCCAGAAGCCCCGAGACCCCTTCTGCCCCTGGGAGCGGTTCCTGCAGGCGGGCGCCACAGCCCCGGCCCCAGCCCCCGCCTGGTGCGGCAGCCAGGAGCAGGGCTCTGCCACGGCTGGTCTTCACTTGCTTTGCGAGGTTTCTTTTTCTGGCCCCAGAACCGGGAGCTGATGCCGATGGGTAACAGGCACCAACACTGAGGGAAAGACGGCCCAGGCTTGCAGCCGGGCATCTAACCTCCTGCCCTCCATCCAGACTGCCACGCCAGTGCAAGCGAGGCCCCGCCGTCTGCGGCAGGGAACCTTTGTTTCTTCCCAGCCTCCTGCTACCTACATTTCCACCTCATTTTCTGCGGTAACAGCTTAACAAACGGACACACACTCTCCGCTCCTCCCCAGGAGGACCGGCGGCCACCCCCTTTCCTCCGGGACCAATTCAAACGCTGCCAGACACCAGATCTGCCTCGGCATCGATTCCTGCTCGGCAGACATGACCTCTCCCCCCAGCTCCAAAGGACTTTCCGCTCGTGGCCTTTGGGAGCCGGGGCTGAGCGCACCGGGATGCTCTGCGCGCTACCTGGAGGCTCCTCCCG
>NW_017729009.1:9918380-9919615 GCF_001723915.1 Gavialis gangeticus
GAAGGGGCCCCAAGGTCCCACTCCCGGGCCCTGCCACGGGCACCCCCACCCCGTTGGGCCGCCGGCACGGCGGGTCGGGGGCGCCCTGGCAGTGCGGCGGGGGGCTGCCAGCGCGGAAGAACAGGGCAGGATTCGTGCGGCCTGGTTCCCACAGACAGACAGACGGCGCACCACCCCCGGGCCGTGGGGTTTAGTCCCCTGAGTGACACTGCCCTTGTTCCCTGCTCCACGTTGGCCACAGGACCGTCCCCCCGCGCAGCGCAGGCCGTGCCAGGCCTGGGAGGCAGGGGCCGTGAGCCGGGGGAGCGCGCAGCCCCTTCCTCACAGGCCCCGCGGCCATCTTCCCACTTCAGCACAAGGCGGGTTGAAAGCCCCGCGCAGCACAATGCAGGCGAGGGGAAGGTGGCCAGGCCGGGGAAGCCTCCCGCAGCAGGGGGGTCGCCATCGAAACACACACAAGCCAAGCAGCCCCTCCGCAAAACCACGCAAGCGGGGTTTCTTTCTGCTTGGCTTTTTTTCCAGATCCAGGGAAATAAAGGGCTCCGAGGGCCTAGCCCTTGAGGCATCCTAGGCCGGGATTCAGAGCAGGATCCGTTATGGCCAAGCCACATTCCTCTGCCACATGGAGCCGCACACTCTGCTCCACCTCCCGCATCTCTACCCCCCGGCCCAGCATCCATCTCCCGTCGCCTCTGAAAACACCCCTTTCCCCTGCTGCTCTCAGGTTATTATTTAACTCAGGAGCATTTCTGGAGCGCTCTGTACGAAAGGAAGGGCAGGACACAAAGCTGCACTGACTGGATTGTCATGCTAAGCGCAGATCCCCGTCCCCGTCCCCACCCGCAGGGACCCTGCAGGGGAACAGGCCGTGGTGCTGTCTATGTGGATCACGGGGAAAACAGGCACCTTTGGAGCAGGGTTTGTACTTGAAGCCTGTGCAGGGCCTTCCCGTCTCCTGGATCCATTCATCTAGTGAGAAACCAGGGCCTGGTCCCACAGATTGTTCCTGGTGGGTGGAGGCCCATGTGTTTTAGTCCCGTCCCCCCCAAATACGCGCGCACACACACCCCTCCACAGGATGCCTGGGGTCTGCTCTGCTGGACCAAGTTGCAGGATCAGGACCCCTTCACGCCTGACAGAGGCAGAGAAGTCTGCAAAGCAAGAGCGCTTCTTGCACAAGGACTGTTCCAGCCCCAGCACCCGCTGGCTCACCAGCTAGCCTTCCTCCACCACCG
>NW_017729009.1:9924615-9930092 GCF_001723915.1 Gavialis gangeticus
AGAAGTCTGCAAAGCAAGAGCGCTTCTTGCACAAGGACTGTTCCAGCCCCAGCACCCGCTGGCTCACCAGCTAGCCTTCCTCCACCACCGTTTCATAGACGTTAGGGCTGGAAGGGACCTCGGAAGATCATCGAGTCCGGCCCCCAATCCTCGCTAACCAACTGGCCAAAGGGGCCCCCTCCACCCCGATCCAGACAAGGTTACACCAAAGCGGTGGCATTCAGTCATACTGAAAGCGATGCATCATGCTCAGCTTTCAGTGCCGTGGCTTTCCAGTAGTCATCTCAGCCCTGTCCCGTGCCTCCCTGACCCCGACTGCTCTTGCGTCTCCCCATCTCCTTACCCACGACATGGCTTGTGTGTCGCTGCGCTCCCACTAGGGCCTTGGCTCACAGCTCTCCTTTGCCACGCCAAGCCTAGCTGGGCACTGAGACCGGGACTGCCCTGTCCTGCCCTGCTCCGTCGCCATCCGCCTGCTGCCTCTTGTTCTATGCCAGGCCAGGAGCTCTCTTTGCTCTGGGCTTGTAGGTGCTTAGCACCGTGGGGTCCTGGTCCCTGACTGGGACTCCTCAGGAGGGAAAAGAAAATGAAGTATGGGAATAAATATCTCCTGCCGTCTCCCTCCTTTCACCCTCCCATCCCAGATCTCCAAGCTTCAGTGAGGACCTCGTGCTACTTCTGTCTCCAGCCGGGTACGCGGAAGAACCGTCGCAGCAGCATCGTGCTCAGAGCAGAGAGCGTTGCTCCGTTGCTGTAAGCTGGGGCTCTGTCAAATCCAGGCTTTGCTGAAGCTGATGGCAAATGTCCTACTGCTTTTCAGAGAGGCTGGGATTTCCCTCCCCGTCCCCATGCTTGCACACTGTTTGCACCACAGCCCTTGCCCCCAGAAAAGCAGGAACTTTTCCCAGGGAGCAGCAGCAGTGCATGCGACTCACTGTGGTTGAATTTGCCCCCCAGTGTTTAAACACACCCAGGAGTTTGCTCCATCCTCCTTTATCAGAGGGTGGACCCTGTCCCCCATCCCTCCTGTTTATCTAGCCCCACCCTGGCTCAGTCCTTAAGCTCAGCTGAGGGATGACACAACTACAATCTCCCAGGGTCAGTGACCATGCACCCCCTGCAAATCTCTCCCTCTCTCTCCTGCCTGTCCAAACCAAACAGAAACCGAGACAGCCACCGTGCATTGTGTTGTGTGGGGGAACAGGGCCATCACCGTCCATGCCTGCTTCAATCAAGTCTAGCTGCGGTCAGATAGCATTACAATCCCTCCATGCACCGCCTGTGAAAAGCCTCCGCTCATAAAGGGCTCAGCTTGTCACGTCTGCTGGAAACTTCTGTTCACGATAGGAAGCGTGGTCCCTCCTACATGAAGCCTGTGGGCTGTGCAGGGCCGCAAGATCCTTTCAATAAAAAAAGAAAAGGGGAGGGTAAAAATAAATGACAGTGGTGTGACCAAAACTTCCTGAAAGACTGGAGCACCTGAGCAAGGAAAGGGAAATCCTCAGGGCAGCTCTGAGCGACACGGCTATGAAATCACCTTTTCCTCGAGCAAGGCATTTGCTTTCTGCAGCCACAGGCCTAATCCAAAGCAACCAGGACTTCAATCCACTGTTCTGAGCTCGTAGCCTCTCTCCAACCTCTTTTGCCCGCAGACCCCACAGCACCTTACAAACATGAATGAATCCTTGCAACTCCGGGAACCATCCCTGCTGTACAGACGTACAGACTGAAGGGGTTTACCACAAGTCACAGGGCTGCTCCGGGGCAGAGGCGAGAACAGAGCCCAGCCTCTGCTCTCAATGCTGCCAAAATCATGCACCGCTAGGTACAAAATCCACTGGCACTTGCTCTTGCAACCCCAGTCACCTGTGCGTGGGACGGACATGGTGATGTTACAGGGCAGCAGCATTGGCAGGAGGAGCTGAAATCCTAACAACCTTTCCATACAAACCCGGGGGGAGAACAGTTCAAAAAAAGTTTTGCTGCCAAGTTGTCTCTCAGATATTGCTGGCTCTTTAAAGCCAACTAGCCATGAGGGAAAAAAATAGGAAAGGTCTTGAAAAATCCTCAGTTTAGGGTTACCCTAGTCGGCCCAAAGGCATCCCAAAGCCTCCAGCATACTAAGCAAAGACTAGACAGTCTCAGCCAGTGGTTTTCAACCAGTGGTCCACGGATCCACAGAGATCCACCAAAGATGTGTAAAATCAATCTAAAGTAGGTGAATGCCCACACTTCCAATTCAAAGGGGTCCACACCTCCATTCAAAATGTTTTAGGGGTCCTCAGATAGAAAAGGGTTGAACACCACTGGTCTAAGCCATAGGTCCAGGTGGCAGGAGGGCTAAGTCTTATTCCTTGCTTACGCACAGACCCTCCGTCTGATTTTGAGCAACAAAAAATCTCTGTGCCTCAGTTTTCTGTCCAGAAAATGGGGATAATAACCTCACTTTGCCTTGCAGGGACTGTAGTGAGGCTTCAATCATTCATAAAGTGCTTTGCGATCCTCCAAGAGAAAATGATATCAAAGTGCACAACGCTGATTTACAGGGCTTGTATATGAACACAAAGGGAGATGGTATGTTCACAAGGGAATGGCCACCAGCTGTTGAGCAAATGGGGAAATTTAAAGGGGGGAAAAAAGAGGCTGAAGTGAATTTGAGAAATGTATTTCCAGTTCAGCAAAAGCTGACCCGGTAACTCATTTTGGGGCCTGCTGCTTTACGCTTCGTTTCCCTTTCCTGTGCTCCCTACTTTCTTGTTGCTGTTTCCAGTGCAGTATTTGTGGTTGATGTTGCAAGAGGCTTATCTGCAACACAAAAATGCTCCTGCTGTCTACCACCTTGAGGAGTCAATCAGTGACAAATTTAGCATGAGAATGGCACCAGGATTGCCTATGGAGCCTTTCTTTGCATCTGAAACTGCAGATCTCCACTTACCTGCCCAAGTAAAAGGGAGCTTTGGAGATGCAAGAATTGGGACCCCAACAAGGGGTTTTATATCAATGGGTGCAAGACACTTAAAACAGAATGACTAATGCATACTCCCAGTGCTGCCAGCTTCTCATATGCAAGATGCTCCTGTCTACATACCAGTCCCACCGGCCTACAGCTCTCTCTCCAGGTCAGCTTTGTCTTCCCCAGTGATCAAAGCCTGACCCAGGTCCCACATAAATCCAAATGGACCGGTGCTGTCTGAAACACTGGAGCTGCACCTTAGACATGGGGAATAGCTCCCACTTCAAACATGCCAGCCTCCCATGAGGTGTGCAGGCTGAGTTTCCTGTTGATTGTTCAAACAGGATGTTATGAGCCTTGTACTTTGATTTAACCTCTTCTCCTTGGCCGGATCACTCCCAGCTTCCCAAGGAACCCATTTGCTGCATGAGAAATGACTGAATGATACGGCACAGGCTTCCCATGCCTCTCTCTCCCCATCACATACACACCACTTGCTTACAAAGTTCTGCGATTAACTCTCTTGTGAGTAATCCCCATGCTAAGGCTGCACCGCTACATTACAATGCTTGCCTTGTAAGCCAAGATCCTCTAGAAAGTTGCCTCTCTGTCACCGGTGGAAGTCATCTGGGTCTGGGTGGGGTTGGGAGGCAGCAGTCTGCTGCAAACATTTAACTCATAGCTGTTAAAATTTAGCATAAGGGAGACACTTTTTTTTAAATGGTTTATTCATATATTCTTTGGCCTGAAAGAACCACTAGTCTGACCTCCCGTGCACCAAAGCCCAGCAGAATGCCCTGAATAAATTCTGGCAAAGTCCTTTGAGCAGATGTGATCTCATTTATTTGACCAACTAAATAGTTGGAAAAAGTTCTTTGCAAGCTTTCACGTTTCGTCTTTGTGCACCGAAGCTTGCGAAGTTGGTCTCAGTCTAATAAAAGATATCACACACTACTCAGCTGGTCCGATAAAAAAGATCACATCTACCCACAGAGCCTGGCCTGCCCATGTCCTTAGACCAACAACCAACACCCCTGAATAAATTCTTGTTCGCATCCTACAAGAGCCTCCCCTCTTGACTTTCAAACTGCTGCTATTCAGAAACCATCAGAGCCCTCAGGAAATGGCTCCAATTGTTTAATTACTGACACCCCTAACTGGACCTTTTTCCTCGGTTGTTTTAAGGTGAAGGTGCTTTACATATTTAGGATCCCCATCCTGCAAACATTTCCACTTACTGCTGTTGTCAAATATAAAAATACACATTTTTTTTTGCAATTTCTCAGCTGGTCTAATGGAAGGTATCATCTCTGAACCAAGAGGTCCAGATGTTTGCACTGCTGTTGTCAACACCCCCATGCAGGGGAGGTGCAGCCTCCCTGAGTTCAAGTTGTATTAAAAATCTTGTAATCCTCAGTCAAGGCCTCCTTTAGCTCCTCATTGTTGCTGGTACTTGCCTGATTAATTCATTGCTTTCTCCATCCATTTGGGATATTGTCAGGGTGAAAGGCATGATAAAACTTCCTATGCTCTCCTTTGCAATGGAAAGTGACAGTAATAAAGCAGAAAGCACCATGGGCTGCAGCAGTTTCACTGCTCACAAAGGGTTTCCAAGCTCTCCACTCAGGCAGCCAATCACAAACATTAAGATCAAATGGATCTGATATGGTGACAGTGAAATCACTTTTGGAAGGCCTATTTTCCTGCTGTTAGAAAGTTGCAAAGTGGCAGCTTAAGGCCCCATTTAGGTATTTAAGCAGCCCCATTGTCTGTACCAGAAACACTACACAGATGTAAAAGTATCACTCCTCCAGCTGCCCCCTGCCCCGCACCACTGCAACCCGAGTTGGGCACGGATTTCCAAAGGCCAGGAGTAAAGTGTTGGTGAAATCCTGGGCGAGGTGAAAACCTGCCCAACTCTGCACCTGGCCCATGTGAAGGAGCCGGTTGGCAGAAACTACATCCCAAGCAGCAGCAAGACAGACCATGGCTGAGTTATCACCTCCAAAGCGTAGTCTGCAAGGCAGAAAATAAAAATGACTGTTTGGCTTGTGACATGCTTTTACCGAACTCAAATCCTGTCTCCAGAAAGACAAGCGACAAAGCGCACCGGAGGTCGTCTTAGGCCCCAAACCTTCATGCCCTTGGCCACCCGGGGGGCTTCGTCCACAGGCGTCGCATTAAAGACACCCAGGTATTTCCAGGAACAAGGCCTCAGCGAGGGAAATGCGCCGCCATGCAAAGACAACGTGTTGCTGAAGTCCCAGCTTTTTGGTTTTTGGGTGGAAGGTCACTAACTAAGGGTCAAGAAAAAAAAGCTTTCCCCAGCCCAAGCATTGCTACCGAGGGCTCCGTGGTGCTACAGACAGGAGCAGAGCGAGATTTATGTCGCCCCTGAACTCACAAAATCACTTGAAAGAAACTGAGGCGGGGCAGAAATCCCCGGCAAGGCCCTGCCCCCGCGCGGGCCCGGGCGCCCCACAAAGCCGGACCGGCCGGCGGGAGCCGAAAGGGCGGGGCGGGG
>NW_017729009.1:9930405-9939653 GCF_001723915.1 Gavialis gangeticus
CCAGCGCCAATAACCTTCCTCCGGTTAAAAAAAACCAACCCACCCCAACTTCCGGGTTAAAAAAGGCCCCCCCAACTCCCCTTTTCCCGGGGGTGACGCCGAAACGCCGCTGCGCGGGGGGGCGGGGGCAGAGGGGCCGAGCCCCCGGGGTGCGCGGCCGTCGCCCCTCCCGCGCCGGCGGCAGTTTGCTGGAAGCATCGCCCCGCCCCCGGGTGCTCTGACAGGAGAGAGCGGCTCCACCACAGGACTCCTGTCCTCTCTGTCCCGGCCGCGCCTCGTTTAGTCACGGGATTTGGGGTTACTTGTTTTTTAACCCGAAAATTAGGGATTTTTTTTTTAAATGAGAACAAACCAGGATCCCTGCGGATCGCTCTCAGCAGGCTCCCCTGGCGCTGCCCGCCACGCCCCGCGGCTTGGCAGAAACCGGGACCAACCGTCAGGATGGAGCAGCCTCCGTGGGCAGCTCTTCGCCGCCGCGGTTCAGAGTAACGTTTTGCAGTGGAAAGCAGGCCCCCCGCTGCGGTGCGCCCAGGGGCCTGGGGGATAACAGACCCCGCGGCCATTGTCCTGCAATGAGTGCAGTGACCCTGGTCCCCAAAGTGGGACGGCAGCTAATCCTAGCCCTGGGTGCTGCCAGCAGCCAGCCAGGAGCACGTTCTTGAATGCAGAACCCCTAAAAGCAGCAGGGCCCAAGCATGGGTTACAGTCAAGTGAAGGGGGCAACGGAAGATGCTTGCCTGTAGTATCTGGGGGCACCCGAACCCCGAGGCCTCCAGGCTTGGGCCTGCCCGTAGGATGCCTGCCAATGGATTTGGGAGCATCTGAAGCCCCAGGTGATCGGTGTGGGATGGAGGATGCTCGCGGGTTGTATTGAGTTCTTCCTGTTCAGTCGATCTGGTTTTTGGAACGATTCAGCTCTGCTCACTCGATATGATTTGGAGCACTAAATATATTACAAAAAAATAAGTAAAAAAAAGTCAGGACCCAAACCTGACTGAAGGCTCTCGCCCGGCGGGGAAGTGGCGTATGGTCAAGCCAGCCTGTGCTGCACCGCCGAGGGGAAAGGCAGGTGGGCAGTGGGTGCGGGGAGAGGGATGTTGCAGCCACACTGTCCCATTTCTTTCAGCAATTCTCGGCGCTGACCGAAGTGCTCTTCCGCTTCTTGACGGAGCCCAAGGAGGTAAGGCCCCCATGGCAGGTGTGAGCAAAGAGTTTGCCTCCAGACTTCTGGAGAAAAGAGCCCAGAGATGAGGCTGTGTCTGCTCTTCTCCTTTTCCAGGTGGAAAGGTTTCTGACTCAGCTCTCGGAATTTGCTGCCATGAACAAAATCAGCCTGGGGCCTCTGAAAAATATTGTCAAAAGTCTCCTCTTGGTGCCGAACGGTGAGTACTCTGGGCAGGACCGAGCGGGCAGGCAGGAGCGTTGACTCCTGGCCTGAACTTGAAACCTGCACCAATGTGTCTGCAACCGTCCTGAGCCGCCTGGAGCCCTAAACTGTTCAGCCACAGGGCTGGAGCCCCTGTTACTACACGAACGGTTTGCAATTCAGAATGAAAAAGGGATTTTCCACAATACCTAAGCCAGGTTCTGCAGAGTGGGGGTCTGTAGCCTCTTAGATCTTACACATACGAATCCTGCTGCTTTAGTAAGAGTGATGGGGGTAAAGCCCATGGAACCCCCAGGTGGGAACCCATGGACTGGTTTAAAATTGGCTGCACCAATTTAACTTTGCATTTGCAATTTGCACCGTTGGTTAAATGAATGCAGCAGTGTTGAGAGCAGGTCCCCATAGGAGCTCCCATCCTGATGAGTCGGCATTGCACTTTGCGGCAGGAAGATGTGCTCCCCCAGACAGAGACAATTCAAGCCCTATTAGAGCGTGCAGGACATGGGAATGCTTCAAAGCCTGTCTGTGCAGCTGCCTTTGAAAGGGAAGTTTCAGTTTATTGTGCGAGCAGCTCGCCAGTCTCAAAGTGGGACCAGAAAAGCCCACGGCAGCCACTAGTCTGACTGCCTGCATTTTACTAGCTTGCCCCGCATGGCATTCCTGCTGCCAGCACCTCGGCCTGGATGTGGTCGTTGTGGCCAGGCCTCGCCCACATCCATTGGGAATCCATCCTGCCACCCATTGCTCTTGCTGGTACCTTCCCATCTCAGCTCTCTCTGAAGCTCCCACATAGCTGGGTCTAAGTGGAAATTTTCTTCCAGTGTTTGCCCTGAACTTTCCTTCTGTAGCTTCAGGCCATTTCTCCCCGTCCCAGGAAAGTAATGAAAGGTTTCCTTCCTCCTTTTACTCCAAGGTATTTACAGTCTGGAATCGCAACCGGGCAGGAAGCTCCTCCTGTCTAGCGCACACACATTTAGCAATCTAGTGCCTTAACATTCACTCCTTGTACCATTTGTGTCAGGGCTAGGATGCCCCGGACATTACCTACCACCGTCTGTCCCGACGAGTGCTTAGTGAAGCAGTCTACAAAGCCAGGCAGGGGCAACAGCAGCGTTTCTGACTTTTCCAGGACTCTTGGTCTTGGCTTTGGAGAACGGGAGCCTTGTAAAACTGCGCCGTGCTCCCTGCTCCCCGAGAACAAAGCAGGCAGGCGCAGCGGGGGGAACGTTATGTGCACACGTTCACGCCTGCAATCCAAAACACAGCAGGTAGGTCAAATTAGTAGCCTGCTGGCCTTAGCAGTTTTCCTTTAACAAGCAACGCTTCTATAGGGGAGAAATCGCAGTAACTTCAAAACAGAGCTGCTGCTGGTGCTGCTATTACCATGGAGACCAACACGGCAGCCTCATCTCTCTTGTGCCCTTGTACCCTACTGCCTTTTAAAGCATTGGCATCTACAAAGCTAGTGCAAAGCAACACCGGCATGTCTTGCTCCGGGGAATAGCGCTGTGCAGTGAATCGCACAGAAAAGAGGTCCCCGTTCCCGAATCTGCATCCCGGTATTTGTTTGGCTCCACGCAGCAATGCTGTGTTTCAGTTCAAGTGATTTCCTCCTCCTGCCATGTTTGTTCTAGGTGCCCTGAAGAGGAACCTGTCATCTGAACAAGTCAGGGCGGACTTCATTGCTCTGGGTAGGTCACTCAAAATCTACCAAAATATTAAATATTTAATTCGCTCTGATGTGGTTAAATCTTGTGTGGTTTCTCCCACAGGGCTCAGCGAAGAGAAAGCCAGTTACTTTGCAGAGCAGGTATTAGTAGAATTCCTTTTGTTTCTTAAAAACCTTACTGGGGGAAAAAAGTGTATGACCTTATGGCTTGGTATTTAGTGGTACCAAGGAGTTGGGCTACCTCTTTCTAACCAGCTCAGCCTTCTTAACCTGAGACATCACGAATGCTTTGTCCAAGGGGTGCTTTCACTTGGGCATATGCCCTACTTCGTAGTGTATTTGCACCGTAGGTTGAAGGACTACCGCAGCTCTGCTCCTGCCTTTGCTTGCACCAAACACCGTTACCCAGGCATACAGGCCGTCTTGCTCCAATCTGTTAAACTGGACCCCTGCCAAAGTTTTTAAAAAACACCCAAGTCTCATCTTCAAGTGTCTGGCCATTAGGACTCAGTCATTCCCCCTCTGTTTTCAGTCTTCAGCATTTAAGCTGTCCCTAGATACATACCTGTGCTTTGTGCTGTTGCTGTGGCTCTGCCTAATTTCCAATCTGGGCTGGCACTGCAGGGTCCAGGGTAAGGAGACGTGTTTCTGCATCCATCATTTATGGTCTGGTTTTTGCTCTTGCAGTGGAAGCTGAATTCCCCCACCCTGACAAGCCTGGCTGTTGGGCAAACACTGATGATTAACCAGCTTATAGACATGGAGTGGAAGTTTGGAGGTAATGGATCCCAACACGAGTGGGACGTGGGATGCCGGAATCGAAACCCCGGCAGTTCTCAGCTGTAGTGCTCTTGAAATAATCTCTTTCCCAGCTAAATTAGCCTGCCCAAGCTCAATATGTTCAAACTCTCTCTTTCTACCTCATAGTGACTGCAGGGAGCAGCGAACTGGAAAAGGTGGGAAGTATCTTCTTGCAGGTAAGTTCTTGAGGCACAGGCGTGAAAGCACGTCTTGCATTTCACCACTGGGCGCACACTCTTCAGACCTGAATGTGGGGGTGGAGAGCTGACTTTGGAGGGAGTGGAGGGCACTGGGACCCCCTGGAAACATGCCCTCCGAGCATGGTTTCTGGAGCTTTACCTCTGTGCCCAATTTCTTGAGTATATCCTTCAAATCAAGGGACTGCATTGCTAGGTTGCTTTTGCTGAATGCCCTGTGGGTGTCAGAAGTGGAGCCCCTGGCAGGGAAAGGAGCAATCCAAAACCGTTCAGTCCAATGTCCCATGCGTAAAGTTGGATTTGTCTCCTACAGTAAAGGCTCACCTCATCTCGGCGAATTGGGATTGACACTCGTAGTAGCTTTTATGGAAGAATAGTAAGGAAACATGGCATCTCTACACCAGTCTGGGCTGTCACAAGTGGACTCTGGATGACCTGGTTTTTATGAAGGTGGCATATACCAGCTGCTTTAATTTAAAAAAAATCTCTGATTTTTCTTCCCAGCTGAAACTGGTGGTTAAAAAAGGAAACCAAATAGAGCCCGTGTATGTAGGTGAGTTGCTCGATGTTCAAGGATCATTCAAAATGGGTTCATTTTGCCAGGCCTTTGAAAGGCAGTTCAGCTGCCAGGTCTTTAAAGAGAAGGTCACGTGTATTTATTGAGTCACAACGAGCTGTGGAAGCTGATGCAGCTTCCCAGCAGGGGTCACTGCAGGCGTGCCAGCTCGCAGCTCTTCCAACCCTGACGGGTCCCGGAAGGGAATTATTTAGGAGCTCTGGTTCTTTTGGTAGTCTTCATGTCTGTACATAAGGAAAAATAATATGCACTCTCCAGCTCTGAAAAATCAGAGTCCTGTGCAGCAGTCAGAGTGGCATAGTGCAGGAACAGGAGGGGGGAAGACCAATCCCAGTGTGTCTCTTCACCTTATGCAAATCCCAACCTGCAGTTCTTACTACATTGGTGCAATATTGCAGACAAGCATGTTAAGAGGCAGCTTCTGTTGTTCCCTGCCCAGGTGTGACTGCACCACACTTGGGCATCGCTTTTGCTGTTGGACTTGCAAGCTGAAGCTTCACAATTCCTCTCTTCCTTCCTCAGAGCTGACGCTGCCCCAGTTCTACAGTTTTCTGCATGAGATGGAACGAGTCAAAACCAGTCTGGAGTGTTTTAGTTGAAACCAGATGGGACCGAACTAATAGCACGGCCCGGCGCTTTTGCCCTGTGGGCCAGCACATCCCATCTCACTGCTGCTCTGTAACCTCTTGCTAGATGGGGACTGTGCAGTTTTGTAAGCAAAGCTGTCAAGTCCTTCTGCCCTCAGTTGGAACCAGCCTTAAACCTGTTATAGTTCTGTCCTTCCGAGTCTGAGACCTTTACGGGTACTCGTAGCTGACAGCCAAGCAGACCCGTGCTGCTCTTCTGTCCTAGCCCCTAAGAGAAAGTATTGTCAGAAGTAAATGGAAGTCCGCTTATATAGTGGTAGTATGCAAGCTAGGAAGTAAATAAAAGAGTCTCGTTAAAGTCCTGTTTGGTGTGCATCAATCAAGTGAAGTGGTTGTTTTCAGACTGGCCGGAGTAGAAAAAGGAGAGCCTGACCAAATTCAGCACTTAGCACCATCCCATCCCTCCCACTCCTGCCTCGTTACAGAAAAGTATGAGAAGTCCCCTTACGTCTTGCCCTACAGCCAGTCAGATACATCCTCCTGTGTTTGTGAACGCAGGATCCTAATGAAAAGAGTTCCTGAGTCTGAGGCCAATATGAAATGGGGGTAGAAGCTTCTAACTTGTCCCTAATAGACACGTTTCCCTACAAGCTCCATCACGTTTGGCTTCCGTGCTAGGAAGGTGAGCTCTGGACGTGCAACCAGAGGACTCTGCTCTCAGTTCAAAAGATACCACGTTTACCTGAAGAACCTTATCTGCCTATGTCCTTAGACCAACACGGCTACAGCCAACACCTTACTGCAAGAGGCGGACAAGGCTCATTGGGTAAATGTGATATCTTCTATTAGACCAACTATATAGTTGGAAAAAATTGTTTTCTGCAAGCTTTCAGGCACAAAATGCCCTTCTTCAGGCATAGAGAGAATCTGCTGGTGTTGTGTTCTCCATGGTAGAAAAGAAGCCCATACAACAATATGCCAATAATCTTGTCTGCCTGTGTCCTTAGCCCAGCATGGCTACAACCCACACTCCTTACAAGGTACTCTTGTTCAAACACAAGGTGGGGAGAAGAGGTCTCTGCTCAGTTCTCCAGTCAAAAGCACACGCAACAGGAGGAGCAAATGCGCACAGATATGTAGGAATAAGATCTTTGCTAACTCAAGCCAATATGCAAAATCATTTACTGTCCTGCAGTATGCAGCCAGTTCTTAATGACCAGTCTCAGTAAAAACCAAGCTCGCCATCCTCCTTGTGTAGACAGCTTCCCTTCCAAATTAAAGTTTCCATGCTCCCACACCGTTCAGCCGCACACAAATAGATCATAAAGAAACAACACAACTTCCCACAAGTTGCCCTCTGTGCTGGGCTGGTCTTGCAGGATGTTTTCAGGCTGGGAAAGTGGAGTTTTCCCTTTTGCCTTTTTACAGCTAGGACCAATGGCCAAGAGCCACATCATGCGTCTGGAAGGTAATGTGAGGAAGGGCCTTGAAAGGCCTCCATTTGTCCCAGGGTCAGTATTGGCATTTTTCTCTCCTCTGCATCATTCCAGTTCAAGGGCTTCATGTTTTGTCACCTCATGGCAAGCAAAAACAAAAGACTCCTTTGAAGTAAAACCCTTCCAGCAAAACAGTGCTCCTTCTTTAGGGACCAGGCATGCACACAGCTTGCTGAATTCATAGCATCAGCTCCTCCACCTCACCTGCTCAAGCAGCTCTTGCCCCGTGATTGGTCCCCCCCCAGACGAACACCCGCAGGTTTCCCCTCCCAAGCCCACCTTGGAGACGGAGTCGAAGTGCAGTTCTGTGACTGTGGGGCATTTCTGCCTTATGTTCTCAGCTGCCTGGCCTGTGATTTCTGCCAGCCCTACTGTTGCCAGGATGCTGCGCTGGACCACATCCAGGGGCATTAGAAGGTGGACTATAATGACGTCCTACAAGATGCCGCTATCAACAGCAAGCCAGCATCCAGGCACTGACCTCTTCCCTCTCCCCACCGTTAAGTTCAAGTTTCTCCAGGCTGATGAGTGCGGAGGCTGGCCGACCCCAGGCCACCCTCAAGGCACCACTACACCTGCCGTGCTTCCCCAGCACAACGCAGCCTTTGTGCGCCGGCGGAGGCTGCTGGCATCTTGGTTGTGTCTTCTTCCTCCCAGGCGTTTGACCATGGGTGACAGAAGTGGTCGGTGCCACTTCGAAACCCCTGCAGGTTGGAGAGAAACCCTTTGCGTAGACATGGGGTGTTTATGAGGGCAGAGCCCAGAGGAGCCTTAGCTGCAGTGGATTAAAAATGGAGCTGCAGCTCTCCAGCCCGGGGACCAGACCAGGCCTCCAGCACGCACGATTGCACGAAGCTGGGAGACGACGCCGGCCTTAGCACGTGGCACGGCGAATCTCACCCCAGCTCTCAGCCCTGCCACAGGGGAGACGCAAGCAGCCCCTTTGCCCCGATCCCAGAGTGTTCGGAGTCAAGGATGTTTTATTCCTCAACACCTTTGCTCCAAGCGTTAGGGGGCAAGTCACGTGCCAACGCTGGATGCTGCGGCTATAGAAAGAGCGCTGTCCCCACGGCTCAATGCAGCAGCCCGGGGCAGGGGGTGGGGGAGACGCTGCGTCCAGGCCCGTGTGTCAGGTTTATGAATGATTTCCTGACAGGTACAAAGGCTGACTCAGCTGGCCTCCCGTTGTGTGCGGTGCAGGGCTGGCTTTTCCGGCTGCCACTCAAGCCCACTGAGCCGAGAGCTAATCTCCCCAGGACACCAGGCTCAGGGGGAAACCGGGGCCTCTTCCAGCTGGGGGCGAGAGCTAACCGTACGGCTCCGGCGGTTTGGGGGCCCCTACGGCTTTCTCAACCCGTTTCCTTCAGAGGCGGCTGCCGCCCTCGCTCACCCGCCTGCCCCCGCCCACTGCTGTGTTTTTCACCGCGCCGAGGCGGACGGTTATGCTGCGCTCTCATGGCTGCAAGGGCAAGGGCATGGGGCCGGCGGGGCAGTGCCCTGCTCAACGCCCTCCCGGGACTGCGGCTGGTACAGCATCGTTGCCTGCAGCACCTGCCTTCCTCCCCCGAGCCAGGCACGTCTGCAAGCAGAGCTAACGCAGCCCCAGGCCTCCGAGCCCTTCAGGTCCAGTTCAGGCTCAGCATCCAGCATTGAGCCTTTCCCAGATTCCTAGGGCTCTCCCATGTCCTTCATGGCTGCATTTTCCCCTGGGCCCAGGAAAAAGCAGCAAGAGGTGATGCACAAGCCAAGCAGGCAGAGCCACCTGCACGGGAATGAATTGCAGCCAGCGGAGGTGCATTGACCCCCTGTAGCTGGCTGCATTTTGGAGAGCTGGGTGCTGGCTGGGTCCCGGGCTCAGACAGATTTAGGATCTGGTTTCTTCTCACCCTGAGCTGCAGGGGAGGGGGCTGCACTTCCCCGAGACAGTCTGTCGCTTCAGGTGTTGGCGAGATTCACTCCTTGCCTTTGCAACCCCTAACAATAGATGGAGCAGGGAGGGTGCAGCTAGCAGGGTCTGTCCCTTGCAGGCAGGGAGAAGGGAGCAGCTCTTGCCAGACGGACGCAGGCCCCGCTTCCAGCAGAGTCCCAGGCAGGAGGGGAAGGAAGTGGGAGCGCTCCCAGCTCTGCCGGGGGTTTGCCATGCGACCTTGAGTGAGTCACGCACAAGGGGATAGTCCAGAGCAGAGCTCCTGGCTAACCTCCCCCCTCCCTGCCCCACTATTGTGCGCAGGAGCAGCTGGATGCCAGGGGCCTTTAATCGAGACCTCAGTTTCCTGATCTGTAAAACAGGGTTGATAATAATGACACGGATAATAATGCATCCATGCCGGCCAAGCCAGGGGCTGCAAAGTGCTCGTGCACCCAGGGGGGTCGTCAGAGCTGAGACCCCAGACGAGCTGTACGCGGGAAAGTCGCCGTGCATCCTTCCCACCCGAGAGCGGGCGAGGCCTGCACATCCCACGGGAGACTTGAAACAGGGCACGTGAAATCAACCTGGCCCGAGGACATGGAGGGGCTGAGTTGGCTCCCCAAGC
>NW_017729009.1:9944653-9944971 GCF_001723915.1 Gavialis gangeticus
AGAGCTGAGACCCCAGACGAGCTGTACGCGGGAAAGTCGCCGTGCATCCTTCCCACCCGAGAGCGGGCGAGGCCTGCACATCCCACGGGAGACTTGAAACAGGGCACGTGAAATCAACCTGGCCCGAGGACATGGAGGGGCTGAGTTGGCTCCTCAAGCCTGGGCCAAGCCAGGCGATGAAAGCAAGCCGCCTCCTGTTCTCTGCTCTCCCCTGTGCTCCTTCACTGCCCTCCACACCCTGCTCTGCATCCTCTCCTCCTGCCCGGAGCCCTTGCCGGGCACCACCCCCTCCATTTCGGTGAAGCCTTCCTAGTCTGC
>NW_017729009.1:9949971-9952989 GCF_001723915.1 Gavialis gangeticus
TGCCGGGCACCACCCCCTCCATTTCGGTGAAGCCTTCCTAGCCTGACGATCCACCCTCTGTACCCCACATGCCCTGCGCGCTTGCTCCTGGCACCCCGGCAGCTAACGCTACGTGCCTGCACTGCTTTACATGCTCTTGGAAGCATGGAGCAGAAAAACAGCACATCACATTGCCACCCAGACACAGGCAGGGGTTAGGGTTAGGGTTAGGGTTAGGGTTAGGGTTAGGGTTAGGGTTGGAGGGGGGCCCATGGGCCAGAGGACCAGAGGGAAAAGTGCGCTTCACCCGGGGAGCAAATTCCTCAGAAGTGCAGAGGACGCGCGGCGAGCACGCCAGGCCCCAGCGCTGGATGGGGCAGCAGGAGGCCATCACTGCCTGCCTCACTAATTGATGCAAATGACATCTGCTGAAGTCTGTGGGCTGGCGGGGACATTAAAAAAAGATGGGGTGGGAATCCATGCAGGGGCTCGGGAGCGCGGGGCTGCTGCTTATCTGCACTTTCCCGAGCCAGGAGAGGAACAGACAGCAGCCGGCCGGCTCCGGGACTGGTAAAGCACCCGGCAGAAGAGAGGCCCAGCGCTTTGCACCACACCTCTGCGGTCCGTTAAGTATGGGGATAAAGCAGGCTATCGCCAAGCCCATCTGGAAGGAATGCAGCCATCCCCGACGGGGCCAGCTGATACGCGGCAGATACGCGGCAGCTCGGCCTCGGAGGCTTATCTCCTGTTCCTAATTACACGGGGTCCCGTGGCCCGGACTGTGGTGCGGAGCCATAACTCAGCCCAGGGTCGCTCACAAGGCCTGGGGAGGAGGGCTGGAGCCGGCTGGGCCGCCGGGCTCCGCTCTGATCCCCGCTGCCGGCTTTTTGTGGGACCATGGGCGACTGCTGCACTTCCCTCTGGCCCGGGTGCCTGGCCTACGAAGTGGAAGCGATGACGATCCCCCTCCCCGCTCAGACGTCCCAGCAACACTCGCGCCAGACGTGCTCAGCCATGTGCCCCAGGTGCCCGCCCCGGGCCAGCAGTCTTTGTCTGGATCTCTCCCCAAATCCCATTTGGCAAGCAGCCCGCTGTCCCAACCCTGGCCCTGCTTCAGTCTTTCCCGCGTCCAGCCATCCATCTCTGCAGCACCCCCATCCACCCTTCGGCTTGCTCTGAAAGCAGCCGGAGAGCTGACCCCCGACTCCCGGCTCTGCAGAGACTGGTGCTTTGGTTTAGCCATGGGGCCGTATAGACCTCGGCCAAAGGCAGAAGGGAAACCCCTGGAAATCAGAGGGCCCCGGGAAGACACGTGTGGCGTCCCTCCTTAAACCTCTGCCCTCTCAACGCGCGCCCTGTCCGCAGACCATTCTGCCGCCCCCGTCTCTCCCCAGCGAAATACGAGGCACAAAATGCAGCCCGCACGTGCAAACGCGCTGAAGAACGCCACGGGCTTTCCCTAGGAAGGAGCAAGTGCGGAGGGGAGCGGCTGGGCGCAGGACCTCTGGCTCACAAGAGGTCGCGGGGCGGAAACGCTTCCCGGTGGAGTGGATGCACCCGTATCTGTACATCGCGCCTGTCTCGCTGAACAGACAGGCGGTCTGCTGAGCTAATCTAATCGGCGTGTTTGCTTTTCTCCATTCCCCGTTTCCAGGCTGTGTATCCACTCCCTAAAATTGCCTCCATCGCCCTGGCCCCAAAACTCCTTCCGTCAGCAAAACCTGAATGGATTTTTATTCCTGCTGCGGTCAGCCTCCCGTGTCATTGCTGTCGCACCGGCCGCGAGGGGTCTGGCCAGCCGCAGGGGCAGCACAGCCCGCGGGCACTTGGCAAAGCCACGAGACGCCGAGACTGAGCCACCGTCCGCCTAGCCAGCAAGTGTCCCCAGACGTCAAGGTGAACGCAGCTGGGGATTTGTGGATCTGTAAGCGGGTTAAGCAGATCTTGGGGCGTCCGTGCTGGTGCGGGCATGCCTTGCTTTGAAAGACTTGCATGGGAATTCCCGACCTGGCGGCATGTTTGTGGTGGGGAAAAAGGGGTCTCAGACCTTGGAGCTGTGTGGGGAGAAGGCCAGGGCTCTGGGACATGACTTGTGGTCTGTCTTGAGTCATTATAAGAAAGGAAAAAACAGCCAGAAGTCAGCTCTGGTCCTGGGAGAGGGAAGGGCAGGAATGGTCATGGAGGTGGCAGAGAAAGCTCAACGTCCAGGAGGCACCCGGCGAGGCCGCGGGCCGGATGCAGGGGAGGGCGGGAGTCCACGTGGGGGAGGCCAAATGCTTGCGAACGAGGCAGCAGCATTTTCAGTCCAGACAAACCGGAGCTTGCAACTCCGCTCTGAGCCCTGCAAGCCCCAGCTGGTGCCCTGCCCGGCTGGCCGTGGAAGGCACAAAAGCAAAACTGGAAGTGGCTCAGGGCTGTCCACATGCTTTGCACCCGCTGAGGAGGAGACTCGAGCTCCCAGGGGCCCTACCGGGCGGTCAGCAGGTATGCGTCTGGAGACCTGGCCCTGCATCGCTAGCATCCAGCCTCCCCTTGTGCACACGCCAGGCCCCCTCGTGCTGCGCGTTAGGTGTGAGCTTCGAGCCAGGCTAGAAATAGGCAGTTACGGCGCAGAAAGACACATCTCAGGCGGGGTCTGCTTAGGGTCGTGGCAGCACGGGTCCAGACTCCCCACCATGACAGAGCCTGGATGATTCATAGATTCATAGATTAAGGGTCGGAAGGGACCTAGTAGATCTTCTAGCCCGACCCCCCGCCAGGGCGGGAGAACAACAAAACCCCAAAACGAGAAACAGGACTCAAATGAGTCCAGCCAGGTAGGCATCCAGCCTCTTCTTAAAGACCCCCAGGGTAGGGGCCAGCACCACTTCCCTTGGAAGTTGGTTCCAGCTCCTAGCCGCCCTAACTGTGAAGTAGTTTTTGCGGATGTCCAATCTATACCTCCTCTCCATCAACTTGTGCCCATTACTCCTTGTTATGCCAGCGGGCGCTAGGGGAAACAGCGTCTCCCCCAAACCCTTCTGGTCCCCCCTAGTGAGT
>NW_017729009.1:9953156-9962238 GCF_001723915.1 Gavialis gangeticus
GATCTTCTCAAAGAGTTTCCCCAGGATTGAGGTAAGACTGACGGGCCTATAGTTGCCCGGGTCCTCCCTCTTCCCCTTCTTGAAGATGGGGACCACATTTGCTACCTTCCAATCATCTGGCACCTGGCCCAAGCACCACGATCGCTCATAGAGCCGTGCCAGGGGCCCTGCAATAACCCCAGCCAGCTCCCTCAACACCCTGGGGTGGAGAGCATCCGGACCCGCTGACTTGAACGCATCCAGCCCCTCCAGAAGATGGATGGAGAAGCCCCAAGCCATGGCCCAGGGAAGATGGCAAATGAAACCCTTAACCCCAGGCCAAAACCACTTGTCAGCCCCAGCATAGGGTCACGCAGAAGCAACAGCTGCGCGGTGGACGTGACTGTGCGTTCACGGCGGCAAGGAGCAGACCCATGCCTTGCAAGGACAACTTTGCAAAGGTTGGAGACAGCAAGGCATGACAGAGCTGGGCCAGACGGCCCTGCCGCGACTGCAGTACAGGAAGGCGCTTGCTTTGCTGTCCAGAGCACGGGCTTCTTCGGAGAGATGCTGGGCTGGCTGCACGCGAGGCAAGTGCCATGGCACTGTTTGCACCACCCCACGGCGGCTGGGCTGGACACGCTCCCAGGAAAAGGCACGCGCTTTTGAATGAGGAACCTAAAGCAGCCAGGGGCCTTTCCTCCTGCGGCAGAGAGCTACCGGGGTTGCCAACTGCCCTGGAGCGCCGGGTTAGCCTATGGGGACTGGCAATAGACTGGCTGGCTCTGTTCCTCCATGACGGAGACATGCTGGAAGCCATCGTGATTCCTAGGAAATTCAGGTCGATGCTTAGATTTCAAGTCCCCCATGTCTGGGGCACCCCAGCCCAGGATTTCTGTTCAGAGCCTTCCCTGAATAGCAATGAACTGAGACGATATTCACTTAGACGCATCCCCCCAACACACACCAGAGCACCACACAAAACCCCGGGAAGCCCCAGCGCCCCAGGAGAGACCCTCATGCACCATCCTTCCTGCGGCACTTCCCACACCAAGGCCAGAGATGCCGGAGCGGGGCAGCCGCGGAGCAGCTCAGCCTTCCCCTGGTGCCCGTCGTGGCTCCGCTTTCCCAAGCCGTGAATCCCGCGGGGTTTTTAAGTGGAATTTAAGGTCTCCTATAAGTTTATGGCATCAGGGATGAGCACATGCAACCCTTCTCTTTGGGCTGGAAAGCTCCATAGATCATGCAGCAGCCCGAGACGCTCGTCGCCATTTCCTCGCGCTCTCTCTGCAGCTCAGACCGCTCCCAGGAGCTCGGCTTCAAATGCACTGTGGGCTCACTAACAAGGTTATCCTGGCACCAGGCCATCTGATTTAGTAGCCACAAGAAGAGCAGAAGGGCATTAACTCCCACGCAGCCAGCGCTCTCCTTACAAGAAACAAGAGCACCCTGCTTTGTCCCGGGCACCTCAGGGCTGGAGGTCCGGCTGCTGGGCAGTGATGGCCTGGCAGCCCCACACACACAGCCCACCCTTATCTGCAGGCTACACGCAGTGCAGGGAACAGGAGCTCCGGCCTTGGCCTCTTGGCTGAGGCTCACAGATAGCACGAACGGGGCATCCAGCCCTGCCCACCCAGTTAGCAATGGCTTTCGCTCGCCACGCGTCGGGGCGGCATTTCAAAGCAGCGACCTAGAAGGGGCAGCATGCTCCCCTAAATCATCCCGTTCCATGCAATTTTACTGCCAAGATCTGTTCCTCACCAGCCTGTGAGGATGGGAAGTCATAGCTTTGCTCCCATTTTACAGGTGGGAAGACAGGTAACCGGCTGGCCTGCCACCATCATGCCGCAAGGCAACGGCTGAGCTGGGAGCAGGCCCCAGCTCTCGGGGTTTGGCACCTCCGTCAGCAGCGCTGCGGTTCCTCCCTTCTCCCAAGGCAAAGTCCAAGCCTTCCCTGAGCAGGCGCGGGGGCCACGCTCCAAACCCCAGAGCTTCACGTCTGCCGTCACGCCCGACCCGAGGGCTCTCAGACCGTGAGCTCTCGGCGCGCTTGCTGCAGCACGCCCGGCGGTCGCTGCGCCCACCGCCCTCTGTGCAATTGCACGACAGGCCCCTCTGGCAGCCAGGGCCCGGGCCCCTGGAGAAGCCCCCTTCCCAAGCCGGCTGCCTTGCAGTGCGGCCGGCCGGCAGCAGAGGGAGCCGAGGGACCACCGGCTGGGGAGCGTGGCCAGCTGCAGCGCCCGGGCTTGGCAGCTGCCATCTCTGCTGCATCCCCTGGCGCCCAGAACAACGGGCCTCGTCACACCCTCTCCCGCCTGGCTCGGGGTCAGCGGTGCTCGCGCACCAGGCCGCACGGCCAGCGCCAGACACGGGGGGCCCCGGCGCCCGGACCAGCCGGCGTCGCTGCCTAATTGGCCATGCTTCCCTGCCCCAGCACCTGCCCGTGCTTATCCTGCGGGCGCCGCCCACGCCGCTGTCACTGGGATGCGTGCCAGGCTCTGGCGGGGTCCCCTCCTGCCTGTGCTGGAGAGGAAGATGCCACTGCCCTTCCTGCTGCCACATCACAGCGCCTGCATCCATCTTCCGGAGGCCCCGGCAATCCCCCGCTGGGGTTTCGACGGCCCTTCTCCCAGGCTGCCCTGAGGACCAGCCCTAGCCCCCGGCTCAGGAGAGCTGCTCTGTGCTCCTCAGTCACAGCCGATGATCCCCCCCAGGCAAGCCCTGACCCCCCGGCAGCCCTGACCCGTTTGGAGTTGGGCTAGCAAAGAACTCACCCTGGTGCCTTCAAAGCCCCAGCCGGGAGGTCCCGCCACCCATCCAGGGCGCAGCTCCTCCAGCCTCCACCCTGGCCCGGCCACGAACGGCAGCGCGTGGGGGAACGAGCACCAAGGCTGCAGCCTTCCCTTCTCCCACGAGCAGTTTTGAGGCCTGCATGCAAGATGCCAGCTGCAGGCGGGCGGACCTGCTGCCCGGTAGCTCACTCAGCTCTTATTTGGGAGACAATAAAAGGAGCCGGAAGAGCGGCTGCCCCATCCCTGTGTTCAAGCGGCGACTGACCCCGCCAGCTGCATCCCATTCCCCGGCAGGTGAACCCAGACGCGAATGTCTGAGGGGCGAAGCTCTTCCAGCTGACAGCAACCCAGTCTGTGAGCCCATGGAAAACCTTACCGGCTCATCTGGGGCTTCATGAAGGACCCGTCACCGATACCTGACACAGACACTGGTATTTTTAGGTTTTCCCACTACCCCAGAAGCAACTTGTCACCTCCCGCACCTCGGGGCACGGCGGTGGGCTCGGAGGTCTTCCTGAGCCATTGGGCAAATGAAGTACGAGGAAAGGAAAAGCCTACGTGCTTCTGCACAGGCTGCGCCCGCCCTCGCCCTGCCTCGGTTTCCAAATGCCCGCTGGGCGCAGGAGGCAGTTATGGGACACAACTGCTGTTTCCTTTTATTTTTCAGCAACGTGCACGGGTCACAGCGGGGGCCCTGCTTCCTCAGAAGCCCAGGGGTAAAGTTGGCAGGTGTCCTCCGCCACCCCAATCCGGGCGAGAGGGGAGGCGCTAAGACCTGGACCCAGCCGGGGGCTCGCACCCTGCCTTCGTGAAGAGGCCAAGCTGAAAGCCTTGCCCGCCACAACGCCTGCGGGGATCTGGAAGCCAAGCCGGCCCCTTGCTATTGCACAACTCCCATCGTGGAAGCTGTGGAGATGGTGCAAACAGGAGCGGCCCAGGACAAGGACCCCGAGCGTGCGAGGCGCTGGCTGGCCCCCAGCTGCACCCACAGTCCTCCCCGTCCAGGAAGGGGTCCGGCCCCTTTGTGCCTCGACCAGTCGCTGCGTCCAGGAGGCTGACCTGTGCCTCCGGGCCTGCTCCAGGTGCAAGGCGTGCGCAGCCCAGCCCCATCCCCTCCTGCACCCGAGGTTACCTGCCGGGCTGCTTGCCCAGCCTCCTTCTCGCGGCCCAAAACAGCACCTGGCCGGTTCGCCTCGCTGCACGGCTCCTCCACGGCTACTCCCCAGCTGCCCCTGCACAAGTGGCTTGGTTTTTATCCCCCACTTCCTCCCCCAGCAGGTCTCGCGGCAGGGCCCAACACCTGGGAGGCCAGTTGAGAGCCAGGGCTGGAAGGCTGAGCCCCCTGGGCAGCCTTGCTGGGATCCGAGATGTCTCACGTGGGGCTGCCGCCCAGGGAGGGGGCGGCTGGCTTTGCACATACCGCTTCTCTCACAAGAAGGAGCAGAGCCCATTTCAGAAGCAGCGCCCGCACGCTCCCACCCGTTCCCAGAGCTCGTGCATCCGCAACGGCTTCGTCAGCCCCCCCGGAGCAAAACTGGGCTTACGCAGCGCGCTCGAGCACCATGGGCTGTGCAGCGAAGAGCCCCCCGTCCTGGCCCCGCCGCTGTTCAGAGCGAGCTGGACCCTGCCGCAGCCCTGCCCTCCCGTTTCTGCACTGTGCTGGAAACGGCTGCGTGCCCAGGGGCGTGGGGCTCCTGGCCCTGAGCAAAGGAGAGCGGTGCAAGGGTGCCCCAAAGCAGACCCCTCTTTGGCAGGGCTATTGCAGCACCTGCAGAAGCTCCTGGGACTGCAGCAGGGATGCCGGGGCAGCAGAAATACCCAGCGGCTCACAGGCTGGACTAGGGAGGCTTTCCCGAGGTCAAGGCCTGCTGCGGTTGCTAGTGAGCGAAAGCCTTTGTCAACAGGCAGCTGATAAGTCTGGCGTGTGAAAGGGACCTGCCGGCCGGGGAAAGCTCCTGCTAGGCGGGTGCCCCCGCGGCCCTCCTGCCTCAGCCGAGAGGCTGGACACGGAGCAGGCCACGGACAGCAGCCGACGCGCTTCCTGCAAGGAGCCCATTTACACCGAGCCCCGTCCCCGAGGCTGCAAAATGGACCCCCGCCCAGCCCACGCGCAGCCACCAGCGATGCCCGCAGCTCCAAGCCACGTGCACGGTCTCTGTGGCATCCGGGCTGGCATCAGCACGGGCATCGTGTCTGCACCTCTCTCAGCTCCCGGCTGAGACCCTGATGCAGGCGCTGGGGGGCAAGCAGCTCCCTCCCCGCCCCGCTCCCAGGCAGGTGCCTCGCTGGCTTTCCTTTCGCGGGCAGCACGTACACCGAGCCCTTCCCCGCTGCACCGTGCCGGGGGGTTTCTTTCACACGCGAAAGATGCATTGCCCCTTGTCAAAGCCCCGCGGTACAGCCGCCGGAGCAGCTCGGGGCAAGAGAGCAGCTGCCCCCGCACGGGGCTGTGCGAGGGGTTACGGGGTGTACCGGGGCACCGCAACAGCCGCGGCATGGTGTCACCCACAGCAGGGCATTGCAGCCGTGATCCCTCTTGTGCTCGTGCTCCCGCCCCAGCCAGCGCTGTGCGAAGAACACCCCCCAGGATACACTTCGCCAGAATATCACCCCTCCTAACATGAGCGTGTCGCCGCACCTCGCCATGCCCACGCATTGCAGGGTCCTCGGACATCTCGGGGCGAGGGTCTCCAAGCGTCGTCCCCTGCCCCGGTCACGCTCGGGCGGCCGGGAGGAACGCAGCCGCCGGGCAGGAGCTGCGAACAGGCCAGCCCGCAGCCGTGCCAGAAAAAATGCGGCTGGGCCACCCCTGCCTGCTGGACCCATGTCAGACGAGCAAGTCGGGGCCGGTTTGGAGACCAATTTCTCCGCGGCGTGTTGTGACGGGGCCGAGGCGTGCCGGAGGGGGTGGCCCTCGAGCAACCCCAGCCGTGCCCTGAAAACATCCCGGCTCGGGAGAGAAACGCGGCGCCTTCCCGCTGCATCGCTGGCTGCTGCGGGGCCGGTGCCAGGCCGCGCCAGCCCCAGGGGCCGCCGGGCTCTGGGGGCAGCCCTTCTGCCGGCTGACTCGCCCTCCCTAAATCACAAAGCGCTCGCAGGCCTGGCAGCGCGGAGAGGCCCCCCCGGCCGCGCCGCGCCCGGCCGGCGTCGTGGGCAGGGTGAACGAAAGGGGAAGAGAAGAGGAGGGCAACTCCCACTCCTGGGCTGGAAGCAGCTGGGAGCTCCCCCGGCTCACCTCCTGCTTGGATAAACAGTGCCGGCGAGGCACAGCTCGCAGCCCCGTCCGGACAGGGCCCCTCCCCGCACGCAGACCCCAGCTGGGACCCCCGAGCCTGCCCCGGGAGCTCGCCTCGCCCGCCTGCCCGCCCTCTGGGCTCTGGGGACAGAGCAAAGGGGGCTCGGTCCTCACTGAAAGTCCCCGGAAGTCGGAGCGGGCCGCAGGATTCAAGGGGAAGCGGGGGCCCGACCCGTCGGTTTGGAAACCGCCCGTCCTGCCCAGTCCTCCCCCTCGGACCCTCAGCCCCCGCTTCCTCGCCAGGCACTTCCTGCACCAGCAAACGCCCTCTTCCCCCTCTGCCACGGGCCTGTCCTCCAGGGACCCCCGCACCCGCGCGCGTGCCTGCAAGGCCTGGCCTCACGCACGGGGCCCGAGGGTGCAAAGGGAGGCCACGGGCCCAGCACAGCGTGGTCCCTGCGCTGGGCAGGGTGGCGAGGCAAAGGCCTACGGGACCCCCCATTGCATCTCGGGGCGGTGACTTACGGCCCCCAGGGCAATGCGGTTCGGCGGCGCGGGGGGAGCGGGGTTGGACAGCGGCTCCTTTTCCGAGCCGGCGCCCAGCTGCGAGCGCTGCAGCAGCTGGCGGGGGGGTGGATCAGCTGCGCTCGGTGCTTTGGGCTGGTCCCTCCTGCTCCCCGCTCCCCACATCCCCCTGCCACGAGAGCCCCGCAGGGCAGGCGATGCCCCGCTCGGGATCAGCCGTTTGCGGGCCGGCTCGACCGCCTGCCTCGGGGAAGCGCCGGCTGCCGCGGCTCGCCGGGCACGCGGCTCTGCCCTCGGGGCACCCGCAGCCCACGTTTGCCCCCGCCTTCCTGCTCCCGTCGTCCGGGGACGGCATCGAACGCTGCTCGAGTCCACGCCGCGGGGGAGACGGAGCGATCCCCCAGCGCCGTTTCCTGGCGAGACCTGGACGGGGGGGACTGGAGAACCACAAGGCAGGAAGGAGAGAGATGCTTGCAATTATTATCCGGCCAAACCCTTCCAGCATATTGCAGCCATAGCAACAGCAATGGGCTGTCCCAGGCGGAGTCTGCAGTGCAATAAAAGGAGAGAGGGACGCAGGGAAAGAAAGAGCCTTGCCTTGCGCTGGGCAATCTGCTAAGGGGTTGGCACAAGCAAACAGCAACTGGAAGGCACCGGAGCCAATCCCCCGGCTCCCTTTGTAATGCTTTCTGACACAGATTCCCTCGCCATGCCTGACTTTGCAAGTTTGCCCGTCCTCT
The DNA here is from genome assembly GCF_001723915.1 of Gavialis gangeticus. NCBI lineage: Eukaryota > Metazoa > Chordata > Crocodylia > Gavialidae > Gavialis > Gavialis gangeticus. The sequence continues at coordinate 9,960,428 of NW_017729009.1, forward strand.
CCCCTCCGCGCACGGCTTCCTCGCGTGCGACTGAAGGATGCGGGAGAGGAGGGGCCTGCTGCAAATGCTAACGGGGGAAAAAGCGACCCGGTTGCCCCGCACCGGCGGCCAGATCCTCCCGGCCTTGACGCCTGCTCGCAGGAGGAAGGGGAACGAGGCCCGGTCTCAAGGCCGAGCCGGTCTGTTGCAAAGCCGGCGGTTACAAACAGGAGAGCGCCAGGGGACTGCAGCCCGGCGGCGCGCAAACAAATGCTCCAAAGGCAGGAAACCCGCAGTGGAAATGCCCTCCGGCGAGCGGCTCGTGCCGCCCCGCGGCCTGGGACGGGAGCAGGAGCCCGGGCGTCCTTTGAGACGTGCCTAGACCCGAGGAGGGCACTGAAAGGTGCAGGACCGGGCTCTTGCGCCCCATCTTTCAGCAAACAGCCCCCAAGCACGTTGGTTTGAATGGGCAGGGAGCTGCGCACGGGTGCATCGGGCTGAGCCGTTACGTGGTCGGGGAGAGGCGCGTGGGGGCTGCGGGCAGGCCCAGGCGCTGGCCGAGGGAGGTGGGGTCGAGCGCGGGTTTGGGAAGGGGCCGGGACCGCAGGGCTGCTCGCCACGCTGCCCCATCGCCGGAGTCCGTTCGGAGGCCTGCGCGTCCAAGATGCGCGGCACAAAAGCCCTTTGTTTCTCCTCTGGGGAGGCTGCAGAGATGGCTGCTGCCGGGCAAGAGGAAGGAGGGCGCAGTGGTTAGGGCACTAGACCACACGGAAGTCCTTTCTCCTCTGCGGGACCTGGTGCGCATCTCTCCCTGGGTATCTCCGCACAGAAGTGCCTGCACTAGCTTGGGTACCAGACGCAGCATCCTCCCAGCCAGGCTGTTAGCAGCGTGCCGACGTGGCCCTGCTGCTCGTGGTGCCCGAGGTGCCCCTTCGGAGCACGCTCTGGCGCCTACGCCGCGCACCCAGGCCCCGTTCCCGACCCGCATGCGGACAGCCTGGCTGTGAGGATGCACCAAGGGACCGCGGGGCCTGGGCAAGCACCAGAGGAGCAGGTGCAACCCGCTCCAGAGGCAGCCGGGTGGACGGGAAGGGGGCAGGATGAGCAGGGCTTGCTTGGGGCACGAGACAGGAAAGCAGGCACAGGGCAGTCCCCCTTGCTGTCCCTGCGCCCTGCAGCTACCTCCCGGCGGGGATGTCTCCCGGGAAAGGCTGGGCCGGCTCCTCGCCCCAGACAGGCCGCAGCACCTGGCTCGACTCCTCCCATTCCCTGGGAAGCCACAGCCCCTGCATTTCAGCCATGGTTTTGCAGTGACTCACTTGGCCTTTTCCCTATTTCCAGGGGCTAACAGCTCACAGACCAAAGCCGTCCACCCAGAGCTTTTGATCCAGCAAAGCCTCTGCTAGAGTCACGGGAATTGCCAAACTAGCTCAGTGCAGGGGGGCGGGGGGGGGCTGTCCCTCCAGTCCAGAAACCTACCCACAGCCAGCTGCTTGCAACCCAAATGTGCCTGGGCCTGCTCTCAGGCAGCCGTGCCCCCAAGGGGAAACGCTAATTTCTTCCCAACGCCGCATTCGTAACCGTAAGAAGACTGTCCAGGCCACGGCTCCTTCATCTGACAGTCTCCACGCTCCCAACCGCGCCTCCAGGCTTGGCGGCCCCGTGGCTCGCTGCCCGAGTCCAAGGGGCAGCCTGCTCCGAGCCACGTGAAGCGACCGGCACCAGCTGCAGCCCCGCGCGTGGAGCCTGGGCAGCCGCTACGCTGCTGCAGGGAAGTCTGGCAGGGCTTTGCTGGCTCTACGGCAGACTTGCTGTGCGGCCTGTGTCCGAAC
>NW_017729009.1:9967238-9977650 GCF_001723915.1 Gavialis gangeticus
CCGCGCGTGGAGCCTGGGCAGCCGCTACGCTGCTGCAGGGAAGTCTGGCAGGGCTTTGCTGGCTCTACGGCAGACTTGCTGTGCGGCCTGTGTCTGAACCTGGGTGCCAGGCACCCCAGACCCGGCGTGGGCACCTTGCTGCGTCACCGGAGGCGTGGAGACCCGGCCGGCACTGCACTCGAAGCAGGGGGCTGAGCTCCCGCTCTGCTTCCCGGGGACCTCGTGTCCGAGTCCAGGGCCTGTCCCCACCCCTCCAAATGCCCCCACGGCGGGGTAGCACAGCGGTGGCTGTGCAGACGCGCCACAGACCAGCACGGACGTTTTCTGGCACGCGGCCTGTCCGACCCCCCCAGGCACCCCTAACTGCTGCACGCGCACTTCTGTGCACACGCGTCCCATCCTCCTTGCGCGGTGGCCCCCGGGGAAGAAGCATCTGGAGCCGCTTTGCTGCCAGCAAGGATGCAGCGAACAGGTGAGAAGGGTAACGCGGCCGCCAGCGTGTTCCTCCACGCCATCCACGTCGCCGTGTTTCAGGAGGCGGCACTATCCCGGGAGATGAGCCAGACCTGCCGCCACGTCGCTCAACCTCTCCGTGCTTCCCCACCCATCAAACGGCGCGTCCCCATTAACGCTCACAGAGGGCTGGGCGGGTGCAAAGCTCTGTCCTAAGCACTCTGCATTGTTGTTTATTACCCGTGTTACGGGCAGGTCGGTGGTCTTGCTCCCATCGCCCCCCGAGACATCTCGGGAGTTAATGACAGGCCACCGCGGAGGGTCCCCCGCTGGGCTGCCCTGCTTCCCGGGCAGGGACTGAGGCAGGTCTGTGTCCATTGTGAGTCCAGCTCCGTTCCCTGACTCACCAACCCACCGCTCGTCGATAAACAGAAAACACGGACAAAGGGGGCATTGACTTGGATGCTGCGAAGCAAATGGCCCAGCAGCACTAGGAAGGGGAATGGCTGCGCCACCCTGCGCGCGGGAGAGGGCAGCAGAAACTGGCAATGCCGGAGCCTGGCTGCAAACCTCGGGCCCAGAGCTGGCTTCCAGGCATCCCAAAGTCCCCGGGGGATCGAATCAAGGGTCCTGGCTTGTTCCTTGCAGGGAACAGGGCTGGCTGCAAATCTGGGGCAGGGTTGTTTTGGGTGCCGGGTCCCCCCGGGAGAGTCTCTCCTCCAAGCACAGGCAGGAATTCCCAAGGCTGTAGCAAGCCACATCCCCGAGGAAGCCTGGCCGGCTGCAAGGGAAGCCTGCTTAGCTCAGCTCGCAGATGCTACTGATCTTCCGAAGCGCTATCGTGGGGGCGTCCGAGCAAGTCCTACCGGGCAGCGGGCTGGCACAGGGGAGCGGCAAAGTGCTGCTCACGTTGCACTGCAACAACCTGGCTGGTGCTGGCAGGATTCCTCGCCCAGGCAATGCACCTGCCAGCACGTCTGCTCGCTGGCGCTGCGCTGAGCTGCTGCTGCAAGCACAGGATTTCAGCCGGTGGGTGCAGGGAGGGAGCTGCGTCTCCTGCCCGGCCCGGCAAAGCACTCCAGGACATGCCTGCCTCCAAGCCTGTCGGGAATGCCACCGGAGAAAATGGCCCTGGCTGAACCCCCGGCTCACACGTGTAGCTGGCCGGGCCAGCCTGTCCCTTCCCTGCCGGGGCCGAGGCCTACGCTTCGCCGGACGCATCCTCAGGATCGGGCCCTAAGGGACCGGCCCGGATGGACATAGGTGCACCAGGCGAAGGAGTGGGACCAGTGGGACCGGGCCGGGGCGTTCCCTGAATGTCATCACCACGCGGCGTCCTGCCCTGCCAGCCAGCAGGCTGGAGTCCTCGGTGCCATCTTACAGCTTCTGTTCTGCGCCGGATTTCCCTGGAGCCCGGCAGCCTCAGCCTCGTTAATTATGCAAATGAAAAGGTGTTGCAGACATGCCATCCCCAGGCAGGATCCCGGTGGCAGAAGTTCTGCTCCGAACCTTTTGTCTGCGCCCCTTTCATTTCGGCGAGAGAGGGTCCGGGAGCAGCATCCGCCAGGATGGATGTTTGCAATAATTATCCAGTCATCCCCTTCAAGTGTACTGCAACCATAGCAACAGACAGATGTTCTGTCCCAGCCAGAGTCCGCAGCGAGCTGGGGAAAGAAGCACAAAAAATTAACCCCTTCCGGCCTGACACGGCGAGGAATCCATTTTGCTCCGGGCTCGGGGGGTGCTGCAATGGCTCCTGGTGGACCCCAGGAAAGGGCACGCAACAGAAAGCAAAAAAGAAAGAGCCCCTTTCCATCCCATCGGGTTACTTCATCCGAAGTTGGCACGGAGGAGAGGATGCTCCGCAGCATCCTCCAGCGGTACAGGGGCAAGGTGAGACAGGCGCTGGCACCCGTTGGTCGGCAAGGGCTGAGCATCTCACCGGGCGCTGCGGGGACCTGGCTGGAGCCATCCCGGGATGGCTACGAGTCACAGGTGACCGTTTCCATCCTCTGCAGTCGGGAGCTATGGAGCAGTCACAAAGGGCATGGTCCTGTGCCTTCAAAGCACTGCGGCATTCAAGCCTGCCTCGAGGAGCATCAGCTACCGGGGCGGGCTGCCATGTTTCAGGACCCCAGGTCAGAGAAGGATCAGGGCCTTCCTGCCCTCCACAACACCACCCGTCGCATCCATTTTGAACTCCATTTCCACCAAAGGCGCCTCCGAACAAGCAGCCTTCTCTGGTCGCAAGCTCCACGGTGCCTAGGGCCAGCCTTGCTGGCTGACAGTTCGGCGAGGCAGAAAGTTCAAGTTTGCGTAGCTGTGGGCTGGAGCCCCCTGCGGCGTAAATCAGCAACAGTCCACAGATGCAAACAGAGCTACCCTGAGTTTCTGACATGAAACGGGGATTTCAAAGGAGGAAGAGGGAAGGGAGGGGATCTTTAGAAAGAAAAAAACCCAGCAAGCTCTTGGGCATCAAGAGGCTCTCGAGCCATCCTCACCTCTCTGCTGGGTTTTGAGACAACCTGCAACTCAGCGCACATGCTAGAAGGCTGGTAACAAAGGTTTCACTTCCTCAACTGCAAAACTATTTTTGTTTCGTATGACTTCCTTTCTCACTCTGCTCTGGACAGCTGACATTGGGTGGGCCTCCTGTCTCTTCCAGGTTTGCTTCGTGACAGCTCTTACCCCGTCCCTTCCCCTCTGCTTGGACCTCAAGCTTCTGCCTCACCGTTTTCCGGCTTTAAAGAATAATGGTGGGGGAGATCATGAAGCAGAGGGATGGGTGGCATCCACTGCACTCACTGACCGTCACAAAATCATAGACAATGAGGGCTGAAGGGAGCTCAGGAGGTCACATCCAGTCCAACCCCCTGCTCCAAGCAGGAGCGGCTCCAACTACATTATCCCAGCCAGGGCTTTGTTGAGCCGGGCCTTAAACACCTCCAAGGATGGAGACTCCACCACCGCTCTGGGTACCTCTTCCAGTGCTTCCCCACCCTCCTCGTGAGAAAGTTTTTCCTAATATCCAACTTCAACCTCCTTGCTGCAGCTTGAGCCCATCGCTCCTTGTCCTGTCGTCTGCCCCCACTGAGAACAGTCCGGCTCCGTCCTCTTTGCAGCCCCGTCAGGGAGGTGAAGGCTGCTAGGATGTACATCGGTGCTCCCCAGCTCCCCCGTGCAGCACCGGGAACCTAACTCCATCCTACAGCAGCTTGGCTCTTCCTAGTCCAGGCTCCCACCGGACTGGCAGCACGCTGGTATTTTCAGTGCTCTTCCAAACATCTCGGCTGTTTCACTGTCCTGCCCTCCCCTGCGCCCCTCCACGGCACCTCAAACCAGCATTCACACTGTTCCCATCCTGGACCTCCCAAGCACATGGGACAATCGAGAACCCAAGTTTGAACGAAACGAGCAGCCACTGGGCTAAGCTTTGCCAGTCAGGCTTCATTTCTACTTGCAACACCTCTGCCTGTTTTAGTCCCAAGGCTCCCCAAGCGGTGCTCGGGTTCTGTGATGCGGCCAGAAATGCAATGTGGTCAAGGACGTGGCTGCTGTCTGCCCCATACCACCCCGCTCTGCGTGGACTGCCACCTCACCTGGGCTTGACGGAGATGAGGATGCAGCCTGGGAATTATTTTGCCTTTGCAAAGCCCCATTGTTTGCAATAAAATAAAGCATCATCTTCACTGCCACGACCACCATCGGCACAGCCGAACAGCAGCGATTTGAAGCTGAATTCCTATTTTAGGTGCATGGGGACACTGGACCTGCCGCCTGGCCCGTGGAGTCGGTCCCCGCGCGGTTCCACTCATCACCTGGTCCAGCTCCATCTCAAAACCAGGCAAGGTTTTTGCCCTGACTTCTCTGGGGAGGCCGCCGCAGCATCTCCCTGCCCTGAGGATCAGCCTTCTTGAGCAGGAATGTCTAGACTATTACAGACGAGGTTTCGCTATGCCTTGCCCAGTGGTATGAACAAGTCCCCCTTGCCCAGGAAATGCCGCTCTCATCCTAGGGCTGCACTTGCCTTTCTCGCGGCCCTATCCCCGTGGTGACGGTCATCCACTGATCGGCGAACACGTCCAGATCTTCCTCCGCTGCTGATTCCAGGTGACGATTTTCCAGCTTACAGCAGAAATGTTCTTATCAGCCCCGAAGTGTACGTTGCACTCTTAGATTTCATCCTGTGTCCATTGCTCCAATCCTCACGGTCTTCAAGTCCTTCCTGTATGATATTCTGATCCTCCTCTGTATTACTGCCCATTTTACCCCAACCAGCACGTCAGGAGTTTTAGTTAAATGGTCCTCACATGAATCCAGGTCTTGATCAGTAACAAAACCAACATAAGCCATGACACTACAGGGCCATTGTTTTTACTGTATTGATCCAGAAAGCACTGGTAGCTGGTGGAAACGGGACTTTTTACATACTTCTGGATGCTCTCCTGATCTCCAGCTGCTATGCTGCATTAAAGAAACAGCTACAAATGCAGTTTAGGTACTTTCCTAAGATCATCTTTTCATGCAGCCAATAGATGTAGTTGTCAGAGGGAGACTAGAAGATGATAAAGGGAAGTGTTCACAGACCAATCTTGCCACTAGTATGTGGTCTGTGCTCGGGTAGGCTTTGAGAGCCCCTGGCACAGCTTTAAAAAAAGAACAAGAAACCCTCCTTCCAATGCGAATGGGTGGATTTTCCATCCTCCAGCTGGCTCTGAGCAGTGGGTTTCACCGAGCAGGTTGAAGTGCTTGTGGAAGGAAGCAAGATGGTAGGGTCCATCCCCCACAAGGACCCCCGTTTCCTCTGCCCTCTTTGGGGAAGGATGTTTTCCGGTAGTCCCAGATGCAGACACTTCAGCATCACTTTAAAATTGCAATGAGTCTTGTTTCTCTTGTTGTTTTTTGCTGGACCTTTCCCTCTCCGTGCCCTGGGACTCCTGGCCCTGGGCACTGCACCCCCTCAGTTCCTCCTGGGGGGAGACAGAAGCAGAGCATGGCACCAGCCCAGGTGAGGACTGGCCATTAGTCCAAGAGGCCCAAGCTGTTGCTGCATGTAGGAGATGGGATTGCAGGGGGATACAGGACGCCGAGGAAGAGCCGCCTTGCCAGGCCAGGTCAGCCCATCTCGTCCCGCCTGCTGGCAGACCCTGACAAGTGCCAGACACTTCAAAGGAAAGTCGAAGAAAAGCAATAGAGGCGACAGGAAATGAAATATCCGTCCATGAGTTTCTTCCTCGCAGTTAGAATTAGATGTAGGCCCCGAACATGGGGGGTTTATTCCTCTTAGATATAATTTTTCAACCTGCCATCACTTTGAATGTTTTCCTTATCCACAGAAAAAATGACCGGTACTTTCTGGACTCTTAACACAGCTCTTGGCTTTGATAGTATCTAGCAGCAATGAATCCCACAACCGAATACCTTTTATCTGTTTGGTCACCTTTGGAAACCTGTTTGGTTTCATTGGCCGCCCCTTGCTCTGGTCTACTGGGAAGAGGTGAAAACAAGAAATACACCATTTTCCTTCCCTGTCCCCAGCATGATTTTGTACACGTCTGTCATAGCCTCACTTCTTTACCTCCACCCTAAGCTAAATTGCTCCAATCTGTCCAGTTTAAGTATTTTCTAAGTAGTAAATCACCCACCCATTTTTAATTTGCTTCTTCCACACGCTCTTTTTGTGGTGATCAGGACTGACCACAATATTGCACGTGTTGGCATGCCATTGATTTACAGCAGTTGCTAAAGAGGCAGCCGATGCCCAGTTTGGGTGTGCCAGAGGTTACCGAGAACAGTCATTGTTTATACAGCGTAAATGCACCTCGTGTTCATACGTACGCACTGTAGAAATGCACGTGGCCATTTACCATAGGTGAACGGTGCTAAACGATCCCCCCTGTTTCTGCCTTTGGCCCAGCTAATTCTGCAAACGCTAACGCATGTTGTTAACTTTCAGCACGCAAGCGATCCCAATGACATGCATTACCATGGCTTAGCATGTTGTCCTCATGGGCTTGCTCATGCACTTAAAGTTAAACCCATGTTGACTGTATGTTGGCTTGGCACCCAAGACATGGAAGCTGGATGCTGAGTGTACGTGGAAATGGCCTTCACAAAATCTTCCCTTAGAAAATACAGTAGTAGTCCTTCCTTTTGTTTAATTCTCCACTTCTCTTTTTTGTCAGAGCAACCCACCACCAGACTCTCAGGGGAGGGATCCTCTGTATCATTTACTGGGTAAAGCCCCCAACCCTCTCATTAGAAACAATAGATAGATTCAGCTCGTCATATGGAAGAGCAGGCAAAGGCAGTTAGTTGGAACAATTAACAAATCAAACCAGATGGAAGAAGGGGGGAGGAATCCGGTCAATGGAAAAGCAAGCTGGATACAAAAATCTAAGCTATTGCAATATTCCAAAAAAGCCTAGCGAGTGCTGCACAGCAGATCAAAGGGCGCTCGTTTTTAAATACTGCATTTTTCCAGGCAAGTTTCCATTCTCCCGGTGTGGACTGCTGTCTGGGAGAAGAGCATTAAAGGTCTTTCCATCACAACGCGGCTCGGGCAGAGGCTGGTTCATCTTGCTGCGCTCCAGCTATACCCCACCCAAACGAAGTGCTGATTGCGACTGGGCTCTCTCTCCATGAGCCTGTGACTGATTGACTAGCAGATCAAACACGTCACTCCCCCCGCTGCAACCCTTCCTTCGCAGCCTTCCCATCTCTATCCTGGCAGAACCGAGCTCCTGTGTGCCGCCCCGGCTCGACAGAGGACCACAGGCTCGGAGGCCCTGGGACTACACCTCTGCTCGGGGCCCTTCGGTCCTGTGTCCTGCTGAGCAGACCTGCACATTCAGGCTGGCTCTTACTTGCACACATGAGTCATTTTGCCCACGGGATGTGACTGTTCTTGTGGGCCCGGTGGAAATACTCATGTGAGTAACGGTACTCACAAGCGTTGGGGGCCCGTAGGGCTCAGGCCTGTCCGACGGAGGCACATAGCTTTACCCAGCCAGCAGCGTCGTTGAAGCTGATGGACGACTTAGATGAGTAAAGCTACTCCCAAGTGCAAATCCAGGCAGGAGGGCTGTGCTGCAGAGTCCTAGGCCTACATTCACCCACGTGGCTGCGACCCGTTGTTTCAACGGACGTGCTTGAACACGTGGAGGAGTCTGCAGGACGGGGGCAAGGATGAGCCGTGTCGCCGGCCTGCATCACACCGTGCACCCCCGGGCCACAGCACCAGGAGTGCAAACAGCAAATTAACTCCTTAGCACCCTGCATGAAAATGGCAATGATGATAATGATGACATGATGCCAGCGTGCCGGCCCCTTCAATCCTTTCCCTTACAATTTTCCCTTTCCATCGCTGCCTTCCCCTGCTACTCAGATGGCGCCCAACCCTTGTGCTCTTTCTCCTTCCAAATCCCCCCGCAACCCTTCCTCGAGCCTTGCTAACCTTTGCCATGTCACCCTCCCTGTTCATCTCCCCCAGCCCTGCTTCAGCTGAATTGCTGCCCCGTCTTTACTGGAGCTCGAGCTCTTCAGGGAAGAGCCTAAACCTTATTCCATATTCTGCAAAGTGCCATGTTAGTCTATGATGCAAAATGGGTGTTTATTAATAATAAATAAAAATAATGCTTATTAGTCTACTTCCTGGTGATGGAGCCTCTACGTTTGATGCTCAACCGTGATCTGGCAGTGATAAATCACAAACTAGTTCAGTTGATTGGAAAATGTCCAGCTTCCACAGCCAGCGTGCTCTGGAGTGGGTGAGAAGGGCTGGGAGACGACTGTTTGCTCCCTGTTTGTAGCATCCCCTCCGTGCAGTTCAGTGTATGAGGAAAAGGAAGCTGCCCCTTTCTCCCCACCCAATTAAACACCTTCTGCTATAGAGCTGGACCGCAGCGGTTCAGTATTTCCCCTTTGTTCCTGTCCCACCAGACCTTCTACCACAGCCGTTTCGTGGAAGGGATGAAAGGAAACCTCCACCTCCGCTGGGCCTGCTGCTTCCCGACACCATGCTCAGCTGGGCTTTGATGCTCTGTGCTTTGCAGGCAGCCCATGTGCTCCCGCCAGGTCTGACTTGAGAGGCAAGAAGCTCTTTGCAGGAAAAAGTGGTTGCCAACTCCCAAGTATACCCAGGTTTTTTTCCTGCTGGTTGTTGCCAGCCGCACTGTCACCTTGGGAAAGGATCGCTTCCCTGGCTGGCTGACTCTGGAAAGGGCAGAGGCAGGCCAGGTTCTCGGGGTAGATGGGATATCTTTTATTAGACCAACTCAATAGTTGGAAAAAGTTCTTTGCAAGCTTTTGGGCACAAAACGTGTCCTTAGACCAAACTGGGTACAACCAGCAACCCTGAAATCTAGAACGGGCATCCATTTTATTTGTAGCCCCCCCTCATAAAGATACTGTGACGTGCTGGGGATTTTTGCTCCAGGCTTCCCACCCCTTTTGCACCACCAGCAAAGGGGCTCCGGTTTCGTGCTAAGCCTGGTGCCAGGAAGGACAGGATCTGGGCAGCTTGGTCAGCGGCGCAGACACCTGTGCAGCGTCCTTCACATTCTGCATTTCACTACGGCGTCTCGGTGCTCTGGTTTAAGGAGCTGCAAGTGTGCAGACACAAGAATCCCCTCAGGATGCTGTTACACCACCCCTGGACAGCGTTTCCCAATCCCCACCAACGTTTAATGCTTATCTGAACCTTACCAGACCCTCTGGAGGACTCTTCCTTCCTCTTCCCTTCTCTACTTCACACTCTCTTCCCAGTCCAAGCCGCTTCTGCCCCCTTCCTCTCCAGCCCGATCTCTCGGCTATCTCAAATGTGAGTCCCAACAGGCCCCGGCTCCTTCGTCCCACCCTTGAATGCAGAGCCTGCCTTTGGTGGCAATGTAGTGAACTGGCCTCTACTGGCTAGAAGCAGAACAGCTGCGAGCCCCCCGCACACCTCCCCTCGGCCCCGGCAGGAGCAAGCCCTGGCTTCTTACGCCGCGGGACCCAAGTTTGTGACCCTCCTTGTCTCCAGCTTGCGCAGCGCTCACAGAGCATCGCAGGGTCAGGAGAGAGGGACGAGAAGGGCCTTGAGGTTGGGGCCCAGCTCTGCTACGAGACTCTACTCGTTTGAGTCCCATTTCTCTTTTTGGGGTTTTTGTTGTTCTTCCGCCCTGGCGGGGGGTCGGGCTAGAAGATCTACTAGGTCCCTTCCGACCCTTAATCTATGAATCTATGAATCTATGACGGGCTACTGATGGGGGAGAGGTGTCCTGCACCCCGTTGCCCCCTCCCCGCTGGTCCCAGGACCCCCGGCATTCGTAAGGGTGGAAGCTGAGCGAGCCAAATCCGAGCGGGCACCGCAGCGAGGCCTGCAAAGGGTCAGGGAGAGGGGAAAGTGCTGTCCCCAGCCCTTCCCTCCTCCGCCCGTGCGCCACGCAGTGAGCTACCTGCCGACACACAAACGCACCGCCGAGCGGGGATGCTCAGACTTTTGGCCCCGTGCGCCAAAGCAGTGGCCCAGGGGGTGCTTTGCAGGCCTCGCTCCATTTCGGTTGGATCGGGCCCCTGTGCCAGGATCGGGCCCCCCATGCCAGGGTCAAGCCCCTGGGCTGCACGCGCTGGGCCGGGGCCGGGGTCCCCTCGCTGCCAAGCGCGCGGGCGGGGTGCTCCAACGACGCCCCAAACCCTCTGCGCCCGGCCGGCCCCGGGCCAACTTTCAGTATGGGCCCCCTCCCCGCCAGAGGTAACGATGGCCCTCGGGGAAAAACGCCCCTTTCCAGTTGCCAAGCCTGTCCGGCGGGCGCGCCCATTTCACAGCCGGGGCAACTGAGTCCCGCGCCCGCCCCGGCCCAGACCTTTGTTCCCGGCCATCTGGCCGGGCCGGCAGGGCCCCGGGCCGGGACACGTGCGCCCCTCGCGGGAAGCCGCGGCTCTTTGTTCGGCGCCGGGCCGGGCCGGGCCGGGCCGGG
>NW_017729009.1:9977759-9977967 GCF_001723915.1 Gavialis gangeticus
GGGCGCGGGCGCGGGCGATGCCGAAGCCGGGGGCGCTGCTGCTGCGGGGCAGCCGGCCCGGGGACAGCGAGCTGGGCCGGCAGTTCCGCGACTGGTGCCTGCGCACCTACGGGGACTCCGCCAAGACCAAGACGGTGACCCGGAGCAAGTACCAGCGCATCGCCGAGGTGCTGCAGGGCGGCCCCGGCCCCGGCCCCGGCCCCGGCCC
>NW_017729009.1:9978290-9990446 GCF_001723915.1 Gavialis gangeticus
CACCATCTGCCTGGGCGAGCCGGCGCAGACAATCGATCCGGCCGCCCCGGAGCCGCGGGGAGGCACTGCCGGCCCGCCCCGGGGACAGCCGCCCCCGGGAAGTGGGCAGAGAAGGGCTCGGGCTGGGGCTTTTTTTTTTTAATCTTTTTTTATTCGCCTCCCGCTCCTCCTCCTCCTCCCCCCCCCGCCCGGCTGCTGCTGCCTCCGCTGCTCTGAGGGTGCAGTGTTTTCCGCGGCACACAGGCTCTGTCATGGAGATGGCTGGAGGATGCTGCCATTGAGGGCAGCCCATCTGTGGCAAATGCTTCTCAGCGCACTATTTACCTCCCATCTGCTCCGGAGGGGGAAGGGGCAGCTCTCCCCCCCATCCTGGCCAGAGGCTGCTGCCTGCTCCCTCCACACCCCCACCCGCCCCTTTCAAATTTCTGCAGATGCCCTTTTGCACACAAGGCTCCCATTGTGACCCCTCCTCCCTTCCCTCCCCCCCAAAAATACCCGCTGGAGTTGGCAAGGAACACCCCCTTCCTCGGCACGGCCCACAGCAGGGTCCCCCAGGTCTCCTCCATCTCGCTGCCTGCTCTGTGCACATGCCCTGCTCTTCCAAATGCTGCAGAGTCATGGTACCCCAGAGAGGCCACACCAGACTCCCTAGACCCTGCCTTCAGTTAGCGACACCTCCTCCCTCCGGCCTGCGCCAGGGGCCCTGGAACCAGACCAGCGGCCCCCGAAGCCTCCTGCACCGGGAAGTTTCGCCCGGGAGCACGTCCAGCCCCCTATGACAGAGTCCCTGCAGGCCGGCGGTACCAGACGCCCCGAGTCCAGACAGGCAAACAAGAAAACAGGCCCGGCCCTCGGGACAGAGCTCCGCTCTCAAAGGGACCCCGTTTCCCAGAGCTTGTAATACCTGCCTGGAGTGAAAGCAGGGGGCACAGGCAAGACCGAGCCGGGAAGGCCCATCCCCGCTCCTCCCTGTACGCCCTCCCCCAGGTGCCAGGCTTCCAGAAGTTGTTCAGCTGTTGTATGATCATTATTTCTGCTCAGTTGCTTAAGAGGAACTATTAGCTTGTAAATCCAGCCAACGGTTTTGGGCTGATGGGTTTGCTTATTATTATTATTATTATTATTATTATTATTATTGGGGGGGGTTGGCATTGTTTCGTTTGGAGTATCTCTGGATATTTAAAAATAACCTGACGAGGCTGGCCTTCGAAAAGGTGGCAACTCAGGGCTCCGGCCGCCTTCGGTGCTCTGGTTCTGTCTAGGTGGGCGCACTTCCTTCCCCCCCGCCCCGCGGACGCGCAGGCAGATAGTTCACGGGGCGGAGAGCAGCTTTCTGCTCAACCATCAAGTGCACGTTCTGGTTTCTCTCCATTCCCCTGCTTTTCCCCACACTTCTGGATTGGCGTTTCAATTGCTTTCTGCCCATTGTGAAGCTCAGCAATCCGACACCGTGCGTCCCGTCCCGTCCCGTCCCGTCCCGTCTCCCTGCTCCGAGCGGATCCGTCAGGGGCGCGGCGTGCGCGGGACCGTCCTGAGGCTCAGGATCCGGGCGAGGACTAGCGCTAGCCCAAAGGCAGCGGGGCGAGTGGAGGAGGGGATCTGCCTGCTGCTGCACTGCATCTGCGGGTTGCCACAGGAAATAGGACGCACGCCAGAGCAGAGGCCCTTGAGATTGCGCGGAGGGCGCGAGTGGGGGCGAGACCGTACCTCCTCGCATTGGGGCCCCTACTTTTCAGATCAAAGCCGGCACCGCTACTATCAGTATCGCTTTCGGCCTCACTTATTCCTACTGGGCAGAAGCGTTTTCTGAGCAAGTGCGGCTAAAGCCTAACAAACGCGGGGTCCTTTCCCCCTCCCCGTCGAGAGCCACTTTCCCTTGCCCTCCTCCTGGCCTCTGATTAGAACCGGCCTAATCAGATTGGGGTGGCTGGAAAGCCAGGGGCTGTGCGGTGCGAAGGGGGCATCTGCCTTAGGTGATGGTCATGGCAGATGGTGGCCTTCAGGAAGGATGAGACAGCCGCGCGGAGCGGTGTCTGGCACAGGGTCTGCTCGGATTTCCCATTCCCAGACAAGCGTCCTGAAGATGCAGGACATGCAGCGCGCACGGCAAAAACCGCACAGACGAGGTTCTGGTCAGCGCAGGAGATCGCGTACCTTGCTGACGGGCTTAACAGGCCTGTTCGCATTTGGGATAGGTCATAAATTCTTCAGGTCGGGGGCTTTTTAAAAAAAAAAAAATCTGTGCGGAGCATGCTGAACACAATGGGACCTCTATGTGCCAGGGCAGCACGGACAGCAGGTACTGTGCAAGGCCTAGGTGTGCCCTCCAAACGTGCAACTGTTCTGACTTAGAGTGAGCCCATGTGTTACTGGGATGGTAGGACCCACCCGTGTAACCGTGCTTGAACCCCATCATCTCGTCTCCATTTGGCTGCCTGCCCCCCCGACTTGACTTCAGCACCACAGGAAAATTTGGTCGTGGCGGGGCGGCTTCCATTACAGTCTCGCGCTTCCCTTGTCCTGGGTATTTAGCATCGTTTGGGCAGCGCTTCCCTCCCAAGACGCAACAAGATGGAGATACTGCGTGGGGCAGGAGATGACATTGCTAATGACAACTGGAGATGCGGATTTATTTCCCTGTCGCACCAGGTGCTGCTAAGGGAAAGGTTAGACCTAGCCTTTGGTCTGGACGTGAGCTGCAGGAGTGGTTATGCACACTCTCTAAATCAATGCTGTACTTCACCCTGCGTGGTGTGAGCTTGTCACAACTAGGGAAGAGCGGCCAGCCTGGCAGGATATATTCATTCTGGCAGGCTGTGATGCAGGCTACAAGAGTGAGTCAAATCAGACTGCAAGAGGAGACGGGGGAAAGCCTCACATCAGACTGACCCTTTGGGCGCTGTGCGAGGGCTGCACTGCACTGCCTGCATTTGCTTTTTGCTCTCCCCAGTCTCCTCTTCCCCCCAAAAAACCTTGATGTGAGGTTCCATGGCTTGTCCCAGACAGTCATAAGAAGGGCGATTACGTTTGGGATGCCAGGGTCTCACTGACACACAAGCACAGCCCAGTTCGACCGGCTCCCTGAAATCAGGTCAGAAAGGTGCACGGCATGATCCACTGAGCGAAGCACAACAAAGAGAGGGGAGAGACCAAGAGGGGAATTGCTGGTGGCCTTTCACTGACAGCAGAAAGGGCCCTGTAGACCCCACGTAAAATCTTACAATCATAATGTGTGCCCAAATACTGCATAGCTTCTGGAGACAGCAAGGCGAGTGATGCCGAGATGCAGGAAAACCAAGACCCAGGGTCAGGGTCAGGGTCTGGACAGAATTGTGCCGGGGTACCGTGACTGACCTAGGGAGCTAGATTTGCACAAAGAAGGCTGGTCCACTGGATAGCAAAGGCCACAGTTTTGGTCACGAGTATTGCGAATAACGTAATTTGGTGCCCAAAGACCCAAGTGGCCGCAGCCTTGGAGAACGTTCATCCGCAAAGGTTTGCACCCTCCTGGCTAACAGCTCAGCTTGTCTCTGCTTCCCAGTGAGACTCAAGACATTAGCTGAGAAATGGTCAATTATTTCTTTCGCACAAAACCTTCCTGCTGATAACACTCAGGGGCGTCACCCTCCATGCAGGCCTGGGCCCGAAGACACGCTATGAGTCCGCCTTCCCAAATAGTTGCATTGACGGGCGGTTTTACGTGTAGCGGTGTACCCAACACACTGGGGCAATGCTGCCAAGGTGCGCAGGCCCGTACACCAAACGCATGGGATCCCGGTCTACTGGCCTGTGCCGCTTTCCAGATTTAGCTCTCTGTGTCTGCACAGGACCCATTGCATTTTTTACCCTGGGGAGTTTTCGGGGCTAAGAGTCACGCTAGTGAAGTGCCGAGTCTTGATAAGGTGCTCCGTGCTCCTGGTTAAAGTTCACTGGGCAGCCGGAGTGGCTTGCAGTAGGTGTTCAGACTGGACCAACACTTCTGGCTTCTTGCACGTGCCTTGGAAGTGACGTCCCCGACCTGCAGGACAGGTACAGCGTGGGCAGCCACTTCCAAAGAGTGGATCTCCACCTGACCCATCACAATCCCATCTAGAGGAGATCCATTTCCACGACCAATTCAGTCTCTGGCCTCCGTGTCAAGACTGCCCCTTAGTCCCACCTGGGCGGTTCTGTGACGCTCCCTTGGCCCCACTCCTAGCCGACAGGGACCCCGAAACAGCCACAAAGGCAGTAACAGTTTTTGGTTATTAGCATCAGCTGGGGCTGATTTTTAACTTCGAGGGGAAAGGATCTGTAACCCGTCATTAGTTTTCTGTGCAGTCCAGTTCCTGCAGCTGCAGCTGCCTGAGCACGTTTTAAAGAAACTAATGACCCTCTCCGAAACTGCACACCCTGCACAATCCCACAGACCATAGGGCGTCTCGCAGGCCATAATAAGGAACAGCATCCAAGACAAAGAGGGTCTTTTCTTTTCCCCACTCAGGCCATTTCATTCTATCATCTGAACATAACCAAAAAATAGATATACTGCTTTCAGATTTGGGGCTCAGGACTGGCCTGGATTTAAAGTAGCACCCCCTCCCCCCCACAATGACACACTCACGGCTTCTGCAAAGGTTTGTTGTAATACTAAGGCAGCGCCAGTCAATAACGCCATTGCATAAGTTGTGAAAATTATTTTCGGCATTCGCAAAGCGAGAGGGAGGTGGGCCATGTTCAAGCCACAAATTCAGAAAGAGAGCCAAAATTGTGAGCATAATTTAGGCAAAAAGGTGGTTCAGTCGCTGCTAAAGGTTGGTAGCAAAGCCCAGCAGGGACCACTAAACTTGTTTCACCGAGGAGGTTTCCCAGGGCTCCCAAGTCTCTTGCTAATACAATTTCATTGGGTTTTGGTTTTGGTCTCAAATTAGAGCAGACATGAGCAGTGCATAAATTTGCCTTGCGGAGACACAAATGCCTGGCAAGCCACAGAGCTGTGTGCTGGGATATGAATGGAGGTTCCTTGGTCCAGCTGCGTTGACTTTCTAGCTTCATGAAACCTTGTCGGTGTTGCTTTGATGCGGGAATGTGTGTTTGTTTCTCTTTGTCTTTGGGTCCTTTCTCCAGCGCAAATTAGCAATTACGTTCCCGGGCTCTCGCATTAGCTGTGCCCTTCCCTGGAGAATTGCCTTGAGATGGGCCAAAGCCACCACCGAGCTCCAGTGTCCTGCCTAATTAGCTGATTGTGGCGATGGGAGATACCTGTTGGCCAGCACCGTCGTCTTTATGGGAACACTGCTGACTTCCACTCTTATGGTGGTTGCCAACCACATAGGAGCAATTTATTTAAAAATAACTAGCTGCAGATTTTGCGTGGCGGGGGGGGAGCAGACACAAGTGTCAGAGATTCGGAGTTGCATTCTCCTTGTTGCGTAGCCTGGGCACATCAATTGGCTGCTCTGGGTTCAAAAGAGATTGCCCGTGTTTTGCCAGCCTGGCGTAGGCTCTCCAGCAAGTGAGGATGCAGAATGTAATGGGAATATTTTCTGCCTGTGCCTCTTCGTGTCAGCTGGAGAGCGCAAAAGGACAAGGAGCTGTCTGCGTAGCGGGAGCAGCTACCCTCCCTCTTGCCCCTTGCCAGGACGGATGGTTGCTAAGCAGAAGAGGGTGCCCATTTGGTCCTTGCATTGTCTGGTGAGACTGCTGGTGTGGCATCCTGCCCATTAAGGATTGGTCTGAGACCCACCCAATCTGCCTTACCAAGGCATCAAAAAAAGCGACCGAGCAATGCTGCGCCGGGGACTAATAGCCTGGGATGATTTGGCTGAGCAGCTCAGCCCCAGAAAGCTGTGCATCCCCTGGTTCCTGTTCCCAGTCGTGTCATCCAGGCTGCGTCTTGTCTAGAGGTTTGGGTGCTACGAGGACCGTCCGCTGCGGTGCCCAGCTGCCAGCAGCCGGGCACTCCCGTTGTGACGCTCGCGGGTAGCTTTGCTGCCTGGCTGTGCGCGTGCCCGCCTCCCCCTTCCCAGAGAAATGCCTTCAGGGCCTTTATTCCCGTCGCCGGTGCGGATGCCCGCGGAGCTGGTCCCTGAACTGGAACTGCGTGACTTTCCGTGGGCTCCCGCTCGGGGTGGAGGGAGGCTGCCTGCTTTTTCTCACCTGCACAGTGCGTTTTGATCCAGCAAAAGCCCTTGAGCTGGTGACAAAGGTCTGGATGTGGGCTGGAAAGTACAGTCCCGTCTCTTAGCAACTGGTTCCTACCTCTGAGCTTGTGTGGGACATAGAGCATCAGTCATGTTTCTGCTGTACCAGGAAGCACGGAGCAGGGGGTGGAGAAACACGCCTGCTTCTGCCACCGCCAGCACAGCTCAAGACGCTCGGGCATTTCTAACGCAAGCAGCTGTCTGTGCGTCCTAATCAAAGCTGCGGTTTAATTGCTTCCCTCCTGCTCTGTCTCTTCAAGGTAAACAGCTAGCCCATTGGCTGGCAGGGGAGGCAGGACGCCAGCTACCTGGAGAGAGGCCGTGCTGCATTACTGATGCCTTTTCGGTCTTACCGGGGGTGGGACGCAGCCTGTATATTTCTAGAAAAAAGGCGACGTCACAGGGTCCTTCCCTGAACTTCACTGCTCTTTCCTGGGAATCCCCCTCTGCTGCCCTAGCTTCGCAGAGACGTTTGCTTCGGTTATTTTCTGACTCAAGACTCTCTTCTGCTATTTCGGCCTCCTGTTCCCCACCCCCACAAAAAGCGATGCCTCTCACCGGAGCGCCCCGTGCAGCCAAAACCCCGGTCTGGTCCTCCAGCGTTTTTGTTAATCTTTTGCTTCGTCTTCCTAATTAACCAGCCTCACTGGAGTCTTCCCTCTTCCTGCAAAGCTTCTGTCTGTCCAAACTAGAACCTGTCAGCTGCCATTTATTGCCCAGGGGGAGGGCAGGGGATCGTACTGGTTGGTCTCCTCCTTCGCCTTCTACCTCGTGCTCTCAGTACTGTTGTCCCAGCACGCAAACCCACAGGAAGCAAAGGAAAGTCAGATGCAAGGCTGCCATGTGCCTACCTTGTGGCGGCTTAGTCATCACACCAAATGTGGCATCACATCACGGGAGCGTTTCAGAGCTAGGAAAGGGGCATTTGCAGATGGATTACCCCACCAGAGCACTCGGGCAGGGCAGCAAGCTACAGTTCTGCATTTTTCCAACGCGCTCGTTCTAGACTCCGCTTGCCCAGCCTGCCTAGGGAGCTTTTCCGGAGAGTAGTGCCGTCGACTTGTGCGAAACCTGAGCTCTTACTGCAGAAAAAATTAGGCCGACCCAACCCAAGCCAACAGAAGAACCCACCATTAAGCCCATCTCTTACAGGCGTGGAAAGAACCTGCCAAACACGAGCCAAGCGCAACGAGGCGATGATGGGAATGAGGTAGCAGCTCCACTGCCCATCGCTCCCTGCCCCCCACTTCCAGCAGACTTCGGTCCCACCCCACCAGAGGACCCGATTTGGGACCCACGTTAATTAATTTAGCAATGACGGTGGGAGCTGGCATTTAGCTTATTGAATGCAAGTGCGGCATTAATTGTTTTGTCTGGAGGTGTGTGGGGGGAGGGGGGGGGCATTAGTGTGTATGGCCTAGCATGGCCTGATTAAGTGGAGGAGAAGAAGAAAGGGATGCCATTCATTAACCCAGCATGTCCTTTGTGGAAGAGAAACATTTCATGTATATATGTTGGTGTTTGGGGGCCCAGAGCTCACCCAGCATCGCAGAACCAAGCAGCGGGGAGGTACGTGGTCAGCAAGCCAAGACCCAGGCCGGATGCAAGCAGGTCCTGGTATATCTCTGCCTAGTGAAAAGGTTTAGTCCTAGCATTAATAGGTGCTGGCTAAGGTTCCCAAGTGCTGTTTAATGGATGTCACAGACCTCAGCCTTTTCCTACAGGCGCATCCGGCCACTCCTAGGGGAACCTCCAATAATGGCGCTCACATAGTCTGAGTTGCCTGGGAACAGTGGGCAGAGCTGAGATTGCCGTGCCATCTGAGGCCTGTTTCCTAACCTTGTTTGGCCACAGGCATCATTTATAATTAATTTTTACCTAATTTTGCTTGCCACTGTCCTTGAGCTGAGCCGAGCTACCGTTGCAGCATTACATTCTCCTAGCAGTTTCATTTTGACATCACAAGAGATGCGAAACTGTGCATCTGCCCAGGTCCTGCCCGGATGATATTCAAGAAACCCTTTTTATAAAGGGTAACCTCTGCACCAGCTACAGTTGCTTTCACTTCCCCCCAACTTAGATAAGGTTCCTCACCTGGTAGCAATCATTACTGAAATAGCCAAATACTTCGTGGCTGTTAGGTAGTGCACTTTGAAGAGGAGGCATTTCTAAAAGGGCTCCCCGCTACAGCTGTATGGTAGAAATGAAATCGTTTGGCAGTTTTTTAGGCTCCCTTCTGGATTATCAAGAATTTAAAGTCAATGGGATTGCAAACAGTCCTTTCCATTCGTTGTGTCTGTCCCATGCCAAAAGGAGAGTCTGAAGCAAGATTCAAACGACATTTTAAAGAAGGCGACTGCAGAACTAAGATACCCCACCCACCACAGCAGATCTATTTTTTTTTTAGCCAAAAAAAAAAAAAAATCCAGTAAAACAAGCCATCCATCCCTGCTGACAACTCACATTTCAGATGCCTAACCCTAGTAGGGTTGAAATGGTCACAATCCTGAAACAAGTGGCCAACAAATGCCACAGCACACTGTAGTAATCAGCTGTGACATAGCCCGTTTCATCTGGAAGTGTTAAAGGGCATTGCAAGGGAGGTCGGCATCATCGTGCAGTGGCAGACCTCCCAATCCAGGTCTCTCCTCACTGGGCCACATCAGCTCCTCTCGCCCAGGACCGGCTGTCAAGCCCCTTCCCAGCAGCTGAGGATGTCTCGAAGCCCGGAGTGATGAATATGTCAGCACCTCTGACCTAGTCTGCGCCCTCATCCAGTGCCCCCCTCCCGTCTCGCTGCTGACAGCCACCTGGGCACCAGCCCATGCCGATGCCATTGCATACAGGGCTGAGAGCGCGAGACACTTACCCCAGTGCTGTCAGGAGCTGCTGTTGCCTCAGTTTCCTTCCATCAGCTTGCATGCAGCCTCTGTCCATTGCACAGTGCAATGACGCTGCCTTTCACCTGCCCCAAAAGCCTGGGGCAAAGCAGGAACCCAGGTAACCCAGCCCTTCCAGGCAGCAGAACTGAGCTGAAGAGGAGCTTTGCGAAGAAGCGACCCTTTGTAGCCCCTATTTCCTTCTCCCTGCCCTGTGCACCACCTCCTTTTCAGCCATGACCCCCAAGAAACTTCCCAAACAGCCACTGCCCTCCCTAAATCTCTCTGCAGACCGGAGAGCAGGACTTGCCTTTCATTTCCTGTTCCCTCCGTGCCAGCAAGCCTTGCTGCTAGCCTGCTCTCCGGAGATGTGGAGAGAAAATAGGTCAAGGTCAAAGCCCAGGCTTGAACTCCTCTTCTAGCCCCAGCTCCCCTGCCACAAGGTTGAAGCAGCCGGCTTCCCATGAGAGCTGAGGTCCCATATTGCTAGTGAAGGGAAATGTCCCTGCTGCTGCCTGCCATGGAGAAATTGCACCCCTAGCCTCTGCTGAGCAAGTATTTATGGGGCAAAAAGTACAACAGACGTTCAGGTTAGAGAAACAACGCAGTCCAGTGCGCCGAGAGCTCTCACGGGATCGCTGGGTGGTTTAGGGGCACCTCTGTGTTTCTCTACCTGCTTCGCAGGGCTGGAGTCGAGGCTGGCCTGCTAGCAGCCCTAAACCCTGTTCCCTCTGTTCCCCTAGCTGTAAGGACCTCATCGGGCTCTCAATAATGTGCTCGGTGGCTTGAAAACTCAAGGTGATACTTAAGTGCTTATTGAAGGTGGATGGGGAGAGAATGGCTAAAAGTGGTAGCAATGGTTTTCTGCCTCCCAACCAGCTCAGATGTTCAAAACCCTCCCTAAAAACATATTATCAGGGAAACCAGGGAAAAGAGCGCGGTTTACAAAGGAAAGGTTTTCATTTCTTCTGATGTATCGTCACGGAGGCTGACGCCACATTTGTCTCACTCTTGCCTCAATATCGATTCCTTTTCCCAAAGCTCGTGCCGTGTCCGTGGCACTGCAGGTGAGGGAAAAGCCAGATCCCAAGGGTCGTGCCTCTTCTTTCAGCCGCCCAGTTCGCCTGTGCCTGGGAGTGAACTTCCTAAAGCCCCAAAGGCACCTAAATATAGGGCCTGGCTTTCCTGTAGATGCACAGTAGTTTCTTGATCCAAAGTTCCTGAACTGGGCGGCTGCCCTGGACAGAAAGGGGACGTGAAAATAGTGAAAATAATAATTATTTTAAATAAAATTATTATCATTATCTCTGGCAAAGGGGGGCTCAATACTAATAGTTCTCCCAGGGCCACCAGGAGTCTAGATATGGTGCTGTTCACTCCTGGTGGGATTTAGGGGTGGGATGAAAGCTGCTTTTTGCAGGGTAAATTCTGCAGTCCTGACCTGTCAAAATGAACCCTGTGTTGCAGCCCCGGTACCAGCCAGGCTGGAAGAGGTTTCGCAAGAGCATACCTGATTGCCGTTATTGTGACAGGCAGTTTTTCTATAAGGAGCAAGGGTTTTCTTTTAAAAAAAGATATGAAAATACTCTTTACAGGAAATTACACCAAAAAAAAACTAAACAAGAGGGAGGAGAGGAGCACCATTTTGGGGGGAGTCTAGCTGAAGCCTCATAGCTCCACAGCAGGCGTTCGAGGGCGCCTCTGGGCATGCAGCAGGTTGAGCCGCGAAGGGCTTACAATTCGGAGCAAGGAAGTATTGCCGGGTAGAGAGAGAAAGCGAGCGGGCGCATGTCCCAGCGAGGAAGGAGGAAAACCCCGGAGTAAGGAGAATGGAAACAGCACTGACGGATCAATGCCGCGGGGCTTTCTCTGCATGGAGAGTTAGACGAGGGAGGGTAGCAGAGAGGCGGCGGGTCGGGGGTCTGCGAGGGCACTCGGGGTTAGACGGACACACGTCCCGGGGGCAAGAGGCCCGGGCACAGGATCCTGCCCAGGCGGGATGCGGGGGCCAGGGCAAGGGCAGGAGGAGCCCCGCGGGGCCGGCCCGATGCCGGCGCAGGGTCCGCTCTGCGGACCGCGTGCGAGCCCTGCCATTATCAGGCTCGGCTTCACGGGCAGGAAGTGGCTTTTTATTGACAGGAAGCTGAATTCAGCTGGTAGCACCCCGAGGTGGAGGGCCGGGAGAGCGCAGTATTTATCTGTAGTCAGACACAGCGGGGGGGGAGCGGCTGGGCCCCCCCCAGCCCTGATGAGCCTCGTGCCTCTTAGAGCCAACGCGCTCCTTTCCCCCAAAATTGCTCCTTTCCTTGGAGAAACAGAAATGGGCAAAGGCATCCCTTCCCCTCGAGCGGACCTGCAGGTTTCCTTCCGCTCTGCCGGTCCCAAACCTGCCGCCGGTCCCGACCCGCCTGCCCTAGGCCCGTCCTGGCCAGGTCACATCAACAAGGTCGGGGGCCGGACGCGCTCGCAGACGGGGCAGCCTCCGCTCGTGCTTCGGCCTCTCCAGAGCCAGGGCGCGTTCGGCACAGGGAAGGGGGCGTCCCGTTACTCCGGGACAGGGCGGTTGCTTGCACAGGCCGCTGGTGGGGCAGCGCGCGGGGGATCGCATGGCGACTGCCAGCACGAGGTGGCTTTGCTTTGCAGCCCATCTCGCTCAGCTTTAGGCCACAGAGACCCCTCGTTGCAAGCGTCCCGCGGCCTCCGCCGCAGCCCACGCGCGGTCCGTACGGCTCCCGCCTGAGGTCTGCGAGCTTGCAGACGCGAGCCGGGGTGGGGGAGGAGGACATCGCATTGCAAGAGGGCGCGGGACCCGGGCAGGATGTGGTCTGCAGAACAGAAAGATGGGTTTCACGGTGGAAACGTGGCACGCGGCGGGCCTGGCTAGCACGGGCTGGAAGAGAGGGCAGGAGTCCAGGCGGGAGGACTCTGCTTCGTGGGCAGCTGCACGCCCCTCGGGGCGTTGCGGGCGGAGGAGGGCACGGGGCAAGCCGCTTTCCCCGGGAGCAGCCCAGCTGGTGCACGGTGCCACGGCCGCCCAGGCGGGGAGTGGAGGCCAGGTGAGATGGCAGGCGTGCGGTTGCAGCAGGTGTGCATGG
>NW_017729009.1:9990658-10017106 GCF_001723915.1 Gavialis gangeticus
GGATTCGGAGCCGGGCGAAGGCCCCCGGTCCCCTCCCTGGCCGGGTCCCGGGCGGAGGGTGCTGGTGGCTTTGCCACCCCGCTCCCTGCCCCCTCCCGCCCGCCCGGGCTGCCGGAGCCAGAGCCGTTCCCCCTGCACTGACAGCTGGTATCTAATTACTGTGTGAGAATGAAAAGTCAGGCTGTCCCAGCTCGAGGGAGCGCGGATTAACGTCTCCTGCAGAATACACTTCCTCTGCTGGGTTACCATGGTTACCCTCATTACCTGCCTGACGAAGAGGCGCTCGTGGCTCTAACAGGGCTTTTAAACTCGGGCCTGGGGAGGGTGGCAGGGGGGGCGCTGCCCGCGGGAGGAGGTGCTCCCCCTTTCGCTGGGACCCGCCGCCGGGCCGGACCCCGCTGCACGCAGCCGGCAGAGCAGATGTCACCCGGGCAGCCTCTGTGGTCTGTCAACAGTCATTAGCACCGGGCCAGCGAAGGGCTGAGCGGGGCGGTTCAGTCCCCAGGCCTGGCAGCAGGCCACTGCGGCTGGCACGGCGCTGGGCTCAGCTGCCCTGCGGACCTCCCCGAGACCCCGCCGTGGGGGTCTGGCCCCGCTTCCTCGCCCGGTGGGCACGGCGTCGCCCTCCCCTCCCCTCTGCCAGGGACGCGGTTTGCAGAGCCGCGGTGGGAAAAGCCCGGCCTGCAAGGGTGGAAAGGCGGCGAGGGGGGAGAAAGGGCCTCCAGGCTGTGGGGGGCAAGAAGGGAGCAGGGGGGAGGGAGGGCTCAGTCCCCAAACGGCGCAGGGCGGAGGTGGACAAAGGGCAAAGCAGACCTGGCTGCAAGGGCACGCCAGACATTTTATGGAGTTTCGCCTCTTGCTGTGGTGCCCGGCTGGGGGCTTGTTACGGCCTGGGGGGCTCTGCCCAAGCCGCCTGCGGCCCCGGTGCCCTGGGGGCTGCCGAGCGCAGAGAAGGGCGAAGGGAAAGGGCGCGTGCGGACTCTCCACCCCATCGAAACCCCCTGAAAGGCAGCTAACCCCCCTCGCAGACCCCCGCCGCGCCAAATGAGTCTGATCGTCCCGATTTTCATCTCCTGGTCTTTCAAGAGCCCGGCTCTCATTTTAAGCAGGTGGCATGGTGGTGGTCCCGGGGCCGGGGGGCTTTGCTCGGCCTCTCCGAAGGCCCACGCTTGCTCAGACCCCGCAGTGGGGTCTAAGCCTCCCAAGCGCCCGTCTTACAGCTCGTGCCTTTGCAACAGCGTGCCCTGCACGGTTACGTGCCCAGAGAGGGACAAAGGACGGGAGCAGGGAGAGGAGCCAGGAGGAGGGATGCTGCGCGGAGGCAGAGCCCTGCCCACAGGCCCTTCCAGAGGGCGAGAGCGGCAGAGGACGCAGCTCCTCCACCACAGCTGCGGTGGGGGGTGGAGAGGAGCCTGGTGCCAGACGAGGAGCGGTACCCAGAGACGCCCAGTCTGAGAGCCCGGCTAGCCCCGCAGCAGCCTGGGAGCAGGCCACGGCGGCCTGGCACGGCGAGGGAGGAGGCGGGCGAGGGCCGGCCGTCGGGGGATTTGCACGTGGGGTCGGACACAGTCCTGCTCTGTGGGACACAATCCCCCCTCGGGTGTGGCCGTGCTTTTCCCCTGGAATAAGGGACCGTAGAAATTAAACTGATCCTCCTCCAAAACGCTCCGTCGGGCACCCGAAATACGGCCGTCCCTGCCCCTCTACAGACCCCCCTCGCTCCAGCCACCTCTGCGGAGGGCCCGGAGGGGACGGGGGCGAGTCAGGAAACACGGTGTGCTTGTGCTAAACCAGCAGTACCTCTCGCTGTAGGCCATATAGTCTATGTGCAGCCTATACGCTGACGCCTGTGCAAGATGTCTCCTTGCGTATGGGCAGCGCGCTGCTTGAAGAGATGATATCCCCTGAGCGTGTTGAGTCCAGTCGTTATCAGGAGGCCAGGCCTAAAGAGCAAACCGTTTCCGACGGTCCCTGGAACGGCTGCTTCCGAACCACCTGCGTCGTGGGCACGGGACCTGGTTTCAATCCGTTTTAAAAAGGGACAGTTACGTTGCAGGTGCGGTTCCTGCACACGAGAGAGAGGAGCTAGGGCTCGCTTGCAAGGGGCCTGATTGCACGCGTGTTCACAACCATGACATGGAAAAGTTGAGCTCACAACCCAGTGCTTAGCTTGCAGGAAACAGGGCCTTAATCATACCTGTGCGTGCGTGTGCCTCTCCCTACATGCAGTAGTTGTGCTTTCTTAAGGAGGAGGCTACATCTCTTGAGCAACCTGACTGCTTCTCATAACCCCCGTAGCTCTACACTCAAGTAGATGCTGCTGGTGCCCATGGTGCAAGAAGGCGACTGGCATCCTGGGCTGCAAGGAAGGGTAGGAGCGCTGCCAGCAGATGGAGGGCAGTGATTCTTCCCTCTATTCAGCACTGGGGAGGCCACATCTGGATCCTGTGTCCAGTTGTGTCCCCCCAACTACAGAAAGGATGTGGACGAGTTGGAGAGAGTCCAGTGGAGGGCAACAAAAACGATTTGGGGGCTGGGGGACAGGACTGGTGAGGAGAGGCTGAAGGAACTGAGCTTATTAAGTCTGCAGAAAAGAAGACCGAGGGGGATTGAGTAGCAGCCTTCACCTCCCTGCCGGGGGCTGCAAAGAGGATGGAGCTGGGCTGGTCTCAGCGGGGGCAGATGACAGGACAAGGAGCAATGGGCTCAAGCTGCAGTAAGGCAAGTTGAGGTTGGATATTAGGAAAACTTTCTCATTAGGAGGGCGGTGAAGCACTGGAACAGGCTCCCCAGAGAGGTGATGCAGTCTCCATCCTTGGAGGTTTTTAAGACCCAGATAGACAAAGCCCTGGCTGGGATGGTCGTCTTGGGGATGGTCCTGTTTGAGCAGGGGGTTGACTCCTGAGGTCCCTTCCAACCCTCATCTTCTACATTTCTATGACTCCCCCATCTCCCGTCAGCACTCCTGGCTCTGGTGCCGCTCCAGGGAATGACACGAGCAGCTGCTGCGTACTGAAGGATGCCTCCTCTTCTCTTGGCCCACCTAACCAGTGTGCGTAGACACCACGCTTGGCAGCCAGAGAAGAGGAGCGGTGCTCCCCATGCTTTGCACTGTCCCCTGGCCCGTCACAGCTGCCACGTGGCAGAATTACATCCTCGTGTCCCTCACACGCCGAGGGGCAGGGCGGCGGTGGTGGCGTGTAAGGGAGTGTGCTTCGGAAAGGTCTGCGCAGGGTAGAGGGCTATTCAGCCTTGTTCCTTCGGGGACCCCATCCTGGCAGCACAGTTGAACCTTGCTCTGCTAATTGGTCTGAGTCCGGGGGTGGGGGGCTAGCAAACTCCCTGGCCTCCCAGAGAGGCTGGTGCTGAGTGCAAGGCCAAGGTGCTCCCTCCTATTCCCAGCCTAGTGAGATCACTCCAGATGATGACAACCACATTTCTCAATTGGTTAAAATCCCGCTCTGGACTCTTCCCTTGCTTTTGTTCTTGGCCCAGTTTCCCTGGCAGCCGGAGCAGCGCAGCAGCAGCAGCAGCAGCCGCCACTGCCCTGGCTCTGAGAGGAGCCTCCCTGGAGCCCTGTTTAATTCATCCCCCTCAGCCTGCGCGCCCGGGGTGGGAACACTGGGAACGCTGTGACTGCCCCCCTCCCCAGCCACGCTAGCCCGAGGCCCAGCTCATCACCCCTGTCACCCCTCGCTGATACTAACTCAACTTGCCTGCACTGTTGTAGGGGGCAGATGGACTGTCGGAGCCCGAGGGCATCTCTCTGAAACGCGTTGCCGTGGTGGAAGATTTCTTTGACATCATATACTCAATGCATGTGGAGAACTCGTCGGAGCCAGGCAAAGCGCCCAAGCATGCCGGGCAGAAGAAAACCTACCGAGCGGTGAGGCTGCCTCCTCGTTCTCCCCAGACAGCCGGGCGCATCGGTGCAAAGGGGGAAGACCCCCTGGTGCGAGAGCCCGCACGAGCGGGGGTGGGATTTGGGGAGGGGAGAGGGGCTGCCAGTGCGAGGATGCAGAAAGCTGTGCGTGTGCGTGTGCATGTGCGTGCGCGGGGCGGGGAGTGTTGTAGGAGGGCACAGCTGCTGTGCTGCGGAGACAGGAAAAGAAAGTGGCAGCCGTGGTGTGGGTGCATGCTGGCTTGGGAGGGGATGGCCAGGCTGTGATACACAAAGGCAACCGCGCACGACTGGCAAAGGAGCCTCCTCGCAGGCTTCAAGCCTCGCTGATGCGAGGGGATGTTCACCCCGTCCCCTGCTCGAAGCCACCTGCCTCCCTGCCTGCCGCGGCTGTACAGAAATGCCTCATTTCTCCCAGGCTCCCCAAGGCAGAGAGTCACGACTATGGAAGTATGGGGCCCGGGGGGCCAGCGTCCCCCTCGCAGCCCTGACTTGCCGCATGGGCTGCCCTGATTTCTATCTCGGGTCCCTCCGCTTCCGAGTGGAGGCCTGGCATGCACCGGGGAGCGGTGGATCTCACAAATCCCAGCACACGGGTGCAAAGAGCTTGCTCTCTCCCTGCTGAAGCCACCATAGCTAAACCAGGAACAAATGGAGCCTGACGCCTGCATCTCGGGGAAGTTGGATATTTCCCCTGCAAATATTTTGCATCTTGTTTCTTGCCCACGAGGCGCTGAATTCCCCCCCTCCCCATCTCTGAGCAAGCTGCTGAGTATCAGACGCAGGCAGCAGCCTGCGTCTCTGCTGCGTGTGCTGCTCGGGGTCCCTGCTTGTGAGGGCTGCCCGGGTCTCTGCCTGGCAGCGCGATGATGCCGAGCTCGGGAGGCCATGGCGGATGCTCATGCCCCCGCACTGATCACAGGCCCTGCAGGCGCTGCACGCTGCGTGAGCCCGGGCTCCCGGCAGGACCTGCGTGCTGCTGGAGCTTCTGCTGGGGAGCAAAGTGCTGTGCAGACATCTCGTGTCCTCCCAGTGGCTCACGGGACCAGGGGGCTGCGTGCATGCAGCTCCTGCCCCTGCCATGCAGCACAGAGCCGGCAGGCCCACCGTGCACGCGGCCGTGCTCTGGCCGGTGGCGGGTGACCTCTCCGCAATTAAGGAGGGCGGCTTCACCAGCGTGGCCACAATGCAGAAGGTTCTGCTCATTTCCACAGCAGGCTGCTCTGACCCTCCCTAATTCCTTCAATCCAGCTCTCCGGAGGACTAATCTGCACACAGCGCAGCCTCCGGGGAGCAGCCTGGGTCGGTCTGTTTTCCCAGGCCTGCTCACAGCAGTCAGAGAGCTCCACGCTCCACCCCTGAGGCTCCCTCCTGAGCTGAGATCATCACATTAGCAGCGCATATCCCCTCCTGACCTGGCAGGACTCAAGCTGACTGTCCTCCCTGGTGCCCCATCACGCTGCCCTGGAATACATTTGCAGCCTGGCTGGGAAGGTGAAATACTGCAGATTACACGCGGCGCCTGATCCGGGGGCCCCGACGCACAAAGGGGCTCTGTCTGGATGGGCAGCTCCAGAAGATGCACAGCGTCCCTCACCAGTCCTCTGCCTCTCCACCATCTGTAATCAGAGTCACTGGAGAGTTTGCCCTTGTCCGTGACCTCCAGAGAGAAGCAATCAGAAAGGGAATTTGGATGGGAGATAACTCATCAAGGAAGCTGCCTGCTCTGCAGAGCATCAAGTCAGCTGAGAAATAACAACTGGATCACTAAAATTAGCCGGACATTTGCAGCAGACACCATGGCGCGGCTGGAGCGGGCGAGGGGCAGGAGAGCCGGCCGTACTCCTGTCAGCCAGGCTCGGGCTGCCCTCTCGTAGGCTTCAGACCAACTCCTTTGCCAGCAGCAGGCTCCATGTGCCTGACTTGTAGTCCTCCCGCCCCATTGTCCAACCTGACAAACGTTTCACGGATTGCTGGCAGGGCCAGGGCCGAGCTGGGCGGTGGCTCGGTCACTGGAGGCGTGGAGCTAGATGGGGCCGTGTCTGCCCCAGAGGGCTCTGCGTCCCCAGTTTGGAGCTGCGGGACAAGCTGTGCAACTTTCTGCCCGCTCGCTATTAGCATGCATGTAAAACCGAGGCTATGCTGCCACTTAGTGGAAGTGACTGTCTCTCTTCTCCATAACTTCTGCTTCCAGAAATCTGTTTTAATCCATTTCCAACCAAAACCCTTCCTCCTGCCCCCTTCTCAACATGAGTTTGTTCTTCTTTCCTTTTCTTCCCCTTCTTTTGAACAAGGCCCTCCCCACCTCCCCACTCAGAAAAAACCCCCAAAACTAAAATGGGTGGGTTTTTAAATTTTTTTGATTTTTCCTAGCAAAACAAAATGGGAGGAGGACTTTCCCAAATCAGAACAGGGTCTGGGAGTCAGGGGTCTCTTCCTGGCTCTGCAACTCGTTTGCTAGGACGAGCCTCCTGGACCGAACTGTGAGATGATGGGAACAAGCTGCCCGAGGGGGTGATACTTGCCAGTCAAGACAGGATGCCTTCAGCCACACACTAGTTATTAGGCTCAGCACAGGGGTAGTTGGGGGAAGTGCTTTGGCCTGTCATGTCCAGGTTGCCAAAATAAGGAGATGGATGCTTAACTTCAAGGTCCCAGGTTGGAACAATTCGGCCTTGGTTTTTCTGTGCCTTCATCTATAAAACGAGGGACACATTTGGCTAATCGCATCAAGCTGCAGGAGACTCAGTAGATGAATATTTGTAAAAGTGCTTGCAGTTCCCCAGATAAAATGTGTTTGAGGCGTGCAAAATGTTGCGAACACTAACTGGTTTGCATTGCGGGAAAGACGGAGCTGCCCCTAACGAGATGAACGGATCCTTCAAGTCACTGGCGTAATGGAACAACGACCAGGGGAAATTGGGCAGGAAATGGAGAGACTTCACTGTGCTTTCACAACTCACAGTTTAGTCTTTCCTAGCGAGAGGGGATGGTACTGGGTACTGACTATGAAGGATGCCCAGAGGTCTTAATCCCTTCATCAGGGGTTGCCGTGGGCCTCAACCTTAGCACCTCCGGTACGGTGCTCAGCTCCACCCCTTGCAGAAAAGGGCCTGGTGCACTCAGCGGGACGGGGTGCTGAGGGATCGGTGCGTTGTGCTCTGGATCAATACCGCTCTTCCTTTGCTGCGCCAGGCGAGGTGGGCCGGGGCCGGTGATCCCTCCTGTCCCTTGCCCGGTGCTGTGTTTTAAGCCGTCTCCCTTCTCCAGGACACACAGACATCTCATTGTTTTCCCAGATTGCAGAGACCTATGCTTTCCTTCCAAGAGAAGCTGTGACCAGGTTTCTGATGAGTTGCACGGAGTGCCAGAAGAGGATGCATTTCAACTCCAACGGACTGGAGCCCAAAGGTAAAGGCACATGATTTCTGCGAGGTTGGTCGCCTCAAAGCATGTCACCTTGCAGTGCTGTCCTTGACCAGGTATTCAGATACTGTCCAGTTAGCAGTGATACTGCTTTACTGCATAGCTTCCCTAACCCAATAATAATAATAATAATAATGATAATAATAATAATAATAATAATAATAATGTAAAACTGGAAGAACTGAACCAATCTCCTGGTCTTCCCTGTTTAGGCTGTTTGCTTTCGCAGACAATGAAAACAGACTACTCCATTTCCTTTAGCATCTGGTTGGCTGCTTTCAATTTTTCTTACACCAGACATCAAGTGGAAAAGTTTGGGGTGGAAAGGTTGCAGATATTTCTGTTGACTTTAGACTTTGTAAAACCTTTCCACCTACAACACTCACATTACTGAACAAGCATGACCTCAAATTTCCTCTTTAAACTATTATCATATTATGAAAGGCATTGAGTAAGTTTGACTAATGGAGGTTTCTGATAATGAAGTCATTCTCACTAATTAATGGAGGCCATGATCCTGTTTTGGGTAGCAGAGGGTGCCTAGCTAATCCCAGCTACACTCTTATTTATGCGTGCACCAAATTATCGCTGCCGCCGCGGGATTTAGTTCGTTATGCATTCTTTGTAAACTGAACCTTTCTGCAGTTCTTGGAGTGTAAAGACAAAAGCAACGCTTAACTGTGGGCCAAATTTTCTGCTGGTATACATGGGAAAAACTCCGGCCAAGTCAATTCTTGTATTTGTTGTAACAAGATGCACATTTATTTTCTGTTACCAAGCGCAGAATGGAAAACGTGCTGGGAGGTTTCCCGTAACAAAAGTACTAAAATAATAAGCACCACACAGAGGATTAAACCATTTCTAGTAACTTAAGGCAAACTGACCCTTTGGTAGCTCTTGTCCAGCAGAGAAGGAGAATGAAAGGAGCCGAGTGCCAGGGTATTTCTGCTATTCAGTGCCAGCTCCCGAGTGCTAACAGCTGTGAGCAGACTTGTGGTCAACCCCAGAGTTTCCATTAAACAGGCATCCGTGTGCCACTTGTCCACAGCTAGCTGCTGAAACACTGGGTCTGCTTCCTAGAAACCGGGCCGGAATAATCATGCAGGATGTTAATTAGCTGGGGTATCATTAGAGCAGCGGCACCTTCCCCAGCTGCAGATGCTGGGCCCCTTCCTTCTTTCACTTAGGCCCATGGAAATGTTGGGCTTTGGCATCAGCAAGAACAAAACTGCCCCTGGGCTGATTGCAGGGTATCTGTCACGAGCAATGTTATTTGTATGGTGGATAAAATTGTGAACCGATGCAGCGGGGGGAGGGAAATAGGACCAGGGAGGGACCGGTGGAGTTTGCATCTTGTGTCTCGACTCCAAACACAGCACTTAAATAATGTTTAGCACTCATGTCTCTCAGCTGACATGGCCATGACCCTTTCCACAAACAGTATAGTGGAAAGGGATATGACCACTTTTGAGACTGCTTTACCCTCCCCGGTCTCCCAAGACAGCGATGCTCCCTAGAGACACTGCAGTGGCCTAGGCTCAGATACCAGACACAAAGTGCAAGGTGCTGAGCATCATCCCATCGCCGGACCCCTGCTATGAAAATCACAATCGGGAGAGGCAAGGGCGAGGCCGTCTGCCCTGATTCAAGTGCAGCAGAGACCTTTTCCATAAAGCTTTCTCCCAAGATCAGCACTCTCGGGAATACACCACACAGACACGCACGGCCCGTCATGCACAGTCTTGCTCCTCGGCCAGGGCCAGGAGGAAACAAACACCGTCTGTTCGGAGCGCTCCGATTTTGTGCAGGGCGCAGATAGGGGATGCTTTGAAGCCCATGAAAGATAGATGGATTAGATTAGATTAAACTGACTTTTATCAGGGACCTTGACTAATTTCACTAACGTTAGGTATATAGGAATTTATCTGGGGGCCGTAGAAGGATTACATGTAGGCACACACATAAAATGCAACTCCCACTGAGGTAAAAAAAAAAATCTGAACCATTCCTGCCAGTGCCCACCTCCCCCATTCATTAAGAAAATCTCACCTCACTGCAATCCCAACCAGGAAAAAACCCTAATTAAATGTGTCTTATGTGCTGACCCCTGCAGGGCACCGTATGATGAGTGAAAACAAACTGTCTTGCTTGTGAGAAACTTGAAATAACCACCTTGTGATTTACATTGGTGTAAATCAGGAGTAAGGGCATTGGAGGAGTTGTCCAGGTGTGGAATTGGGAACAGAACTATTTTGTCCTGGACACCTTGACTTGTTATCCATATAATATAATACATGAATATGTAGGCGTGTAGGTATGTATGTCTGTATAGATATATATATATATATACACATACCGGCTTATATACACTGGACTATATTGGTTACACACGCGCAGTCTTCCACTGTGCAGGGTGACACGGTTATTTCACTCTCGATAGAAAAGCCATGATAATATTTAATGACGACAGATTAACCCCCTTCAGCAGCCTCCTACTACTGTGCAGTAGCTGGAACTATTCCTGTAGAGTCCCACCGGACTGCTCGAAAGAAGGTTTTCCTACCACCTTTTATTGCTAGAGACTTTGGACTGGAAAACAGCATCTACGCTTCTCGGGCCAGATTCGTCTCTCGGCTGCCCTGCAGTAAATTCAGAATAAGTTCAGCCGAGTGAATGGCACGACGGCAGGTTTACACCGGGGTGCTGCAGGCAGGGTTCATTTGCTCCCACAGCTCCTTCCCCATTTGATGAGCTCATCCTTTATGCGTGGAGCTTCATTAATTACTACGGCACCAAACCGCCATCTGAGAGGCGGACGCCTGACTCGAGCTAGGGGCAAGCTGCATGGGAGGCCGTGCCTGCCACCCGGCTCGGCAACAACAGAATAGCAAGGATCTTGCCCCTCTGCCCAGTGCAGACTCGCTTTCCCCCTTCCCCAGCTCCGGGAGCAGCGGTGTTGTGGGGAGACCACTCCACGTCCCTTCCACTCCCCGCTACCAGATCAGCGAGGTTCGGCTCTCTGGCTAGCGGCCCGGGTCCTCGGAGGGCCGAGGGTTTGCGACAAGCAGCTCCCTCCCGTCCTCTCCATCAGCAGGAGGGCCAGCGCAGCCCCGTGCACGCACATCACTTAGGGAAGCCCCAGAAACCGGCTCTGAGGAGGGGCTGCTGATTCATCCTCCCCTGCTCCTGACAGCCTAGAAGCACTCCACTCTCAGTCCTTATTAATGAAGGACCTTATTAAGCTATCTGAATAGATAAAGTCGCAGAGGCTCGGCTAGGTTTTTATTCCAGAAAAATGAGGGCAGGAAGTGTCATAATGAAGAAACACTGTCATCTTTACACAGTGACTTTGGATGAGGTAGACACTGATTATTGTTTTAATGGAGAGACGGTAGAAAGCCAAGGGACTGGGAACCGGCACCCTGCGTTGCAAGGCCTCGCAGTGGCGTGGTCCTAGACAGTGGGGAAGGAAAAGACCCTTTGCCGCCTGCTTCATCTCCCTTTCTCTGCAGGTTTGTCCCTTGACATCCATTTTTAGTGACTCGTCCAGACTAATTGTGAGCGTCTGGGATGGGGCTCGTACCGCATCCCTGGGGAGGCACCACCGGGCTAACAGCTCTTGCTGTCAGGCTGCTCCTCCACACAGTCACCCGCAGTCCCCCCCCTTCCCTCTTTTCACCTATTGCTCTATTGGCCCCATGGTTGTATAGCTCAGCGCCTGCAAGGAGTCCGCGTCCTCTGGCCATTGTGCACCGCAGCCTCTTCTGCGTCTCTGGGGAGGAGAATCGGGGAGGAGCACGAGCAGATGCAGTTTCAAACCCGCTAAGTGCTGCTCTCTGCAGAACTGAGGCAGGGGCTGCTTTCGGCGAAGGGCTTCGGGGGAAACCTCTTTTCTTCACGGCTCCTGCAGAACCACCCTCCCGCGTGGGGAAGCTGGGGGAGAGGTGGACACGGCCTGAGTATAGCAACAGTCTCGGCGCTCCGTGCACGAGTCCCCTTTTACTAGTGCTGGACACAGCGATTGCAGCGACTCGGGGAGCGCGAGTGGGCCCACCCAGACACGATGCTTAGCTCTTCCCTGATATGGTGGAAAGCTGCTCTAGGGATGGCTACGGCCACAGGAGGCTGTGCTAGACCCAGATTTGCCACTGGATGCCCTTGCACTTCTCTTTAAGGGAGTTCCTGCCCTTGCTTTGTTAGAGGCAGCCTGCCTTAAACATGCTGCTACCATTACCCCCACAAGTAGATTATTGCAGTGCTTTGTTGGCTCCCTTTTCTGTCCCTGCCATGGCCAGGACCAGGCTGCGGGTGGCACATGGTGCATTTTAACTACAGCCTAGACTATCCGGCAGCATATAACTCTCTCCCCAGCCTGTCCCCATTGGCCTCTGCACCATAATGGGATTGAGTTTAATGCTTCGCTTCTGAGTTTACAAGACTCCTAATGGCTTTGCACCTTCATATTTGACTGAGCGAATCACTCTGTAGAGCTCTGACCATCCCCTTCAGTCCACAGACGCAGGATTACTGCAGATGCCCAGGCATGAATGAGAAGAGCCTGGAGAACAAGCACACAGTGACTGAGGCTTTTGTTGCAAAGAGCTCCCAGACAGCTTGTGCCCATTGCAGCACGTGCGCTTGGGTCAAAGCCTTTCCAAGTCAGGCGTGCTGAGTTCGGTCTCCTTTCACGAGTGCTGAACCCCCACAGCTCCTGCAGGTTTCCTTTGGACTTGCAGGTGCTCAGCGCTTCTGAGAATCAGGGCGATAAGTTTTGGTTGGATGGTTTTGTTAGGACGCCTGTAAAACACCTTTATGAGCAGCGCCCTGTCACACCAACTTTCTGGTGGGGCTTTTGGGCACGGACAGCCTCGTGAAGCAGGTGATCCCAGACCATGCAAGTCACACGGTTAAGGCCCAGAGAGGCACTGAAAATCTTCCCTTCTTGAGTCCACCTCAGCTCCCAGGACTACTACTCACTGGTGGGCTAACCCGACCCCTACCCCAGCACCTCCCTTTCATAATGCACCGGGGGAGGGAGGAGATTCATGCCTTACATTCGTTTACCACCTTGCAAATCCCTGCGCTCAGGGCAGGGCAGCTGCACGCCCGCTGGCCAGCACACCCTGCCAGTGCACTGCAACGCTCCTCGTGACTAAACACGTTATGTGTGACTATGAAATCAATGCTAGAATAAATCATGCCAGCTGCCTCCATTCCTGCTATGGAGAACTGCCGAGCTGCCTGGCCAAGTAGAGCAGGGAGAGAAAGGGCTAGAAAATAAAGTCTAGAGGTAAGGTGTAGAAAACCATTAAGATTTATTTTTTGTTTAACCGGGGGTCTTCTCATTTGGCTGGAGATATCTGCTTCAGCAGTCACTAACGCCCAGTGGGGCTGTCCCACGAGATGGACATACTTACCAAAAAGCCTTACTATGGACCCCAGGGTGAAGGAGCCCCTCTCAAAAGGGGTGAGAGTCCCCAGGCTGCCACCATCTAGTAGTTGCCTTTGCACAGAGGTGATGGTTTAAATATCTCTGGTAAGAGTAGATGGCTCCTTCTTTGCTACGTCCTAGCTGAGTGACAAAACATTATACATCACAGGTGCCCATTTCCACAGGGGAGCATGACAGTCCCTTTGCAGGGAAAGGGCCAGATGCCTGCTCTGTCATCGCATTTGGGGAGGGGTGCTGTATTGTCCACGGGGCACTTAGCACACCGGATCCCAGCGCTGACTGGGGACTCCGGATGCTCCTGCCGGACAGGTGTTTAACGCAGGACGATAATGCACGGACAGAGCTGCATGCCAGCAACGCCCCCCATCTAAGCAGAATATCTCTCCTGTTCTTTACTTCAGAAAGCGAGCCGCCCTCCTCTTTGGTCTCGGGAATCATCGATTACAACATGCCGCTCACCTCCACGTACTTGAAGCAGATGAAGCTGCGGGTCATGAATTCACAAGAGCAGGTGAGTTGCCCTCCTGTCCCTCAACAGCAGTAGCGGTTGGGCAGAGCTGCAAGGCAAGGGGGAGGAGGGTGGCTGATGCCTCGCATCTTCGGGTAGCGATGGCCAGATTTTCAAAGGACGCTTTCCTACACGTCTAGACACGGGCAGGGCAGGATCTGCGCAAGTGCGGTGCATGTCGCCGTGTGCAGGATGGGAGGAGGCAGCATTTTACCTTTGGAAATGCATGTGGGACTTCTGCAGAAGGGACTCAAAGGAGAATAGGAGTGTATCCACAGCCATTATTGTTTGTGAGTGTCTGCATGTGCTTTAGGCAGATGGTCGTTTTAAGTGTAATTATTGCGAAGATGTACACGGTGGAGAGGGATGTATTGCTCTGCAGTCTTGCAAACTGCCTGAGGGCTTTAGCAAGTGGGGAGTCGACCCCAGGCTTTGCTTCTCTTGCTCAGGTGTTCTTTGCTCTTGAGCTGTTTGGCCTCTTGCTGGAGGTCAGCTCCAGTTGCTTCCTTCTTGAATCAGGCTGGGAGAAGGCTCAGCTGTTTGGTGACAATATTACGCCTCTGGATTTTGATCCAGGAATGGAGGGGAAAGATTCCCACATGATTATACCCAGGCCACAGAATTTCCCAAGGTTTCTGCAGCTGTAGGATTTGCTACGGAAACCTCAGTGCACCATGGAAACGGACTATAAAAAGAAAAATACACTTTACTTGCTCCCCACAAAGCTGCAACGCGGCACTTTACAAACCCAGTGTCAGTCCAGCAAACACTGAGAGCTGAGACGGATTGCTGTACCCTATTCCAGCCTCCCTGCTCGTGCACAATGCCCTTCTACCTCCCCCCGCTTATGCACGATGCCCTTCTACCCCCCCCATACATGATGCCCTTTCTACCCCCCCGCTCATACATGATGCCCCTTCTACCCCCTGCTCATACATGATGCCCTTTCCACCCCCTGCTCATACATGATGCCCAGCAGCAGGAGCAGGTGCACACATGCTTTAGGGGGTAGGAGGCATCATGAATTGTTGGTTTGAGTTGTGACGTTGCTGCACATGGACAGCTGTTATCTGATGATGGACTAAGCGATGCTGGTTGGAGAATGCTGTGCAGAAGGGTAAAGGGCCAAACCTTGCTTTTCCTGCAGGGAAAGAAGAGACAGATGAGGAACCTTTTTGTTGCTTTTAGTAAATGACCTTTCCCTAGGAGGCTGCATGATGTCTTAATGGCTGGACATTTGCATCATTTTTCCCTTTTGCCTGTTCTGGACACTGAGCAGCATTTAAAAGCTTGTCTCCAGAGCAGATCTAGACTGGGGAGTGCAACGGGGGGAGCTCCCTGTCTTCCTGAGCCTAGAATCCATTTTCTCAGATACCAGGAGAAAATCAGATTGTAAAATGGATCCATTCAGGGGAGCAGATGGCTGGAGGGACTGGTAATGCAACAGTGCTGGGAACTGCTTCATAGCCATCCTTGGTCAAGAGGAACAAGCCCTCGCTGGCTGTTTGTCGGCTTATCCGTAGCGGGTTTGGTGGGTCTCAGTCCAAATTGTGAGCAGGCAGATGTTTGCCTCAAAGAGACGGCCACCGTAATTGGCACCAGCTGGTGTTTGCTCCAGCAAGGCTGGGGACGGAGGGAGCCAGGAGGACTGAGCAGTTTTTGTGCCGTCCCTGCTCTGTGGGCAAAGAGAAGCTTTTGTTCTCTTCAGCAGAAACAAATCCGGTTTGGGGAGGAGAAAGGAGGCCAGCAGGAACAAGTTGGCTGCTGCTGGGTGAGATCAATACATTGACCTTTCCCTGTGCCACCAGCTCAGGTGGAGAAGGTGCTGAGAGACACTTGCTAAAGGGCAAGAAAATAAATTAGTGTGCTGAGACCAAAGAAGGCTCTTGGATGCCATCTTCCATTGCCCTGACTCCAGGGCTCAGGCTTGCCATCAATGTACCATGGTGCTGTAAGGAAGCTATTAAAAGGATTGTTTTGGTAGACAGAAAAAGCCCTTGACTCACATTGGAGGGAGGTTAGTATGAACAGCCTTGAAGGTATAGGCAGGTAGAAAAGAGTCTGACAAAGTTACTAGGTCGTAGTTAGGAAAATCCAAGTTGCAACCCCCCACAAAAAAACACAACCAAAAACCAACAGCAGCAGCACAGGTGTAAGAAAGAGAGCATTGCATCGCCTCCTGGGCACTTCTATATCAGCTTTTATCTGAAGGGCCTCCCGCACTACACAGACAAACATTAATGCCTACATGCGTTATGATGGTGGTGTATTATCCCTCTTCTCTTGACGGGCCAAGGGACGCACGGAGAAGCCGAGGGCCTGATTTCCAGAACTGCTGAGTGCCTCTGCCTCCATTCACAGGGCACGCTGCCCTTCGCTATTGCCAGTCTGATCCTAAGTGGAAAACACTTGGATAGTCCAGCACTGGGCAGCATTACAAACCCCCACGACAGACAGACTGGGAGCTGATGTCTGCAGGGGCTGTCGATGCTCGGCCAACATCACTTATGAAGTCAGTGAGAGCCCAGGATCTTGACTCCCAGTCCCCTGCTAAGAAAGCTACTCTGAGTGATTCCTTTACCAGTAGAAACACAGGTCCGCTTGATTGAACCAGGGTCCCTACCAGCAAGGAGTCCTCAGCAGGCCCATTTGCAATCATGGAAAATGTACAGGAGCCTTTTTAAAGGAGACGCCAGGTCAGATTCTGTCCTCATTTGCACTTATGCAATCCCTCTGAAGCCAGGCCAGGTATTAGTCCAATGTAAATAAGATGTGCTATACTTGGAAATGTGCTACAGCCTACCCTTCTGAATGTTTGGGGCTAAGATGACCTGGATGTTACTCTGCTTTAGCTGCGATGCATCTGGCCTGGCTGGATCAAGAGCAGGTATTAAAGGAAGCAAAGAGGAAGTCAGGTGTCGATGCAATGCAGCATCCCCTTTTGCCTGACCTCATTCTGGTGGCACAGAGATGGAGAAGAGAGTGGGAGTCGGGGGGTGCCTGGACCTTATGAAGCAGACACTGCATCTTAGTTTTCCATAAAGCTGCACATTATTTAACGGAAGCTGCATATTGTTTCATCTTTTCCGGACATGGGATCAGGCAGATGACGATAGAAGAGGATCATTTTGCTCAGGAGGGACAGAATGGAAAAAGAGTCAGAGGGGTAATTGGTTAAAATGGATTCACCTCCCTGGGTCACTGTTGCCTAGGATTGAACCAAATATTTGTATCGGATGCTTTGGTATCCATAGCCAATCCACACCATTTTTTGGTGTTTGCAGGTTGTGATCCTACAGCTGCCCTTTTCTACCTGACGCTAGGCTGGCTAATTTAAGACATTTCTGTGACTTAAAACTTCACATTTCATGTCTACGAGAAGTCACGGTGAGTCACGTGCACGTAGCAGACTCACTCTTTTCTCCAAAAGGATGCTCTTTATTTCACTGGCTCTAAAGGCATTTCTTTCAACGACTTGGAGGGTTTGATCAGGCTGTACAGATTCAGGGCCCAATGTTTCGCAGTGCTGAGCATCTGCAACTCCAGATTTTGCTCCTGTGTGTTTCGTGTACACAGAGAAAGTTGCACGGGGCGTGCGGCTATTCTGAGACTCTGCGCTGGGTGAAGCATATGATGTTATTCTTTGTCTATAGATGGTCTACGGCGCAGTCCCCACAACACAGCTCTTTCTAAACAGATGGGCTCCAGCATGCAGGGTGCTGTGTGTCCCCAACATTTATCACACAACAATTGCAAGGCATTGAGTCCTTGCAAGATCGGGCACTCAATGCTTTCCCAGCTCAGAGGAAGGGGTCACACTTTACTGAGTTCACTCTGGTCCCTCTTGGATCTTTTGCTCCAGGGGGGGGAAAAAGATCTGATCTCGCACTGATGGCCTTGGTCACACTCTTGCCGCTCAGTCCACAAGCTGGCTGTTTCTTTTTCCTTTTGCTTCACCAAATTCACATCAGCTTGGAAAGCAGATGAAGTGATGGCTGTCCTGAGCTGCTCCCTAGCTGAGTTACGTATCATCAGCTCTACCTTCACCAGTGCATGTCACCTGGGTTAAAGCTGCTCTCTCCACAATGCTATATTTTATCCCCCCCCCAGTTTATCGGGTATATCATCCTGTAAACTCTTCCTCTTTTCACTGACTTTTCTTGGATATGCGAGTGTGCGGCTCCCTAAGCCTTTCCAAGCTGCAGCAATCGAGGGAAGGCATTATTTGGTGTCAGGAGAATTTGTCTTTCAGTCCGTTGCTGATACTCGAGCACGGTTCTTGTGAGCACAACAGCAGCGATCAGAGCCACTTGTCCAGATTCCTGCGGGAAGGAAACTTTGCAGAGTCCCAAAGGCAATAGGCTGGGGAAGGGCCAGGGTGCCATCCCCCGGAAGCACGAAGGAACTTTCTGTCTTACTTATGGCATCCAGGTCCCAAAGAGTTGTGGCTGTACCCAAGACCGCCGGCAGGTCCTGTCCTTGGTGAAGGAAAACTAAATGCAAGCAGAAGGCTGTTCGAGTTCCTATTATAACGCTTTGCATTCTCTGAATCCAAACCTATTCAGTGCAGGTGCTGATAAGAGAAGAGCCCCCCAAAAACGACTAAAAGACTGGAACCCCAGTGAAAGAAAGACCCCGGGAGCTCAGTCTGTTCATCTTAGCAAAGAGGAGGTGAAGAGGTGGCTTGACCACAGTCGGAGAGCCTCCGTGGGGAGCAGAAATCTGATCTGAGATCTCTGGCCCCATGG
Organism: Gavialis gangeticus; assembly: GCF_001723915.1. Lineage (NCBI taxonomy): Eukaryota > Metazoa > Chordata > Crocodylia > Gavialidae > Gavialis > Gavialis gangeticus. The sequence goes on from NW_017729009.1 coordinate 10,008,694, forward strand.
ACGGAGGAGTAACCAGCTCCAAAGGCCGGAAGCTGAAGCTAGCCCATTTCAAACAGGAAATACGCAGAAACTTTTAACAATGAGGGTAATCAACCACTGCTTTCCCTGAACGGATCTGCTCTACATGAAACAGGAATTAAGTTTAGGAAGCCCTAAGGCCTGTTTTACCTAGAGGATGAGACCATGGCGGCTCCTCTGGCCTTCTAATCCTTCGGTCTGTGGAGGAAGAGGTCACCTGAACACCATATCGGATTGGTGGAGCAGCTATCGAGGGGTGTATCCGCAACCGGCCAGACGTGCTCAGGTCTTGGTAGCCCCTTGCAGAAACACACCTCCGCTGTCCCATGGCTGAGCTTTGTCTCCACGTTACAGCCTGCCCCACGTTACAGCTCTCCCTCGCTGAAATGCCGGCCGTCTCTGCAGGGATCCTCCAACCGGTCTCTTGTTAATGGTCTTTTGGAGGAGCCAGGAACCAACAGAGCTGCGAACCGTTTCCGAAACTTTGTTGGCTAATCGGAATCAGCCGGATGCTGTACGGGAATTTCCACGTGGGCTGATCTGGTGACTAGGCCAAGAGTCCTGGACAACACAGATGGGCGATGGCCTCAGGAGACGGCTTCATACCTTGCAGCTTCAGCTTCAAGGGGCTGGTGACCAGAAGACAAACTTGCTGATGGGCACGTGGGAAGTACCCGTGGGAAACCCTTCCAGCTGCCTCTAGTTTCGGGGTCTAGCCTTCCAGCTAGGACCCAGGAGGCCCTTCTCAGCTCTCCCCAGTATCTACACCAAAGCTGCCTAGAAGAGACCTGGAAAGGTGACCTGTCCAGCACCTTGCCCTGCCCCTTACAGTTGTGTGCAATAAATAATAATAAAGGTGGCCTCCAATCCCCACACCAAGCATCTCCCCCTCCCATTTTTCACCTTTTTCTATCATAGATACCCTAGAGCTATCAGTTTGGCTCTTTTTTCTGGAGGGTTTTGGCAGGATTTGGAGAAGATGGAACGAGAAACAAATGCAGGAGGAGGGGGTGTGAAGCTGTAGCTCCAAAGACTACAAAAGCCCTCCAAGAAAGAAGAGGAACCCAGACAGTTTTCTAATACAGAAACAAGCTGACGCTGCAGCCACGCTTTGAGCCTGCTTTTATACATCACAAAAGCAAGTTTAAAAATAATGATTCCTTGCTTTCTAGTTGAGTTTTAAAGCGAGGTCACCTTATTGCCATGCAATTTACTAACATTTGGTGGGTCTAATAGAAATAAATTAAATAACTGACTTGTATTCTCCTTGGTTTCTGCCAAGAACAATTAATTGTGTCCAGCAACATCGAGAAGAACTTATTTCACTTGGGGTAACAGATCTACGTAACTAATAAATGAATGTATGCCAAGACAGCCTTTTAACTTCATTATCTAGGAAAAATTGTGTGCGCGGTGTCTATAATTTACTAGTGCTGCTAGACTCACCGGTGTAAGAACAGCCGCATGTCCAAAAGGAAGCGCTCACAGCCTGGACGAATTAGAGAGATGCTTTATCTCTGCTTAGGGACGCAGAAGACAGGAAGGTCAGGATCTTCTACCTGGTCCTTTGTAGATGAAGAGAAGAGGCCTCTGCAGAGTGCACAACGCTTGCAAGCAGCACCCCGCCGACTCGTCAGAGGACAGCGGGTCCAATTCAGTTCTCACCCAGAGAAAATCTGCAGTGCCTCCTTGAAAGCAAACACACCTCCTTGGCATAACTGACAGCAAAATTACAACCTGTGCCATGTTGTCTGCAGCATGCAGAGATCCTTGTCTCACAGCGGCCGGTCCGTGCAGGTGCAAGAGGAGACTCGAGGCCCTGACAGTCTGCACAGTGTGCAGAAATTGCTTGAATTTCTGGATACCCACAGGGGCATTCGGATGTCTTCTGAAACCTTGACCCCTTCAACTCTAGAGCAGCAAGAAAATATTCTGGGTTTGTCCCAGGTGCCCCTTCCACCTTGTCTCCCATGGATGGATGGGAGCAGTTTTAAAATGATTAGCTAGTCCAGCTTTCCAGGCAGGCTTTCCCACCTGGGTTTATTCCAGCTCAGTCCTGGACGCATTTTTTTCATGCTCATACTATGTTGTTTGATGCAACATCCACTGAGGCCTCCTGCTTTGCACCACGGTGGAAGACTCTCAAGACCTTAGAAAGAGCAGCACTCTGCGGTGAGATGCCAGACGGCCTCCCTCCGATCTGGAGATGCTGCTGTCACCTTGGCAGACCCAATCCCATCTGGGTCTCGGGCTCTAAATGATGCTGAGCCTTTCCAAAGGTTGCTTCAGTGACTGATGACAAGAGGTCGCGTAATCAGCAAATGGCAGGAGCTGCTGCTGGATCTGAAATAGCACGAGCGTGCTACTGGTTGCTATGGCTTTGCTACGCTAACGGGCGCTATTTTAAGCGATGGAGAGGGGCCTCGGCCTGCATTCCTTACACACCCCAAGCTCCCGGGGACTACGCTGCGTGTCAGGGCTGGGTGAGGAGCGTGGCGTGACTGGTGACACCAGAACATGAGACCCCGAGGCGTGATCCTGGAAGGGGATGAGCACTTTCCGATCCCGCGGAAGTCAGCGAGAGCTGAGGACGCCCCTCCGATGGGATGGGAAGGATCCCTGTGCCCAGCGAGGTTTGCATGCAGCATTAAGTCCATCCTGGGAGAGGCTCTTGGGCCAGCTGATGCACTAAGGCGAGCAGAGACAGAGCAAGGCAGGCAGCAGAGGCAGGGCTTGGGAAAGGAGGGCACCAGCTGTTAAACTGCCCACCCCGGGCGCAGAGCAGACGCTAGGAGCAGGGGAAGAGTCTAGCTGGCAAAAACCCTACGGCAGGTTTCTAACATCTCAGGCAGCCCTGGCAGCACTGCCAGACCAGGATCACTCCTCCGCTGCCTGCTAGGGTCCATCTGCAAGGCCTGTGGTTCAAAGCCGACTTCCCTCGCCAGTGAGGGTCGTCTAGGTGGTCCCAGCTCTTTGGGCAGCTCCCCAAAGCAACTCAGGCTTCCAGCACCGGCAGCTGCAGCTGAGGATTAAGGGTGCATGGGCTTAACTGGCGAGGGACCTGGAGCTGGGACAACAAAGGGAGTTATATTTGGCAAAGCTGGCCAGGGAGACAGGCCCAGCATCTGCCTACGCTCCACGTGGCTCCTCCCCAGACTTTTATTCCCTCGCTGTGACAAGCAGGACATGGTCTCTGTCATTTAATAGATAGATGTGTGCCAGAGGAGCACAGCCCCCTTTGCTTTGTAGACTAGACGCAGGTAGATAGCACTTCCAGAAAGAAGAGAGAGGTTGCAGTGCAGAGAGGGGTGTCGGGGGGCTGGTAAACACCGTGTGAAAGAGCAGAAAGGGAGTGTTAAATTGCTGTGTCAACAGGCAGTGGAATCAGGAAAAGGTGCGTGCCACCGCAGATTAGCTCTTCTAGCTCCACCGGGGACTGGCTCACAGGTGTGCCCTTTCACTGAAATAATAAAAGCAGTGAATTAAAATGAGGCCAGGATGTCAGGGCAGCGGTGTGCGTCGGCATTCCTGCTCTGGAGCAGAAGTAGCTGAAGCGGGCTCCGTTCAAGTCCGGAAGTGGCTACAGGCAGACTGGCACTGAAAGGACTGAACTGGTTTTAGAAAAACCTGTTTACATGAGATTAATGGGAATGTGCGTGTAGATGTGCTCCAAATATCGCCTTGAAATCTTCACCTTCGTAAACATGTGGCAGTGCGTGGTATTTAGAGATAAAATACTTCTCAATTTAAGAATAGCATTAATTTATTGTATAGTTACCCCTCCCCCCCCAATTTTTCTGAATTATTTTGTGTAAACCACTCGAGGTAAGTTCATTGTCACGGTTTTGATTGCCAGCCATGCCTTGGTATTTTTGGCAAAGCTTTGATAGTGCAATGCTCGGGCTTGTATTTTTGCAATTTTAAATGCATTTCCGTTAGAAACATAAAGTGCAAAGGACCAGTGCTTTTGAAGAGTTGGCTTCTGTTGGTGAGACGTGTCTGGCTGTGTTTGCAGAGTATAATTTCTTCAATTTTCTCTCTGGTTTGTTCCCGTCTCCTATTTTGGGGTCTGAAAGTCATTCTGCATTGTCTGATTCTGTAAATGCATTTCGTCTTCTCATACTCTCAGAGCTTAAATTTAATCTGCAAAGCGGGATACGTCTGGGCGTTTTGTACCACTTCTGATCTGGAAGTGTACACACCCTGGCCGGATGGTCTCGTGCCTCGCTCTACCTCACATAACTTTGTGGATCCGGGTAAATTATACCGGGGCAGGAAGAGACAGACTTCTGGCCATCCTGGGGTATCTCACATGGTAGGCAGCTATTACTGCACGTTAGCAAATGCGTAGCATGAAATGGATGTGGATAGATGGAAGTTAGATCGGTATAATCTGCACTGGTAGCATTTTAGTGCTGGTTTTTTCATGGGCAATACTCCATCAGAAAAGGCCACGTTACGCGGGCTTAGGGCTTTATCTGGCCGTTGCTTCGGGGTTTTTTGGGGTTTTTTAATACACCTTTGCAACACCAGTTACACCAGCGTAAACTTCCATCTGTCCAGGCCCAAACACTGAGCTGTGCGTGCATTCTCCAGTCAGCCCGTTCAGTTTACCTGCACCTGTCATCTGTAACCGTCTGAGCGTTTTATAGGGATCTCCAGTTTGGGCGACCTATACCGGAGGTCTTACTCAATCAGTAGTTAAACATGATTAGAGTTTCTAAAAATTACAGCTGATAACTTTCGAACACAAAAGGTTTTACACCCAGCATGAGGTAACTCTATTTCAGACCTCATTATGACGGATAAGATGAATTAATCATTAGGCTGGAAGTTGGTGGTTGGCTGGGGACCAGTGATCATGACCTGATTACATTTGATATGTGCAAACAGAAGACAATTCCAACCAGTAATATATAGACTTAGTGCTTCAAAAAAAGTTTAATTTCCCAATACTGAGAAAAAATATGAGAGAAATTGATTGGGAAGAAAAATTTAGACAGAAAAAACATGAATGAGAATGGAGAGTTCCTGAAGAAAAATGTACTGGATTCTGACATCAAGGAAGATGACAGTTTTGGCTGAAAGCCTGTCCAGCCTCAATGGCGGAGTAAAGGCAGCAATTAAAAATAAAGAAGTCACACACAGAGGGGAATGGAATAAAGGGGAACTACATAGTAATCAGTGCAAGTTAGAAACAATAATGCATAGAATATTGAAAAGGGAAGCTAAAGACACCAAGGGAAAAACAATCATGGTTGCGCAGGCTAAAAACAGTTGAAGGGATTTTCTAGAAACAAGAGAAATTCCAACCGTGGCAAAGACCCTGACCGAGATGGAGATACGGTAGTAAAGGTCTAAACAGAAATGCAGGAAAGGCGGAGAAATATCTCTGTACTGTGTTTGCAAGGCGGCAGGATGATGAGCTTGCAGCACAGAAAGATGGGAAAGCACGTGCTGGTCCGTGAATAAGCAGAGAGGATTGCTTCATCAACCTTCAGACACAGTGGGTGCGTCTACATGAGACGCTTACTGCGCATTAGCCTAATAACACCACACGGTAGCATGGCGGTTAAAAGCCGTGCTAAAAGCCCACTGCGCAGTGTTATTAGGCTAATGCACAGTGAGCGGCACTCCAGCACTACTGCGCAGTAACTCTAGACAATGCGCGTGTAGTTAGTACTTTATTAAGCGAGCACTAAATTAAATGCACGGTATCGGAGGTGCACTAATGAACGCCCGGTGTATTTTAGTACAGGCACAAAGGCAAAGCTATGCATCGAGGAACAAGGGGAGCAGGCCACACCTAGACCGAGGCAGCGTGCTGCAAAGGGTTGTGGGGCCATAATGCACAAGCAGCTCAACCCGAGCTCCTGATATGCTGCTGCGGTAAAGAGGGCAATCCACAGACATACAAGCAGGAATGGGGAGGAGCAGGAGAAGAGGAGAGAGGTGATTTAACTCTCGTCTGGGTCTAATCTCCCTTCTGACTTCCAGCATCTTCAGATGGTTTGTCTGAATGAGTGCGACTAAGTTTGTTAGTGGAATTAGCCCCGACGATGAGGACAGTGACACCTGGAAAACGTCTCAGAGCTTTGCCCGTGCGTTGTGTAGCACTTTCCAAATATTTCCCCCCAAGTCCACTGGTCATGATAGCAGCTTTGTGACCTAGCAGGGTTTGCTCAGCAGCCTTGTCCAAGTACGCACCAAACAACTTCATGCCAAACCTTGAGCTACATAGGACCGATCCTGCCTCCAAAGCTCCCGCGCGCGCCCTGATCCTTTGTGGTTACTGGCGGTCCCTTGGGTACCCTGTAAGAGTAGTGGTGCTCACCCTGGTGTCTTGGGAAGTGCCGCCCACCTCTCCACTCCTGCGCGGCTTTTCACTGAACAGAATAGTCTTGATATCCCGTCCCAAAGCCTGGGATGTCAAGAGTATTCTTCCTTTCAGCTCTGGTGCTCCCCCTCAGGTCTGCCTGGCACGGGAAGCGCTTTCCGAGCGCAAGCTCCTTCTCGTTGCTGCCATTGTAGAAGCAGAGACTAGAGCTCGGCTTTTTGCCTCTGGCCTCTGACCGTGCGCACGTGTCTGCGGGCCCACAGAAGCAGGCTCGAGCCTAGTACAGACGCACAGACCGCGCACTTGAGCTACATTACGTGCACGTACGTGACGAGCGTGCAGCTGGGTGGGTGCGCTCGTACTCCAGGTATGGATATTCAACCCCGGGATGTGGCCCGAGGCTGCTAAAAATTTGGCTTGCACTTGTCTACCGTTTAGTAACAGCTGTGTTGAAACTGCTCGAGTCTGGGGGGTTTTCTGCGGGATTTAAGAGTGCTTCTGTCCTCCTCAGTCCACATCGCAGTGTAAACATGCCAGCTGGCGGCGAGTATTAATATGCCAAGCGACAACGACGGGAGACAGAGGGACTCAGGACTGCTGTGGCAGATCACATCATTGGTCTGCGGGGACGCGTCCTGCCTGTGGGAGGGCCGGACACCTGATCCTTCGGAGGAAAGCAGGCCCCACCTCTGCGAGCTATTCCTTCCGTGCCTCTCCAGGCCAGGGCCAGCAGTTTACATCCTGGACAAGGCGGCTGCATTTTCTCAGCGTTTCAGCTTTGACACGCTGACGCCGCAAGATCATCCTTCTCATTTGCAGAGAGACCGAACTACAACCGAGGGAACGAGCTGAAGTCCACGATACACCCCCCCAACACAGAAAACATGGTCTGCGGTGCAGTTTCTTAGATCTCCCATCCCTTTTTTCTTTCCTGGCTTCACTGAGGTCTGTTGTGCTGCTAAAGTTCAAATATTGTGATGGCAACACGAATGCAGAACATCCTGCTGCTGCTGTGTGAGCTCTGGCTGTCCTACAGCACCTTTCCTCCTTTCCCCTCTTCCCTTACCCCCCGGGGCAGGAGTGCTTTGCATTTTTAAAGCTCGGTACTGAGGAGGGTTCACAGTGATGATGCGCAAGCTAATGCAGCGCGGTCCGGTGTTGTGTAGCCTACTTTTCCAGAGGCACAGGGACATCAAGTGACTTGCACAAGGTTGCCCAGGGAATCAGTGACCCCTCCGGGATGAAAATCAAGCTCCTTCTAGCTCTCGGTCTTGTGCTGTTACTACATGACAGAGGTGACACGAATCCGCAGCCCACCTAGTTAAGTGGAGCTGCTGTATGAAGGCTTGAGCTGTGCGGACGGGACTTTTGTTCGGGACGGCCCTGGTAGTTCTTGGGGAAGTCGGCCCTATAAGACGAGTCAAGTTTAGGAGGGCTGTTCTTATTAACCATGCACATACACCCCTGGCTCTGGGCTTTGCAGACAAAAAGTTCAGAGATGGTACTTCTTTGCAGACAGCTTGAGCTCCCTCGCCCCAGGGAAATCAACAGCAAGTCTTTCCCCTTGACCCGGAGTCGGGAAAGCTTTGTAAGCATCTGAGCTTTGAGACCCAGGTAGTAATGCCGGCAAAGACTCGCGGAAGTAGAGCGTGTTGCGGGCACGGCCACTTTTGCTTGAAACCTTCGTTTTACCGCGGGATGGCCCCGCGGGCCGCATCTGGAGCCTGTGCGTTTGGACAGGTTTTTAAAAGCGGCATCGGCAAGCGCGGAGATGGGGACTGCGGGGCCTGCCGCGCGGGGACGGTCCGGGTTGTGCACAGCGGGAGCGGGAGCGGGAGCGCGGGACCACCAGGCTGGCGCCGCGGGGGAAGGGGCGAGGCGCTGCCCCGCAACCTGAGCGCGGGTGCTGGGCTGACCCCTCGGGGCAGGGGCAGGGGCAGCCCCAGCAGGCGGGGCGCTGCTTCCCGGAGTCAGGATCAGGCCTGGGAAGGGGGGTGCCCCCCTCAAAGCAGGCAGTGGCGGGGGGGGGGGGGGGCCCCCCCCCTCCCCCCGGGGGGG
>NW_017729009.1:10017174-10017432 GCF_001723915.1 Gavialis gangeticus
CCCCCTAAAGGAGGGGGGGGGGGGGGGGGGGGGGGCTGCCTCCCTCTCTCCCCGGGGGGCACGCGCGCACACGCACGCACTCGGCCTCCTCCCCCTCCCGCGCGGATCCCGCCCGCGTGTGCGTGCGTGCGCGTGCATGCACCTGTGCGCGTGTGTCCCCGCGCGCGCGTGTGCCCCGCTGCTCCCCCGCGCGGTGCATGCACCTGTGCGTGTGCCTGCCCCCCCGCCCCGCGTGTGTGTGCATGTGCGTGTGCCCTC
>NW_017729009.1:10017776-10022142 GCF_001723915.1 Gavialis gangeticus
GGCGGCGGCGGCGGCGGCCCGACTTCCTGTTCGTTCCCCCTCGCCTCGCCTCGCCTCGCCTCGCACAAAGGAGAGGGCTCCTCGCTGCCTCGGGAGCGGCTCTCCGGTCCCTGCCTGAGCCGGCGGCTCCGGAGCCCCTCGCCCTGGGCCCGGCCCCGGCCCCCGCCAGCACCGCGCCGGCTGGCAGTGAGGGTCGGGACGGGCCGGGGGTAGAAACCCGGTGGCAGCCAACTTCTGGCCCTGACCGGAGGGTTGCACCTTCACCGGGGGGTTGAGCGAGCAAGAGCACGTGCGTGCGCGAGAGGAGCGAGGTAGAGCTCCATCCCCCACGCAACCCCTGCCTTCAGCACCTCTCCGGTGAACAGCAGGGACACCGAAAGGTTTCCCCCGGCCTCCGGGGCAGAAACACCAGCTCCCTCCCAGGCGCGCCTGGGTCGCGACAGCGGGAGCTTGCTTCTGCTCTTCCTACCACTTTCCTTAGGGCTTTCCCCCCCTCCAGCGAGAGAGCGAGGGAAAAAGCATCGCGGGGCCCCCAACTCCTTCACCCAGTTCTCTCCAGAGATCTTGGGAGCTGCCCAGGACAGCTCGTTTCCACCACCACCCCGAGCCCTCGCAGGGGCCAAGCAGCTTCTCGCCGCACACCTTGCGTGATGGACGTGGACAGGACCGACTCTTGCTCGGCACTCAAGTCCAAAGCTTGGGAGGGAAGGCATGCCTAGCGCGCAGTCTGCGTGCACAGCATAGCGGAGCCTCCTGCACGGGACCCTAGCTCCAGTTTGCACGGCTGGGCTTCCCGCCCCTCTGATTGCCGTGCTGTCCAGGCTCTGCTTGGAGGCGCTGTATCTTTCTCCGAGGAGCTCAACTAGTTACGTTAGGACCGGACGCGGTTCAGGCCTCGTCCGTACCTCCTTGGCCTGCTCAGCAGGCCGGAGATGATGCTTACGGACATGAAGATACCCGGCTGCTCAAGGTGTTCGGTAGAAGGCGATGTCCTTCGGGGCAGGGTCGTGGCAGCATTTCCCCCACCCCAAGATGCCGACATACAGGTAGAGCAGCCACAGGGAGAGGCCACCAAGTGCCACAAGGCTGAAAAGGAAGCTGCGAGATGAGATACAGTCATGTGGCAACTGTGGTTTTCACCCAGAAAGACTGTTTGGTACATGCAGTGCCTGATATTTCCATTTGACATGCAATGCTCCTCTTCCCACAAGCTGCACTTCTGCATCCAGGAGAGCAGTCCAAGATAGCACGTGGCCGCAGAAAGTGGGGAAACACCTGGAAAATGAAACCAGGTGGATGCCAAGAGAAAAATAAGCTGTGCAGAAAGTCCCAGGAATGCGCCTGGAACAGACGTGGTGATGGAGAGGGTGTAAATGACTTTGGAGGTGCTTGCAACCCAGCCCTGGAGAAACTGAGACTTGCTGTAAGACAAGCAGGTTACCGATAGCGCTTGCATATATTTACAAGGGCTGGTTAGGAGAGTCGTCTTCCCTCGCTGCCCCGTGTCGGCGCGTGGGCCGAGCAGCTCCGAGAGGGACGACTGTTCACGAAGGGGCCCGGGACGGGGAGCCCCGTGCTCCAGGTCCTAGTCCTGCATCGCCCCCCAGTTTGCTTTGTGGTCTGCAGCGGTCAGTGCCTGCGCTCTCAAATAGGGCACCTACTTTTCTAAGTTGGGGAAGGCTTAAATTGATGAAGGGTCAGGAAGCGCCCCGAGATTGCAAATAGAAGGGGGTGCAGAAGCAGAGTGCCAACATTACAAGTGCCAGTGGCTTTGCATGTGCTGAGACAGGACCCATGTGCAGGGCAGCTGTGCATATTGGACAGGAGATAAGGAGAGCGGTGGGGATGATGTTGTTTGTCCAAGTCCCATGTTGTGCCTGGAGCCCTCGCTTTTATATTTGGGTGTGGCGCTATAGACGTGCCTGCCGGGCACTCGCTTCCCCTTTCAGAAGAGGAACCGCAGGAAGAGCCCGTGAGCCCGAATGGTTCAATCCCTCCAACGCGCTGGGACTTTACTGCAGGGTGAGAGGATCTCTCCCAAGAGCTGGAAAGGGGAGGGCAGAGGGGGAGGAGGAGAGTTAGGTTGGGAGAGAGAGATTGTGCTGCCTGATTAGGGCAGCTGCTGTCGCTTTCATCTGTGTCATGAGTGGCATGGTACGGGTGAAGAGGAGGCAGAGCGGGAGACAGGCGGTGGTAATGGATGGTGCTCTATTTTATAATGAAAGTTTCATTTGAAGTTTGTTTACAGGAAAGAAGAAATTAGCAGGGAGAATCCTCCCGAGAATCCGGAGAGGAAGAGAGCGAGCTGCAAGGCAGGCGGGAGTGGAGGGCTGGATTGGGTTTACCGTATTGCTCCGAACGGCTGGTGCTCATTAACAAAAAATAATAAAAACACCTCCTGAGTTGGTGGAGCTGCAGCCAGTGTCCTCAGTCTCCAGCTCTCTGGCTGGCAGGCAGAGCAGTGTTAAGAGGAGCTTTTCCACCAGACGCTTGGAGCTTGCTGGTACCTTGGGTCCGAGACCAGAACACGCGATGGGGTGGACGAGCCTTTTTACCCTGCGTCCAACAGGCAGAAAAGCTCTGTAGCTCTTGTGCGAGCCCAAACAAAAGCGATTCTTGGGGTTGTAGCTGGGAAACCCGCGGCTGTAGGACGTCATTGGGTGGGCATTGCATCGAGGGAATCTTTGTTGGCATAAGGAGGGCATTGCCAGGAGTCGCAAACCTCAAGGCCTTATCAGCTTTGACAGGGCACGCTGAGGGGCAGGCTTGCACGGGAGGCAGTTGGCGCACTAACTCGTCACGAGAGGACAGTGCTAAGGGGCAGCCTGAATGACTAAAGCCATGAGTAGTATTGCCAGGCAGCAAGTGAAGACACTCCCTTCCACGTCCACCGCTCCTCTGTTCCCATTGGGGAAAGGCTGGAAGAGCACCGGGGTATTGCTTGGAGCTTCCCTTGCACACCTGTGCAAGAACACTGTTGTGAAAAAGTCACGCTGTGCCGAGAGGGGTTTGCCTCGTCGGGTCCAGCTGTAGCACTGGTGAAGCACGTCCCCTTGCTGGACTGGCATGCTTCAGGGGGAAGGTGCTGCTGCTTCCAGGATGTCCACCCGTCCAGGATGTACGCCTTCAAACGCAAACGGCCTCATTTGTCTAGGTCGAACCCAGAGCAGCAGCCCCGGGCCAAGAAAGGTGCGCAGGGAAGCAGGGAGTGGCACCGGGGAGGCGGAGGAGGGCTGGGTCTGCAGGGCTCCATTGAACAGCTGGCGCTTTCTCCTGGCGGGTTATATTAGGGGCTGCTCAGCACGTGATGCGTCTTATTTGACTTGGGCCGTTTATTGCCGGATCAGTTTCTTGTCTGATATCCCAAAGCATGAATGCGCTCCGCCAGCAGCAGGCAGATCATACCGGAGGGATTATCTAGAACGCGTGCAGCCTTTCACAGTGCGGGTCCAGGTTCAGCCTCTCTGAACCTGGACCCGACCATTGTCGGGCATCACTGCAAGCTGCACCCGGCCTCCCGCGGACCTGGCAACAAGAGGGGGCGAGCTGTGGGCAGCAGGGGCCTGGCGCTTGGTCTTTTAGGACAACTGCTGTGTTGGAGCATTTTAGGGCACTAGAACAGCCCCCCCAGGAAATGCTTGCATTAGAATTAGGATGGGCAGTTAGCAAGCGGAGGAGACCTTTGTACCTGGAAGCACCAGAGAGAGCAGCTTGAAACAGGCAGCAGATACTGCCCTGGGTCACAGCCAAGGAGGGTCGTCTGCTCTCTCCCTCGAGCGTCTCCTGCAGGCCCCGGGCCACTGTGTGCTTGTGAGCACACACACACTTGTGTCCAGGGCGCCTCAGCATGAGCACGCTTGGTTGGAGGCTGCACGCCGCAGGTCTGTCACAATCATGAGTGCGCCTGTGTCCCTACAGGGTGGGCATGCACGTGTGTTCAGGAGCGGCCCCGCGGCTGCCTGGCTGCGTTTTACAAGCGCTGGAGCCGAGGCCGTACAGAAGCTGTAAATTCCAGGAAACTCCCTCTGAGGCACATCTCAGCTGGGAGGGGGTGAGGGCAGGCCGAACCAAGCCATTCCTGCTCTGAGCGAGCACAGCAGATACGTCTGCAGGGACCAGGAAAGAAGAAAGTTCAAACCTGCTTTTAAAGAGGTTTGTTTGTTCTCCATAAAAAGTCAGCCAGAGGCCGGGAGACCAGGCAGCTTTACAAGGCGTAGGCGCCCGGTGGAGGGGCTCCTGCTCATTCACCTCCTGCAAGGAAAGGCAGTGGGGCCTGATTTCCACACCCCCCCCGGCCCATAAATGCTGGGGGAACAGAGAGGTTATGAGCCAGGAAAGGTTGTTTTAAAAGAAAAAAAAAAAAAAA
>NW_017729009.1:10022232-10031658 GCF_001723915.1 Gavialis gangeticus
CCTCCTGCAAGGAAAGGCAGTGGGGCCTGATTTCCACACCCCCCCCGGCCCATAAATGCTGGGGGAACAGAGAGGTTATGAGCCAGGAAAGGTTGTTTTAAAAAAAAAAAAAAAAAAAAAATCAAGAAGGTGAGAGCGGTGGAAGCAGGAAAGCCATGCCGAGCGTGGGCTGGTGCCGCCCTCCAGCCCACCATGCTGGCTGTGGTCTCGCTCTGTGACTTGGAAGGAGGGGGAAGAGGAAAGGCAGATAAAGGAACCATTAAAAAGGGGATGTGTTAAGCAGGGAACACGTATCTGCACTTCCTTCGTAGCTGCCTGTTCGGAGGCTCGACGCAGGGAGGTCCCTCAGCCCCTCCTTTCATTCAGGATCTCAGTGCTGCCTTTATGATGATGATTTTGAAATCCTGTGGCTGACCTTTCCGGCTCTGGAAGCTCTCCAAGGGCTGTGTCTTGAAGTACAGTAAAGGTTAGGAGGGAGAGGGAGAGAGGAGGGGGAAGAGAGAGAGAGAAAATGTCCTTTCAGCTGCAGGAGTGGGAGAGAGGAATTTAATCTATGCTATAGGCAAGGCAGTGGCGTTGCTGGGCGAGGTTCTCCCGACTTGGGAGCCGGCGTGTTCCCTGCGCCATTCGCAGGGGAGCCTCCTTATACTCAGTCGCCAGGCCTGGCTGCCGCCGGGCACCCATTGGGGTGCTGCGAGCCCTTCGGACTGGGCGGCTGTCCCGCCGTCCCCTCTGGGCTGACCCATCCCCGGGGCTTCCTCGGCTCCTGCCGCATCCCTTTCTCCAGGGACCCTAGAGACCCTCTGTGGACCCTGCCCAGGCTGTGTCTGGGGAGGCGATGCACGGAGAAGCCCACAGCACAGGGTCCCTGGGTCCTGTAGGCTGATCCGAGTGCCAGGAACCCTCCGCCATCTGAGTCCCGCGCGTAGCGCCCGAGGGTGAGCATGCAGGCACCAGGCTCGGCCTCCCCTGGGGTTTAGCAGCACAGGTCTGTGGGGGGGAAAAAAATAAAACAAAAATCGCTGCTGCCCCGTTGAGAATTTGGCCCCACGCTGCCTGCTGTCCAGGAGGGGTTTTTACCCAGGCCCAGGCTTCAGCCCGAGCCTTTTTGACCAAGTCGCGCCCTCCTTCCCTGCCGCCCGCACCACGTTTTGTCTGCCCCGGAGACAGGAGCACGGATGGAGATTAAAGGGTAAACTCCAGGGCTCGGCCATCCGCTCCTACAGGATGCGAGCGCTTTCTAATTGTCCTCAATTACAGACAGTGCCATTTCTCAGGCACATCTTCCGACAGGAAGCGGAGCGGTAGCGCTCTCCGCGGGGGAAACGCCACCTCTCCCGGAGCGCGCTGAGAGCAGCCCATTGCAGGGCCGGCCGGCTGGCCGGCGAGCACACGAGCGAGCACCTTTGGGGGTTCAGGGGCCGCCCATCTTTTCTCCCCTGGCTGGAGGGAGCTCTCCCAAGCTAACCCTTTCCCCGCTTGCCTTCAGGATGAGACATCGGTGAGCAGCGAGGATTTTGATATGAATGACTCCACATGGATCTCAGCTGACCAGCATCTGAACTCCAGCTTGAGCCCCAGCCAGGACGAGAGCATGCGCAGCCCTCAAAACCTCCACAGCCAGGAGGATGGTGAGTGCCCCCCGCGGCTCGGGGGGAGCCCGGGGCTGGGGGCAGGGAGGGAGGGAGGGCAGCAAGTCTTTAGCCCAGGCTGTTTTTATCCCTCATTAAAGTTTAACTGCTCCATTTCGATCAGGTGTCCCACCTGGGGGGATGGATTTCCTATCAGCATGTGCACCGGGACGGTACCAGGTTCCCTCCTCTATGGCCCTTGGTACCTCCCAAAACCAGCACACCATCCACGCCACCGCTTGCGAGGAGGCCCCTAGCTTGGAGCACTGCGGCGCGGGTCCGAGGCCCCCCAGAAATCCTGCTAGCCAAAACAGGGGCTCTTCCTCCCCTGTCGAGACACCGTAGCATGCATCAGGCCTTCGTCTTCAGGGCCGGTTGCCTCGACTCATGGCTGCACTACATTGCGCGCAGGCTGCGGTTCTGTCTGCCACGGGGGCTAAGTGTTGAGATGTGCGGGGCAACGGACAGCAGGATGGCACCTGGGGCCCTGGTACACCGATCTTTGCAGCCATCAACCCTCGGGGCCACTGCTCATTTGGAAGCATTTTTTTTTTTTTTATCCCCAAGACCAAGATGGGAAAAAATCAGCAGCAGCTTCTGGCACTGGGAGAGCGGGGCATCTGCCTGGGTGGTGTAGGTGACCAGGAGGGGCCACAAGCAGCTTGGGGGAATATGCAGGTCAGGAAAGAGTTTAACACTACCCCCCTGCAAGACCTGCCAGTTCGAAAGAGCAAATAAGGGGTAGAAGCTGGAGTTCAGGTCCGAGTTGGGCCCCCACCAGTCAAATTGGCTGTGCTCTGCCTTTCCTGAGGGGCAGAGTCCCTCTTCATCCCTGCAGAGACAGCTAGAAGGGTCCCGAGCAAGCGGAGGATCATGGCAAGTGTTAGTGCTGCTTTGAGAGAGGGGACTGGAAACCCACCCTGGAGGAAAGAAAGGGCTTTTGTGCTGGCACAGCTCCCCGGTGCAGACCCTTGCCACTCGCGTGTCGGGCCCTCCGAGCTCGTGCCAGGGCTCTGCGCCGCAGCCACTCATGTTTCTGCCATCACGGTGCAGCTTGCAGTAACGGCCGCTTTCAAAAACACCAGTGCGAGCCCAAGAGCTTCTGGCTCCCTGTGGGAGGATGTGAACCCTGCCCCAGGCGAGCAGGAGCCAGCAGGCAGGACGGCACTTCTCCTTCCACGTCCACGCCGGGCCCCATGCAGACTTTGCAGCGCCAAGCGTAGGGGGAAGGGCATGGTTTATGGCTGCACCCATAGTGCCCTGCAGAAGGGTCCGACTTGGGCACGGGGTTGCGCCTTCCCATTCAGCACCACTGCCCTGGGGGCCCTCTGTGTCCACAGCGCCCTGCCCCTCTGGCAACGGGGCGTCCCCAGCCCACGGCTTGTTTTGCAGTATTGGGTCCCTGCGCCTGTCATTTATTAATGATCTCAAACAAAGTGCCTTGGATCCCATTCCCCGACACTGCAGCGCTGCAAAGGACACAGTCGAGGCAGGAACATCAGTGCTCCAGCAAGCCAAGATTGCTTCGCTGCAGCCAGAGCTCTGCCCCCGTTCGCACCTACCCCGGGCGTTACGGCACGAGACCGACTCAAACAGCTTCTTTCAGGACCCTCGGTAGATCCCAGCTCCGGCAGCTTCTCGGAGGCAGAAGAGCATCGAGTCTGTGCTGCTCCTCGGCTTAAGTCTGCCCATAGTGACGTAGGTTGAGGATGACAGGGAGGGAAGTAAACCGAGGCAGGGAGTAGCAGGTGAGGGAGGACAGAAGCAGCGAGCTGGCTGCATCATCACCAGCAGCAAGACCCTTTCCTTGAAGGACAAGCGTGGGGGTCTCAGGAGATTTCGGAGGGGACCAGATAACACACAAGACATCGTCCTCGTTGTGGTGAACACTCGTACTGTGTGCGAGAGACTGTGATACAAGGCTTCGGGCCAGCTGCAGCGATGGACACCAATGCAGCCACGCAGGGTGAGGCTGGCAGGGAAGGAATAATGCGGTGGCCCAGGAAAGGGAAACACGAGAGAAGAGAGGGGGACGTGGTCCTGGACAGCTGCTGCTGGAGGAGAGGGAACTGTGGGCCCAGAGAGACCGCAGCCATGCCTACACAGGCACCGAGGAAGGAGACAAGCGGTCAGGGGGAAGGCTCCAAGTTAGCGCTTCACCCCCCATGCCAGCACCCCCCTCGCATCCTGCATGTTGGGCACTGGCTTCACACCTTCCCCTGGCTCACCTTCTCCCCTGGAAGAAGTCCCTACACTTAACCTGCCCCGAGCCCCCCAAGTCCAACTCACAGCTGTGGAAAGCATGCTGCTTTTTATGGCACAAGCGCGTCTTTCCACAGGACGGGGAGCGCCCAGGTCCCAACAGCGCGAGGGTCCTGTCCAGGGCCCCAGGCCTCACCTCTGCATGCCTGACCCTGGCTTAGGGTCTGTCCTGCTGCCGAGGTGACTGGCTAGCATCCACTTTGGCAATGGCTTTTGTGATGGATGCCTGCCATTGCAAACTGGATTGAGGTTCCCCAGCAGCCTCCAGCTGGGAACAGCCCCACGCTGGAGTACGGCAGCCTGCCGGGGAGCAGCACAGCCCCAGACTGAACACGGCAGGACAGCGGGGTTGCAGAGAGACAACGTGAACACAGTGCAGGAGAGCCAGGCCGCACAGGACCCGGCAGGGGTGCCAGGTTGCCTGCTCTCACTTTGCACTGGCTGCAAATTGCAAGGCCCAAGATGTGCAACACAGTGGCCATGGGATAAGAATAGCAAAGGGTGAGAAGCCAGGCCATGGGTGCGTCAGCCCTGGGACCGCAGACAGCACTGGAGAAGTTGGCAGGAAGGGCTGGCTGTCTTGTACTACATTGCTTGCCAGACAAGAAGCAGACACTGCTGCTCCTTTTGGATATCTCAGGACAGGGAGCAGAATACCCTTTCCCTTGGCCTGGTCTCGTGTACTGCGCATCTCCTCTGCTGCTCCCCACTCCCAGTCCCAGGGTGCAAGAGCCTTCCCCCCCGCAGCTCCTGCCAGCCTCACCTGGAAGGATTTCTTCTGTCCCCTACTCTGTGTCCAAATCGCTTTCCTGGCGTTATTTATCTATAATATAAAGGCTTGGAAAAAGTCTTGAATAGAAAACGCGTTCCCAAAGACCCAAGCCACCACCACAGCGCGTAGTTAATATACGTTCAGAAGACCTGTGCCGGCGGTGTCAGGTCGGGAACTCTCTTTCACGCCTTACTTTAAAGGACAAAGTGCCAAGTCCTAGGACACGAGAAGCCCTTCAGGGAGATGCAACACAGAAACCCGGCGTGTTTCAGCTGGAGCTGGGAGCATGCGCGAGACCGTATCCTCGGGGCGGGTGGGCGAGAGGCGAGGTTGCCTTGCTGGGAGGCACCGGCATCTGCTAAACCTTGAGAGCACAGCAGGTGACTCAGACGAAAACCAACACCCGATCCTGTGTCGGTGCCCAGAAACCTTGGCCTGGTGGTACCGTGCTGCAAACAGCGTGTCAACCTTTGGAACAACACAGGGAACCAATTACAGCTAATGACTTTGGTGCGCAAGGGATAGCAAAGGCGTGGTCTGAGAGCACATCGGAGGCACCGAGTCAGCAGTGGAGGTGGGGGTCACTTGGGGCCGATGCCGCTAGCTTCTGGGGGGCTCACGCAGGGACCCCTGCGAGCCCACAGCACATGCTGGCTCCATGGCCATCACAAGGACACAGCTCCTGCCATTTTCCTCCCCCTCACTCACCCCGCAGCTCCCCAAATGGAAAATGTGAGGCTCTTCCACATCTCCTCTCGGCTAGGATGTTACTCACGTCTGGAGCTGCCCTGCAGGAAGCAACCAGCTACCCAGGCCTTGAACAGAAGGGCTGCAAGCACTTAGGTCCCCGCTCTGCCATTCCCCAGGACGGCCTGGCAGGGGCATCTGCAGGGTCATGGGGCTGGCCGAGTAGCACGGGACTTGAGAAACACCCCTGGGCACTGTCACTGTGCAGGACCTGCCCATGCCCGCGAGCTGCCTGCACAGCACCTGCCCCGACAGGACGCGAGCCATGGGCCCTGGTGAGGGGAGCAAGCCACATGGCTCCCTAGCATCTTGGCGGTTCCTTTTGGGCCCCAACTTGCTGATTTGGCTCAGTCTCCCCCACTCAGAGCCAGTCCACGTCTACTCTGGAAAGCAGCATGGGGAAATAAATTCTGCACCAGACCGCAGCAAGGTCTCGCAGCTCTAGGACATTGCATTTGCACAGAGCAGACATCGCATCTCCCACCAGACTGCAGGTCACAAACCGCGCAGACTGGGCATCCTCCGGGGCAGACCCTGCCGTCGCGTGCTTGGTCCCCCAGATCGGCCAGTTGTGCCATGCGGCCTTTGAAGTCTCCCCAAACGAATCGGTGTCGGCACAGCCCAAGCAACCGCCGCATCAAGAGCTTTCCCCTTGCAGCTGCCTCAGGCTAGCGAGCGGGCCGGATCCATGCAAAGCACAGGGCCATTTCCAGAGTCATGGGGAAAGGCAGCTTAAAGTAGAGACGGGCAGGACAGCACAGCACCCAGCCGCATCCCCGCCCCGCCCCAGATCCCCTCTCAGCCAAAACGCGCCTTGATCCAGCTTTATTGGCAGGGCCACTACTGATCCTGTTGTGCCTTGAGGAGCGGTCACTAATCCCAGCCCTCGCAGGAAGGGCTCGCTTAACCTACTTAGCTCTGAACAGGGCCTCAGGGACAGGCCCAGGAGACACAGCGGTCACAGGACGGTGGGAGATTCCCCCTGGGATGCCAGGACACTCTGCGTTAGCTGCAGGGAAGCTGGCACCGCGGCACCCCTGCACCCCTCTGCTGTCATCGGCACATGGCTGCGTGCTGGCGAGACAGACCCCCAGCATGCTGCCCGCTCCAGCACCAAAGCCGCTTGCTGGCAAAACAGACAGATGCCAGGAGAGGAGAGGAGAGCAGAGCAGGTTTCTAGCACAGCAGAAGGCCTAGCTCGCACGGCAAGTTTGCCTTCAAACCCTCACGTGCCCAGCTCATGCCAAGGAGCGCTGCACCCCCAGTTCCCCACCCCCCAGCCACAGTAGCAGCAGCCCCCACAGCTCCAGCACACGTAGCAAGGTAGCAGCATCACTCACCAGCTCCAGCGGTGCTTCCTTTCCTCTGCTTCCTCTCCTCAGCAATCCCTGGCGCAGCTGTGCCCCTGGCCTCTCCCAGCCCCTCAGCAGGGGGCTGTTGCAAGCTGCCCTCTTCCTTGCTTTGTCCCTGCTGGAGCCTTCCCCAGCCCCCCTGGGCCCAAGTGCTTCCCTGCACTGGGGGAAAGCCACCTCTTGTACCCTCCCAGCGTGCCCTGCCCTTGTTCACATGACCCAGGCACAGGTGCGGGGACGGGCTGAGTGGCCCTTAAAGGCCCAGTTCAGGCCCCGGCCAGGAGCCCGCTCAGCCCAGCCCACGGTTGCGCGTGAAGCGGTGACACCACAGCCCTGCTAGCGCTCTTGCGGGCCGGCCACTTGCTGCATCCCAGGGACCCTCCACTTGCGGGCACCTTCATTCCCTCGGCCCCTGTTGAAGGCTCGGAGGCTGCTGATGCCTTGCCGGCTGCTGCGCTGGGGAGCCCGGAGGGGCCCTGGAAGAGCCCCCCTGATCCATGCGTGCTGCGCTGGGCTTCCTGCTCTGGCTGGCCAGCGCAGCCGGGTCTCACCTGCCTTTGCTTTCAACCAGCAAAGCCCTTCTCCCCGACTTGCTCTCTGGAGCAGAGCTTTCCCCAGGCCATTCTGGGCAGTGAGGCCACTGCATTGATGGCAGGTTTCACCTGGTTGCCTGCTCTCTTTGCTTTTATTTATTTCCTGGGGATTGTGTCAAGTGCATCCACCCCAGGTGAGCCTCTCCCCAAGACCACCAGCCTGCTTCCCTCCCTGGGCTGCTCCGTCTCTGTGGCTCACGTAGCCATTTAATGTCTGCAAAGAACCCCCCAAATCTCATGGTGCCAGGTGACCCCCGGACTAGTGCCAACCTCAGGTCTCTTGCTCGGAGAGAGGGCCCCTGCTCTCGGCCCCCAGGCACGCCCCTGGCTGGAACAAACCGATCCTAACCCCGGCTGGAGAAATCTCTCTTGGGAAAACTAGGGAGAGGCAACATGTCCCTGCGCAGGGGAGCAGGAAACACAGGGGTGAAGGGCCCAGGGCCAT
Source organism: Gavialis gangeticus (assembly GCF_001723915.1). Classification (NCBI taxonomy): domain Eukaryota; kingdom Metazoa; phylum Chordata; order Crocodylia; family Gavialidae; genus Gavialis; species Gavialis gangeticus. The sequence continues at coordinate 10,030,035 of NW_017729009.1, forward strand.
GGCATTAGGGAGGGAAAGGAAAGCCAAGCCGAGGAGCGCCAACAGCGATGCCGCTTCTCTGCAGCGCCAGCGTCCAGGCTTCCGCTTTCCCCGAGGCGAACAGGAAAATGTCCGTCAGTCCCGGCCCGGAGCCGTGAGAGATCGCTGCTGCAGACAGCGCCTGCCCTCGTGCCGCGGTGCTGGCCATGGGGCGGAGGGAGGAGGCGGACGGGGAGACGGCACAGGGAGACACCGTTCGTGCACGGCGCAGGAGGGGGAGCGGGCCCACACAGCGTGGCCTTGTCCGTCCACCCTTGTCTGTAGACCACATTGTGTCCAGCCTGACCAGATGTCTGGCTCCGCGAAGACACCGGCAGAATACAGAGGCACAGGGGGTGGAGGATGGACACTTTGTCTGGGATGTAACGAGGTTTGCATTAACGAAGGAAGGCAGGAAATAAAACGCCTTCGCTGGAACCCGGCCAACCCCACCGTGGCCGCGATGCTCCCATGGACATTATTTCTTTTAAGCATCTCGAAGGAAATCAGCCGGACAGGACCCGGCGAAGACGGGCTTCCTGGCAGTGGGCATGGGGCTCCTGCTCCTCATGGGATCGGGGGGAGCATGGCGCGGCCACCCCGTGCCAGCCAGCCCCTCCTCAGATGCCTGGTCCTGGGGAGAGCCGCTCGTTTGTCTTTAATTAACACTCCGCTCCCTCCCAGCAGTGGCCCCGCGCGAGCCCCCCTGTTCCCACTCAGCCTTTAATTTGTCTCGAGTATCCCTGCTCCGCAGCCTCTCCTCCTCCCCCTTCTCATCTCTTTTGTGAGTGAATAATTTATGGCACTTTTCATCTTCCTGGCTGTTGTTACAGCGAGATGTCTGTGGGATGCTTTGAACACTTGCGACGGTCGTTTCCAAGCAAGCTGTAAAGTTGTGAACCGTGCCGGGGACGCTGCAACGGGGGAGGCCGCCGAGCTCTGCTTGCAACCGAGGGGAGGCCGGCACAACGGCACCGGGCAGGGGCAGGGGTGGGGGGTCTTTGCAAGGGCTGGGGCTCTTTTACGGGAGCTTTTTGCACAACCCAGCCAGAGTGAGACCCCGGGCGGTGATGGCCGGGCCCTGGAAAGCCCCGTGCCACGACCGGCACGTTACTCCAGAGCCCTCGAGCGTCCTGGGTGGTGCACGGGGAGCCGTCACAGAGCGGCGACTGTGCGGGGCTGCTGCGAGGTTTCCGTGGACCGCTCGCTCTGACATAAGCTCATTGTTTCCCCGAGTCAAAGGAGGTTTTTGTCTTCCCCTCTGGAGATGTGACAGGAGGAGGAACAATTTGCCTCATTCATCCCGAACTCTGCCTTTGGACGAGAGGCCGAGCCCCGCCACTTCGCTGCCCCGAAAGCCTCTCGGGGAGCAGGTGCGGGAAACCTCCCGTCCGACCCCACTGAAACCCAGGCCCCTCCAGCCACCTCTGAAGGAGACCACAGAGCCCCAATTAGCAGCGTAATGGATGGCTGAGCCGCTCCTGCGCCAGGGCTTCATCCTGAAGCCAAGAGCCATTTTGTTCTCCCTCCCCCGACGCTCTCCTGATGATGGCGAGGCTGGAGAGAGAGAGACGAAGGCCACAATGGAGATGCCGCCGTCAGCTCC
>NW_017729009.1:10036658-10053857 GCF_001723915.1 Gavialis gangeticus
CCCCCCCCCCCCCCCCCCCCCCCCCGGGCCCCCCCCCCCCCCCCCCCCCTCCTGCTCACACTCATGGCTGCGAGAGCTGTGACTTTGCAGCCAAGCGTGTGCGATCGTCCCCGCGCAGGAGGTGAGGCCCACTGAACGGGCCGGTGGGAGCTGGCAGCAGGGTGCCCCCGTGGCACCCCGCGGGTCTCCAGGCCGAGCTCTGCCTCACAGGCTTGTCGCGGCACTGCCCAACCGAATCACGGCTGCCCGAGGACCGGCGTGAAAGGCGAAGGCGTTGGATCCTGGACAGAGGAGCGAACCCAGTCCAAGCGACGTTGCTTTGACGGCTCCCTCACCTTCCCACGGGGCTGGGACACGGGCAGCTGGGGACCTCATTGCTTGGGCAGCCACAAGCCAAGAGCAGAGGCCTCGCCAAGCTTGCGCCCACATTTACAATTGCACCGCTAGCTTGCTGCTCAGGCCGACGTGTCCAGGCGCCCCCAGAAAAGCAAATCCCCAAAGTCTCCTGGGCCTGGAGCAGTCGCATTCATGCTCCTGAGGACCCGACCCTGCAGCCACGACGTAGCACACATTAAGCTCTTGCTCAGCTAGCGCCCGTCCTGCAAGCCGAGAGCAGAAAAAGCTGGACCCAGTGGCCAGCTAGAAGACAGGAGAGCTTACAAGCACCCTGCAAGCCCAAAGCTCATTGATTTGCCAAGCAGCTCTGAACACCACAATGAGGGCCGGGCTGGGCCGGATCGGGAGGTGTGTCCGACTGGTGCTCAGAGCCCTTGTAGAGGCATCCCCGTCCTTGCACAAGCCCCGGCTGCCTTGCGCCGGGCGTGCTCTCCTGGCCTCAGTAGTGCTGCCCCAGCAAGGTCCCGCATTGCATCAAGATGGCGAGAGACCCCCCACGAGGAAAGCAAACAGCTCAGTAGAAGGGCAAGGTCCATCGTTAGACCCGCACCAGTGTGGTACCCCCACACCGGGCTTGCACCCCTGCACCACTCTCCCCCGGCTGGTCGTCAGGCCGGTAACATAGAGCCGGCCTCAGCACAGCACCCAGGCGAGAGCGTGCCGCTGACTGCTGCCTTCACTTGGACTGAAAAGGGAGTCTCTGACCTGCTAACCAGGCCCCTATACCGCCGCACCCCGAGGGATCTTCTTCCTTTGTCCGGGCTTTGCCCATTTACAGCATGAAACAAGTCACCCCAGTGGCACCTGCACTGGTGAGATCCCTCCTGGCTGCGTCCTGAGCAAACCTCAGCGAAGGTCTGTATTCATGGGGGAGTTAAAGGCACTCCACGGATTTGGAGGGTCTCTGCAGCAGACCGGCATCTTGGCCCTTGGTCCCTGCTTCAGCACCAGCATCATGCAAGGAAACGGGCAGGTTTGGACTTGGATAAGGGCTGCCACGCTTGCAGCGGGGAGGCGAGCAGACACGTTCGGGAGGCTGGAGAGCACGAGGCGGCAGCTGCCGAGGGATGAATGGTGACAATGTGCGACGCATCTGCTTTGGATGAGCTCGGACCCATGGGCGTCATTGTGGCCCCGGGGGCCGCCCGGCTCCTGCAGGCCATGCCCTTCCCACACCTGCTGTGCAGCGGGGCCTCCGCGTGCTGCCTAACCCCCAACCCCGGGAGAAACCCGCAGGCGAGGAGCAGCCAGGCCCTTCGGGAGGTGCCTGGTTGGCTGCACCGAGAGGCACCGCGCTGTTGCCGTGGCAATGCCCGGCACACGGCGCGGGACTAATTCTCCTTAATCCTGCTGAGAGGCAGCACTGGCCAAGGCCCTCCGGGAGCCCTGCCTGACCCCGAAGGAGCCAGCCGTGCAGGGGAGGGCCGAGGCACGCGGATCCTCCTCCGCACTGCTACCTCCGCCCTGGCAGCTGAGCAAGCGGAGTGGGCACGGCCGCCAGGGAGGCTGGGTGACGGGGAGGCAGGCCCCGTGCACGCTGAGCGAGGGCAGACACGGGGGCATGGCACGCACGGGGCACTCGCGCCATCCTGCCTCCCTTCCCAGGCAGGGAGCAGGGACGGGGCTTTGGATGCACACACCCCAATGCAGCCAGGTGCACCGAGCCCCTTCTGCCGGGGCGGCTGCAGACCAGGCTCGCCCTGCCCCACCGGGGTCCCCACTTGGGTGCCCGGTGGCACTCGGCATCTGTCTTTTTTGCAAGCAAGACAAAGTCCCGAGCTGCCACCGCCTGCGCAGGGTCACAGGGAAGTTCGCAGCAGCTACTCATTGCAGTTTCCCTGCGGGTGGTGGGGCTCGAGGGGAGGGAGGAAGGCAGCTCCAGCACCTTCCTCCCTCCGCTCCCCGCACATGCGCCGCCACCCCCTGTGCTGGGGCAACACGAGGCTGGTCCTGCAGCCTGACCCCCATTGTCCTGCGGCGCGGACGAGGATGCAGGGAGCAGGAAGCCGGGGACCGCCATCTGCTCGGCAGGCCGCGCGCTCCTTTGTTCTGAGCCGGGCGCGCAGTTGCACAGGAAGCCGCTCCCCACGTGCTTCGCCCTTTCCCTGGCGGGGAGGAGAGCGGAGAGCGGAGCGGAGGCACCTCCCGAAAGAAGGGAGCAGGGGGAGGGGAGCTGGGCCCAGGGGCACGGAAATGTCGCCTCAGCCCCCCGCGCTGGGATGCAGGCGAGGCCGGCAAGGGGAGGGGGCCAGCACGGCTTCTCCCCCGCAACAGCACCCGGGCCCCGCCAGGCCAGCGCTGCAGGGAGCTGCACGGGGTGGGGGTTGCAAGGGCCAAGGCGGTGGGGGGAGCACGTGCGTGTGTGCAAGCACAAGGCCTTGCGTCCAGGAAGGGCGGGCACGGGGCCAAGGGGAGCCCGTGACCCTGCGGCTTGGAGGCCGCCAAGAAGGAAGCAGCAGCTGAGCAGGGACTTGTCTACCCAGGGCTGAGAGGGGATTGGGGCAGGGGGGGAGAGACTGTGCACTTGCATGTGTGTGCATGTACGTGCATGTAGGAGGTGGAGCCCCTGGAAGGGAGGGGGCCTGACAGGTGCGTGGGGGGAGGCAGGTAGGTGTCAGGGACCGGCAAGCCGGGAGAGGAGCGGAGGTGGAGTCGGGCCGGGAGCAAGGTCGGCCGCGCGGGGGAGGAAGGGACGCCGCATCCTCTAGCACAGAACAGGTCTGGGCCTGCTGCCGCATGGCTGGACCCTCGCGTGAAGTCGGGAGTCAGCCTCCGTCCGTCTGCCCGCCCGAGGAACTGGGCATGGGCTCAGCAGGAGCCTTCGCTGCAGCCCAGCCTGGCACAGGGGGTCTGTTTGCATGCGCAGGGCTCATGCTGGCCCCCGCCTGCTCCTTCCAGCCTGGGCCCAAGGGGCAGCCGGTCTCTCTGGCCAGCCCTGGCGCCCAAACCTCTCCACAGAGACGAACAGGAGTCGAACCGCCCCACACAAGGGACCCATCCCGTCCCCATCCGTGTCCCCGTCCCCTCCCGCAGCACAGACACAGGAGGAGGCCAAATTCCAAAGTCCTTATTCAAGCAAAGCCCATTCGAAGGGAGAGGGCTGCCCTTCCTCCTGGGGGAGGGGAGCTGCGGGCCGGCAGTCCCGGGGTGGCTCCGCGGGGAGGCCCCAGCGCAGCCGGTGTGATAAAGTCCAGCTCCTTCCTGGGTGCAGGGGAGCGCTGCCCCTCCACCTGCCAGCCGCCGCAGGGGGGTCTGACCAGGGATCGCCCGGCGGTACCCAGCCCCATTCATGCATGAGCAGGGCACGTGGGGCTCGGGGACCCGGGAGGGGGTCACCCCGCACCGCTCCCGGTTGCCCGGGAAAGAGCCTTTGGCGCTGCGAGCTGGCCGGCGCCTCATCCCCTTGGGAGGCAGGGGACGGGCCGCCCCATCCTCAGGGCTCCGGGGCTCAAGGGTCACGGGCCTGAGGTGACGCGTCCTCCTGTGTTGCAGACGACTCCTCGTCGGAGAGCTGCAGCGGGAACGGCTCCTCCACCCTGAACCCCTCCACCTCCAGCAGCACCCAGGGGGACAGCGCCTTCCCCGAGATGAACGGCAATGGCACGGCCGCCCCCATGGACTTCGCTGCCTCGACTGAGGACCAGCCCATCAACCTGTGCGACAAGCTCGCACCCACCCACGTCGCTCCGTCCTACCCGCCGGACGGCTGCAGCGCGGACGGGCTGCGGAGCCGGGTGAAGTACGCGGCGAAGACAACGGCAGAGGTGCGTCTGGCAGCGAGGCAGGCCGCGCGGAGCTGGGCGCACGGCGCATACCTGCTCGGGGCACAGGGGAGGGGCGGGTGGGGGGCAGGAAAGTGCAGCCAGGCTGTCCCAGGGCAGCAGAGGACTTTGCTCCTGCCCCTGGGGAGGAGAGAGCGGTGCTGGGCCCGGGGCCGGGTGGGAGCGGGGTGGAGCTGGCTGGGGAGCTGGATGCATTCCCTTCTAGGGAGGGAAGGGGAACGCAGCACAGCCGAACTCGGCCATTTCCCAGGAGCTGCTGGAGAGCAGCTGCATCTGGCCCCGCTCCAGCTTCAGGGCCGGCCCTGTGCAGCCAAAAACAAGGCCCCAAGGAGGACGGTTCGGTTAGCAGAGGTCAGGGAAAGCAAGGGCCACCGAGCCGGCGTTGAGCTCCCGGCCCCACACAGCCCAGCCCAGAGCCCCTGGTTAGTGACGGGAGCATCCCTCCCCGTCTCAAGGAAGCAGCTCCCCTCGGGCAGCCCGTGTGAAAGTCGTTCCCCCCGCCCCATGAAACACATGGTCAGTGTGAGTGATGAGCCCTTTGTGAGGTCTCGGCAGACCCAGGCTCCGCAGCAGTCTCCCACTCTCCGCCGCACAGCCATAAATCCAGGGTCAGCTGTCGACCCTGCCGCAGCAGGCGCTGCGGAGAAACCAGCTCCCAGATAAGTTATGTCCCCGTCTCAGGCGAGGAGGGGCAAGCCGCGGCCACCCTGCCCCGACGGACGAGGCTGGGCCAGCAGATGCGCTTCGCTTCTTCCCAGGAACCGACTCCTAGGCCCTGAGCCCTGTTGCAGCGAGTGTCTCCCGGGTGCCCCCTCCCAGTGCGGCAGGAGAGCGCCGAGCCCCACGGCACATGGGGTAGGGCCCGCTGCTGCAAGGCGCCAGTGCAGGCACGGCCCAGTCTCTGAGCTATCGGGACAGGCTCAGGCTGGTGCGTCTCCCATCCAGGTTTAGCACCTTGGGAAGGGGCTTCCTCATAGAGCATCTGCCTCAGAGGCTCCCTGCTTCTCTCGCTCGGCCGCCAGACCAAGCCCCCTGCCCACAGGAGTTAGGCGCCCTCGGGGCTTAAACCTTGTTGAAAACAGGACATCCCCCCTGAGCCTGCTGCTTGCATCTCCAGGTTTGCACGTGCAGCACGAGGCCAGCGCTGGTGAGGACCCAAATCCGGCATCTCCACCGCTGTCATCATCCAGTGCTTGCACCTCTTGCGCATTCCCTCTCCTGGCTGGTCCGCGCTGCAGAGTTGGGGGCAGCTCCATCCTTTCCCTGGGCAGGGAGCAGGATGTCAAATTGGGCAGGGGAAAGGGCCAGGGGCAGGCAGTGCACTCATGGTTTTCACGCGCCCTCTCCTCTCTCAGTCTCCCCCCTATAGCTCCGGCAGCTATGACTCCATCAAGACCGAGGTCAGCGGCTGCCCCGAAGACCTGACTGTCGGCCGAGCGCCAACAGCTGACGATGACGACGATGACCACGATGACCACGAGGACAATGACAAAATCAACGACTCCGAGGGGATGGATCCTGAGCGGCTGAAGGCCTTCAACGTAAGGGCACCAGGCGGGCTGCACCGGGCTGCACCGGGCTGGGCCTTCCCAGAGCTGCACCACAGCCCGCTCACCAGGTACGTTCTCCGCTCTCTTTGCAGATGTTTGTGCGTCTCTTTGTGGATGAGAATCTGGACCGGATGGTTCCCATCTCCAAGCAGCCCAAGGAGAAGATCCAGGCCATCATCGAGTCCTGCAGCCGGCAGTTCCCCGAGTTCCAGGAGCGGGCTCGCAAGCGCATTCGCACTTACCTCAAGTCCTGCCGCCGCATGAAGAAGAACGGCATGGAGATGGTGAGCCTACCCTCGCCCTGCCCAGGACAAAACATTTTATCCCAGGACAAAGTGCAGTTGTTCAGACATCCACATCCGTTGCCCCGGGATAAATCCTAGAAAGATTCATAGGATGAAAAGCCCTAACAGTTCAGCCCAACACCGCAAAGCGCATCTGAACAATTATCCTGGGACAAAGCCAGGGCTGTTTCTAGCCACAGAGAGGCAGGACCTGGAGGAGAGTACTAGGCTGAAGCCTCCGGTGTCTTGCTTTTCAAATATTAGCTTGTCATTTAGGACACAGAGGTTTCTGTGCCCTGGGAGCCCAGGGCCCAGGGGAGGCAAGACCACTCGCTCCCTCCACATTTCCCAAAACACAGGCTCTCTGGTTCTCTCCCCGCACAGACCAGACCCACCCCACCCCACCTGACCTCAGCCATGGCAGAAAACATCCTGGCAGCCGCCTGCGAGAGCGAAACACGGAAAGCAGCCAAGAGAATGCGGCTGGAGATCTACCAGACATCCCAGGTAGGATCCCGGTAGTCCTCTGCGCGCCAGGTGCGCTCTCACCAGCCTTTTCCCCAGCCACGGCAGGGGGACTTGCTGCAAGGCCCAGCCCAGGTCAGCAGAGCTCTTGCAGGGCGACTTGCTCCGAGGTGCTGGAGCGAGGGGCAGGGAGCAGCAGCCGCTCACAGGGCCGTCCATGCAGGGCGCTCATTGGGAAGGGCAGAGCAAGCAGGACGACAGTTTGGGGGTGCGCCGGGAGGGAGTTAGGGCGTTCCTGGCACTGGGAGAGAGTGGCAGCCCTTGCAGGGGCACATTGCACACGTTCCCAGGGGAAGGAGGATGGTGGGAGCGTTGCGTGTGTGTCGTAGGGAGGAGTCCAGGTGGTCCGAGTGTCTGGGAGGCGCTCGCCCAAAGGCCTCGCAGCCAGCAGGGATGCATGAAGGCCGACGCTGCCTTTGCCTCCCCTCGCACCATGAGGCCCTTCCTGGCACTAACTAGTGCGTTTCCCTCGCTGCAGGACGAGCCCATCGCTCTAGACAAGCAGCACTCCCGCGACTCCACGGCCATCACCCACTCCTCCTACTCACTGCCAGCTTCGTCTTACTCCCAGGACCCGGTCTACATCAACGGGAGCCTGAACTACAGCTACCGTGGCTATGGGACCCTTGGGGGCAGCCTCCAGCCACCCACTTCGCTCCAAACAGGGAACCACAGTAATGGTAAGCGCGACATGGTGGGGAAACAAGCAGCAGGACCGAGCGCTGCCCTGTCTTCTCTCGCATCCCATCTCCCCTCGGTCCGTTCAAATGGGGTCCCTGCTCAGGGCCCACCTCTTCTGCCCCAGCAGCCGCAAAGGCTCCTGGAAAACAAGGGCAGGGCCGTGGCAGGGGTCTGCCTTTACCTTGAGAAGAGAGAACATGGACCAGACATTAATGATTAACGGAGGCAGCTGCCTATTGCCACCCTAATCCCTGGGCTGGTCGGAGGGGGTCCCTTCCCCCCACCCTCCCTCCAACGGGGGCTGCGTCTGCCTGCAGGCTGGGAAAGCAGCCGAGCAGGGAGAGAAAGCCGCCCCCGTCCTGGCGGCAAGGGAGCAGGGGGCTGGGAGAGAGGATCAGGCAGAGGGAGGAGGGAGGAGGAGGTTGGGGGCACGGTCAGGCTGACTTCATAGATTTCATAGACATCAGGGCTGGAAGGGACCTTGCAGGATCATCGGGTCCGGCCCCCCGCCCAAGGGGCAGGAAGTCAGCTGGGGCCAGATGATGCCGGCAACATAGGCATCCAAGTGGCAGCAAATCATCCACGCCGAAAAGAGCAGGGACAGGCCGGAGCAGTGGGGGTCAGGCAGGGCCACAGCCTGGGGGAAGCTGAGAGGCAGGAGGGCGCATCCCCGTGGAGGGGTGGGCTCCAGGCCCCTGTGGGGCCACATCCCATAAGGCCTCTCCCATCCCTGCTCTGCGCCTCAGCTTCCTTCCTCTGCCCTTGCCCCAGCTCCGCCCCAGCCGGCGGGCGCAAGGATTTGAACGGATGCGATTTCCGGAGTCCTGAGAGATGCCTGTCTGGGATTAACTGTTATCATCCCTCACTAATGCCTCTTAACCCTGAACGAAGATCCTGCCCTAGGCCCCAGCTGCCGAGACCTAATCCTTGCAGCTAGAACAGGGGGGCCCACGCTTCCCATCCAGGCTCTGGGGCTCGGGGCCCTTCTCCTCCAGTGCAGGGCTCCTCCAGGTGCTGCTCCGCCGACAGCCAGCCCCTGGCACACAGCACGCTCGCTCCCGTCTTGTCCATGTTTAGAGCTCATCTCCCAGCCCTCTTCCCCTGCCCCTGCCCGGGCTCCTGCCAGCCAGCTCCTTTAAAGGCAAGAGAGCACACTCCTGCCACATCCTCTCCACCTCCCCTCCCCTCCCCACCTTCGACAGCGTCCCATTCCCCTGCTAAGATGAAGCCAGCGCCGCTCTGGCCCCTCTTATGCCCCCAGCCGCCATCTCCCTGCAGCCCCTCTGCACCGGAGCTGCCGTTCCCTGGCCAGCACAGATTCTAACTCGGCCACTTCCCCATTTTCCTCCTCCGGTTGGCACTGCAGCTCCAGCCTCCTGCCTGCTGCCTTCCCTCTCTGCTGCCGCTGTCCTTGCTTTGCTCAGCCCTCCCCTCCCACGCTCCTGGACACACACCCATGTCCTCTGCTCGGGCTCCCAGGGCTGTCCTGTGCCATTTCAGCACTGCCTTGGCTCCCTCCGCTCCCACACACTCCTCTGCCGCTGACGGCGGGTCTGCACTCTCCTGCTGTTACCTGCTGGGAGCCCCCTGGGCTGGTCTGCACAGCCAGCTCACCGTCCGCCCCTGCCCAGGCTCAGCCGTCTCAGCACCACTTCAGCCTAATCAGAGCAAAAGCCTCCGCTTCTCCCATCCCTCCGGGACCATCTCCAACGTCTCCACTCTTTACCCCACAACCTGGGTGAGCTCCCCATCTCCCTTGCCTGCTCTCGCCCCCCCAAAATGGGCGGTGTCCATCCCTGCCCTCCCATTTCCAATACCCGCCTGGGTCCAAACCTGCTGCATGCTGCGGGGTGTCACCTTACCTGCCCCCTGTACTCTTCACTCTGACCAGCGGCAGCTCTGAGCCGTTTCTCCTCCCTGGCAGCACGTGCTCCTCCGCCCAGGCCCAGTCACCAGTTCTCCTGCTGGGTGCCTCATTGCCTGCGTCTCCCCCTCCTGCGCGCGCTGCACTGCTTTGTTTCCCCCGTGCTCTCACCCATGAGAGCAGGTGTTTCCTCCTTTCCCTGCAGCGCAGGGCCCTGAAGCTGAAGCAGAAGGAAGACTGGGGGGTGCTTAGGGATGGCAGTGGGGCCAGACCCGTGCTCCTAGCTACTCCTGCACATCGGCAAGTGCAGGCTGGGGGTCACTCGACCCCTCTGGGGAAGGGGTTCATTGAGGACAGGCAGAAAACGTCGTTCATTTGGGTCTGATGGACCATCTCTGTGTGGGAGCCCTTTTGCCCAGTGCACTCGAGCACCAAGGGACTGTGGCTGACCCTCAGCACCGCCCCAGAACTGACCCCGGGCAGCCGTGGCCGGACACCTCCAGAGACGAGCCAGAAAGCAGCCTCCTGAGTCCTTGGGCTGCAGCGCGCAGTGGAGCAGCTCTGAACCGCAGGAGGCACAACTGCTCCAGGGCCCGGCGTGCGTCTCCCTCCCAGTGGGGCTAGCCCAGCTGCACTCCCCACTGCGATTCAGCGGGACAGGCTCTCACACCTACAGAGCAGGTGTTTCTCTCCCTACCACCCATGGAGAAACAGCTCTGCCTGAGCCTCGTGCCTCTCTTGCAGGCTGGGGGGGTGGGGACAGCAGCACGTTTCCGACGACTCGCGTTTCACGTGCCCATCACCCGCATGCACAGTACAGCAGCAAAATTGGTGCCGCCTGTCTCCTCCTCCAGGCCTGCTGTGCCCCTTTGGGGCAGCTGCCGGCCCTGTTCCACTCCTGATTCCCTCCATTGCTCTCCCTTTGCAGGTCCCACTGATCTCAGCATGAAAGGGGGGGCATCCAGTACAGCCCCGTCCAACAGCACCAGCAGGGGGATGCAGGCCGCCCAGCTCAGCCCCACGGAGATCAGCGCGGTGAGGCAGCTGATTGCCGGCTACCGAGAGTCTGCGGCTTTTCTCCTCCGGTCGGCAGATGAACTGGAAAACCTCATTTTACAGCAGAACTGACTCCGGGCGTCCGCGTAGCTCCTCTGTCAGAAGACAATTGACATCCTCTAGAAAGAGGCTCCCACTCGTGTCCTGCTCAGGACCTACCATCGTCCTCCCACCATGCAGGTGGTACATTTCCTTTGAAGAAGTGGAATCCAAGAGACCCGTTTTCTTTCACACTCCGAGCACCTGGGACTTTGGGCACAAAGACGCATTTTCGAACCATACTGCACAGACCAGAAGCCAAATGTGCGACTTGGACGGGTGCGGGACTTTCTAGGGTGGAAGGGAGCCTGGGGAGGTTGGGGCTGCAGCTGTATTTAGGAGACCCTTTGTGGACCCCACTGTTAGAGTTCCACCCCCAGATAATTACCTTTCCAGTCTTAGGTGAGCTGAATCGCATATTTATTGAGAAATGGACCCTCCTCTCCCCTTAGTAATTTATTTTTCTGAAAATGGATTCGTTTAAGTTTGTACAGGTTGCCAGTTGTGTGTCCGTCTGATGAGAAGGCATTTATTCCTGTGAAATAACACATTCCATGTCACTACACTACTAATGGCTGGGCAGCGATGCCCGTTCCTCCTGGAAACCCGGGTCCTACAGGGTGCTTGTCCGTGAGCCTGGCAGCCTCCAGGCTGCTCGGCCTCCCATAAGCTTAGGTGGAAGCTGAAGAAGGAAGAAAGGAGCGCCCTGTTTAGACCTGAACTCTAAGCAGTCCTGTAGCAGCAGCAGTGGGATCTGATATTTCCCGCAGAGACTCAGCAAGCTCAGTACACTTCTGACCAGAAGGACCTCTCTCTCTCACACTCGTTTAAAATTGAAAATTAAAAAAAAAAGAAAGAAAGAAAGAAAACAAGGAGACATCTGAGAAACACTGTCCTGCGTTCATGATCTGTTTTCTACCTCACACTCCATTGTGGGCTTTTTCCAGGACACCCCCCAACGCGTGCATGACGCATAGCCCGACTGCTCGGCAGAGAAGCAAAGGCCATGGAGGAGTGCGACACTAAGCCAGCAGCTCGACACCTCGCCTGGCCTGATGCCCTCTCTGTTCAGGGAAAGGAAGGTGCGCTGCTGCTGCACGATAAAAAAACATCCAATCACTCCTTGAAACCCAGGCTGTTTTCACACGTGCATAACAGAACTGCTTAGCATAGGTACCTGGGACTAACAAAAGGCAGAGCAGGCTCTTGGGGAGGAAAGGCATGCTGCTCCAGCCCCATGAGCCATTCCTAAGGAAGCAGAGGCCAGGAGACGCTCAGCAGCAGTAACGGGGGCTCTCTGCAGGCCTTGGAGCCCCCCAGGAACAGTCCTGGAATAAGCCCACAATTCCTAACGTGTGAAAAAGAGATAGGCCTGATTACCACTGCTCAGCCCCTTCCCTCCCCCCACACCAAGGCACTTCCCTTTGCTCAGTGCAATACCTATCACCAGTGCTGCTAAACCAGGGACTATGCTCGGGCATGGATGCCAAGCAGGGCCAAGCAATGCAACGTGGTCTGTAGCCATAAAAAGCAGCAGCAACTGCTGCCGGAGAACCCGTGAGACTTCTCCTTGCCTCCTCCCTTCCCAGTGCTGGCGGAAACCCAGGCCTGCTCTCCTCTGGAGGGCAGGAGCCAGGAGAAAGCAGCCCTCGATAAGTGCCACTGCCATGGTGAGCGTTTGGAGTGCAGGTGGTTTCCTTCTCCAGCTTCTTTTAGACCAACTTGTCACAAGCCTGTCTTGGTGCGGATGGTTTCTGCAGGGGTCAGGCCTGCACTGCAGAAGTCAGCCATGCCAACCCAGGGCTTTCAACTGCTGCAGGTGGCAGAGGCCGAACCTCCAACATATTTTTTGAAAGCTTTTTCTTTAACCAAATTCCACCCCATAAAACAGAGAGGACAAGCAGTGCTGGCTGAGGAACAAAGCCCTGCTCTTCGCTTTAGGAGAGACAAGGCCTCAGGCTCTCTAGACAAGAACCTGCCTAAGCTCAGCACTGGAAGGGATTTCCTGTTGCATTGACCTTTTTCCCCAGCTGCTGGAGAAAGGGGACTCAACTCCTGACCGTGTCCTACAGTCACAGAGTCCCCACAGGGAGAAGGTGGGGGGTTGCCACGGATCAGACTTGATGCCCCTCATTCCAACACAAGCCAAAAGGGGCAAGTGTGTGGGCACGTCCCGACCAGGCCAAGTGTATCTGACCAAGTTACGGGGAGGGCAGGCCAGTACCAAGGCCAAGGCAGCCGAGTAAAGAATCACCATGCACATCCAGAACTTCGGACAGACACTTTCCCAGCACTTCGCAAGCCTGCTTGGTTTGTCCACCCCCCCATACTTTGAATTTATGTAAATATTTATTTTTGTGTGAATACCATGAAGTAACAAACCCTTTACAAAATGTAACCACAGCCATTTGTGAAAGTCTTAATGTTAAAGAAAGAGAGGCAGAGACAATCGCTGTCCCAGAATTCTCTCTATAGATAACTTAATTGTTGCCTCTGCTCCTCAAGAGGCCATGGTGAACATGTAGCCATAAGTTTGCCAGCCAGTTAACTAAGAAAGGGGTTGCCCAGGGGCTTATTGCAAAGAGATCAACATCAGCGAGTTTGATTCAAGTTGTATTTATACCGGTTCTAGTTGTCTTTACCAGATCACCTTGGAACTTGGCTTAGCGCATGTGTTAGAAGTTCAGTAGCTCTTAAATCGTTTCAAACACTGGTAGAACAGAGCTGAGACTCCGGCTTGCGTAGGAAAAACAATGGACAACCCACCCGGCGACACCAACTGATGTTCATAGCTTGCAGCTGGAGGGTACACGCGCAGATGTCTGAAGCCCTGGTGACAGCAGCATCTGTGACAAGTGAAACAAATGGGATCCACTACATATTTCTGTCAGGGAACATTTTTTTTTTGTGGGTAAGCTGCAGCTTTATTTTCTTTGGAGCTAGCTCCACGGGACATCTCAGTGCTCTTTAACTGGTCCTCACTCGATATCGGCCCTTCTGTGCTCAAAACCTGTCATTTCACAGCCACAATCCTCAGTTCTCCCTAGATACTAAAGGACTAGGAATCTCTGATTTAGATTCTCAGGCAGAAGGAATGAGCAGGAGCAGAACACACTGGCTTTCCAGACTTTGTGACGGCTGAAAGGAGAACCCTAGTTTAGCAGACGGTCTGAGGGGAAAAAAACGTGTTCAAGAAAACATACAATTTTTGTTTCCTTGAGACTCCTCCTCGCGAGCACGCATGGGACGTCCAGTTCCCAACGATGCGTTTCAGCAGGAGGAAAAAGTGTTCACGGGATTCCAAGCAGATGCGACTTGTACCTCCCCAGTCCAGAGGGCTGCTCCCCTCCGGCGGGCGGCCGTAGGATTTAGTACCAGTTCATTTACAAAAATGCTGCTTTGAACTCAGAGGGTTAAATAATATACTTTTGATTTGTAATTTTTTGTAAAACTTTTTACAAGGTAGCATAGTATTTCACCAGAATACCAACTACAATCCGTCCATGGTCTGATTTTTATATAATTTAGTGGTGCTTTAGAAAACTTTTGTTTGGTTGTTTCAGAGCCGTACAGCTCAGTTCTTCGCCTGTATCTACCTAAGACCAATGTGAACCTTTGTATTTTTGCTCCTAATTTTGGACTCAGTGAAAGTGTACTGTTTACATGTACAGAACTCCCAGCCCCTGTGTGTTCTGCAAGACCTGCTGTTGAAGAGGAAGATGCACCTCACCCAGTTCATCTGCCTAAGAAAGCCACAGACTCACTTTCTCTCTCACGGAAATGTTTCGCCGTCTTAAAAGACAAAACAACCCCCCCTTCCCTCCCCCCAGTGCTGAGATGTGCTGTCATAGATTTGTTCTTTGCACAATCTAGTTTATCTTGAGTGGTCAACTTAAGAAATAGCTTTGGTCTACAAATCTGAGACCTGATACAAGAGAATTCATTGAAAAACCGACAGCCAGGACCCCGCATGGAAACAGAACCATATGACGGTGCTGTTTCACCAGCCTCCTTCCCTGGTACCCAAGGCATGAAGGCAAAAGCTGCTCAGCTGGACCCGATTCCAAGCTGAATACAGCAGCAATCACAACAGCTGGGGAAGGGGGAAGAACCTGCTTTTTCCTTCAGCACAACTGGAGACACCCGTCCCCGCACACCTGGTCAAGTCATCCCCAATGCTGATTTCAGAATAAAACAGTAGGAAAGGAGTCCCTCGGGAGACACGAGGGTCCCCGAATGAAGTCAAAGACACCTCATTTGGAAAGCCAGTACTTTCCAGGGGGCTCGAGTAGCAAACATGGCACTTAAGCCACCAGGGGAAGAGAATCCAGCTTCTAAGGTGACACTTTATTGCGTAATCAGTTGATTCCTTTCTAAATGATATTTTTGCAGCTAGGCACCTATGCAACTCAATGTGGCTCTTTTAAGCAGATGAGCACTTCCTCCTCAATAAGCTCTATACAAATGATTTGTGTTATATACTGTGGATTTTTCCAGTAAATGTGGCTTAATATTTTAATTCTTAGAACGTGTGTCTATTATATATGTGATGCAACTTAATTCTGTTCTGTTTGTGGAATGATTAGCACAGGCCAACTCCCTGTTCCCCTCACTTAACAAAGACCAATGAGCTGTTAATCAAGCTGTTATCTCCATGGTATTACTTGCTAAATGCACTGATTTCATAAGTATGTGGAATCCTTTTTTCTTTTGAATCTGTATATCATATATAAGACTGAATCTACTTAATAAACACTGTATAACAAACAGGCCTCTTACATCCACTGTCGAGCAGACCTGGGGTCACTTTCATCTCCCTTTTACAGCATTTTGTACCAAATGAGCCTTCTGCCAATACCAGCCCCCCATGAGCCCAGTTCTGTCGTCCAGTGAGTGCCTACAGCCTACCATGCAGACAGCAGTTGCACCATTGTCTGCTGCCCAGAACAGTATTATAACAGAGGCATGGAAGAAAAAGCAACACAACTAGCCTTCATTCAAGTACCTCTGACAAGCTGTCTTCTCACTCCTTACCAGACAGCTGCAGCAACTCCTATTGAAACAGCTACATTCAGAATCACTTCTGGGAGGAGGAGCAATTTTATGCTGAAGTCACTTTTGACAAAATGCATTTGGTCTGCTCTCTGGGTGTGGGGGAAAGGGAACCCTTTTTGTTAAAATTAATCCTCCACTCCACCACACATGGAAAACAATGATTTTCTGCCCCCTCTATTCACCAAGTAAAACACCACTGATCCTTGCATTTGCATGGTACCTGACACTACAAGAGGATCACAAAACAGCAGCTAGCTAAGCCTCCTTGTTTCATACCTGTGACTGGGTGACAGAAGGAGGCAGGGTTTTTACCAGATGCTAAAAAAATAATTTGTATAACCAGTTTAGAGGCAAACAAAGACAGGCCAATTGTACCTTGCTAGAAAGCAAACAGGAAGTGGCACAGTGGTAAGCATCCAACAAGAAACATCAACATCACATCCTAAACCATACTTCGTTCATTTATAAAAGCAATGCTACTTTTGTAGGGTACTCTGGGGTAGGTTTTCAAAACAGAAAAGTCTTAGTAAGACTAAAACTTGGTACAACATTAAGGTCTTGCATCTTAGCTGAGCAGTGGAGGATGACTGCTCCTATGGTGGGATGTGTGGATTAGCAGGGTCCTAAAGCAGGTATGTGCAAACGAGCATTCAGAAACACCTGTAATTGTTTTGGGATCTTCACAGCTGCGAACAGTTCTGTTGGTTCAGGGAGGGATGGATTTTTCTGCCCCTTCCCAGCTGTTCAGCTCATTCCAGGACTGCAGTATGACACTCTGGAGCACTGCTTAGCTGAATGCAAGAGGTAGACAGGACACACTCCATTGTTTTGCAAGACAGAGGCTATTACTTACTAGAAAAACATCACAGAGAAAATATTTAAGTGTTATTCATTCTAGATCAGTGTCAAATTCAAGCAGAAGTATTCAGGCTTACCTTAAATCCAGCTGTGAAGTGTTCCAGTCTTTCTGACTCTGGAGACAGCTATCTTAGCTACTGTCATCCTGTACCAGTGGCATGGGAGCTGCTAGAATCCCAATCTTGCAATTTTAATTTACATTTAACATTTAAATGGTTTGTTTACAAAAGTTTTCCACAATTAGATCAATATATTTTAATTAACTGAACATAAAAGTTCATCCGGCTGTACCCAGATGTCTTGACATACTCAGCAAGAGTGAAAATAAATAAAGCTTACAGTAGCATTAAAAAATAAATAAATAAATACATCAACATAAATATTTTTCCTAAAACTGGTGTCAGCACAGCCAATCGGCTGTTCTGTGGGCTAATTTCTCAAGCACAGATGTGACTTCCATAAATAACAAAACGCAAAAGCATCTGCTTTGAAGGCCAAAGGTGCCTAGCCAGCTTTCACTCCTGAAGGTTAGCAACAGAGCTGACTGCTCTTTACATGCACCTAAAACTCTTGCCACACTACTACTATAAAAGTTTTAAAACAATGTTCCTTTTCCCATACTTTAAACAGATTGTCACCTCATATTCAGCAATGCTACTAAGGCTCCATTATTTCCCCACCTTCCTCTTACTCTAGGTGGGTTTTTCCCAAACAAGCCAAGAACCTAGAGGCACGATTCAATGCACTACTGTCACACTAAGCTAGGCCATTAACTCGGGGTGAATTGGACGTAGGAGATGAACCATAATTTTCTGTGTATATAGCAGCCTTCACTCCCGGTTTATGAGAATTTCATCTGCCCTATGGAAGTCCCACTAGTCAGAGCTGGCTCTTCTGAGCAGAGGACAGTATTGCAGTAGCTCGTGCTAAGATTTCCAAGCCTCACAGCCCAGAACACAGAGAGAAGCATACTGACAGTCTAAGCTTACTAGTAGTTTCTGAAGTCCTTTAACTGGCATCAACCCATTGCACTGCTTTGAAATTAGCATTAATACCTATTAATCCAACAATCAGACATTAAAAGAAAAAGCCATATAATGGCAGAGGCC
>NW_017729009.1:10058857-10082007 GCF_001723915.1 Gavialis gangeticus
AAGCATACTGACAGTCTAAGCTTACTAGTAGTTTCTGAAGTCCTTTAACTGGCATCAACCCATTGCACTGCTTTGAAATTAGCATTAATACCTATTAATCCAACAATCAGACATTAAAAGAAAAAGCCATATAATAGCAGAGGCCAAGTATTAATCTAATAAACAAGAGACCTCCCTATGTGCTATGGCATACAGTGAATTAGCCCCAATAAAGCAACTGTCAGAAACCCCTGCCATCATGGAAGGGCAGAGACAGCGGTGAACTTTGCTCCAGCAAGAAATCCAATACTCCAAACTGCTTGGTTTGCATCTTCCAGACTTGGCTTCACCTGAGGAAGGATCTGCAGGAGGGGCACCGTCTTCACTCATCTGCTGCTGTCTGAACTTCAATCGGTCGTTTCTATGCAGCAATGACAGCCCCCCCTTTGTTCAGGTTGGCTGAAGAACTAGGGAGTGCTGCCAAAGGCGAACCGAACTGACCTTGTCAAAAAATAAAAGTTTCTCTCATCCTGGCTATGGCAAAACGACATTGAACCTGGCAGATCCGTGAGTCTGCAGCACCAGGAGAGTTGCAGAAGAAGAGGATTGAAACCACAAATGCAGGTTTTACAGTGTTTATTTTTCCAATACCACAAGGGACATACAAGAGCAGGGCCCTCTGGAGAGCTCTGCAGACCAGACCAGCTTCAATCTGTACGCTACAGTGGCCCCAAAGGGCACAGAGCCAGACTGCCCAGCTCTGCTTCCTATCTTTGGTAAGCAGGTTTTCATACCATCCCCTCAGACTTCTCTAATACTGCATTTCAATTCACCCCAGCACCTGGCTGTCTCTCATTTTACAATATAAAGCTGCCAGATTGGTGAAGGGTAAACCATTTCAGAGACAACAAAGCTGACTGCAGCCCACAGATTTCACACTCCCTATGGATCTCAGAACAGGGAAGTCTACAATTAAAAAAGGCGCACGGTCAAGAGGTAGGTAGGAGGTAGAAAAGGGGTGGGAGAAAGCATCACAATCCTCACTAGCTGTTTAAATAAAATGGTAGGTTTGCACTTGGGGCAACCCAGTCCTGAGAGGCAACTGCTCAAAGGAGGAAGGGTCAGGTTTCTCTTGCTCGCATCAATCACGGATGCGAAAGAGCTTTCACCTCTTTGCACTGCAGCTTTAACACTGTTCATGGCGATAGCAGTGAATTGTTACTGCCAAAGAGAGGAGAGAGAGAGAGAGAGAGAGAAAAAGAGAGAGAGAGAGAGTTTGAGAGAAAGAGAAGCAAGATACAACCAAGCTCAGCAAATCATGGCAGGTCGTCCTGGAGATTGCATTGCAGTCCATGTGTGCACAGCCGCCAGTGGGGCAGAGGGAGGCAGCTGGAATCGAGACACACACCTTTGCACGTTCAGCCTCACATCAGGCAAGACAGAATACAGTGGCTCTGACTACAGATGCAGATTAATAACTAACACCACTTTAATGCAATACTGCTGAAGAGCCCAAAAAAAAAAGGAACAAAAAGAAATTAAAAAAACAGAAAAGAAATCCAAAAAAAGAAAAAAAAGAAAAAGAAACCCCCAGAAAACCCCATTATGTTCTTTGTACATTACATCCATTTACAGAATTGGCCAGTACTGTGTACAACATATAATTACATGATCAAACAAATGCAGAGAGTATACACTTACAGGAGCCAAATAATCCACTTTATACATCCAAGAATGAAAAGTTAAAAGTATAAAAAAGAAAAAAGGGAAACACTGCTTTGAATGTTAGATGACCATCACACACAGATGCACAGCTAGACACTTGCGAGTGGTCAGATGCTGTCATGGTAAAATCCTTATTGTAGGGCTTTAATACAGAGAGATTACTGGCCACACAAATGAATTCTCAGGAACCCTTGACCTTTTATACTAGTTTGTAGCAGTATTTGCTAGGAGAAGCGGCCACGTCAACTGGTCCAACAGTTCGGGAAGCCAGGCATCTTCCTTCAGTCCAGAAGACACCGAGGCTGGCAGCTAGCATGTTTGGCTTCCTGCATTCCCTACACATGGCTCCGTCCAACATGTGGTCACCCATACGGGACTCGTTAGCCACCTGCAGCGTTTTCCTGGTCACTTTGTTCTGCTGTAGCATTCAAAGGAGCATGCAGAACCACCATCTGCAGAGAAGCTTCACGTCTACATTGATTGTACAGTAGTACTTTTTCCACACACAGGGAGTGGAGATGGCAGAAGGGGAGAGTGGAAGACTGGATTCTGCTCTGCTAAGGCAGAACAGGGCCTAACCTAGCTCAGCCCTTAAAATGGAAACACACCCTGCTTCAGTTCCTTTGGATATAACAGTCTCCTCTAAGAGGTCCATAGATTCGCCCAGCAGGCTGCCTCTCAGTCAGGGATTAGCCTCAGTACATGTACCAGAGCACAATCAACATTTCCATGATGGCATTAAGCAGACCGGAGTGTAACTGTGAGCAAGAAAAGGTTTTGCATCGTCGATTTGAGTGGGAAGGCAAATCAACTTTCTCACCAAAACTTAAGAGTGTAATATTGTCTCTATTATAAACAGATTCATATCTGTATACAGGTTTGAGGATCAGTCATTATCAAAATACACACACTAAATATACAATTTTTCCCATGGCCATAATTTATTATCTCACCACAAGGCACAATACACAAAGCTTAGAGGGTCCTATACAGTCATCATGACAAAATGCCCCGCATCCTTTACACATAATCATGGCTTTAAGGCTGCAGGAACACTTGAGCGATATTTCTTCCACACTGCTGCTATCAGCAAACATCTGCACAGAGAGAGACGCATTATGATTTGCAGCAAAGTTCGCTTTGTGGGTTAGCTGCATCATGCTTCCAGCGAGGCCCCTGGGAAAAGCTGGAGCATTGGATGAAAAATTAAAGCTGGTGGAATTAAGCTGAAACTTAGAAAGCTTCCCATAAAATGCCTGTTTGATATTAAGCTGAGAGGGGATGGAAGAAGGCTCCAAAGGCTGATTGAGTCCTTTTCCTGGCTCTCTTGGTAACTTGAAAAACGGCAAGTCCATGACCAGGGGAACGCTTTGCAAATGCTCCATCAGTTCCACAGGATTTGGGGCAGCATCCTTCCTGTTCTCCATGTTACTCTTGGCTGGGTCCCCACAGGCCAGGACGTTCTCATTTTTTATTCCTCCCAGGGTACTGGCTGGTTGTTTCGAAGGCCATTCCTCCCTAGCAGTTGGTACTCCTGCTCCAGGGGCACAGCTCTTATTCGGTGGCATCTGCTTGCTGGGAGACAAAGTTCCCAGGGCTGGAACATGCTCCAAAGCTCTAGGATGATGTAGCCTAGCAGGGCTGTTGCAGGGGAAGCCAGAACCAAAAAGCTTTTTGCCTTGGACACCAACATAATGTTTATTGACAGAGGTTCCACCATTCTGATTTGGACTGAGAGAGGTTACATTTGGAGATAAAAATCTAAGTGCTGCAGGTGGATTTAGCTTTTCCGGACTTTTGTTTGTGACGACATTTGTTAATGGATTGTGCTGTGGGACACTATGGACCTGAGGCAACTCTTTCTGATTTTCAAAGCTACAAGAGGAGGCTTTTCTTTCTCTGCGGCCCAACTCTTCAGGCTTCTGTGAGCCACGCACAAGGCTTCCCAGGTGGTCTTGAGAGTTTAAGTTTAGACCAACTTTGGGATGCGTTTCTGGAATGTCAGACGGGGTCTCTATAGCTTCTGTTCTGGGCAATGCTGTCCCAGAGTTGCCTTGCTTTTTCTGGGGATCTCCCAGAGATCTCTGAGAGTAGAAATCACCACTTCTACTTAGGGCACCTGTACTTATTTCCACATCTTGTGAAGAATCTTGGTCAAAGTAGCTACTGCTACTCCTCTCCATTTGCAAGGAATGGTTTTCCGAGGACCTGTCCAGATGTGGTTCTGTAATTTCTATTTGGATGCTGGCATGTGATACTGGGAGAACTTTCTCCAAAGAAAGATTCCCCTTGAGCAGCTGCATAACCAGAGGGTTGTTGGCTTCAACAGAGGACATGGGCCTGGTGGGAGTGGGCAGCTTTTTCTGGATCTCAGGTGTTTGGGTTAGAGGTGTATGTGGCACCCACCTCTGAGGCTGAGACGAGTTACTCACCACTGTTACTGAAGGCAAATCCACCACATATGAAAGACTGTCACTTTTCATAGTGGATTCAGATCCAATCCTGTTGAATCTCCCAGCCTGGCTCTGCTTGGAGGAGTCTTTTCCTGTAGCTTCCTCCTGGTTGATGTTCTTGAAGCACATCTCCATCTCTGCATTCTCATCTGTTAGGTCAGCTTCAAAATCTGAAGCAGTTTCTGTGGTTTCACTGTGTATGCTTTGGGTTTCGTCATCTCCATTTGTCTTCAGCTCCTGAATCTCCCTCATTTGCTGACAGGCATTTTTCATGTCTGCTCCAGGCAGCTTCTCCCACAGCTGAGGAAGTCCTTCAGAGATATCTATTCCATCCTGAGATGGTAGACCATCATGTGAAAAGGGTTTCACCAGAGACCCCCTGCGCTGCTCTCCTCCGTTCTGTATTTCACTTTCATTCAATCTCTCTGCTGGTAGGTGTGTGAAAACGCTTAACCCTGGGCCCATGTTCTCCATTCCAACTGCATTCATTTTTGAGTTCTCACAATTAATGGCACCATCTCCTGTAGATGAGTCAGAGCCATTAAATCTAGCTTCACTGTCTGGCTCTTGTTGTTCTTTACCTTCTGGTGATGATTCTGGAGTAAGAAAAGATTGCACAGGCAAAGTTTCCTTGCCAACAGGATTACAGTTCAACTCTGTAGGAGCACTACCATCTTTACGCCCTGAAACAATACTGCTCTCTCCTACTAAACTCACTACAGACCCCTGTGCCTGAGAACAAGAGAGGCTGTTCTCACGAGGAACCATGCATTCCTGCTGATTGCACAGGCTTTCAGCCCTTATGTCCTGTAGGAGTGGCTCAGAGTTGTCTTCCTGCTCCTCAGAAGTCGCAGTGTCAAAGGATGACCCAGTCAAAGGACTGCTGCGCGGGAGTTTAGCTGAACCAGCAGTAAGCTGAGCTCCCCCTGAGACAGCATCTGCAGCACGTTCGAGAAGACAGCCTCCCTCACCGTTAGGAGCGCAGGCATCCAGTTTTGCAGGTCTAGAGGGATGTGTGTTAGCCACCTGCACAGCTACCTCAGAATTAGCCTCTTCTAGAGGGGGAGGCGGCAGTAATTGTGTTCGTTGTAGATTTGACGAACACTTTCCATGAGTTCTCTTTGATTTCCTGTGCTCTGTATGGCTACTGGAGTCTCCTCCTCCTTTATCTGTGCTGCTCCCCCCTCCTCCTCCTGGCCCACCCCCACCTCCAATGGCTGTAGCAGCCTCTCGCTGGGCTCGGGCTTGCAAAGCACGGGCTTTAATGTCTGCGAGTGTTCTGGCACCTGTCCTGCCCCGACTGGAGGGCTCCGTGTTGGGGATGATCCTGGGGCATATCTGGTAAGCTGGCTGACCTTTAACCACCCAGGGTGGTTTGATACGTGAAAGTTGAATCTGAAAGAAAACCACAGGGAAAAAAAGGGTCAGTCGGTATTTTAATCCAACAGTGGATGGTTCTTAGAAGGCAAAAGGCATTGTGTTCTAAACTGATTTACAAAAATGAGCATTAGAGAAATTCAGTGCATTTGGCTAAAGTTTCTGCAGAGGGATTTTGCAGCTGCCCTTCGTCTCTGTTCAGACTGTGCCATGCCACATTTTAAGATTTACTTTATGGTGACATCATCCTTGTTGTCCTGCAGACAAATACTAAACTGATGGGATAAGCACCACCAGAGTCTGCACTTTATAGAGAAGAGTCAGTTTTGATTTCTATCAGGTGTAATCACTCTGGACTCAGTAGAATGGGGTCCCCCTATCCAAGGGCACAGCCGGAGTTTCAGGGAAGCCAGAATCCTCTCCTTCACACCCCACAGACAGGGAGGTTATGATGACAGGATTTGAAAATCTTTACTACACTACTTCAGCGAGCACCAGGAAAAAGCATTCCTATGCTCACAGACCTACAAGCAACCTGTGTAATAAATCAAGGCTATTGTGCATTCTTTTGCAGGACACCTTGGAATGATTTTTCACTCTGCACCACTGTCTAAACAAACCAAAAGAATGCAGTAGTTAGATTTTAGCCAGCTCAATCAATGAACGACTCTTTCATCCCTCTCAAGACGACACTTGATATATTTAGTGTTACTTTGATGCTACCTGGCAAGATATCCCTACAGTAATAAGCAATTATAATTCCCTCTCCTACCCGGATGGGTGGGACTTTGGGCTCCTCTTTAGTAGGCTGTGGCTTTTCTGGGTGAACACTTTCAATTGTGTTACGAAAGGACTGACGATTGTCAAGCCGGGGCTTCTTTTCGGGGAAGGAGGCAGAGGCAGCCTCCTCAAAGCATTTCCTCTTCTGGTCCTTTGACTCTCGAGCTGAGTTCTCCTGTGGCAAACTGGGAATTCTGTTTACAGATGCAGCTGCCAGTGACAGATCTTCCAGTTTGCCGTGCAGTCTGGATGCCTCTGGAGAAACCAGCAATCCTGAACTCTCCGGCTTCAACGATGCTGAGGAAGAGCCCATCAGATCTTCTTTCAAGTCCACATCAGCTTTCATCTCTCTATGGAAGGACGAATCTGGTGCCACAGATGCCATCTCTTTGGTAGTCTCAGTTTGCTCAGGCTCACGTATTTTATACAGGCTTCTTCTTGCTCTGCATCGCAGATCTGTCCGAGAACGTTTCTTGAAGTGTCCATCTCGCTGCCGTGTAGAAGGACCACGCAGTGGCCTTGAGGCTTCTCCCTGGACAGACAATCCAGTCCTGTTCTCAGCACCTTGCACCGAATTCTGCTGCTGAGATTCTTCTCGAGTCAAACCCAACCTGCAAAGAGGAGAACTGGTTAAAAAGCCAGAACAAACCTCATTAGGTCAGATTCCACCCCACTGGAGAACTGTAGTTTATCAATCACAGCATGCACTAACAGAGCTGTATTTGGCTCTTTATGGAACGCAAAGTAGACACTCATCAAGCCCTAGGTAAAACCAACAGACAAAGACCTCTTACGTGGTCATTATGAGAGTCAAGAGTTGTGGCATAAAACTAAATCTGCAACATCACTAGTCCAGGGGACAAAAACGTTGATGGGTGCTGGAACTCTGCTGGGACCAGCCGCTTTCACCTAATCCTGAAGCAGACCCAAGGATCCTGGAATGATTCACCCCATAATTAACAATCCTAAAGGAGCATATGTTGCTGTTTCTCCAAGACATCCCCCTCCACTTGACCAAATCAGAGTGAGGCAGGTGAGGTGGTATTACTTACTTCTGCCCATAGTAGTCCTCAAAGAACTTTTCTTTCCACTGTTCCACTCTCTTCTCCTTCTCCATTTCCTGCCGTATTCGAACTTGCATCTCGTGTGTGAATTCCCCTGCACAGGAACCAGCAAGTGTAGATTTAATTACCCCAAATATCTACCCAACTGAGATCAAGAGCACTCACTCCCAGGGTGAAATCCTGGCCCCATGTAACAGCAAAATTCCCATAACATCAGTAGGGCCAGGACTTCATCCCTAGAGGTTAATTACATTGTATGAAATATCCTCATGTGACAACATTAAAAAAAAAACAAAGGAAGCTGTCTTGATTCAAGGGTCACAGAATCTTCCCATGTGAAAATCTGGAACCTTACATTTGCTTTAAAAAAAAAAAAAGTGCTCCTAGACCTCGGTTGTCTGAAGTCCTCAGGATGCAAAAAAAGAGTCAGAATGGAATATCTCTTCCCCCAAGACCGCCCAGAGGCTTAAGCAACAGCTCAGAGGTGTGACATTCCCACTCATCACGTTAGGGTGTGAATCTGGACACCGATTCATAGGAGCAACGCTAAATGCCTATGCTGTTTTTTATTTTGACACCCGTATGCATTATTCATGTTTCTATTTACTTCAACACGAGTTTCCAGTTTCAAGTTTACCAGAAGTTACCACACAATTATAAGTCCATCTTACAGAACCCAGAGGAGCTAGCTAAAGAGGGCCAGTTTGTCTATAGAGTATGTAGGGTACTGGGTCGGGGCATTACAGCAACTTCCTTTTGTGCAGAGGGATTTGTATTTACAGTAATTCTGAGAGAGGGGGGTGGGGAGAAAAGATTAAACACTCAGATACTACAGTGATCAGCACAAAATAGATATGCAGAGCAGAGCCAGGATCTGCAACCAGAGTGGGAAGCAGGCCCAGAGATTTTGTGGCGCTACACATCCTTTCCTAATGGTTACACAAGGACACAGTTCCTGAAACCTTATTCTGTGGCA
The DNA here is from genome assembly GCF_001723915.1 of Gavialis gangeticus. NCBI lineage: Eukaryota > Metazoa > Chordata > Crocodylia > Gavialidae > Gavialis > Gavialis gangeticus. The sequence goes on from NW_017729009.1 coordinate 10,067,212, forward strand.
ACCTGGGGTCACGGTATCTTTGAGTCTGTATCCTTCACGCACTGCAGCCACGAGAGGGCAACACCATCACAACCCCTTGAACAGGTGTGAAAACTACATTCCACCCAGTAGGGGCAGCATTAGAGGAGAGTTACAAGTCTAGTAGCATTTTATATTTCTGCAGCATTTTGCTCTAAAGACCCCTAAGTTACCCTCTCCTTAGGTGCTTAAATCCTTTTGAAAAAAGGAGGTGTGGTGGGGGAGGGTGCAATGTAGGCAACCAGATTGTAAAGCTGGTGGAGAACCAAGCTCCAACTGAACAGGTAGGAGAAGTGAGAGGCATATCCTGCAGGCATCCTTCCCGTCATTGAGAGATCAAATCTACCCACCATCAGCCAGGCGCTCCCTCCAACTCTGAGCAGCATGCGTAAAGAACTCGTTGTTTAGGGCACTGCCACTGAGACGCATCAGCCCATCTGCCCCAACCTAAAGAAAACAGAGTGTAAGCAGCCAGAAGACACATTGTAGCTCTTCAAGAACAGAAACAATACAGTAAGGAGCACCAGTACATGCAGCAACAGTCATGTGCCTGTACCTGTCTGTCAACCTCTGGCAGGAGGCAGAGAAGCTGCTGCTGGAAGTGTGCCGGGAGCACATTGAAGGTTCGGGAGTTTATCAGAGCACGGAGGTTGGTGTTGACAAGAATAGACCCAGGTGTCTCAAAGTCGATATCCTCACCCCTGTTTCGCTTCATTTGCCCTGTAGTTTTCAGACAACCAAAGAAAAATTTTAAAAATATATTTATAGAAAACATTTTATAAACATGGGTACCCAACCCACATAGCCAAATGCTGCTGTAACCTGCTTCTCTACAGGAGAAAAAGGATGTGGCACTCTGACACAAGGAGAGGATTCCTTAAAATACTTAGCGTTTAGAAATGTTTATTACATAAACAGACGGACTGCTTAATACAGAAGAGAGGGCTAGTATTTTGAGACCAGTGGGCTTCTCAAGAACCTTTTTCCAAAACAACCATGAATCAGGTGCTTTGCAAAGTACTTTCCACCAGGAAGCAGGAGTAAGCTTAGCCCTGAATCATTGCAAACATTAAGAATACCTCTCTTCTGTTTTGGAACCACCATCTGTAGATGTCCAAAAGTCAGGCCACTTTGATACGGGAGGCCAGTGACCCCACCAGCCACACCCCGGGAGACCCGTGGCACAAGAAAAGCAATGCTTCTCCATTACTGTATGTCTGTGAGGCATTCAAGGGGTGGGGCTAGTGGGTTTCCAAGGGGACAGCTCTTTAGCTCACCTGGTGAGATCATTTATAGGCATGAGGAATCTGCACTATTTTGGGAGGCATCACATGTCATTGACTCAGACGTGCCTTAAGAAATTTTCACATGGATTAAAGCGTGCAGCATGGTGGCATATCCACAATATGGCTGATAAAGGCTTTATCCTTTGCTCAGGACTTTTCTTAACAGGTTTTTCAGAAAGGTATGTTAAGCATTTCCTTGCAATTATGCCAGTGTGCAAACAAATGGCCCTTAATGCTGCATTTCAGAGTCAACAGCATCTAGAAAGTCCTTGCCTCGTTGACTGTGGGGAAAGAATTATGTGATGTTGAGGACCTTCTGGCTTGGCAAAGATGTTTAGATTAAAAGTCCAGAAGTTCTCCCTTCAAAATGGACCGACTTGGACATGGCTGAACTTGATTTGTTTTTTTTTTTCCCACCCCCAGGACTGTATCCTGGACTATATACTGAAGCACCTACCAGCCGTCGGCTTCCGAATACCTCTCAGGAGCTGGGGAGGGTCCCTGTTAATTTCTGTTCGACTCCGCACAGTGGCACCGCACAAAGCCAAGGAGCTGCTGCTACTGCTGGAAGTGCTGCTGCTCTCTCCATCCACATGCCTTCCTGTAAACCCTAATGGCAAAACCATCTGTCAGAGATGCACGAAGCAGCCCCACCTGGGGAGCGATTCTGGCATACGATAGCAATCTGCTTACAACAGATCCACTGCTAGCTAGGCACAACTGGCTGCTCAAATATTAAGTACATATTTTAACCCATAAGACAGCAGTGTGCAAATTCATTAGAATTATCTGCAAGCTTAGCAAATATTAAAAGACATCTTTGCCCCATGCTGGTTCTGGAAGAATTTATATGGAGAGCTAGCTGTAAGGACCAGCAGACAAAGAGCTACGCCATGCTAAAAACAGTCCAGATGGATCAAGCACTCACCTGAGGCAGACTCCATGTGTGCTCCATTTACTTTCAGTGGAGTCAGGACAACTCGGGGCAACATCACACCAGTCTTTTTCTTTTGCTTGCTTGTCTGTGTTCCAGAGAAAGACAAGACAAGCTGTGTAGGGCGCACACAGATTATCTTAGAAACTGTACCTTTTCCTAGTTGAATTCATTCATGAACCACCACCTGGCCACAAACAGGCTTCCAGCCTATGAGCTGCGTGTTAGGCATTTACTCAGGTTACTGATAGCAGCAAGACTGCAGCCTCTTTGTACCCACTAGCTTAGTATTAAAAGTGGTACAATCTTTTTTCTAAGCTGTAGATTCCCCATTCACACTCGCTCCCTGAACTGTCACCTGTTAAGGAGGGGGCACTAATGCACATCCAATTCTTCTCAGACCTACACCCAATCTCCACATAGTACCCCAAAAGCTGCCAGAACCAAAAAAAAAAAAAAAAAGATGCATCTACACAAGCTGTACACTGTGCTTGAGCCAGCCATGAGCTCTGCCCACCCAATACTTCCCAAGCTTCAAACCTGGAGTTGAAGTGGCATGCTTGTCCCCCCTACCTGTGAAGCTGCTCTGTAGCTCTCCCTGGCAGTGGAGAGACCCTTGCTCTGAGATTCAGCAGAGCAGGAGGCATTGGAGGAGGTTTCATCAAGAGACACTGAAACAAGAGAGTATGTGATTAGCCCTTGAAGTTGACACTTGCAGCATAACGTTAACATTGTTAGACACTTACCATCATTATCACCACTCACAGTGCTGGCTTCATTGGACTCGCAGCTTTCTGCATCCGCTGCATCCTCCAGCTCCTCTCCCTCTTGCACAGACAGGTTCCGAGACCACTGCAAGGCGTCCTTCTAGAGGGGCCAAGCAGAACCCAGGTGACTTCCGCCAGAACATTAAGTTGAGACCAACAGGAACATCCACTCTAATAGCTACAGTTATCACTGCTTAGACAGAGGCTCTTGAATAAAATGGAACCAAGTTGTACAACATTTGCTCATTAGGATGAACATGCACACGCTCCTGCCACCTCTGCTGATTAACGGACACAATTAAAAACACAGAAAAATCTCTAGGCAAGAACTAGCTTGAATAACTCAGTTGGATAAATATGAGCATGCCTATGTTATGCGCTGGCTGCTAGTGAGAACAGGGATGATCCCACTTCAGGAAGGAGGTTAGACTACATAGCTTGTAGAGGTCCTTCCAAGCCTACTTCTCTATGGTTCTATGCCTGAGCATGCCCCCTGGCCAAACATAGAAAGGTCACTTAAGTCACCTTTCATGCTACATTTTCCAGGTCTGGTGCACATGTATGGGAGCAGGTCCCTTGCCAGGAGTAGTAAGGACATGGTGCAGACCATGCTGCCCCCACTGACCTGTTCAGCCCATCCGTGACAACTGGGTCTACCAGAGGGGCTGCATGCATGACAATGCCTTCATTTCACCAAGGAAGGTAAGACTGACCACCCTTCTTCCCTCCCTGCTTGGCATCCCCCAGCCACAGGGCACAGTGGTGCTTTACCCAGTGCACAAAGCTTGTTAGCTGTGCCTCCACCGTGGCCCAGCACAGCCTAACAACCCAAGGCCAGGACTTGCATACGTGAAGCAAGCTCCAAGCAAGACTGGCCCCGTCACTGTTCTTCACCTAGCCCTCTGTACTGGGTGCCCCCAGAAGCATAGCAGGGCACCCGTCATACAGCCTCACATGCCCTGGTGCTGCCTCACACTGAGCCCTCTGTCCCAGGTGCCCCTGGAGTTACATGCGGACCCAGGGCTCTAAGGTCACTGCCCCACAAAGATTCGTGAGACCAGGATGCTCTGGGGTGGCACTGCCCAGAGCCAGCCCTCTGGGACACTTCATCCCATTACTCCATGGAATCACCTGGACCCCAAGACCTTGGCAAGGTGCATGGGGCAAACTCATTGCCCCAGACCTCATCTCTACTGAAAGGGATGCCCAGCTAATGGGGAGTAGGCTGTTCTAGGGCCTCTTCTGGCATGCAGGTGCAGCCTCTGGCATGCAGGTGCCCAAAAAGTATAAATTCCTCCCACCCCCATCCATATCATGAGGTCTGAAGGTGCCACCACAGGAGGTCCTCCATATGCTCTATCCCTGGGCCCTGCTTGTCCTGTCCCACAAAAAGTGTGGGCCTTGAAGCTGTCACTGTGCACCTAAGTTATCTTTAGGTGCCTCAATTGAGGCCACCACAGGGTAAGGACACCTGTTATGGCTGTGGCCATAAAATAATAAATCTAGTGCAGCTGATAAGGGACATGGAGCCCCCAGGCCCTGAGACTCCCTTACCAAAGACTCCATGCACAGCAAGAGCAAGGTTAAGACTTTTCTGGCCCTGCAGTTGCTGACTAAGGGTTTGGGATCCTTGCCTGCCATATAAAATTGCAGTGTTTGCAGGGCCAGAGAAGGGTTAACCTTACTCTTGGCACTGACACCTCGCTTCACAGTAGTATCCTGCTGCTGCTCCACTTCACTTGTGGCCAGAGGCTTGAGCCCTCTTGCTGTCTCAGGGTATGCCTCTTGAGGGAGGGGAGAGGATCAGAGTGGCACTCAGGGAGAGAGGGGCTTCACTTGTGGCACACCTGCCAAAAAAAAGGCTGGTCACCACTGCTGTAGACAACCCCACATGTCCTCTTGCAATTTTTAACAGGCCAACAGCACAAACTGTGCCTGCAAATATGCTGGAGATACAATTCCAGGCTGAATGAAAGCATGTTTGACCTGCTATGAAGGAAGCCCATCCACTGAACTAGCTTTTTGTATCTGGTATTTCATAAATTCTAGTACGTGTCTCCCAGTGCTAAATACACAGTTTCATAGTTAGTAGAGTCGAAGGGACCTGAGCAGATCATGAAGTCCGAACCCCTGCCATGGCAGGAAAGGGTACTGGTGATTGTCTAGCCTTGCCTTAAAGACCCCCAGGGTAGGATCCAGCACCACTTCTCTTGGAAGTTGGTTCCAGATCCTAGTCGCCCTGACAGCGAAGTCGCGCCTCCTGGTGTCTAATCTGAATTTCCCCTCTGCCAGCTTGTGACCACTATTCCTGGTCACTCCTGGCAGTGCTTGGGGGAACAGGGACTCCCCCAATGCCTGCTGATCCCCTCTGACTAGCTTGTAACAGGCTACTAGATCCCCCCTCAGCCTTCTCTTGTGGAGGCTGAACAGGTTCAGGTCCCATAGCCTCTCCTTGTAGGGTCTGCCCTGCTGCCCCCTGACCAGGAGAGTGGCCCTCCTCTGGACCCTCTCCATGTTGTCCACATCCCTCTTGAAGCGTGGCACCAAGAACTTGACGCAGTACTCTAGTTGTGGCCTGACCAGTGCTGCATAGAGGGGGAGGATCACCTCCCTGGACCTGCTTGAGATGCATCTGTGGATGCATGACAAGGTGCAGTTGGCCTTCCTGACTGCATCCCCACACTGCCGGCTCATGTTCATCTTAGCATCAATGAGGACTCCAAGATCCTTTTCTGCCTCTGCACTGATGAGAAGGGAGACATGAAGCAGAACATCTGTGTGTGTGCATGTGTACGTGCACATACATGCAAGTGTGTCTGGTGGGAGCAGGGGAAGGAATAGCTGCTCTTCCCTATCTGGCTAGCAGACAATTTCAGTATCTGGTATCTGGTGTCATTAGTGCCCTTCCTTCTAACTGTGGCCCACTGCCATCTTGGTAGCACGCACCCTGTTTTCATTCTTATTGTGTGCCCCATTGCCAACACAAAAGGCAGCAATGAAGACTTAGCAGTTCTCATTTTTTCCCTCCTTTGCCTTTTATTCCCCTTTATAAAGAGAGGGATTTTTAAAATAGATTTGGTCTGCTAGTGGAGAAGCCAGCACTATAGTTTTTAATTAAGTTAACCCCATACAGACTTTTCAGATACAAGAACTGAACCACCAGCATGCTCCATGAATACTTTTCAGCAGAGTAATTCAAGTACACCTGAAATATGTAAAACAAACAACTGTTTGGTTGGATCTGTCCATGTGTAACTTTTGTTATTCCTTCTAACATTCAGAAAAAAAAGTGATTCATCCTTAGAATGAAAAGCTGCATGACAGTATTTAGCCACTGATTTTTTTTCACTTCTAGAGATAAAGAGCTAGCAGTGTCAGAGCAGGCAGCTACTGAGCTGCCACGCTTCAAGCATTCATTTGAATTGATTACATGTGTGACAAATAAAAACACTTTGGAACTCGATCTATTCTCAGACATAAAATGGCAATTAGCATAATGCATCTTTGAAGGAAGAGACAAAAGATGGGGGAGAGAAGAACATCTGAGATGTCAGTCATTTATTCGCCTGTCCTTAACAGTAGAGAATACAGCACTAAAAATGGAGGAACTTAGGCATGTCCTCTACATTTAAAATGAAAGGGCCTGTCAGCTCAAACTGACTGGTAAGTGATTTCAGGTAGAACTGTTAGGCGCTTCGGGGAAAAGAAGGATCACAACTGTAAATACTGTGGCAGGGAAACTGTGTAATGGTAAACAAATGAGAAAATTCACACTAACTTCTTCAAGTAATTGTACGTTAGATACTTTCAGACAGATGTTATTTGCAATCGGACTGTACCTTTTTTCAACAACTGGAAGGGAATCACAGAGGTCTTACCATGTTGACAAGGCACTATCATCCCATAACTGCATTAACTAAAAGACTGGCATTCTGAGTAGTGGTAAAAGAGAAGTTTGCCTTGCTTGTGTAATTTAAGAGTTAAAAAAACTGCAATTTATCATGACCGTCTCTTATGCAGACAGAAATTCCCAATCCCAGAGACTATTTCACAAGAAGTTACTGTATCTGATATGTCAAGCTGATATACTTTATAACATCAACCTCTTCAAGTTAGATATGTGACTGGTCCCCAGATAGGAAGAGAGGAGTTCACAGTTTACCTTGAGCGTGAAAAGGCTGATACGTCCAGGCAGCTTATAAAAGAGTCCATCACCCCCCCTTGAATTGGAATGTAGCATGGCGTTGAGGCAGGCCAGGGGGGAAGTACCACTGCAAACAGAGAGAAAAAGGATTAATGATTTAAACCCCAGTTTAGAGAATGCACTATGCCATCCACTGGTTTATTCCCCTTTAAACCAGCAGCAGCAGGTAGAGAGGATGGTTATAAACTTTATGGAAATGTATTTTAGCCAGTCAAAACCAATTATTGTTTTACTTTCTGAACTGCATAGTCTTGGCATATCACAGCAAACAAGGGAAACAGCTTGTTATGTCAATGTTCAAGTCACCCTAGGTCATATTAAGAAGTTTCTAACACAAGATGCTTCTTCTTTCTACAGTTCTTCTGGCCCAATGTTGCTAAGGAAACCTGGCTTTGTAAGCAGAGGTACAACATTTTTCCAAACACTTCCAAAACAGTCTCCTGTACTATACGTCTCACCAGAAGAATACATGCCCAGGTGGTGTAGCTGAGGGCTTTAATGCCATTATTCTAGGTGGCCTACAGGACTCAGGGGTTGTTTGTCACTTCTAAGTAAAGCAACCGTCCTACGCCACTACTGATGACACGTTTGTGCCACACATCACCATGTCATGTTTTCCACAGTCATATGGGTACATGGTACTTAGAGGAGACGTTAACAGCAAAGCAGAATTCACCGTTATTCAAAGTGAAACTAAAACTGGTATCAGACCAAACGTTTCAGTCCAAAATGTCAAATAATTTTATCTCAGCTTGTCAAACTGAAAACCAGCCTTAGTCGGCTTCTGGTTTCATTTTGACTGTGTTTGTTTTCAGGCATTTCTTTGTTAGCCTGGAAAGCAAGCAAAGTTACCATGGGTTGCTTTTATATACCACGAAGAAGTTCCGATTCCTCCTCTATTACACAATTTCTCCCGTGGCACCAAAACGAATGTGGTAAATAAGTTACCAGGCAACAGAACAGAAATTCAAAGAGGGGAAAAAGTGTAACTTCCCCAGCTGAAGCTGCAGCTGAGAATGAGAGAACTCAAAACATTTGCAGGTTCTAAAATTTAGCTATGAGGCTCGCCCCAAAAGCCCCAGCTCAAGCATAAGCCACTAACAACCAGTGTTGCACTTCTTGAAGAATACAGCCAAGTGTCTGTTAGAATCAGGACTGACTCATCTGGAAGAGGGTCCTTTGAGTCACTGTGCTATTTCTTTCAAGATTTAGGATTTCTCTGGGAAGTCCCCCAAACCCTGACAATTAGCTAGACAAGATCTCTGCTTGTAGTGGTCACTCCATATTTTAATCATTGAATCTGCAGCAAATACTTGTCCTTTCACTTACATGATAAAGAGAGAAAGCAGTTGCTCTTTGTAGCATAAAACCAATGATGGGACAAATGGAAGCAGAAATCCCTTGGAGAAAAATCACCAATCCCTAAACAAATTAATTTAACCCAAGATTTAAATGCTAACACTTGGCAAAGCCTGCTTTTACCTGCCTGTCATGAAAAAGGTGCCCAAAGCAAACAAGCAAGAAAAATCTGCACTAAGAGAAGACAGCCTGTGACCGCCATTCACGAGGGACAATTTAATGCCGACAGACCCCACATAGGGAAGAGGGCTGAACAAAGGAAGGAAATAGGTGAATAACTAATCCAAACAGGGCAAAACCATGAAGCTTTTCAATCTTACTCCATTTTTATTCCACATTCTGCTCTGACATTGTTGCCCATGTCCAGTCCCACCAACAACCTCCTCTTTGGGGGCTGGACTCAATGATCTTCCAAGGTCCCTTCCAGCCCTAATGTCTACGAAATCTATAAGAAACCTAAATGAGTGGGTGCTTCAGTGGCTCTGCTACCAAGAAGGCACCGCACTGCAAGCTGGCACAGTCCCTTTTCAAACAACAGTAACTCCTACATATTACACCTCTGTTTGAATTACAACCTTGTTCACTACTCAAACCATCATGACTGGTTCCTAATTTCAGAGGGAAAGAGAAGCAGAAACAAATAAAAATTTTGAATGACCAAATCCCAAAGGAATTCATTTACCTTCTATAGTTATGCAGAGGTTCAACAGTGATGCATACAACATGGTGGAAAACAGTCCGTGGAACCGAGGGAGGGAAAAGATACAATTAGAGGAGCACAGAGTATTCATATCCCACGGAAGTCAATCAATACTCAACATCCAAAGACAGGCTGAGCTACTATCAGTAATCAATCCTGGTGACTTCCAACTCATTGCACAAGTAAAGGAGTTTGCAGCATCAGAGGCAGCAAACATCTCCTTCCTCTGGCCTGCCAAATATTGTGCATCTCCCTTCTGCTTTATAACAAAACCAAGAATTCCAGGAGACTAATCCCAGATGACACTTGGTCTTCCATCCCTATGATTTTTTTGGGTCAGGTTCAGGTTTTTCTCCAGGTCAAAGATGCAATAAGGTGCACCTCTTTTCTGTACTCCCAGTCTACAGGGGCCACAAAAAGTACAGCAGTACTAATATACCAAGTGCTGGAAAATGAAGGGAGCTCAATATGTTGCTTATATAAGGAAGGTGCCTTCTGTGACCCCGGAAAAGGCATGGTACATCCTCTGAAGTGGAAGCTTTATGGAGACAAAGTTTTTTGACTCATTGTAAAAGCACGGACCCAGTATTAGTAGCTAGTTATTTATTTATAAAAGGAACATGCGAAGGACAAGTATTGATGTGAGAGACAGATCTGCAGTCGGCATTTACTGTATTTTACAAAATCCCCGCAACTCCACTAAAAGGCACAGAGGGTCAGTGCTTTTGTTCCAATGAACTTGAAAATCCTCCAAAACTGTCAAAGAAAATGACCTAATACATTCTCACCCTAGACAATCAGACTACAGAGGGAGAGAAAAGGAAAAAAAAGACAGGTTAGAGAAAGGAGGAAGAGCTGCACTAAGAAATCCAGCCCCTTCTATCCACCCTCCCCCATACCACACACTTTGTTTTAGACAAGAAGATCAATACTAACCTCATTTCCTTTAGTCCCTCAGCCTCTATGACCTGCAGAATCTGTTTCGGGGTCATAGGAGCATCAGAGTAATTTTCCAGCACCTGAAGAGAGAAAAAACCCGGGACTCAACATACAATTTCTGTTCACATTCACAGAGCTGCTTCCTTAACTGGGATTAAAATACAAGTATGGACCTCCCAGAATTTACCATCTCCGTAAGGATACCTGCTACCAAATGTGGGCCGCCCCAGGAGCAGACAACATGGATGTTCCGTGCACATTTCAAACAGCTGCAAACGTCTTGCCTTGCTTCCTCAGAAGGTCCCTAACTAATCAAAGTGCTATTGTGCAAAGTGGGAAGCATACCGTATTCATTTATACTGGCCATCTCAAACAGGATATTGAAGTAAGGCAGAGGGTTCAGAGAAAGGGAACAGGAACAATTAGATACAGGAAAAAAGTACACATAGAAACACTGAAAAGGCTGAGACTACCTTAGAAAGTGAATCAGAGGAGATATGGAAAAGGGCATACAATAACAAGCAAACAAAAAAAAGGGTCTTAAGAAAGAGCTTCTTTTTTTCTTGTATTATGAAACAGGGTGGAGGGAGAGTCAGTTCAAGTGAAAGTCAACAAACTGCTTTCTCCAGCACAATGCTGGGTTAACCTGTGGAACTCGCTGCTTCAGCACATCATTGAAGCCAACAGCTTAGCTGGATTTAAAAAAAATAAAAATAAAGGAGTGGACATTTTAGAGAGATAACTAGGTATGCACAGTAATAGGAAACATGTACAGATACAGAAGGGATGTAAGCCTTTATTTCAGAGGTGAAGCTAGCCTCTACTTACTAGGACTTAGGAAGAAGTCCCCTTCATTTCATATTACCCATAACCATCTACTCCATAGGATTTCTTGCCCCTCCCTTGGAAGCAGCTGATACTACCCACCGTTAGTGACAGGATCCCAAACTAGACAGACCACTGGTCTGATCCAGTATAACAATTCCCATGTAAAATGCAATACATGCCCTGAACTACCCTAAAGCAGCAGCAATGGCTATTCTTTCTGGGACACTGGTTTAATAATCATACACAAAATTCCCCAGCGTAATGATCACAGTGACATGAAATCCAGATGCCAGTAGTCGCAGTTCGATATACAAGTTGGCAACATGATCCTGTCTTTCAATTGATCTAGTACAAGCAATGAGTAGAGAAAACAAATGGCCCTCTTTTCTGTCAGCAACATCTAGAATTGAGTCACTGCAGCATCCTGTTGGGAGCAATGGCTGTGCTCTCCCTTCAATATGAGAAGCTGTATGAACAGAACTGTCTGCAAGAAAGTGGCCCAGGTCACCACCTCTATTGTTACCACTACCTCCCAGCCTCTGTCAAGAAAGAAAAAGCCCAACCTGAATGACACAGCTTTACTGTCATACTGCAGTTAAAAGTCTGCCTACGCTTCTCACTGAAAAGCAAAACCAAATCACATCCACTGTGTGACAGGAACACATTTGGAAAAGAAAATATACCAAGTGTGGTACTGTCAGCTTGGCAGGGGACTGGAAGTTGGGAATGGTGAAACTACAATTAAATACAATGAAAACTCCACTGGAGTCTAAAGAAAAAAAATCCAGGAAAATAAACTAGATTAAAAGAAAGTAAACTATTTTAATTCTCAGCCAGCACAGCTCTGTAACATTCGTCCACACTAATAAGACCTAAAGGGGTGTACACCTTTGGTGCTGTCTGCAGAAACTGTCACCCTTCTTCACGCAGAAGGAAAGGGCATCTGATGTGGGACATGGACCATTCAAAAGCCAAGTGTGAAATGGAACATGCACGTTGTAAGAAATACAGAAAACATCTACTGCTTGCAACACTTCTGGAAACCCCCCCTCCAGGACACAGAACTCAAAGGCAATCAAACAAGGCACAGCCCACAACCAGGCACGAATGAATTACCTCCAGAAATGAGCACTCCTATTCAGGAGGACAATTCATAGTTCCCAGCTGTATCAGGTGTACCGCTCACTGTTTAATGCAGGAGCTGAAGACCGCCGGATGCTCTCCTACTCTCATGGATCCTGCTAATGCTGGAGGAATTCTTCCTCTGGCTACGACAGACCATGGCTATATCACGAACCAAGTCTAAGCAGGAATAACTCAGGAACAAAGAAGGATATTTCTTCCCCAAGAAGCAAAAAGCAATTTTTGCAATATTTCCAGTTCCTGCCAGCTCCTTAGTACCAGAATTGTGAATGTTTATGGTACTCCTCCAATTACCCCCTTGCTAGCCTCAGGATCTGTCCTGAACACTCCCTGTGGTTCTACATCATTAACTAAGTGTTAAAATACTGTTTTTACAGAATGTGCAAAACATTAGCTCTACAATACGCAGCACCAAAAAACCACTTTTGCTTTCCATCCAGGCGAGCAACCTAAAAGAATACAAAATGTAATGCTAGCTACTAAAGAGTCATATTAAAAGCATTTTGATAGGTAGCATATGAACAGCCTGGTCTTGAACAAAGATCCATTTTTAATAGATTTCCAATCAATTAGAAAGGGAGTTTGCAACCTGGGAACTCAGCTAGGCAAGACTTGGTTTCCCTAAATGGATAATCTGTGATGAGGTTGAGCCAATGACAAACCAGAAATAGAACAAAGATGCTGCTGGGACTTAGAGACCTCAGGCACACAGCATACAGAGGGATGAAGCTCTAACCAAGAGGGATGCAACAGAAACTACAGGTGTGCAAAGGTTCACTGATGGACCACATGCCAGTGAGCCTGAACCAGTAATGGAGCTGGGCCATGAAATAGCTCGCTGCCCTATTTACGCAGTAGCTTTGAGGCAGCCCACAAATACCAAGCAGGTCTCCATTAGAACTCAGTACGTTGGGTGGAAGAAGCATTTTGCAAGAAAATTTAGCCTTTACTCTCCACCTCTGGGTCACTCGCCAGCAGAGTCACCCAAGAGCCTGTGGAAGCACATCATCCATAAAATGAGTATTCCAACAGGGATGTGCAGGGCAAAGCACTTCACTGCATGGACCTGGCATTACTGTTCCCCAAATGCTACTTTAGATTGAAGAGCTAGAGATGAGCAGAAGTTATACTGGCTCAAAAATAATGATCCTCCCCAAGAGCTACCAGAAGGTTAGATTTCCTTTCCTTTCTTGATCAGTCCTGGGAGCATTTTGTTGACCAAGCAAGTTCCCTTCAGAAGCAGTATTTAAGAATAACTTCTAAAATTCATTCAACATATTGGACACTAAAACCAATCTGACCTAAAGCAATCATACACCGCCCGTTTAATATTTATATACCCTAATATACATCCATGCCAAAGACAAAAAAAAAAAAGCAATGTACGTCTTCTCTATATTGGTCTGTATACAACACACTAAATATGGCAAGGTATCCAAGTGGTAGCCGTAGTGGTCCAGAGACAATGTCAGTCAGGACTTGTAGTAGAGATGATACCTTTTATTCGACCAACAAGAATTTTGCAACAAAAATAAAAGTATCTTTAATTGCAAGGTTTTGGGCACAAACGCCCTTCATCAGGCATCGGAGAAAAGACTACAAAAGGGCAGAAATGAAAGTTTATATTCCCTAGGATTTCACAGTCCTAAACAGGGCAAGCGTATTCATGACCAAGAGCTAATGACAACTTCAAGAAGGAAACCGACCTTGTTCCACCAGTACTTGCTTGAAGACAGTAGGACCACCGTCCTACAGCTCCACAGGGTTTACTGGAGAAGAAGGGGCTCCTCTTCCCACCAGCGTTAAAAGGAGAGGGCAGAAACCGTGAGCACTACAGGGCGTGCAAAAAAAAGCCGTGCGTGCCACTTGCACTAGAACAGCATACCCGTGCCCGTGCCAGCTCAGCCGGGGCAGGTGACAAGATTAACCCAGCTGCATTAATACAGTTCGGGGAAGGAACCTGGTCTCCAATGTGCGTTCCCACCTCCCTTTTTTTTAAATGCAAACCCCGATCGTTTTATGGTCAAATTAAAGTTTTTTCTTTAAATTGCACACCCGGACTTGAGAAACGACCATAGTTTTTTACCAAAGAAAGCACCGTCCCACCAGCGCTGTCAGAGCAAATATCGACTCTGCACACTGACACCTTAAATAGATGGATGGATTGATCCCCCCCAGACTGAGAAACATAAGTTTCAGGACTAGTTACCAAAAAACAGACATTACAATCCTGACGGCGAGACCGTGAGCCAGCCGGAGGGAGTGATGTTTTCATGTGTGGCTGCACTCGGGATAGACAAATATGCTTGAATATATTCGGGGGGTTTAATAAGAGATGTCACTGCTACCCACACACGGTCTGCGTGCAACTAATCCGTGATAAGGGCCCGCTTTCCACACGGGACGAGGCAGGTCGCCCCTGTATGAGCTCAGGACGCTCCCGACAGGAGCGGTTCTCAGGCCCCGGCCCCGGCCCTGCCCCGTGCAGCCCCTAAGGGCAGGACAGGCCTCCCTCCCCGCCCCGCCGCGGGGCCCCCTCACCAGGCGGGCGGCCTCGGCCCACGTGCGCTCCTTCTTCCTACGCTGCTTCATCTCCTTCATCTTCCTCTGCGGCGGCG
>NW_017729009.1:10082183-10101861 GCF_001723915.1 Gavialis gangeticus
AACGGGGTCAAAGGGCTCGCAGCCGGAAGGAGGGGCTTAGCGACGGCGGCCGCGGCGGGACAAGACAGCCCCCGCGCTGCGCCGGCAGAGGGAGGGGGCGGGGCGCACGGGCCCGTTCGAAGGAAAACAAGCCGCAGGGGCTGCTGGGAGCGCGAGTCCCGCTGCGCCTCTGCGCCGCCGCGTCCGCCTAGGGACTACAGCTCCCGGCAGCGCCCGCGCGCGCCGCCTTGCATGCCGGGAGCTGGCCCCCGGACGCCTCCCAGCGGCCCCCTCGGCGTGTCCGGCTGCAGGGTGGGGGGAGGCGGTCGGGGCGGCGCGGAGTGGTATTGGCAGTAGTTTGTATGTGTGTATAAATATTAAATTACGCATAATCATATTAAATTATGCATGCTCTGTGTGTGTGTGTGTGTATATACGTACACACACACACACACACACACCATGCATAATTTAATATAGGCTAGATCTATAATTGCATAATGTAATGTGCAGATATGTGCATAGTGTGTTGTATTGTGTCATACGCTGTGTATTATATTGAATCATAACATAGTATAATGTACTGAATTGTATCCGTATGTTATCTTGTATTATATCCTATTATGTTGTATCATATTCAGGGGTCCTGGTTTTCTCTAGTTTAAAAAAATCCCCAATTTTAAGGTTAAAAAAAGTAATCCCAAATCTGCTTTTTTCTTGATTAAAATGAAACATCACTGTATATATATTTATCTATATATCTCTCTAGATATCTATATCTATATATAAAGATCTATATGTCTAGAGATGTATCTGTCTATATATAGATATAGATCTATATATATATCTAGAGATATCTCTATATTGATATATACCTATATATTGATATAGCTATATTGATATATCTATAGGTATAACTATATCTTACATGTAAACACCTATAATTCTATGTCTATATATATATATATCATATATCTATATACATATACATATCATTGCTATAGATCTATCTTTTGATAGATATAGAGTGATATATCTATGTATTGGCTGCCCTTTCATTTTAATTGCAGAAAAATATGGATTTGGGGTGACTTTTTAACCTGAAAATTGGGGATTTTTTTTTTTTATCAGAGAAAACCAGGATCCCTGATCGCATTACATGATATTGTATCGTATATTACATTATGTTACATTGTATTATATCGTATTGTATGAATTTTGCTCTATTATATTTCATGATCGTAATGTTCAGCGGGTTGAAGCTCCCTTCATGACATGCGGGGAAGGGACGGTCCCAGAGGGGTCCGTGAGAAGGAGACAGGAGTATACCACCGGCAGAAGGGAGGGGCTGGGGGCAAACAACCCACGGGAACAAAGGAAACACAGAAGCTCATCCAGGTGATGAGATGAGACTCCATCATTCTGGTTGAAACCAAGCCCATCTGGGGCTGATATCCTGTTCCACAGTTTCCCGTTCAGATCAGGTTTAAACGTTTGCTGCCTAGGAAGAGGCACACTCAGGTCAGCGATGGCAATGGTGCCTTTAAGAGGGACCAGTCAGCCCTGTTGTGAGCGTTCCACTGCAGGGCATTTGGATGGGCAGGGAGAAGAGAAAGCAGAGGAGAAGAAAACGAGTGGTGGACTGAGCTGCCTACCACATGCAGGGGCCAAGCTATGCTGTGCTTGGAGCCAAAAGGATTTCCCTCCCAGTGTCTGGGACAGGACAGTGGGATTTTGTTCCACTTGCTTAGCTTGCCTGAAAGACTTTCATTTGGGAGGACTGGCTGAGGAGCTCCTCAGAGAGCAAAGCCTGCCTACAAAAGCCAGCAAGCTAGGGAACCTGCTTGCAAGCTCTCAGGAAGTTCAGATTTGCAGTGGTCCAGAGGCAGACACCATTTGTCATGAATGGGAGGAGGCTGTGTGTGTTGCACGCAGAGCAGGGCCATCAGATAGCTTTACATTTGCAAAACCAGATGGAGATGGTTTTAGAAACTCACAAAAACACTGGCGGACGATACTCTTGCTGTAGGCTTAGCAGTGCATGGCATGATCTAATTAAGACAAAGAGCTGGAACTATACAAGGGCAAAATTTAATAAAACTATTGGACCATTTCCTTTATTTATTGAATGTGGAATGATCCCCCAGTGCAAAGGTCATCAGCTAAACGGTGACAGAGTGACTGTAACCTTCAATTCCTTTATTTCACCATTTGAAATTTAAGTTGCAGGTTTCTTCCCCGAGTCTGTGTTTGTGAGGAGGTTGGGGGCCCTGTTTTGCATTAAAGTACTGGAATTTTGTATTAGGTTCCACTATGGGAGATATGGCAGATTCATTTGGTGATTTGACTATTTTCTGTTCATTTGTCTTTTGTTTTGAAGACCTCCATTGCTGGTCAGCCTGTTCAGATCGGTAGAGCTTCAGTTTATTTTGGTAAAGGTTTATGAAAGGCCAGTTGCTAAAAAGGGGGGAAAAGTTGAGAAATGGGTATTGGTAGCTAGGATTAAAAACAGAAGCATGATAAACTTTAATAGTGTACGGAGCACAAATGCCTTCATGTTTTTATTGACTTTTTTTGGATGTGTCTTTATGTTTGAAGACTCAGTATGTTTACAGTGTATACACTTCAGGAACACAGCATTGGGAAGGAACTCCTGGTTCACCCAGTGCAGATCCTTGCTATTGCAGGCACTATGTCATATAATTTTATTTATAAACTTATCAAATTCTGTCTTAAAACTTGGTGGGTTATTTGCCTCCAGTAGTCCTTCTAGAAGGCTTTTTCAGAGCCTTACTTCTTTGATGCTAAGAAGCCCTTTTTTGTAAACTTTGTAAATCTTAACTGATATTTATACTCATTTGTTACTGAAATTATTTCATCTTACAGAACAAGCTGTGCGCCCCCCCCAACATCTCACTTTTTCCAAGTCTTTTTTTCCAAATCAGAGAAAATCACAGCTTCCATCAGGAGTCAATAAAGTAATAGAGAAAAAAATACATAAAACAGGTTTAAAAATCAAACCTTACTGTTCTAGAGAACTATTTCAACCATATATTTAGTACAGGCAACCCACACTTAGCACTCTTAATTGGTTCTTGGAAAACCAACCGTTAAGGGAAACTAACATTAAGCGAAAAAAAAGTATTTGATGACCCAAGATGGCAACCGCGAGCGTTACAGCAAAAAGTGAGTGTTAAGTGAAATCAGGTATCAATTTTAAACGAGCATTATAATGAAACGGCGCTAAGCGAAATAGTGTTAAGCAGGGATGCCTGTATCCTGTAATCTTATAAGACTGCTCTTCATCTCTCACAATTTGAGAAATACATATGGTAAGGCAGAAGCATGTGGAGGGAAGAGAACCCTTTCTAAGTATTTGGCTGAAATCACAATATTAAAAATCTTAATTACAACATGTTAACAGTATATTGTTAAATGGATTCTAAATATACTCTGATCCAGGAGGGTGCTCTATGCACATAAGGATGACTCAAGTTCTCTTGAGTAATTAAAAAAAGCTAAAAAGAGAAACGTGCGTGTATGTGCGTATGTATTGTATGTACACACACATACAAGTTGTCAGGCTGCAAACCTCTAATGAAGTGACTAGGACCACACTTGTTTGTGCTTATGCAGGCAAATGCTTGAATCCAGCTCCACATTTCCTGCAATTGCTTAGAGCCTCTTAGTTGCTCTTCTGGAATGAAGGGTTTGATCTAGTGTATTCACTATACTTCTTCTCCATCACACTTACTTTTACCATCTACGCTCAGCTGAATTACTGTCCTCTAGAGGTCACTGCTCTTTAGGGCTTGTCTTATTTCATATTGCTTGTTGGCAGGCATCTTTTTTTCCTACAATCTTTACTGTAGTGGTACTCCTGATTTCCCTTTAGTGAGAAGAATGAGGGATTGCATCTCATTCCAGCCTTACTTTTCTTCTAAATCTAGGCCATTTATAACGGGGTGCATTATGAGAATGAATGCTGAGGTTTACCCTAACCTTTTCCACTACCACTTTTATTTTAATAGAATCCAGAAAGTGGACTCCCTAGGGTAGAGATCGTATATGACTGATACCAGCAATATGTCAGTTCCTTGGGGCTAGTAGTCTGACACCTTTCATCAACAGCATGTTTGTACTCCATTGTTTAATTGTAATATGCTTGTTTCACCTGATTCTTTTCCTTCAAAAACAAATAGGGCACAATGTTTTACAATATCCTATGGGTCCCATTAAACCCATAGCAATTATTTACTAACTCGTTTAAGAACAGAAAATGACACATTGTTGTAGATACAATAAATCTGATTGATTTTATTACACATCTTATTTTAGGACCACTTTTACATTCCTAGACAAAAGAGATGATACAAATAAATATAAGCTGTAAAACCTATGGACAGAACTATTGACATGTTCTTTGCCTACACATCACCTAAAAGGTTAAGATCAGTGTGTCTCCAAGGAGCTGTGAAATTTCAAAAAAGATAGGTGTGTCCACAAGCACTCACAGGCACCTCATTGCAGAAACAGGAGAGACGGGACTGAAGAAGGGAAGGGAAGTAAGTGCCTAAACCATAGGGAGTTAAACCACCACTGTACATGCAGAGCAAACAGGCACCACTGCTCTTGTTCAGTTCCATCTGAGCACCTGATTATGGCTTTAGCATTGTGCAGGCATGTTCTTCTAATTTGCACATTTAACACTGCAGAAACAGAGCCAGGCCTCTTAATTAAGCCTTGGCTTTATGGTCACACACAAGAGGTGGAAAGACAGGGTAGAGAAGACATCCACTGTCACAGCAATCAGTGCTTCTCTGAAACTTGGCAAAGGATCAGTGGTTCAGTGATGGAGAACTTACTACAGCTAGACAGAGAGATCTGTATTGATCCAGAAGTCGGATCTGTATAATGCATCATTACCATTCAAAAGGTTATCGCAGAGGTATGTGTTTTAGAAGGCAGAAGCAGCATGCATTGGACCTATATTAAGGATTGTAAGAAAGTGCTTTCATTTCTGTGTGTTTTGCTTTGCGTAGTATTTGACTCTGGAACAGAAGAGCTTTACTGTGCCTAGCTGGAGAAACAGAATTGGACCCAGTTATACAGATCAGAGCAAAGGTTGAAAGGACGTAAAAACACTCCTATGAAGAGACTATGATTGCGCACACTCTCTTAGGACTTCATCCAGGAGCTGGGCAAATTTCCTGTCATCTTTGGTTGTTTACCTGCAGGAAGCCCAGATGGTTCAGACAATAGCCACGTGCTGCAGAGAGGCACAGACCTGGAGGGGTCATGTCAATGCAAGATTTACACATTTTGTATAGTTTAAGACACAATGCATTCATTTCATCCTAATATCAGTGCCACCGAGGATCTGGTCAAGGGAGAACTCAGTGTGAGAGGCCAAAAGCTTTGGCAGCCATCCGAGATTGTTTGCGAGTACATTCACCAGCCACATCTTTACCCACTGTTCCAATTTAAATATTGTGACTAGAGACACAATTTTAAAATCTGTCCACCTCAATCCCTTTCACCCTGATAAACTATATCTGAAACTTAAAAGCAAGGCTTTCTGACATATCAAGTATCTCACCTATTAAGAGTAAAAGCAGAACAGGTTAAATTCAGGCTCTGATTTCTAATGCGCCAATCCTGTCCCAAGCAATATTCTCAGTTGACAAGTTTCAGATAGAAACCCACTAGAATCATACTGGATGAAGACACACAGATATATTGCATACCTATCTGACTACCTAAAGTTGGGCAACTATTTATTTTACATCAGTGCTCTGAGTGCTTAAACTATACAGTCTCAGAGAAGATTATATGCCAGAGAGAAAGGGGAAGGAGAGAGAATGTAACACTCTGTATTACACCACAAGAGCCAATTGTACAGACAGAGTGGCTTATAAAATAGAAGTTTATGGCAGGCTAACAGAAACCTGATGTCTGCTCCCTCACTCATAAGCAAACCCCTTTCCTCACCAAAATTAAAATGTATATATATTAATTTTATCCTGACCCAGAAAAAACACTCCATGAATCAAAGCAGCTGAGTTAGTACTTAACCCTGGGTCCACCCGAGCAGCTGACTCACCGAGGCACCGTGCCCGCAAGATGCAGAGGTGAGCTCCGCGGAGAAACCATTCTGCCCTTCTGCTCAGGGGGAGTCAGACAATGGAGCTTTCCAGCCTGGACAGAGGCAGTCAATGGACACTTAACAAGGACACAAGGTAGACTTCATACATGAGAATATTTCTAAAAACAAGCAAGTTCTCATACACACACCGGTCAGTCTTGGGGGAGGTTGTCTGTGAGGAAGAAGAAACAGGTACAAACATTCACAGGATGACAGTCAACAACAAATGAAAAACGAAGCAGCCCAAATCTCAATATACAGTGAACTAAAACTTACAAACTGAACAGAGACACACCAGACAAGTTCCACCTTACTCTGTCTTCTAAGCCCGTCCAATATGGCAGCTCCCTTCTCCCTGCTGGGCCACACTGGCCTTCAGCATTACAACAGCCTACTTTAGTCATAGGGCAGCTTTGGAAAGAGACCATCTAAAGCAGGAATTCTTTCCTCTTCGTGTTCGGTGTACCATCCCTGGAATTAAGATCAGATTCCCTCTCCTGAGACCTTAGATGACACAGGCCCTCATCCCCAACCCTACACAGTGCATTCGAGGAGGCTTAGAAGTGACAAGTAGAAATGTTCTTCAGTTGGAACAGGCATAAAAGGCAGTGCCTGCACTGAATTCCCTTGTACACCCAGAAAAAGGCTCCAGGCATACCAGAAGAGAGCAGACCTGGTTTTGCCTCAAAGTGCTCCAGAGCCCATCCCTGTCACAGTGGTTGGCAGAACCAACCACGTAACATCAAGCCAGTTATACATTTCCTATGAATGCTGGTAGAGCTGAGGAAATGGCCATATGCACCCCAGGTTTAGGGACTCGGTGTGAATGCTGGCTTCAAATGCCAGGGGTGGGACAGAGGAGAGAGGAAGGGAGCTACTATGGAGCTGTCACTGGTAAGCTGACACATTCTCTGACAAGGTGGTTCCTGTGAGTAGGGGTTGAGGTGTTTAGTAGGTCATGTCAAAGAGTTCTTTCTTACTGATGTGTGTAAACAGGTAGAAGACTTCAGTTTCTATTGCTTTCATTCTAGAGAGCATAAATATGCTTCCAAGACCCTCGGTTCTAAAGGGAGGCAGATCTGTCTGGCTGTCAGGTGAACAAAGACAGATCTTCAATCCTGCTCTTCTCAAGGTTGTTCAATCCAACCTCTAACCCCGGACAATGTTAGTCTTTCACCAGAAAGAGGAAAACAATGCACCTAGTCAAGCTTGGATACACCCTCCAGTTTTTAACCCCCTCACATTTTCACTCAGAGGTTCAGAAGGGCTGTTTCTCTTGAGATGACTTGCATCTCTGTCCTGTTGTTGCCCAACAGCAAGAGAGCCCAGTGCAGCAAAAAGGCTGGAACAGAAAGAGAGACGACGACGCTGTGAGGTGATCCCCATGCTTCCCATTGCTTCTAATACACTCATGCATTTCTGATTTCCTAACTAAACTCTGCATCCCATAGGGGCTGATCGCTAGATTGTGAGCAAGTATCTTCCTGCAGGGTTCAGCGCACCTGGGACTGGCATGTTTGACACAAGTCAGTTCAACTGCTAGGAGGCTGTCCCCAGGGAAAAGGGCTTGGAGTTTGGCTGACAGTCTTCTCTGCAGGTTCTTACTTGTCTCTGTTCTCAGAAGGCAAAAGCTGTTCACGCCCTGGAGAGGAATCACTGGTTTTACTTAGGAACCAGCCCTCGGGACTGTGGATAAAGCTGAGATCCAGAGGTGCTTGAGGAAGAGGAGCCCCCTGATTTCCTTCCAGTTCTAGGCCTGAGGAAATAAACAAAACAAAACAAAAATGTGCGTTATATATCAACACACATCTCCAACAGCTGAAGAAGCTTTACTGGACATAGACCTCTAGCCAACCTCAAAGTGATTCTCTAGCCTCACACTCCCTTCTTTCTACATCAATTAGGCTTTCATCATGCTAACCAATAACTCAGGCAGGCAGGAAGCCTATTGATATGTATATTGGTGGCTAGTCCAATAAGCAGAGGCAGACGAAAGCATCGTGCAACAGTTTGACTCACTTGGATTTTGATTTTTTATTTGATGTGCTCTCAAAGGTTGAAGCATCCACCTGTATCTCATCTTCATCCTGCAAAGCTGCTTCTAGAGCAGCCTGAACTTTAGGAGCAATGGTTGGGCCCTCATAGTCTCTCGTGGTTCGACTGGGCATGTCAAGCTCCAATAGTACAATGTTCTCTGCCTGAAAAAGCAAAAGGGAAACAGAATCATCAGTACCTACACATTCATACACAAACCATTTCCCTCCCTCACACACTGTACTGAAATGTTTCACACTCTGATAAGGGCTGATATCTGGATTCTTGAATTTATTCGAGACATGCATTTCCCTATGCCTGTGGTCATATTACCCTGGCTGTAAAGACTGTTCTACCAGCAATCCCATTCCTTGTGGCTTGCAACTGTCCTCTCATCCTATTTAAGCTTTTACTCCACCCCTTAAGATCAACTCCAGGTAACGTATCTTCAACAGGGTGGTCACAAACATCTCCAGCAGTACAAGCTCCCCGAACTTATTTTAAGTTACATTTTTACATGTAGGGGAGTAGGCTGTTCCTCTAGAGCAGTGGTTCTGAACCAGGGGTACATGTACCCCCAGGGGGTACGTGAAGCCTCATCAGGGGGTATGTGAGATATATTTCATACATTGTCTAACACAGGTCGAAGGGCCTAAAAAAAGTCTTGACAACTTGAAAAGTCTTTGTATGAGTATCTTGCTGTTTTTATAATACAAGATTACATGTAGTTTGACATAAAAATTAATTTCCCATTGAAAAAGGGTACGTGAAGTCTCACTCTGAGACCAAGGGGTATGTCGACTGAAAAAGGTTCAGAACCGCTGCTCTAGAGACTCCTGCAGCTGTTGCAGTTTGTCTTACAGGACAACAAAGAGTCCTCAGAGAGTCACACTCTGCTGAATACAAGAGCTGAACAGATGCAGGCTACATCCATGTCTATGCTTACCCTGTACCGCGCCTCTGGCCGAACCATCATGGACATCCTGGCATGTTGGCTCAAGGGCCTCTTGTAGCCCACTGCTGACACTGGCCTCTTCATCATCTGCTGGTTACTGAAAAGGATGTGACTGTTACACGTGCAAGTGACAAGAATCCTCCTTGTTATGCTAACGTGTCAAAATAGCTGCCACCCACTGTGATGATTGTTTTTATAAACGAAGGAGAGAGTGCTACAGGCACCCAGGGGTGCACTCCGATTGCACAGTTAAACCTAACAAGTGGTATGAAACTGTCCACATCACTGGGTAGGTAGAGACATGGAAACAGGTGAGATGGCCTCCATAATCTGTTCTTTTGCACCAATGGCAAGCACACCTACTGCACACACAATGGACTAATGTACATCTCCCTGTATTCATCTTTGTACACTTGCTCTGTAAAACTTCCAGGCTGCACGCTGCCTATAGTTTCCTCTGAGATACCTTTGGTTTGAGATAGGAAGTAACCAGATTGACTAGATTCATCTCTTTAACATAGTTTGTGAAGCAATTTGGGACCCCCTGCAAGAAAGATGCTATGTATAGCACAGCACAGCACAGCACAGCACAGCACAGCACAGCATGAAACTAGGTTAAATAGTTTAGAATTTTCCCATCTTAACTTCCTATTTTATTTAACCCTGGTTATAGTTTGTCTTAAATTTTATTCCAACTTTATAATCTACTAAGGAGCTAAGGACTCAGGGTGAGGCTAAAACCCTAGTTCATCCCCGGCCTAATTCATAACTTGCCCTGGTCAGCTTGTAGTTTCGTATGATCTCCACTCCAATCCTAAAATAAAGTTTGGAAACAAACTCACTCCAGCCGGGTTATAGGATGCAGTTTCCACTGGTCTTCCTCTTCATCAAAGAAAGATCTGTTCATGATCTTGTTCTTCTCCTCCAGAGGAATAAAGTTTTCAATAATCAGGTGCCTTGAGGAAAAAGCAAAGATGGGAGCTATATAAATAAGAGAATTAGCACCTGAATCTCCCCACCTTCTCTTCCTTGCTGACCCAACAAATCCCTAAAAAGGGAGGGATTTCTAGTTCTCGCTCACATTTCAATCCTGTTCCATAAGCAGCTGGTTTGTAACTAACTCCCACGAACAAAACACCTTCAGAGTTAAAGGGGCATATGGAGTAGTGGGACTCACTTCAGCTTCAGTTCCCTGGTGAGCTCGTTCTGGGTCTGTTCCAGTTCCTGTCGCTCTTTAATGTGCTCTTCCTGGAGATCATGAATCTCTGCCTTCACGGCCTGCAGCTTGGAAAATAGCTGGAAGAAATGAGAAGAAAGACTGTTTCATGCTATTCTCACCCTAGCAGTCAGGTTCTTTGACTTTCTGACCCATCTGATGTGGTGACATTTTCTTTTTACCTTCTTGAGTTTCTTAGTTTTGATGTCCACCTCTTGCTGCAGGGAACTATAGGTCTCCTTTAGCTCCAGTGTCTCCTCATCCCGACTTTCCATCTGTTGCTGGATTTCTCTTTCCCGGCGTTTCTAAGAAATACCACAAATAAGGATGAAGCCATACTTAGACCACTGCCTTCAGTGCCCCAGTAAGTGAAATCAACCACCAAGATGTGTCCCTTTTACTCGAGATCCAGAAGTTATGATTTTGCTTCTGGTACTTTTTTAGTTTTGCTGGATTTCACTACAGAGGGGCATAGGACGCTTACTGCGCGTAAGCTCTCCTGCTTCACTTAAAAGAGGAGGAATGTTGACTCTTTAACAAGGACATCCTTTGTCCAAAATTGTAAGTCCTTGCAGTTTAATGTGTGTCAACAGAAACACATGACAGACCACAATGTTCTGAACAGTCTGACTAACACCCCCCACAACTTCCACTTTCGCCCTCTTCAGTCTTATAGGATTGTTTTGTGAGTTCTCCAACATCATAGAAGTTTGTAACCAAGACAGGACCTGGGTCAGTTAAGTAACAAAATAAGACATTATAAGCCTTCTTGTATGCATACACATCATAAAACAGAAAAAAAAAAGGGCACAAGCCCCTTTTTTTCCTCCTTTGAAGCCCCCATTAAAGAAGCACTCAGGATCAATCCTTAAACTCATGAAGCCTAGTTTATGGCTTTTCCTTCGTATTTTGTGAAAGATCTGTACAGGTAGCTTCTTACTACAGAATAAGAAACATGTTCCTCCTCCTACCTGTTCTGCAATTTCCTGCCGCTTCTGCTCCAGGATTTTCTGCTGTTCATTTGTGTGATCCACAATATTTTTCCCTCCAACAAGGAGTTTGCTTTCCATTGCCTGAGAGAAAAACCATAACTGGCAGTGAACCTCTCAAAGAGCTTTCTAATTACTCCTTTCTAAAACACAGTATCATCTTCTTGTGTGGATACTGCTTCTTTATAACAGTTGCCCCTTATTTAGCAATTAGATTTAAACCAACTGTTATGGACATCATTATTTTTGATACATCCTACAAAATTATAAAAGTTTAATGCATTAGAAACCTGTCTTGTGTTATATACTGTTATAATCTGTTGCACATTGAGTTTGACATGTGAAGATGCAGCTAAATTTTTAATGACCACCTTCAGAACGAAACCTGTTTTTATTGGCTGTAACTCGTAAAAAGCACATCCATCACAAATCTATTGCGCTCACTGCCCCACATCCTACAAATGTAGCTCAAAAGTGACCAAAAAACCCCAACTTTACACATTCTAACTAAATTATTAAAAAGTGTATCTCTCTACATCCAGTTTATTTTAAAAATTTCAGATCTAGGCACATCCTTTACCAGGACACTAAAACTCTCTCCTGTGAAAGAGTTTACCCCCAGTTCCATGACCCTACCTGCATCCAGGGAATTCCATCAAAGATTCTGGCAAGAAGTACTATACCTTGATTTTGGCACCCAGCATTTCAGTTGCTTCCTTCTCTCGCTTCAGGTCTTCCATTTTCTTTTCCTTCTCTTTCAGTAGTCTCATCTTGTCTTCAGCCACCAAGCTGTGATCCTCCACAATGGCTTTCTTTTCAATCTCCAGCTTTTCTTGCTGCTCTCTCCAGTAATCTTCTTTATCATCACCTTCATCCTCACCCTCTTCTGCATCATCATCATCCTCTTCCTCTTCCCCACCCTCTCTTCTCCTTTCCCTTTTCTTTCTTTTGCCAACAGATCGTTTTTCCAGCTGTGCCTTGAGCCGAGCAATTTCTTCCTGGAATTCTCGTAGCAGTGCATCCTTGGGATCTTCGTTCACTCTTGGTTTGTTCTTGATATTTTTGGCACGGTTGGCATATCGTAGAGTAGTAAGAGTTTCCTCTACATTGTAAGAGGCGGGGCCTATGTTGGCTACCATCACAGTTTTGGCATTACCACCTAGTGAATCTTGAAGCAGCCTTGTAAGTTTTGAGTCCCGGTATGGAATGTGAGTGCTTTTGCCATCAACCAGGGCAGATATAACGTTGCCTAAAGCTGAAAGGGAAAGGTTAATCTTGGTAGCTTCCTTCAACCTTTCTCCCTGGGCTCCAGTCTTGGCTTGGCGTTCACTACCTGCAAGGTCCACCAGGTTGAGTTTTCCTACACGGATGTGATTTTCCCCATCAAGTCCCAACTCGCTGCACTCAATAGTGATCACAAAAATGGCATGGGAACGGGAGCTATGCTCATTCATGTTAGTAGCACCAACAGAGCGGTTTTGGTTCCCTACATTCATGACATGTTCTATCTCTTTGACACTCTTTGTGACAAAAGAGGACAAATCCTTCACATACACACCAGTGTCTGGTCTTTCTTTTAGTTCCAGCCTTTTGGACTGATCCTTCGATAATAAGTCTCTTATTTCTTCTTGGTATATTTCCAAATAAGAAGCCCTAACTAGGTACTGCTGGTTCTGAGATCTAGAGATGTGGGTGAAGATGTGGTCAAATGAATTGGGGATGACCCCCCTTTTTTCAGGATCACCACGTATTCCTTCCATTGTGTATGTTTTCCCTGTCCCAGTCTGCCCATATGCAAAAATAGTCCCATTGAACCCCTGAAGAACAGAGTCCACCAGAGGTCTGAAAGTTTCATCATAGAGTTCAACCTGCTTGGAGTTCCAGTCATAGACGGCATCGAATGTGAAAGTTTTAGGCAGTTCATGAGATGTTCCCCTGGGATTCTTCACTGATACTTGCCCCAACTTGACATCCACATCCACAACCTTGTCATATGAAGCTGCCTTCTCTTTGCCATTCATTGGACGGCATCGCACCACGACCCTGACGGACTCAGAGCTCTTTAACTTAGACATGATGAGAGGTCAGTGGCTGGACAATTTGGTTGATGAATGATCCAGGAAGGTCAGGGGTACTAAAAGCCTAGAAGGAAACAAAGTGAGGATATGTAAATAGTTTTCAGCATATGCTGATCTTGTGCAAAACCACAAAGTGAACTTGTGCACTTTTGCAGGAGTTTGTGTCCACTCTGCGGGATTCTGAAGCATACAAATAACATACAAGATAAACACTGTTAAAAGTCTGAATCTTCCTGAGAAAATATTACCTTATAGACACTTGCATGTTCATTAATATCTATGAAACGTTGCAAAAAAGCTTTAAAAAATGTCTCTGAAGTTGGTAAAATACTTCCCTTACGTGCTCGTTTCAAAAAATTAGAAATGTTCTGGGGGTTTAAAGTCCTGTTCATAGATTCAACTCATTACAATCAGTTTCTAGAGTCAGGCTTAAAACAATCAATTAAAAAGTGTTAGCTTTATGTTGTAATCCCATCACTTCAGCTTCAAATATGTAAGTGCACAGGCAAGTCACTTTATCTGGTGCTTATGCTGCTAGCTACAGGCTTTAAAATGCAATTTAGAGGCTCTTCTCATAAAACCAGTCAGTGTTTATCGCAAGGGCTTTAATTCACCAGCAAAATTCAAGACATCTCTGAGCTATCGTACATATATTTGGAAAGCTGCTTCTTGCTTAAACTACCTCTTGTTACTAATGCTTTTCATTTTTACAACAGAGTTTTCAGAGCCACACCCTTACCAATACTATTCTTGGCACAGCTCACTTAATCTCAAGGAGGAGCATGAAACAGTTACACAGACCTAATGCTGCTGCTGCAGCCTGCCTCCACATCTCTTATGTTGCTCAGAAATGGAAGATCACAGAACACCACAAAAGGACAAGGGACAAACAGAAAACATCATTTTAGGCACTCTAAACTTTAACTGCCTGCATTTTTACTTGCACGAAACACTCAAACAGATTGTAGGCTTCTTTGGAAATAAAATACACATATGCTGGATTCTGGAGAGAATAAAATCTGAGTTCTGACACTCCCGGGTCAGGATTCAGACTGAACTGGCACTATGCTATCTGTGGGCAATGTCACCAGAAAGATCATGCCACATGGATTTAACACTCGTCTTGCAAACTCGTAAAAGAAAAGGAGTTGCTTAGAAAGGTGCCCACAATGCCTTTCCTTTTTCTTTGTTAGATTTCTAAGTCACCTTCTACAGGCATAATAAATCTTTAATGGGGCTTTCATAGCTGCTGGGATTCAAGATAAACCCTCCAAACCCATTTTTTTTTTTTTTTTTTAGCTTTCAGCTGTCATACCCAGCACCCCATACATTCTGCATTTCAGCAGCCAAGAGAGGTGATGTGAAATCTACTGTCTGTCAAAAACTCAGCCTGCAGAATGTAAGCTGTCACACACAAAAGAGTACACTCATGCTCACACTGCCTGCCCTTCTCACTGCAAACCCTTCAATGCGAACAGAGCATGATTCAATGCAGAGATGTCTTCCCAAGCTGGCAGACCTGAAACTATGCCGCTAAGAATAAAACATCTCCAAAGGGGCATTAACTCTGAAACCAACTGGTGATTACATTTAACAGAAATACACTACTTATCATTTTAGCTGACATGCTTATGTGCAGATGTTCACAGTAGTGGCTGACGCTGGAGCAGGCAGATGCAGGCACTCTTGCTGTTGAGGATTTTGTTGCTGGGGTACTATGCTCTTTCACTACCACAAATATTCCCTCTCCAGTGTAAAATCTGACTCAACTGCCTCTAACATGACAGAAAAAAAATCCAAAACCAACCCTTGCCTCCTACACCTCTAGGAGCCATCAAACTCATCTGCATCCTACTCGTCTGTCAAAACCTCCAGGTTCCTCCCTGATAACTTATATGTTGCAATTACACATGTACAATACAAAAAAGTTCTTCAGGCATTAAAAACAAAGGGGCCAGTTCCCAGCTCATGTTCAAGTACAGAGGGCAGGAGAAAGCCATAAAAAAAGCCTCCCACAATCCTGAAATGACCATGGTGTATCGGGATGCCAGATTTATGTGACAGGCTAGCTGGCAGTGACTTAGCCCAGGGGTTTTGAAGGGGTAAAAGATGATTGGAGGACTTGGGATTCCCTTTCCTCACCAATCAGGCCCCAGAGACTCACCCCCCGTGTCCCCTGTTTGGCCCCTTGGGTAACCTGGAGGGGTATAAAAGGGGCAGTGCGGCTGACTCAGGAGAGACCAGCGAGGGACCACAAGGAAGGAGATTCAAAGAGCTGGCAAGAGCTGAGCTAGCGGGGCGGGAGCAGTGCCCCAGAAGAGCCTGAAGGAGTGGGACCTGCAGACAGCAGTTGGACCCTCAGCAGTGTGGCGTGCGGCCAGCAGGAGAGGCTCCCTGCTGGGCTCCAGGACTGCCTACAAGAGGCTGCAGCCAGCAGGAGAGGCGCCCCAGCTCCAGCAAGGATCTGAGCAGTGACCTGAGAGGTTCCCAGCTCTGCTTCCAGCTCCTCCAGTGGCCAGGCAGCGCGATGTGAGCCCAGGGCTCCTGGAAGGTCAAGATCCCTAGCAGGCTGGGACAGCACTAACACTGGTGGCTGTGTGACAAAGCTTCTACCTACCACGTGGGAGATCTGAGTTCAATTCCCAACTTTGGTGACTTCGGGTGAATGAGCTAACAGGGAGAAATTCCTCTTGCAGTGGAAAAGGACCATTGTGTTTTCCCTTTCTCCCCCACCAGGTACCCTGTCATTTAACATTTCGTGTTTTGTATTTCCAGTAATACCAACCAGCATTGTTTGCTCTGCTGTTTGTGTTTTACATTTTGGTTACCCTGTCTTTTGTCAACTGGATGAATAGGTCTATGATTGTAAGTGTCTAACCTTTGTTGAATCCTGCCCCTTGGGGCATTGTAGTGTCCCCGATACCCCCTGGTTTATACTGGTTATGTTCCCAGTATTGTTCCCTTATTAAAAGGTATATGGTTAAGTCCCCATTGGTGGTCTGGCTCTGCTCTATAGGGGGAAGCGCTTGTGCACCTGCTTTGATCCCTTCAATTGGAGAGGGGGCACCTCTTGGAGTACCGCCCAGGTTACATTTAAATCAGCTCAGCATTCTTCCCTCCTCTTTAAACCCTTTCCTGCTGATGTAAGCTCCTTTCTTATCATAACGGTATCACAAAGCACATAACATTTTGATCATAGCCCATTTTCGTTCCAGGACCCATTTTAGGATTGGGTCTTGCGGCATTTTCCATCATTTTCCCCAGCTTCAATTCATGCCTCTCTCATGCTGTATAAACTGAAGACAGTGCAGCATACCTTAGAAGTTCCAACATTGTTCCTTTTCTAACATGCTTTTATTGGAACCCTTCACACAAGCCAGCTCTGCCCCAGTACCTCTAAGTGATTAAATATATACTGTGTGTCCCAGCTCGGAAGTACTAAGTGATTCAACACCACCTGGTTTTACAACGTTCTGCATTAGACAAAGCTCATGTCGCATAACATCTGATTCACAGAGGCTAGTAGTTTATGGGCTCTGCACTGAGGGGAAGGCTGGAGATGGTGACTCATGCTGGGTCATTAGCACATTCAGCTGCCCTTCTAAACAAAACAGTGCTGCTGCTTACTGATGGGTGACACAAAGGACCCACAGCTGCATAGGTTGTAAAATGCAATGAGAAGGTTCAGATGAACCATTTTTTTAAATGCACCCACCAAGAAATATTCCTGTCTGAAATTTTTCCAACAGCTGGAACAAAGTTATAAAGCAAGTACATAAAAAATCCCAGTCTATCAATTTGGTTCCCTCAGTTCAGTTCTCTTTCTTCTAGTGCCAAAATATAGCACAATATACTGCATTTTTTATTCTGTAATGGCAAATTGTCTACTTCAAGTCTTTGATGAAGAATGTCTTACATGCAAAAGCTTGCCTGACTTTATTCCAACCATGAAGTTGGAAGCTATCACCCCCTGCCAGAAATCTTTGCCTCTCACATAATTCCTGGAATATCACAGCTACCACACCATGCTAACATTATTTTAATCAATATAATTCATACCATTCTGCACAGAAAGTGCAGCTTCTGTAAGAGAGATTAACTAAAGTTTTAATCTCCTTGTAGAATTTTTAGAGTACATTGCTTTTTACCTATGGGTATCCTAAACTTAAAACAAGTAAATGTAATAGTGAAGGTCCCAGTGCTCACTTTCTCCCCTTGTTATCCCACAGATACACATTTAGTGAAATCACACTGTTTCCTTGTCAAGCCTCTGAGACTGCCTTGTCCAAATTAATTCAGTAATCCTGCTTTACAGCATTTTCCCATTTCCCTGAACATCCCAGATCTTTTACTACACAAGAGGCAGTTCATTCAACTCATCTCACCCCTTATCTAAAGGACTGTCGTGATAACTCACGGAGACCCATTTCCACCGATACTGGCCACTGCTGTTCCTCTTGTGCCACTTAGTTGAAATCTTCTTCCTGGTGAAAAGCATTAAAAGTTATTCTAGCAAATCTGAACATACATTTGCCTCACCTATAACAAGAGTTTATAATCTCCAGAAATGTCACTGCCAAGTTTGATCTGCAAGGACCAGCGTAGGATGGGCTGGATACATGAGCTGGTAAATGCTATTTGCTGTCCATCAAAGCACCTTTATTCTTATACCATGGGAAATGACTCCTTTTGTGAAATTAGTAAACCCAAAGAGACCTGGATCAGCTCCCAAACTGCCTCTAATCCATGAAGCTGCATGGTAGAGATTAATGCATTTCAAAATACCCCCTAATTGACTACAGGAAAAACTGAGCGCCTTGTTTTCTTATAACGCACCACAAAGTACTATTTTGTAAGCCTGAAAAAATAAATAATGCCCCAATTTCAATGCAAGATAATCTGACCATTTAATCATCAGAATAGTTAGAAGCGAGATATAGAAGAGACTAATTAACTGAATCTGCCCATGGCCTGTAGAGTTTGTACAGGACTGGCTTCCGGTCGGACATCTGCTTCAGCTGCTCTATTTGTAAGTGTTGCGAGCAAAGGGCATTCATGCTTCCTCTAAATGCCTGCTCGGTTTCACTGGCAGGAAGAACTTTTTGATTTAATTCTTATTTTTCTTGATCTCACCTGACTACTTCTGATCACAACCCCCTGGTAGTGCCCCATGTCGTTCCGTCCCCATCTTACTGTTTAAACTCTTCAGAAACTTGCAGACCTGCTGTGCCCTCGCTTAGCTGTGACCAGCTGCCCTGACCTTTCATCATACATGAATCCTCTAGGGGTTGCCGCTCTTTTGTAAACAGGTTGGTCTCTCTCTCTGTCTCTGGTAAAAGTGTTCAAGATACCCGAGATGGACAGCAATAGATTACCTTCTTTCTGACCCACTGTATGTCTTTATAACTGCTCATCTCTCAGCTGCTGCCTTCCCTCACCCTGCGTGTTTTGTGGCATTCAGGTATCTGCCTCCCACCGAGACGACAGCTGGAGGTGACGGGCAGCGAAGTAAACCCCGTGCAGTGCCACGCGTGTGGTCGAGGCTATAATCCCCCCTCTGGTTATAAGATCACAAAGCAACAGCTCGGCCACCTGGGGCTTCGCGGCAACAGCCGAACGGTCCCACCAGGCACAACCCAGCATGTCTGAGCTGCGCCACGCCACGAGCACCACACCCGAGCAGGGCAGGGCCGACCACCGCAGCGCGGAGGGGACGACCCAGTGCCGAAAGCAGCCCATGACACCCAGTGAGGTCTCTGCGCTTGTACACGCCAGACCCCCTCGTGACGTGCATTGTCCAGAGCGAGGCGGTGGTTCGGTCGGGCAGGACTTGGGCAGAACGCGTGGCACTCCTCTTCGCATGCTGTCCCCCCCGTGTGTGCACGCCCGTGCACGAGACATGCGTCCCCACGCGTGATGGGGGTGTGCACGACTTCCTGCCCCTTGTGTCGGTGGTGTGGGGTGCAGCACCACCTTCCCCAAGCCTGCGCCTGTGCCTCTGCGGCTGCAGGGGGCAGCTCTGTCCTACCCCTGCACACCACGGAGGGTACACGTGTGTGCCAAGAGGGCTGAAGCCCCTGTGCGGACACACGCATGTGCAAAGGGCGCTGGTGCCCCTCATGCGGGCCCACGCGTGTGCAAAGGGCGCTGGTGGCTCTCATGCGGGCACATGCGTGTGCAAAGGGGCGGGGCCCCCAGCCCCTGCCCGCGGGGGGGTGGGCACGGTCCTCACCTGCGCCGTCACCATGGAGCCGCCTCTCCCGCAGCACCGGATACGGGGGG
>NW_017729009.1:10102021-10111916 GCF_001723915.1 Gavialis gangeticus
GGGGGGGGGGAAGGGGAGCGACTACCGCTCACTTCCTTGGCAACACGAGTGCCCGCCCCCAAGCCATCACTTCCTTAGCAATCCGGCCTAGCAACGGGCCTCACTTCCGTAGGGACCCGGCCTAGAGGGGAGGGGCCTCCGCTTCCCTAGCAACGGACCCCGGCCTCCGGCAGGAGGGCCGTGTTGCATCGGGGGCACGCCGTGTGCATGCGCAGAGCTAGGGGGTGCTGGGGGGGCGCTTGCTGGTGGACGCCGTGCGCATGCGCGGGGCTAGGGGTTTCTGGTGGACGTCGTGCGCATGCGCGGAGCTGGGTGCTTGTGTGCACGTGGTTTGGCACAGGCTGCTGGGCGTGGGACACGCTGTCCTAACTGGGAGTTGAAGGGCAAGGCACAGCCCCCGGGGCGCCATGCCAGGCTCCCTCCGTTTCCAAAAGAGGAACAGCGAGCCTGGCTTCAAAGGGGCAGGCCTGAGGCTCTGGAGGGAAAGACAGGTTCTTTCTGCCCCCCTGGAGCCAGCTCCAGAGGTGCAGAGCAGCCATGGGGCAGGGCCTGGCTTTGCGTGTTGCCGATGTGTGTCCAGCCCCTACTGGGAGCCTGCCTGCTTTTGGTGATGTGTTTGGAGAAGCAAACCGCTGGCACCCAGCAGCTCCTGCAGAACCCAGGGACATGCACGTCCTGGTGCAAGAGGACATCTGTGCTGGGTCGGGGTTGACAGGAGTCTTTTGTCAAGTGTTTGGATAGGGCTGATCCTGCTTGAGGCAGGGGGTTGGACTAGAGCAGCATTTCTCAACCTGTGAGTCGCGACCCGAAACGGGTTGTATGCATATGCAGGAGGTTCATGAACAAACTTTAAAAATGGATTTTCTTTTAAAGGAGAAAAACATGGGAAACCATGGCCTTTCCCTTGCAGGCTGGCAGAGCTCCAGCCTGCAAGGAGCTGTTTGGGCCCCCCCTGCCCCACATAGTGGAGGGCCAGGGGCAATGGGTTAGGACTGACTGTCGATGTTTACAAGTGGGTCCTAATACAAAAAAGGTAGAGAACTACTGGACTAGATGATCCCTGCAGGTCCCTTCCAGCCCAACTTACTTATGATTATGAACCAGGATCCTTTAACCAATGTGGCCAGCTTCAGATACTTAGGAAGACAACACATGAAACCTGCAGCATGGGCAGTTCAGAGAACTATAAACTATCAGAAATGCACATTCCCAAAAACTAAGGGAAAGGTTGAAGTTTGCACTTAAAAAGACACTGGACTCGAGTCTCAAGGTTTCATTGAATTTTGCGTTTAAAAAAAATGTCCTCTTAAAAACAGACAAGTGGTAAACATGATATCATTTATTAGACCAACTGGATAATTTGGAAAAATAGTTCCTTGCAAGTTTTTGGGCACAGGCACCCTTCCTCCAGCCTGGGGAGAGTCTGCTGTTCTGTGTCTTTTCTCTAGAGTCTGAATAGAAGCTTAAGCCAATATGAAAAAAGTAGGTCTATGAAAATGCAAGTGTGTGGCAGATCTATGTTATATATTGGCTCAAGCTTCTATCTGGACCCTAGAGGAAAGAGACCAGCAGACTTCCTAGGCCTAAGGAAAGGCACCTGTGCCTGCAAACTTGCAAAGAACAATTTTTCCAACTATCCAGTTGGTCTAATTGTGGCGGGCCAGTAGGGGGCGCTCCTGTGTTAAGCCGCCCACCTCCCTGCACCTGACCACCTGCCAGGCTCCGAATGCCTCCCTAGGGGTGCCTTATGTCCGGCTCGACCCCTTCCTGGAGCACATACGCTAGCCTGGGGGTAATGTCACTGCCACCACCCCAAGAATGGACTCACTCCCGGCCCTGTGTCCTTGGGGAAGCACAGGCCTAATGTCCTACGGGTACTCGACCCAGTACAGGCACTTGGGGCACTTCCCCAAGTCCAGGGGCAAACAGTACAGTCTCCCTTAGTCCGCAGACCTAAGGGGTCTCTTAGGCATAATTTAGACCCACCCCTCAATAAGTCTCCCACACCAGTCACAAAGGAAGACTTTATTGGTTACAGGGGTAGGGTGAAAATAGGGTACAAGATTGAGCGATATCCTAGAAATCCTAAAGAGCAAACAGTCTGGCTGAGGTAGCCTTTTGATCACGCATCTGAGTTACTGCCAGCTAGATATCTAATCAGATCTTGAGTAGCTTACTCACAAGCATCTTCCAAAGGCTGGTGAAGTTTCCCCTCTGGAGGCAGGCAATTCCTTGCACATGAGTTTTGGGGGAGAGAGCCAGTTTCAGATGGTAAAACTTCTCTGTGTCCCCTGCATGGCTGCTGCCCCCTCCTCCTGGGCAGTCCTAACTTATGTAGACCCTGTGACCTCATTCACCTGGCCCAGTGGAGGTCAGCTCTGGTTGGCTCTCCGCCAACCAATTTGAAATACATCACCAGTTACCGGGCAGACTTCAGCCCATCAGGTAGATGCCCCTCACCCAGGTGGCTGATACCAGTCAGGTAGGCAGAGGGAGCAGGTTTCCCCCTCCCTCAGGAATGCAGCCAGCTCAAGTTACCTAAAGAGATAGGCTGAGGTGTGAATCCTCTGTGATAGGCCTATTTTAATCTCATTGTCACAGGGCAGAGAATTTGGGGATAAACCAAGGTGGCTTTCTGCCACACTAATAAAAGATCACATTTGCCCAAAGAACCTTGTCTGGCTATGTCCCTAGACCAGCACAGCTACAACCAACACCCCTTAAAAACAGCAATTTTCTCCTTACTATTGCAGCAGCTAAGAGGGGGAGCAAGCACCATCCAAAACCTCCTAACACATGAACATCTGAGTGCTCACCCACACTTGAAAATTAATTTGGATCACAGTACAATATGAATTGAAAAACACAAATGCTGAATAACTCCTTATTACAGAAAAGCTGTTACTCCTAAAACTTTAAACAGAAAGCACACACATGGAGGGATCTGTCTGAGAGTAAGCAACCATAAGCACATCTATAAGCCATGGACTTCTTCCACAACAATTGCTTAGTTAAACACATTATTAATAGCTTGTACGTTTGGATGTCCATATTTGAAATGATGGATGTTGGAAAGGATATATACTTTTTTAAGATGATATTGCAGCCTTGACGATGCTGATCTGGGCTGAACTAGGGCCAAATACTTTAATGTAAATATGGATAAGAATTCAGTGTGAATAAAAAGGAATATTTAAAATAAAATAAGTTTCAATGTTTTATTGCGGAAAGAAATACAAAATTACATTTTTTGTAAAAAGAGTCAAAATACATTTTCTCAACCATGATATCTTGGGAAAGCATCATCATTTCCCACTTCTAACCAAAGCAGTCTTGATTGCATCAGTCTGGACTAAAAAAAGGAGGAAAAATACTAGAGCTATAGATCAATTTGGTTTATGGGCTTCCAGTTACATAAATACGCAGTAGTCCAACACCTGGAATACTCACAACTAGCCTCACTGAAACAACTTGGCCCCATACATTTCTGGAATTAGCACTGAGAAGCAGGAGGCTATCTTACAACTTGGGTGGCTTCCAACCTCAGCCAGGCCTCATCTCCTCTCTTCAAACCACAGGGAACGAAAATATCTGCAACTAAAACAAAATAAAATGCTCCAAGAGAAAAGAGACCAACAAGCACATTAGAATATGTCCAGGGTACCTACCCTAGAGATCATCAAAAGGAGACTGGACGCACACCTTGTGGGGCTATTTGACCCCAGCAGTCTCTCCTGCCCAGAGCAGGGGGGCTGGACCCAGTGATCTCACAAGGTCCCTTCCAGCCCTAAACTTCTGTGAATCTGTGTCCTCATAGAGCCAATAGGAGAAAGTAAATGGAGATAGTGCCATATCCAATCCGTTACAAGATGTCACAGGAACAAGGGGCCTTGGCCAAACGGTGACTGGCTCGCACAGAGATAGGAAACAAAATTCCAGAGTCACCAATGGAAAACTAACCTGTCCTGGGCCACAGCCTAATCCTGGTTTCCGAGACTATCTTGCCACAAGAGGATGAGTCCCCAGTTAAAGTACCAGGAACCAGCACTGAGGATCAGATTATGCAGTCTGTGGAGAGGGCAGAAAAACACTCACCCAAAATAAGACAAGGCACACGCTGTCGTCACCATCTCCTTATCCTTTGCTAAGGTTATTTTATACCAGATCCATTTCCTCTAAAAATCTTAGCTTCCAAAGCCATCCCTTTCTCCCTCCCACCATATGACAACAGTAATTAAATCTGTGAAGTTACAAACACCCAGCTCCAATAGCTTGTCATGACATTGCCCCATGCTCCCTAGGTCAGTTCAGTCTCTAAGACAGGTTGAACAGGTACCTGCATCATTCTGATATACCATCACTGTACTTCTGAAGCACCCTAGAGATCTCAAAGTGATGTGCAAATGTAATGGATCAATCCTAATAACACTCCAGTGAGGTAGGTATGAAACCCATTTTACAGACAGGTAAACTGGGGCACAGATCTGACTGGCCCATAATGGGACAGCAGTAGCACTCAGAATAAAACCCAGATCATCTGATCCCTGAAGTCCTGAGCCTGAAGCCATGTTCCTTTCATGGAGCATGTTCCCTTTCAATAATACTTAGCACTTACAGAGAACCCGGAATGATTCTTCATGACAAGAACCTTCCTGGTACCTCCAGGAAAAACAACAAGACGTGAGAGAAAGATGAAATGTGGATAGCTACCTAATCAAGATAGCTGATAATCCAAAATAAGGAGAATGGAAGGTTTCATATAATGTACAGCGTTTAAAATTCACTTTCCTTTTCTGATCTCATGCTGGCAACATGGCGAAACTGAGAAGTCAGTGAGAATGAATCCCGAAACTAACACAAGGATGAAATGAAGGCCTCAGGACAGGCCTATCAATACAGCTGGCATATCCTATTCTTTTATGAAAATGTTTGTGTCCTGGTCTATCTGTCAACAGGGCTCCTGAGTTCACAGCTCTAAAAACAAAAACTACTGCTTGTTTGGGTCCTGGTCAAAACTCATCCCGCAGCCTCGGCGGGTGGTCCATGCCAAAAAATGAGGAAGGTCTCCCGTGCACATCACGCTCTCGCTTCACAAAGGCAGTAAATGAAGAAACACAGTTCCCAATAAAATGATCAGACTGGCCAAGGATGTACAAGTCAATCTGGGCCACTTCAGGTTGCAAATTCACCACTTTGACCTGCACAAAGAAACAGACAGAGCAAGTTAATCCAAGCAACACGGCACCAAACATCGATTCTTAATAACACTGCAAGCTGGGGTACAAACTGGAATCTACCCACTACTTTCTCCTACCCTCATCTAAAACAGCCCTTTCTGGGTTTCCAGTGACTACTACAATCACGAAGACACCTCACCAATGTGATATTTCTTTTGTAAGATTTAGCCCAAGTCCTTTCTAGGACAAAATCCATCAAAATACAGACCTGGGACTGTTACATCTGGAGGAGTCTACATTTTCTACAGTCTGAGCATCTAAGTCTTGCTGTTGTGGACAAAGTTTGTTTTTTATTTCAGGTGTCAATAACTGAGATTTCCAATATATAGGTAGCCATTTCCTAGTGTCTGCATTGCTCTACACAAGGGCAATAACATTTCACTTGACACCAACTAGCTAGAGCCAGGTCTGAGTCAAAAAGCTGCAGATCCACCAAACTGGAACCAACCATTAGACTGGCATCACAGGCAGCCCATTGAGGACTCAGTCCTACAAGATTCTGAGTACCCATCACTCTGATGACACTCAGCACCACCAGAGACATCTCATCCTTTGACACTAGGCTACCTGCAGCAACATGGTTACACAGCGAGCATTACCTGCTTTAAACAAGCCACAATTTCACTGAACAGCTACTATACAACCAAATGACCATAGCTTGCAGTGGCAAGTGTTGCATAAGTGGAAAATGGGGGCAAAGATGCTACTGAGGCAGCACCATTAGTCCAAGAATCTGCAAACCTACCTTTCCTTGGAAAAGTTGCTGTATTTCCTTGGTATAGGGGTCAGAATCAGTGGCAATGTAAACAGATTTTGCTTCTACCTTCTTCACCCAGAGCTTGAGCGCACGCTTGATCTCTGTCAGGTCTGGAAGGCACATATCCATGGTGAGAGGCATAGCTGTGTTTCGGTCATAGCCTACACACTGTGGTGAAGCCATGAAGTGAGGCCCAGCTGTCCCATCCTTCAGCATATTGCAAGCATTCTTCTATTGAAGAAAGGAAAAGAAAACACCATGTGTGAAAGTAACAATTAGAATCTGATCCGACCCCAAGTCCAACTTCAGGTGGTAGAGGAGCACAAACTGGATTTAGACTCTAGTGCCAGAGGGGATGATCATATCAGGGCTTTCTAGTAAACTTGTCTAAAGGAATGGTGGCTGTCAGTCCATGGCACTGCATGCATGGCACTGGCAGTACCCACATGCATGACATGCACTGAAATCTATGCAAGCAACGTACCCAGTCTGAACCAATCCTCAGATGAATTCCTACGTAAGGCCTGACCAGAAGAGAATGAATATATTCCTCTCCCTTCCTCACCATCTCATCAGACCACACGACATACTTATGCAGAGGCCGATGCTCCTCTAACACTGGAAACTGAGCTGGTGCTCCAGGCAGGGCAAGAATAGGGTGTTCTGAAGGTGGAAACCTGGAAAAAGAAACGAGATGGAAGTATGGTGTGTTTACAGGCTCTCTGGGAAACAGGAGAGACAGGGAAAGGGTGGCCAGGAAATGTTATGACCTTGAATAGACCTGCAAGGACAAAGCAGAAATGTCAGAGACTCTACAAAAACAAGTGATCTGGCATTAGAAAATCCTCACCATTTCAACACTGGAATTACAACATTACACACAACTGACAAAGTCATCAGACACTGCTTTTTACCTCTGATTCAATAACGAATCCAAAATTAATATAGTTTAGAGGACAAAGGAAAAACAAGCAAGTCTGACATTCATGGTAATATAATAGCTACTTAAACAGAATATAGATGCTTCCCATCCCTAGCTAAAACAGTTCAGATAGGTAAAGCTGCTGTAGTGATACATATTAAGTCAGTTGTAGCTTAATGTGAGGTAGATAACACGAGGTGTATGATGGACAAAAGTCAAGTGTAGTGTAATCTTTGTACTCTGGCTGAGACCAGAGTAATTAAACTTAATCAATCTTTGGCTGATAACTCAATCAGCCCTACATAGTTCGCAAGGCATACTGGGCAAAGGAACTGATTGCTGGGCTAATAATCCCTGGAAATAGCTTCAAGGTTTGTCCTTGATTATACGTTAACAGTTGCAATGTCAAATAGTCACTTCAAACCACCTCAAAATGATGAATGGACTCGAAAATGTAACTACACCACTGCTTTCCTCAGAGCCATTCCAAGTACCTATGTATGTCCAACTGCTGGTATCACCCAATCCATCACTGCGCTCAACCTCCCCAGGCCCTTAATACCTTTGCATCCACTGGTCCTTGTAGTAGGAACTGAAGGAAATGCCTCGGAAGAGCTCAGATCTATCGAAATCCACATTGAATTGATCCCAAAATGGACCAAATGGGTTTCCATCCTACAAAACAAAGAGAACTGTTCAACAGACATAGCCCCACCATGTGTAAACCAGCAATTTCTGACAGAATCTCTGCCTTCAGAGCTGAAATCAGTAAGAAAATGGAGGAGTTGGACTGACTGATCTGCAGCCATAACTGTGCTACAGAAGGGGGAGCAATCACAGCTGACTTTGTTCATCACCCAGCAGCTCACTAAGAAGAAGCAGAAGAACTCTGAAGATTTTTATAATAAGCAAAATAAAGCCCATTCCAAAAACATTTTAGAGGATATCAAGGCACACAGGCCTAGCACCCCTGGGACCATTTATCCTAAAAGAGCAGGGCTTATCCAATCAGCTGAGCAATACTGTATGGATGGGGGTTCTGTGGAAGAGGCCAGGGAAACACCTGCT
Organism: Gavialis gangeticus; assembly: GCF_001723915.1. Classification (NCBI taxonomy): domain Eukaryota; kingdom Metazoa; phylum Chordata; order Crocodylia; family Gavialidae; genus Gavialis; species Gavialis gangeticus. Next base: position 10,110,006 of record NW_017729009.1, read on the forward strand.
TTTTTAAGGTCCTTTTTGCCCAAAGTAACTATTCATTTGAAAATGATAAATCACTCTCACACAGCCCTACCAAATCCTGCAATGAGCTTTAGGTCAGGCCCAAACATATTAGCCAACAAGTACAAGTCTGGAACCACAGCAATCCTCTTTTTTAACCTAGCAAACTAGGAGCAGGAAATTTACCTTCATGGGACAAGACCTTTTGTCGGTGCTTCTCTGGGCTGCTACTTCAAAGCAGTAAGCCACTCGCTTGCCGGGGGGCCAGTGCACTGGTGCCAGTTTTTCCATGAACTCCTCCAAGCTGATAACCCGGTGATATTCTAGCAGAGGCTCCAGCTTGAAGTATTCCGTGTAGGAAACATGCAGCTGTAAATGAGAGAAACAGATTCACTCGCTGAGCAACCAGAAGTCAGTCCTGGCTACATCTCCATTAACATTTAGTGAGGGCAGGATCAATAGCTCAGGGCATCTGTAGGTCCAGTGACATTCATGTTTGACAGCCTACAGCTTCCCAGTAATTGAATGGGGGGTGGGGAGGTGTATGAAGAGGGACAATCTAGAGAGGGAAGAACATAACATGGGAAGTCGTGACTCCTGGGATGCCAGTTCTGCTACTCACAGGTTGTGACCCCTGGCCACAAATAAGAACAAACACTTCACATTTCACCAGCGTACTTTGGAAACATTGCTTTACCTCGTAAACCGCAGAGCTCCCTGTCACGCTGCCTGTCATACTGAATAAAAGCAACGCAGAAGCAAACCAAGAAACCTGACTGGCTTCCACATTTTCAAGCCAACCACCAGGTCAGCTAAGCAGGTGTGCATCTCTCGAGCCCCCCAAGGGAAATGACAACCTCCTTAGAGCTGTGGCTACGGCTTCCTTGCACCCCTACAGCCTTTAGCATGCGTTGGGGCCTGTTACAACAAGCTCTGGACCAATGGGGAAAGGGATGCTCACAAGGCAACATGAGCCGCTGCCAACTTGGCATAGGGCAGGGCCAGCTCTTGGCGCTGAAGCACCCCGCACGGAGGGTGCTGAGGCACCGGGGGAGACTCACGTTGGTGTAGGGAGGCCGGTGGTGCCGGTACTCGATCCAGGGGGGCACAGCCAGGGTGCGATTCACGGTCTTGGCAAATGCCAGGGAGCCCAGGAAGTGATCCGCCTGGTTCCCAAACCTCCCTGCAAGAACGGGGAAAAGAGAGGGGTCAGCAACATGCCCACGGTGCCCAGGGCCCCCCCACGTGCCCGTCAGCAGGGCAATGGGATGCTCAGGGACCCACCCCCTCCTGTGTCCCTGACCAGGGCAATAGGAATACTAGGGACCTTCTTCTGCCTATCACCAGGGCAAAAGGATACCCAGGTCCATGTACACATCGCCAGGGCAACGGGATGCCCTGGGCTCCCTGTCACCAGGGCAAGGGGATGTTGGAGGACACGCCCCCCACATGCCCATCACCAGGGCAACGGGATGCCCATGACACCCCCCCACACACACATGCCTATCACTGGGACAAGGGGATGTCCCATGTGCTTGTCACCATCGCAACGGGATACCCGGGGGAACCCCGCCCCAGGGCAACGAGATGCTCGGAGACCCCCTTCCGCCCATCACCAAGGCAACAGGATGCCGTCCCCCCACGTGCCCATCTCCATGGCAATGGGATGCCCGCCCGTTACCACGGCAACGGGGCAGGCGGCAGCCCTCCGGGGAGCGAGGGGAGGGCACTCACGGGCCCAGACTCACCCATGCAGGGGCAGTAGAGCAGATAGCCGGCCGGGTCCCCGCTCGCTGGCCCCGACAGCAACAGCAGCAGCGGCAGCAGCAGGCGCCCGAGGTCCGCCATGGCGGCGGCGCCCCGTCCCGGCATGCCCCGCGCGCCGGCGGGCGGAAGCGCCGCTCTGGCCAGAGG
>NW_017729009.1:10111971-10126622 GCF_001723915.1 Gavialis gangeticus
AGCGTCACTCCCACAGTGCCCCGCGCCATGGGGCCGCCGCAGCCCAGCCCGGCCCGGCCCGGCGGAACGGGGTGAGTGCGGCCCGGGGGCGCTCCCCTCATATCGGGGGAGCTGATTACCTCATGGGGGGGTACTCCCCTTATATGGGGAGTATGCTTACCTCATATGGGGGGGGGGCTGGTCACTTCATATGGGGGGCGCTCCCCTCATATCGGGGGGTGGCCACCACCCTCATATTGGGGGGGCTGATTACCTCATGGGGGGTACTCCCCTAATATGGGGGGTATGCTTACCTCATATGGGGGGCACTCCCCTCATAGTGGGGGGCTGGTCACTTCATATGGGGGGGACGCCTGGCCACCTCGTGGTGGGGGGACAGCTCCTCCGTGGGAGCAGGCCCAGGCAGTCGTGCTCGTTGCCCTCCTGGCAGGTGGGGATGGGCAGCCCCTGTGCCTGGGAGCCAGGCAGAGGGGGTTGCAGGCAGAGGAGATCCATCTTCTCTCCCCCCCCTCCAGCCCCCTGCTCCAGGCAGGAGCTGCTCTGGCTCCCCAGGAGTACAACACGGTAGATGGGGCCCAGCCCTATGTACACAGGGCGGGTGGCTCCACGGTGCCTGGCAGGAGGAAGGTGGGAGGGCCATCTCGCCGGCAGACAGGAGCAGGGCAACAATTTGAACGCTTGGCTCCTGCAGATATGCAGACCGCTGAGGGGTTGAGGCGTTTTGGGAAAAGGGCAACTTCTCTGTCCAGAACCAGTTTGCTAAATCCACTTAATTACTAAGCATTGTGAACTTTCGTGGGGAGACAGTCCAGGGAGGGTCCTAATCCTACAGTTTCTGCTGCATTGAAGTTTCTGTTTGAAAGAAAAGCTTGTGGGCTCTTCCAGCCCAAATTGACTGAAGCGGCAGCATCTGCAAGCACGCAGGGAGATTGCTCCGTGCTCCCTCCTCGCTCGTAGCTGCGCAGAACCGTGGCTCTGATCTGAGTGCATCGCTTGAGAGGAAGGTGCAACCATCAGCCAGAGGGAAACTGTTTGCTAATGCTTCGTAGCAAGTGCTTGGCTCACCCTGCGGAGGGGAAGGTTGACTTTCTTTCTTAGAGAAAAGGAAGAAGGAAAAAAAAAGTTTCAGTTACTCCTTCCCTGCAGGCAGCTTTGAAACGGACAAGGATGTCAGTGCCGCTGTGCCGGGCAGGAAAGCTGCAGCCATGGCTAGCCCAGTTAAAAGGGAAGGAAACAAATACCCTGGGAAGAGATAGTAGCAGAAATGCTCCCTGCACACACAGATGGCTCTGGGTTGAGAGAGACACTTCTCCTTTTCAGCAGCCAGATGACAGGGAAGGCAGATCCCCATAGTTGTGAGACATCTGCAAGCCACCGGCTGCTACAAAGTGCAGCACTCCTAAGCACCAGGAGGAGGATGGAGGGCACCAGCCATTTCTGCTGTCCTTCTCAGACAGAGCATGTCACTGCATCCCATCTCTGTTGTCCTCTGGGCAGTCAGGGTCTGGTAATATTTAAGCTGAATGAAAGTGAACTCTCTTTCTTGGTGCAGTTGCCTACACTCTTCCCCATGTCCTAGTGTTTTCAATCCTGCCTGAAGGTGCCATGGTGTGATCCTGTAGCTAGGGCCCATTGTGGTCTCCCCTGTTTATAGCCTTCAGGGGTGTAGTCTGCCTTCACAGAGGGACTGCTCCATGGCACATCCTGCCCACATCTGGTGCTCCTGTTGGCTTGTGGGGAGGAAGTTCCTCCCTCAGAGGCCGCCGTGAAGAACGGGTTAGATGCTATTTTAAGAAGAGTTTCTCAGGCTGCTGAATTGAAAGGAGGGGTGGAGGGTATTCACTCAGCTGTGGGTTTTTGTTTTCTGGTAAGAACAAGCTTTCAAATTAACCCCTTCCCAGGCACGAGAGTGTAGAGAGAAGTCTAGGAAAGACAGTCACACAAAAAGATGGGATGGGTAGGAGTCATGTAAGAAGCCATCTAGCAGAGCTGTAGGGAGAGCAGAGATTGATGCAAGTTTTTACTGTGTAATGGAAATGGCCCCCCAAGAAGCCAGAATATCCACAGATTCAAGGGATACTGCAAGAGGAGGTGTTTACCAAGGAGTGAACGTTCAGAGAACCTGTGTTGGTGGCCAAAGTCACTAGGGCTTATCCATGACCACAAGCCAACTGGTAGCCATCCCACTGAGACAGGAGAGAGAACATCCAAAGACCACTAGGGAAATGTTAAATGGGAAGCATACATTAGCCTCCCACAATTGTCCCTGTGACACGCTTGGAGAAATTCTGTCCTGAGAGTCAATTGCTGCTCCCCACACTGTATGCAAACCCAGGAGCCCCTCCATGCCCTGTGCTATAGGGTCAGGCTCCCTCTGCTTTGCTTTCTGTGTGGCACACAGTGACCTGGCTTCAACAAGATGGTGACAGTGTTCTTGGCCCAACTTATCCAATAGCCTGCTAGTTAGGGCATTCTTGGTTTGAGTCACGTCAGGCTGAGGGGGCCTAAAACTCAGGTAGTCTCCTGTCAGTAACTTTCCTAAAGAAGGTGAGAAGCCCTGCCTACAGTCATGGCTTAGAACAGTGTTTTTTAACCTGTGGTCCACAGACCCCTGCAGGTCCACAGACTATGCCTGGAGGGGTCTGCAAAAGATGACTGTGGTCAATCAAAAGTGTGTGAATACCCACCCTTACAATTCAAAGGGGTGTGCACCTCCATTTTAAATTTTCAAAGGGGTCCACACCTCCATTGGAAACTTTTTTTAGAGGGGTCTGCAAATGAAAAAGGTTGAAAACCACTGGTTTAGAAGACAACAGTAAGCCAGTTGCCTTAAATGAAGAGATCACTTTAGACCAGGGGCAGGCAACATTTTTTGGCCGGAGTGCCGAAAAAACCACAGTATCTACCTTGGAAGGTGCTGGAGTACTGACATGCTGTAACCCAGAGCAGCTGTTTGCAGCCTCCCAGCTGCAGCTGGCCCACAGAGCCCAATTTGCTTGCAGCAGGGTTTTCAGCCTCCCAGCTGCCTGCTGGGAGCAGCCTGGGCTCTTTGGCTGGCAGCAACTGCTTAGAGTCTTGGCTGGCGGTGGTGTGCCGAACAAAATGGCCTTGCTTGCCGTGCTCAGCATGTATGCCGGGGGGTTGCTGACCCCTGCTTTAGACCATGGTGCCAGGCAAGAGGTTCAGGCTATAAGTTCCAGTCTCAGATAGGAACTTAACTCAGGGCTGCAGTTCAGGAAGAGAGATGATTTGAGATGTACCCTGTGCTTTTCAGCATTTCCTGTTGGCTTGTGGAGATGTTTCCAGACTCATTGTGTTGAGCATGTTGAATCTCCAAGTCTAGGGACTGTTGGTACTTAACTTAGCTCTGAAAATGGAATTCACAGAGACAGTCTTGTAACTCAGCTACAGGAACACTGTGTTGCTCACCTAAGATCCTTTGTGAAGCTTGCCTGTAGCCTTGTTCACCCAAGAACATGAGGAACTTGGGATTGTGGCCAGCCATGCAAGAAGTCCACAGGCAAGTAATGAGCAATAACCAGAAGGGCAGATGAGGAAATACAGAGAGTGGGACTTGGATGAGGAGGTGAGGTGGGTAGGATGGTAGTCCAAGGACACAGCTGAGGAAAGCGTGAGCACACAACTGCACCCATGTAGCTAAGCAGCATGTTCAAAGGAGGATGCAGCAGCTGACACTGGCTCTCAGTAATTTAAGACAATGTGATGATCAGATATGTTTTTTTTCTTGGAATATTCCATCTCTAATTGAATCACAGTCATATTAATTCAGGGAGAAAGAACTGATAGGAGGGGGATGTGGGACTCTACATGCAAAGAAGAACTTCATGTGTCCATTCAGCACAGCACATAATGAACTGTTCTGCTAAGAATGCCCCAGCTTGTTACCCTGCTGTTTATTCATTGGGTAGCAGGATTACTCGCAAACCCTGTACTCTCAGATCAATCTGGTGTGCCAAGCAACAGGGGATGGCACTTATTAAGAGCAAATTGTTATCAGAAAGAAATGCTAGAGGAAGAAGGAGTTTCTCGTGGGTCTGTGGATATATGTACATGCATAAGTGTCTTCACACAGTTACTGCTTATAGCAGGCATGTGTGTTACTGTGCCCAGGTAGAGCAGTGCAGCGCCCTAACTCCAAGTGTCCTGCCATTTCAGATGAAGGTGTCTCTTTGTTGAAGCCATCCCACTGCAAAAAAACAAAAACAAAAACAAAAAAACTTCCAGCTGATGATTGTGCCAGGGCAGCACCACAGCAGGACACCCGCGGGCCCAGGTTCCACTTAACATGGCTTTGCTCTACTAGGCCTGCCATGACGGCATTTTTTCCCAATGTCCCTAACTGGATTCAAGATGCAAAGCAGGAGGAGGAGGAGACAGGCTGGAAATTAGTCCCTCGGCAAAGAGGTCAAGAGGCCGAAAGTCAGGGGAAATGCCAGTGTGAACTTTCCGAGAGCTCCTTCCCCAGCGTGGACAAGCTGAGAACTCACACAGAGCAGAGACCCTACAATTGCCCTCAGCTGCACTGTGGAAAGGCCTTTGCATCCAAGTACAAACTCTACAGGTAGGTAACTACAGAGTGCCTCCTACGAACAGCCCCTCTCCCCCCTGTGGGAAACAAAGGGGAAACCCAGCCGCAGTGGTTTTTGACAGGTTTGCTGCCAAAAGGCAAAACCATTTTTACCTTGCAAAGCTGATGAGTCCTACGTGTTACAAGCCCTTGCATTTCTTTCAGCCCCTTCCATGGGAGGAGCTCCGATTGCTCTTACTTTAGCCTTAGGGAAACCCAAGCACAGAAGTTAAGCTCACAAAGCGAAACAGTAGTAGAGCCAGGAATAGCACTCAGAACCTACTTCTGTAATTTAATCACAAGCCAGGCACTCAATAGTCAGGCAGAAGGAACCAGACCTTCCATTTTGGGCTGGAAGAATTGAATTTGCTAACTAAGTCCATTAGAATGACAGGGGTGGGTGGATGGAACACAATTGGAAAAAGGTAAAAGAAGCTCATCTAAAAGCTTCATATTAGGATTTAGTCCCGGTTTGGAACAACAAGTTACCACAATCTAGTGCGTTTCTTTAAAAGCCAGTGGTTTCTCCCTGGGGGATGTATGTCAAACAGTCCCAAAGCTGTCTTCAGCTGCTCGTTCCTATTAGCATCCTGGGTCGAGCGCTCTAACTTTTCCCATTTTGCTTTCTTCACCAAAGGCACATGGCCACGCACTCTGCCCAGAAGCCCCACCAGTGCATGTATTGTGAGAAAATGTTCCATCGGAAGGACCACCTCCGCAATCACCTGCAGACACATGACCCCAACAAGGAAGCCCTCCACTGCCCAGAGTGCGGGAAGAACTACAACACCAAGCTTGGCTTCAGGCGACACCTGGCCATGCACGCAGCTGCCAGTGGCGATCTCAGCTGTAAAGTGTGCCTACAGACCTTTGAGAGCACTCAGGTCCTGCTGGAACACCTCAAGGCTCATTCCCGGAGGGCATCTGGTGGAGCAAAGGAGAAGAAGCACCCCTGTGACCACTGTGACAGGCGCTTCTACACCCGCAAAGATGTGCGAAGACACCTCGTGGTGCACACGGGGCGGAAGGACTTCTTGTGCCAGTACTGTGCCCAGAGGTTTGGGCGGAAAGACCACCTGACCAGGCACATGAAGAAGAGCCACTCCCAAGAACTGCTGAAGATCAAGACGGAGCCAGTGGACATGCTGGGTCTCCTGAGCTGCAGCTCAGCTGTGGCAATAAAAGAAGAGCTGAGTCCAGTTTTATGTATGGCATCCAGAGACATGATGAGTGGTAAGAGCTTCCCTAGCATGCTGCCCATGGGCATGTACAGTACACACCTCCAAGCCATGCCCAGCTCAGGGATGCCCCATTCTTTGGTTCCCAACTCTCTTCCAATGGGGATGAGCTATCCTCTTGAATCTTCTTCACCTATTTCCTCCCCACCACAGCCTCCTCCAAAATATCAGCTTGGATCTACCTCATACTTGCCTGAGAAACTACCCAAAGCAGAGGTGGACACCTTTCTGTCAGAGCTCCCTGGCAGTCTGTCGGTCTCATCTGGAGAGCCTCAGTCCTCCTCACCTCAGCCAGCCACTCTGGATGAAGCTCTGCTTTCCAAGAGCCCAGCTAACCTTTCAGAGGCTCTCTGTGCTGCTAACATGGACTTTTCTCATCTTCTGGGCTTCCTCCCTCTAAACCTTCCTCCTTGCAACCCACCTGCATCATCAGGCGGGCTGGTCATGGGCTACTCACAGGGGGAGACCCAGCCACTGCTTACCACTTTGCAACATCAACCTCAAGAATCTTCAGGAGCTGGGGGCCCCCTGAACTTTGGCCCCCTTCATTCGTTACCCCCTGTTTTCACCTCCAGCCTGAGCACAACCACCCTGCCGCGTTTTCACCAGGCGTTCCAGTAAGACGAGAGGAGCACTGATGAACAGGTCTTCCCATAACACGTAGTTGGATTGCCTTAAAAACGCACAACTCCTGTATCTTCCCATGAGGGCAAAGGAAGCTTTTCAGAGCCGTTTCAGACAGGAGGATTCTGGTCTCCGTAGGGAGCGTCTGTCGACTGGAACAGCAAATACCTTAGTGCATGTCCCAGTCCTGGACAGTGAAACGATTTCACCTAACAGACTTGGGGATTTTTCCCTCATTTTTAATCTGTGAATCAGGAGCCACACTTAGCACTGGCCTTCCCCGAGATTTGGGAGCTTTGTTCCTCTTTGGGAAGGGACTGAAACAAAGGAGGAGTTGGGGCTATTTTGTCTTGGGTAGGCTCAGGCTAAGCTTTCCAAGAGTCCAGCATCCATTTCATGTTATCACACTGCAGTTCTGGCATAACTGTCAGGATTCAGAGGTGGAGCAGGCCAACGGCTGACCCACTTCAGCAGACGGGAAGAGGCTACCCTTCCCCACTACCTCCATCCTATCACCTTCACCGCTTACTCCACTTTGCAGCAGTGTTTATGAGCAAGAAAACAGTTTACACGATGAATTGAGACACATCACCTTGTTTCCTTTGCAGAGCTGTTAGACTAGTTTTATTCCAGTGAACTTTGTTTACGCAACACGTATCGGTTTCCATCATTACAGCAGTAGGCACTAGCAAACCTAGGTTTGTATGTGGTGCAGCTAGAACACTGTTTACATGAGAAAGTCAGGTTGCACTGATTTCTCTTCACTTGTCACATTTTTCCCCTATGGGGAAATAAACTGACTTTGGACTACTTCAGGCGGTGCCATTATACATGGCAGCTTATTGCATGTTCTCTGACTATGCATAGGAGTCAGTAGGATGGAGCAGCTTACACACCTCAGCTCAGTTTTGTGCTGAACAAACAGAGCCCTTTAAAAGAAAGAAAAACAGGCCCATCATTCACATCCCAGATCTATGTTGAGAACCAAAGTACGTGAAAAAGCAAGGTTGACAGCCTGTGGTCCACAGCACCAGATGCTGTCATAGAGGGGAGCCATCTGTGCGCCTCTGCTCTAGGGGTTAGCCAAGGAGATGAAGGATGAGGTGTGAGGCAACATCTTTTTCTGGCTGACACCTAAAGCAGTCTCAAGCAGTGACAGTTATTGGCTTCCCTAGTGGAGCAATGGCATCCGGGAGTCAGGAGAAAAGAAAACTGGTTCCAGTGGTGTTAACACTTGGTTGCTATCTTGACCTGTTTCCTCCAACACTAATAGTCTGAACAGGTAGCTAAGGTTCTGGGGCTACAGCCTCCCTTCCTCTCCTCCAGCCTGGAGTAATGGGCCTTTTCTGTTCCTTCTTTCTCCAACCATACCTCCAGAACGGGGTCCACTTCTCTTGCAGCCCTGCTGATAGCAGAAGGGTTAAACAGAAGGCAGTAGACTCCCAATGCCATTAATGATACATCTCCTGTTTACATGTCTGTTCTTATGGGATCGGGCACTCCTATGCAAGCTTAGTAATCCATGACCATAGGCATGTTCAGTCCAGTTACTTTTTAGCTCATATCTGTGGAGGTAAAATGTAGTTCTTCATACCTCAGTATGTAGGAACGTCATAGGCCAATAGAAGCCAGGGAGTCTTGTCTATCAGTATAGATCTTTCAACCCAGGAAGTACAAATCTACCTCTACCATGTTATGTGACTCTACAAATGAAGCCAATCACTGTCTCCACACCTTCCTTCCTTCGCCAAGAACGTATACACCTCCATCAGTTAATGCACATTATTTGTCTTTAGCCATGTGTCTTCTAATCCCCATTTAAGTTACTTCTACTTCATGAGTTCATGGGCACATCCCTTCCTCTGCCTCACTGAAGTATTTATTAAATGGTTTAGTGATTTCTTACCCATTTGGGAATTCATTCATACACAAAGCATCACAGAGAGGTGTTGACATTTTCGCTTAGTCAGTGACACTGTGGATGCTACTTCCATTCACATCCCTGTAAATTTTAAGTCTTATTTACCTCAACAATATCCTGTGGCAATGAATCCCCTGGGTTGAAAGCAGTTCTTTTTATCCATTTTTAAGTGTTGCCTTCAGATTCCAGTCAGTGCCTTCTTACGCTTTTAAATGAAGAAAGGGTTAATCGATGAGTTGAGTTACCCATTTTTATTAAATACCTCAGTCATATCTCCTTGTTCTTCTCTTGCCGAATGAAATAGTCTCACTCTCTGTTACACGAGTCTGATTCCTGCCTCTAGGTTCCTTTTTGAATTTTTTCTTTACCTTTTTAAAATGCAGACAAAGAGAGACAGGGAATCAGGCTTGCTCCTTTATTCAAGGTGAGAAAGCATCAGATTTCTGCCATCCCATAGTATTTTTCCCCTCTTTTCTGTCTTTCTAACATCCTGCCTTGTGCCTTAAGCAGATATCTTGTTGAAATGTCATCAGCAATAGCCCTGTCTGAAAGCAGACACCCTTCCACTTACAACATAAATAGCTTTCCCTGTATTTGCACACTTCATATGCTTCCTATGGCTGTTCTAGCGAGTAATCTTACAAGTACATCTGTAAAGTTCAAACCAACCTTAGAAAATACAGAAATGAGAAGCCAGTCCAGAACTCTCACCAAGTGTTTGCACTGAAATCTGGTTGGACATTTCTGTTTTTGGCAGTATGAATTGCAGGTGATTTGTTTGCATATAGAAAGTTATTCGTAAGCTTGCAGACATATATATGCAGTGAATTCATCATGAACAATCTGCAGAGCAAAACTTATTCACTGGTGTTACTTTTGAACATGATTTCTTGGAGAAAATCATGAACTGCTGAGGCAACTCACTGAGAAGCTAAATCCACTACAAATTATTTGCTTAAACAAAGTGTTCTAACAAACCAGTTCAAGTGGCCTTAGATAAGAGTTTTTTGCTAGGAGCAATTGCATAGCAAATGTAGTGCTAAATTTACCACACGCAAGGATGACCCCTATGCTACAGCCCAAGAAGCCTTGTTATCTGTATGACAGCTGTGCTTATAGCTCCCACTCAAGGACTACAGCCCCATTAGGCTCATTCCAAAATGGGCAGGCTGTTTCTTTCTCCAAAAAGCATACTTTCTAGGCTTACAGCTGATGGCTGGGGCAGTGTTAAGAGCCAGTCTTATTAGATTATTAATGCTCTGTGATGAGGGATAGAAGGGTTTAATACAGAGACCCGTGCTCAATCTTGTTGCCTTCAGTGGATAGGAGGTCAGACACTGTTGGCACACAGGTATTTTAATGTATTGCAAGTGTTGCAAATGCCAGTGTGGATACAGAACTTATGCAAACAGACTGAGAGGAAGGAGGTAACAAAATGAGGTACAACTGGGACAAGTGGAAGGTAAACCATGTGGGAGTAAACTCAAAAATAAACACTGGGTGGAAGGGAGACCTTTGGAAAGCTGAATCGTGAAAGAGGGACAGAAGAAGAGAGGACAGTAAATAAGATGTGGATTTATGGTTTCATAAGACAGCCAGAAAAAGCCCTGTGCAATTTTAGGATAAGCAAATCAGTAGCTCAGAGGCACAATTTCATTTGACTGATGAGACCTCATCTGTACTAAACAATACAGAAATGGAGGTATAGCATACATCCCTGTATCATACCCATTTAATAAACAGGGAAAATAATGCAGAGAGAATTTAAAGATAAGTAGCCCGCTCAGTAACACAATCCATGCATCAGCCCCGACTCCACCATCTCCCAAGCACGTGGTATTCATTACTGCGCAGAGCAGCATGGAGAAGAGCCACTAAAATGAAGAGCTGGCTTGAGAGGTTCAGTTAAGGAAGAGAGATTAATAGAAACGCACCTAATAGACTTGCCCTCTGGGGCACATGCCTAAGTGTCCAAGAAATGCAAATAGCCAAGACGGAAGACGGGGTGGGCCAAAGGGATAACGGGGAGAAACTAGAGAAAGGAAAGTTTAGGTTGGAGAAAAGAAAGGGTGAGACCAGGGAACGTCCCAGTGCAAGCCAAGATATTTCAGACTAGACTGGCTCAAGCATTAGCTAATGCGGTCAGGAATAACCAAGTACTACCACTGAATTGAACTACCAAACCCAATTGCTCCTTCCCCATCTCAGGTTTCTAGACCTGCATGAATATTGCTTAGATCTTTCCCCCGGGTGGTTCAGAACCTCGTACTGTGCAAGGAGTAATACCTTCTGTTTGTCTGCACTGGACTTCACCTGCCACCACTGTATCCACTTACCAGGTTTGGCCCAGTCCTCCTGGGAAGTCTGACAGCACTGCCATGTTTGGCTTTGAATAATGTTGGGAAACAACTTTTTCTTGATCCTGCTTATATTTGAGAGCAGATATGCAAGGTTTAGTGTTGCGTACCTGCCTGCAAGCTATGCAGTATCATTCCATTCCATCAGGCCCCACCCCCCAAGCATTCATTCACACAATGGCTTGGAAATCATTTCTGAATTACGCTCTCTCAGCACACAGAAAGAGAAACCAACAGAAATGCCTGGGAAAGCCCAAGACAGTTTAGAGAAAGCAGAACCCAGCCTCGCTAAAGTCATTTTCATTTCAGGGGTCGCGCCAACCCTCACAGTGAAAAAGCAAGCCGGTTTTAAGAGTTCCCCACCGTTCTGCTTTCTTGCTGCTTAGCATATCCACTGTGCCCTACTCTGAACGTACTGTCCAGTCCAAACCGTCAGGGCCTATTGCAGAAGTGCTGAGGTGGTCAAGGGAGGGCTCTACAAACCTTCCCGCAGCGCAGGAATAACTGCAACACGTGTCACTCAGCAAATGAGGCCTAGTTGATTTGAGCATCCAGCTGCAAAGATCTCATTTGGCATCTGCCCCAGCAAATGCAGTTCCCCAAGCACTTCTCCGTTACATTTCAAGGTAAGGTAACACAATTTCGCTAGCCCATCCTGCTCCAAGACACAGCTGCGACTGGCCTGCAGACCCACAAGGCTGGCATAGAGCTGACATTCAGATTCTCGCCGCATGCGCTCAGGCCCACATGGCAGATCTGCTTGCTTTTGCTGGAAGCCTTTTGTCTTGAGCTTACGAATTTCCCTTCCCCTACTTTGCGCCTTGATTTTTTTTGTGTTAGTTTTCCCTAATATCTAGGACCTGTTGTTTAGAAAGTTATTGTAACATTTGTATCAATATTTTACCTTAAGAGAATATTTAACTAAGAAGATCTGCCTTAGTGTTTGGTCTGAAATCTGGATGGTGGCAAGGTAGTGCAGAGAACTTCTGAAAGCCATCCAGATTCACCCCAAAGTATCAAGCTCTGAATCTGCTGCTGGAGGAAAAGCAACAGTAGCCTTCACAGCTAGGGCAGAGTCCCTTTGAGAGCCTTCTCTGTCAGGGATGGACCCTGACTCCTGCGGGGCAAGTTCTGCCCTCAGGTTCACACCGCTTATCTGGTAGTGCTGGAGCCCCCAGGGTCTCTTGCTGAGGGCAGCATTTGCCACCGAGGCTGGGAGCACCCCAAGGAGAAGCAATGTGGAACTTCTCAGCCTGGCAGAAGGGAGACAGCATGGATGCAGCTCACTTCCTCTTCCATGCTGTATGTTAAGGACGTCCATTCCTACCTCCCTTCCTACAGTTCTAGCCGTTAAGGCCAACCACTTCCCCTCCTTAAAGCTGGACTATTTTTCTTAAAGAAACTTTCTAGCACTTTTATACACAGTGAATAACCTCTTTTTATTGGAGTATTTTTGGGGCTTTATATAAAACAAGGTTTTTAAATTGTAAAAAATATTAAGTGCCATTAGGAAATGTACAGCTCATCTCTTGTTAAATTAGCTTTTCCACTGTCTTACAGAACTAAGTCCAAATTGAAAGGTTTTTATAATGAAGTTGTTTATTAAAAGCATCTGATGAACCGTCTGTCCTGAGTTTCTCTTGTGGGGGGCGACATGCCTGCTCTATTAGGGCAGATCACAAAACCCAATTTTCCGTGTGGTGCTGGATGCACCTTTAATCGTGGCTCTTATGAACGTGAAAGGGCAACCCCCTTTCGCATGCATGTGTGTACTTGCACACCAAGCTCTGTTTTATTTTATGCCAATGAAGGGATAATAGCCCACAACCTTTTGGAGACTTACGATGTAAAGCCCTGATGGCTGGATTACAACAGTCACTGCTGGTTTAGAGACAGAAGCAACATCCTGGGTTACCAGAGCTATTTTCCTGACAGAAGCAAGCAACATTCCTATTTATTTTCAAGGAGGCACCCTAGCTCCTGCTCTTAAGGAGACCCAGCTGCTCAATACCAGATCAGCCACACTGCGGGACTTGCTTGCACTGCAACGCCAGAATCAGACTGGAGGAGACAAGAACATATTTTAAGTCGTGCAGTCACACTTCAATCTCAAACCACGCTGTGATGCCTGATGACATCAGCCACACGGTTATAGCACAGAAGCAACTTGTAATACCGCTAAAAGAATCCCTCTAATCAAAACGATCATAACACTCGGGTTTATTAGGATGGTTTGGTGGTGGTACGACGAATGGATAGAGAGAGGACCCTCCCTGGAGAGTACCTGCTGCAGGTTTTACATTAGGAATGGAGTTAGCAGAGGGAGGGGCATCTGTATTATTGCCCATAGTGGGAATCTCCTTCGGGAGTTTGGCAGTAGGTCACCAAGCTGATAAGTACCACCCTAGATGCCAATCGCCACAGAACAACGAGGTCCTGGTGCACTGCAAATGCTGAAGCTTCACCTTGCCCATGCCTTGGGCATCGCTCCCAGTTTACACAGATAGAACCAGAGGCTCTGGGCAGCTTCAGTACCCTGCACAATTCCATAAAGCACCTTGTCTCTTCAGAGATGAAAGCCATTTGCATTTCAAAGCACTAGCATCGGCTCTGCCCAGACACAAAACAGCAAGGACCGGGTGGAAAGAACCATGCGTTCTCTTCCAAATCTTCAGGATAGCCAGCTTCCACAGCCCAAACAGTCATTTTCTAGGATGAACGACATTGCTTTACCTAGAATGAAAGCAGCATTTGCCAGATGTGGGCGAGGGAAGCCCAGCAAGGCACTTCCCGTCCAGCATGCCAAGGCAGCCTGCACACTGCTAGGTTAGTTAGCAGCACTCTTCCATAGTCTCCCATTTTAAGCAACAACTGGGAAGTTTCAACACAACAAAAACATTTACTGCTTCAGCTCAACCCTTTAAAAAAATTCATCTTGGCTACCGGAGTTATAAGTGGGAATACTTAAAACCTCCCCAAAGCCTGGTTCCAGTGACTATTATTAATTAGTAGCCAAACTAATGATTAATTAGTAGTGGAACTTAAGGAAAGCCAGAAGTCAGAGCCACCTACTGACACACCACCAACCCACAGAACTGAATTCATCTCTGCATAAGGCGGGTACAAACTTCTTACCTTTGCAGGAAGGAAGGGACACATACCGTACAGCTCAGGCCAGTCTGCCTTCGTTACACAGGCAACAGCAAATCACTGCTCCAAACTAGGTCAGTCTGCAACAAGCCTGGGAAAGCTTGAATTGAACATTAGCTGCATGCTCTGAAACCAAAACTAGAAGGCCAGCTATTCCCTCCCCAGGAAGGAAGCATTACCTGAACAATGAGACAGCCCTCAGAGTCCAGGTGAAGCTGCTTTGACTTGGGCAGGCTCAGCCCATGTGAAGCATTACAGGATATTCTCACGTAACATTACCAACGTGATGCTGAATTCACCTCTCCCTACAAGGCACATTCATCTTCCCATTTTACAAGTGACACTGCTGACAGAGGACACTCGTACAACCTGCCTGGCGTCACTCATCCAGTCAGCGCGGCCAAAAACAGATCCCCAGCACCTTGACTTGTTCTCATCACAAAGCTCCCCCTCCCTCTTCCCCCACTATGATGAGCAAGCTGGACTGCAAGACACCCAGACTCCTCAGCCACATCTGCCAGAGTAAAGTTAGGAGGAAAATCCAAGCAGGTTACGTGTACTTCTGACTGCGACCGAGTGTCAAGAAGCATCGTGGGCTTTGCATAAGAGAAACTCAAAGGGCATGTATGGAAGAGACCACGAAAGGCTGTTCACACAGGGACCGGGAGACTACGGCAACAGGACAATGGCATATTTATTTACAGTAGGACACAAAGAATACATACATTAATTAAAAATTACAAAGAATACAAAGAAAACATGGGGGGGGGGGA
>NW_017729009.1:10126641-10127010 GCF_001723915.1 Gavialis gangeticus
AAAACATGGGGGGGGGGGAGGGGGAGAGAAATCAACACTGGCTGAAACTCTCAACTGGGAGATCAACTAAAATTTGTTTAGGGAAAGATTCCAAATCAGAGCAGACTACGGACTCCACAGCACAGTTCACTAGCATTACCCCATGCTCCCTGTTTCTCTCCCCGATTCCTGGCTGATGCAACTTTGGCATGATGGGGAGCTGTAAGATTGAGGATTCAATGCATGAGGAGACAAATGCTTTGGCATTCTAGTTCTCCACTCTCCCAACTCAGGGAGCTAGGGGACATCACCACCAAAAAAACAAACAAACCCCCTTCAGAACCTCTTACACAGCCCTGGTAGCAATCGTTTAGGAGACACCCAAGGTAC
>NW_017729009.1:10132010-10136202 GCF_001723915.1 Gavialis gangeticus
GGGGAGCTGTAAGATTGAGGATTCAATGCATGAGGAGACAAATGCTTTGGCATTCTAGTTCTCCACTCTCCCAACTCAGGGAGCTAGGGGACATCACCACCAAAAAAACAAACAAACCCCCTTCAGAACCTCTTACACAGCCCTGGTAGCAATCGTTTAGGTGACACCCAAGGTACAGAAATCCCCAAAACATCCACAACTCAATGCAAGCGACAGGGAGGGACTTTGTTGCTTCTCAGATGCACTTCAATTAGATCAGTGTCACCTGTGACAGCCACATATTTGGAGGCAAAACCAGAACTCCCACAGCCCTCATAAGCCACCTCCACAACCTTGACTGAAGCCAGCTTAGAGCTAGGGATGGAGGGAGGCTTACCTGAAGCTTGCAACTAGGCTTTCCAGTAGCCTTAGTTTGCTTTAAATAACCCAAATACAAATTCAAGCTCATTTAAAAAGAACCTCCCATAGGCAAAGTCAGGCACTCAGCAATGGGAAAAGATCAGCCCCCTGCAGTAAAGTACCCCCTGGCTAGTCCAGAGGGCTTGGCCCTTTTCGCTAGGAAAAGTGAAATCCAAAAGGTACTGAGGTGTGAAGTTCCCTTGCTCTCTGGAAGCAACATTTCCAAGCACAGGAGCAAGGAATTGAGAGCAGTAACAGGCAAGAGGCAGGTGGCTGGCAAGTTGAACTCTCTTCTAGGAACAGGGTGGGAGGGAGCCTCAGGGAGCTCCAGGCCAGTCTCGCAAAGCTCGCACCCCTCTGCAGCAGGGATGTCCCAATACTCAGATTTCTTGGCACGAAACCAACACTGTAGTGAGTTTCTCCATGCAGGGCTCTACTTAAACCCCAGAGGCGTTTCCTAGCGAGTAAGGCTGCCTCACTTCCTTCTATCCAGAACAAAGTCATTAGCTGAACAAAGCCCTGCAGAGGTCTCCAATGTTCTTCTCCAGGGTATGGGGGTCCTGTGCTCCAGAATCTTGCGCTGCTTTCAGTGTAACACCACAGCCCACTCCATCCTGTTGCCCCTACAGATGATTCAGCTCTTCCAGGAGAGATGTCCCACCCTTCCAAACCTCTCCAGCTTCACGCATCCAGAGTGGCATGCGATGTCCAAAGGTGAGGGGGAGGGAGAAGCAACGTGGAAGGCATCAGTTCTCAAGCCCTCTCCAGGTGAAATTGCACTTGCCAGGTTCTGCGTGGCACCTCTGTGGAACTGTAAACAGGGATGGAGCTGAAACTGCTGTAGCCGGAGCATGCCATTCTCATGCAGGACAGGCCTTTCAGATCCCCCTCCCTGGCCACAGCCGGAAGCACCCTCCACATCTTCCACGTAGACACGAGGCCTGGCCCGGCCTGTTGTGTTACTGGTCTGAAGGTCCCCCCAGAACCTACGTGTCCTAGGGGCTAGAGCAAACATTTGCACAAGTGTTGCCACTGCCGTCTCAGATCCATTTGTTATTCAACATAAAAAAAAAGAATGAATTAACAAAAAAGGGGGGCGGGGGTTGACTTACACAGAGGGATATTTCTCAGATAAAAAAAATCCCTCCAAACTGCAATAAGATCATAAAGTTAAAATGCAAAGTATCTACAGACCCCTCTCCCCCAGAAGTAGCCCCAGAATCCATGTACACTGTGCCAGAAATTACATTCCGAAATGAGGAGTTTTAAAATTTCTCTTGTCACTCTCCCGTTGGGTTTTTGTTTTTTTTCCTTAAAAGAACTGGGAGAAACTCCCCCTTCCTGCCCAGGAGGACATGCCCACAGAGGTGTCTACTTCCTGCCCAGTCTGTGCCTCTTCAGTCTATTTTCACAGCGGCGTAGATCTTGCGGACAAACATGTAGGCTGCATAGAAGCCAATGGTGCCGGTGAGGAGCCAGAAGGACAGGACCATGAGGGCTGTGTAGCCAAAATATAGCAAAGAGGGAATGAACTCAACGATATCCAGCTAGAACAGAAGAGAAAAAGCAAAGTGAGGCTGAACCCAGAACTATGTTCAGTCACCTCCCCAGTTCTGCCGCTGGCCTGTTCTCCCCGCCTTCCACCTAGAGCAATCCAGGGAAAGCCCTGGGCAAGCTGAACATGAAAGCTAAATTTTTCACAACTAGAAGCCATTAGAGGAGAGACAGACTAACCCCAACCAGATCCACCTCACCTGGGGACACAACTGTGTCTAGAATCACTGAGCCAACAGATGCATTTGAGACTGGAGTCTCTAGTACTTGAAACTCTTAATTTCTGCAGCATTACTAACAGAGAATCGCTCTGGCAACTGCCCCAGCAAGGGACTGACCCTGCAAGGAATGGCCCCGTCCCAGCAGGGGGATGGACTAAGATGAGGGGACTCAATACAGTCTCCAACTTCCAGTGTGCTCTCAGGGAGCAAATAGTGACAATACCTTGTTCACAAAGTAGAAGATGGCGTAGATCAGCACGTAGAAGGCAGATCCTCCTGATACCAAGAAGGTCCTCCACCACCAGCGATAGTCCTGACAGGGCAAGAGACCTTTTGCATTATTCCAACCTCACTCCCCTGCAATGCGCTCCTAGGCATGAATTGCAGGGCCCTTTCCTTTCAGATGGGCTGCACACTATCACAAAGCAGGGCAGGGACCCTCGTCTTTCCCCCAGAAGGACGCGGGGATTTGTTCACCCCGTTCCAAGACTAGGAATCAGTTAAGCATCAGCAAGACTGCATAACTAACAATGAAGCAGAAAGCCAGCACCGAGGGAGGCCTGGCTTACGGCATGGGAAATGGATCCAGGAGAGTGGCTGGAGATACAGCTCCCCTCCAACACTGGACTCTGCGCATTCAGGGAAGCCGCACAACAGATCAGATTTCTGCCAAGATGCTGCAATCAAGTCACACCCAGGGAATTCTCAGAGGGCGACTGGATCAGCCATGTGGGAGGTCTCACCTCGGCACACAGCTGGAAGTACACCATGACAATGCTGATCTGGGAGCAGGACACCACGAGAATGATAAAGACCAGGAAGAGAAAGCCGAAGAGGTAATAGAACTGGTTCTCCCAGATCGCCTGAAACAAAAGACAGAACAAGCTCTTCACCACAATGCCGCACCAGGAAGTCACGTGACAGGCAGCAAACAGCTCCTTTGCAGCTGACCTGGAAAGGCACCAGGCTGCAGAATGAGCCTGAGGGTAGGCAAGAGACGGCTGTTCTCACCCCAAAGAGATGAAGGGAGTGGGCACCTTTGAGAACACAGTGCCACCTTCCTGCACTGGGATCTGACCCAGCAACAAGACCCCGTAATATCTGCTCCCCTTCCACACGAAGGAGAGCATTGGAAAGCAGGTCTCCCTTTGCAAAGGGTCCTTGCGCTCCGAGGCAACTTCACCTCACCTCTGTCCCTTTGCTAAGGAGATCCTGCACAACCAGGTCTTTCAAGAGTCTCCACACAACAAAGAGCCTGGAAAAGTCTGTGGTGCAGCATCCTCCAGCCACAGGCCTGGGGGTGGTGCAGCAGCCCCTCCCTCCCTGCTCATGCCACAATGCCTCTCCTCCAAGTTGCCAGCCCCTCTCCCCAAGGCAGCAGCTGGCTCTGCAAGGGTGGGAAGGGTAGAAAGGAAGTGGGCCAGTGCTTACGCTGAAGATGAAGAACAGTTCAATGAACATGGCTCCGAAGGGCAGAATGCCAGCCATCAGAATCCTACAGAGCAAAAGGCAGTCTGTTACCAAGCCAGCACAACAGTCTTTACTCAAGACAAAAAAGCCCAGACAGGCCCAGCAGCTCTGGGGTCATGGAGTAAAGTCTCAGCAAGCCACTTCCCCCTTCCTGGCACTGGCAGGTGGGTGGAGTGTAGGACGCTGCAATCTAGGATGCAGTCACAAGTCCCCTGAGCATCACAAGGTTTCAGCAAGGAGATGGGGAGGGTGGGAGACCAGTGGATCTATGCCACTTTCAATTCACGGGTGCTGGCTGGGGTTCACCATGGGCACCACTGGAGCCTTTGCAGTCACCAGGTTTACAAGATACTTGCAACTCACCCAACAAACTTCTTCATGTACCACCTCTGCTCCGGGATCTGCCTTGGAATCTGATTGGTCCGCACAGGGTTATCGTACGGCTGCTTGCGAAACCCAAAGTAATAGCCCAGGTAGACCAAGGGCAGGGAGATGCCAAACCACATGCAGAGCAAAGCCAACATGGTGGGGAAAGGAACCTGGAATCA
>NW_017729009.1:10141202-10142669 GCF_001723915.1 Gavialis gangeticus
ACCTCTGCTCCGGGATCTGCCTTGGAATCTGATTGGTCCGCACAGGGTTATCGTACGGCTGCTTGCGAAACCCAAAGTAATAGCCCAGGTAGACCAAGGGCAGGGAGATGCCAAACCACATGCAGAGCAAAGCCAACATGGTGGGGAAAGGAACCTGGAATCAGAATATATGTCAGCTCACACACCAACACCACTGTGGGCACTCACTGAACCAGACAATTCAGGGTTCTGCCAGCCAACCACCCACCAGACGGTGCCTCATTGCCCTGTCCTGGGGGTAGGCTGAGCTGCAGTTGCTTCCAACTGAAACACTCACTTCAAGTATGAAAGCAAAACCAAAACTGCCAACAACCCTGTCCCCAAGGCAAGCAGAGGAGCTGCAGCCTCCACTGAGCACACAGGAACCAAAGCCAAGGAGTCATTTCCCAGAGCAGCTTCACTGAGTTGCTTGTTGCTTCTATGCCCCTACGTGGGCAGCCTCTCCTGGCAGACTCCTGGAAGTGCAGCTCTGGGCCCTGGCCTGCTTAGCTGCAAAGGCATCTCATCAGCCATCTGCATCCAGGTACAGCTGCCAAAACACCTGCCATGTGGGCAAGTCCTTCTTCAACAGGGACTCGCCTGCTTTTCTAAACTGCTCTTGCCCTTTATCCTTCAGGCATCTCCCCACTGAACAGTCCCTTCCACAGAAGCTCCAGCTGAGGTGAAGCAAAAGCACTGCCCCCTCCCAGACACTGCAGCTGGTGCATTCCTGGGCTTTCTAACAGCCAGACCCCCCAGTGTGAACCGCCTGATGGATTCACCATCACAGGGCTAGCTCTCGACTGCAGACCTCTGCATGTTCCAGGGACTGAGGCACTCTCTCGGAAACACTAAATTACCCCACCCCAGCCAGGCTTGCAAGGAGAATGGGTACATACTGCTCCAGAGGAGTGCTTTCCCCAGATGAAACAGTTCAGGATGAAGCAGATCCCAAAGACCACGCCAGGGTACAGGATAGCAGTCTGCAGAGAAGAACACACGTGGAAGAGAACAGGAGCCTGCTAAACCCCAGCCTTTTCTCATGGGCCTATCGCTGGAGAAACAGATGCAGAGGAAATATCTGGGAAAATCTTGCTAGCATCCAGCAGCCACCTTCCTCCTCTGTGCGCGCCTGGGATTCTACACCGCACCCTCTTCCTTTACTCTGCCGTGATCCACACCGTGATGACTGCCTCCTTGTCAAGATCTCATGCACAGCATTACACCCCACACCCAGCTGACATGGCCCCTATACAGCAGGTGGCCAAATTGCTTGCTTCCACCCAGCCCAGGCACCCTGCCCTCAACTACCTGGCAAGAAGGCTCAAGGAGCCACTTACGCAGAAAGCTCCTTTCTTCCACCGATGGCCTTTCAGAGTTCGATACAAACGGCCAGCAAAGAACCCCCCGAAAACCCTGTGTGAAAATAGGCAAAAATACGGTCAATTC
>NW_017729009.1:10147669-10150060 GCF_001723915.1 Gavialis gangeticus
CTCACTTCAAGTATGAAAGCAAAACCAAAACTGCCAACAACCCTGTCCCCAAGGCAAGCAGAGGAGCTGCAGCCTCCACTGAGCACACAGGAACCAAAGCCAAGGAGTCATTTCCCAGAGCAGCTTCACTGAGTTGCTTGTTGCTTCTATGCCCCTACGTGGGCAGCCTCTCCTGGCAGACTCCTGGAAGTGCAGCTCTGGGCCCTGGCCTGCTTAGCTGCAAAGGCATCTCATCAGCCATCTGCATCCAGGTACAGCTGCCAAAACACCTGCCATGTGGGCAAGTCCTTCTTCAACAGGGACTCGCCTGCTTTTCTAAACTGCTCTTGCCCTTTATCCTTCAGGCATCTCCCCACTGAACAGTCCCTTCCACAGAAGCTCCAGCTGAGGTGAAGCAAAAGCACTGCCCCCTCCCAGACACTGCAGCTGGTGCATTCCTGGGCTTTCTAACAGCCAGACCCCCCAGTGTGAACCGCCTGATGGATTCACCATCACAGGGCTAGCTCTCGACTGCAGACCTCTGCATGTTCCAGGGACTGAGGCACTCTCTCGGAAACACTAAATTACCCCACCCCAGCCAGGCTTGCAAGGAGAATGGGTACATACTGCTCCAGAGGAGTGCTTTCCCCAGATGAAACAGTTCAGGATGAAGCAGATCCCAAAGACCACGCCAGGGTACAGGATAGCAGTCTGCAGAGAAGAACACACGTGGAAGAGAACAGGAGCCTGCTAAACCCCAGCCTTTTCTCATGGGCCTATCGCTGGAGAAACAGATGCAGAGGAAATATCTGGGAAAATCTTGCTAGCATCCAGCAGCCACCTTCCTCCTCTGTGCGCGCCTGGGATTCTACACCGCACCCTCTTCCTTTACTCTGCCGTGATCCACACCGTGATGACTGCCTCCTTGTCAAGATCTCATGCACAGCATTACACCCCACACCCAGCTGACATGGCCCCTATACAGCAGGTGGCCAAATTGCTTGCTTCCACCCAGCCCAGGCACCCTGCCCTCAACTACCTGGCAAGAAGGCTCAAGGAGCCACTTACGCAGAAAGCTCCTTTCTTCCACCGATGGCCTTTCAGAGTTCGATACAAACGGCCAGCAAAGAACCCCCCGAAAACCCTGTGTGAAAATAGGCAAAAATACGGTCAATTCCCATCGCGTGTCAGACAATGGCACCACTGTGGGAATGTCGCAAAAACACATACCCCATGAACATGAAGAGAAAGCAGGCCGTGGTCATCAGAGCACCCCGGCTAGATGGCGACAGCATCCCCAGCATGGCAACGACTGCAAGGCAAACGGGAGAGGTGACAATAAAGGCTCATGGTCTACTAACAAGCTGTTTCAGGACAGGTTCCTGCCTCAAGCGAACTGGCCAGGGAATCCGGCAAGTCTTTGCCTTCTCCACAGGACTTGAATTTCTCAGGTCATAACCGAGACCACCAGCCCCACAGGACACAGGCCTGGTCTCTCAGCATGACTGAAAATGACTCCCTTTACCTTCCACAGCCCATTCTGCACAGTGCTCTTAGATCATGGATGGGCTTTAGATCCAAAGAACTCCACAACAGCTGACCCCAGAGAAACTACATGTTTTCCTTCACAAAAGATGCCTAAAAACTCAGCACTCTTAAGTGTGCATCAGCTTTGACTGGCTAGTCAGAATCAACCAGGGCTACTTCAGAGGGAAGGCAGGCACCTGTGAGCCACACTGCTGTCAGCGAAGTCACAGGCATGCCACTCCATTCTGGTTATGTCTGTGCAAGTATCACACCCCTTCCAAGCACAGCTGCCCAAGGACAGAGGACAGCCGGTGCTACTCACAGATGACTATCAGGATCATGCAAAAAAGCTGAATTCCAGAACCCAATAGGGAGCTGAGGATCATGGGATACTGGGGAGGCCTGAAGACATCACCATGCACAAGCTTCCAACCAGACTCCTCCATGGTGTCTTCCTGCAGAAGACCAGAAAAGGGCAGGGAGACTTCATTAGATAAATAAAAATGCAGGTTCCTCTGCAGCTAGCTCCACATGCTGCTTCCCCATCACCAGGTCTTTTCCAGGATTCCATCAACCTAGCCAAAAAAGCCTTCTTGCTTCTCGAGTTTTATGCTGAGGGTTTCTAAGCTCAGTGTTTCATAGTTAGTAGGGTTGGAAGGGGCCTGAGCAGATCATCAAGTCCGACCCCCTGCCACGGCAGGAAAGAGTACTGGGGTCAAACCACCCCAGCAAGGTGATTGTCAAGCCTTGTCTTAAAGACCCCCAGGGTAGGAGCCAGTTCCACTTCACTTGGAAGTTGGTTCCAGATCCTAGCCACCCTGACTGTGAAGTAGCGCCTCCTGATGTCTAATCTGAATTTAACCTCTGCCAGCTTGTGACCATTAT
>NW_017729009.1:10155060-10156465 GCF_001723915.1 Gavialis gangeticus
TCGGGGGAACAGGGACTCCCCCAATGCCTGCTGGTCCCCCCTGACTAGTTTGTAACAGGCCACTAGATCCCCCCTCAGCCTTCTCTTGTGGAGGCTGAACAGGTTCAGGTCCCGTCACCTCTCCTCATAGGGCCTGCCCTGCTGCCCCCTGACCATACGAGTGGCCCTCCTCTGGACTCCCTCCATGCTGTCCACATCCCTGCTGATTTAAATACATCCAGTCCCTCCAGAAGTTCCCTGACTAGATCCTCCCTGACCCTTGGCCTAGGTACGCTTCCCCTGGGGCCTGAGGGGGGCTCGGTGGGGGGCACTGATTTGGTCCCTGCTCAGGAAAATGGAGGCAAAGAAGTCGTTAAATAGGTTAGCTTTGTCGTCTGGTGTGATGACCAGATTTCCTAGTGTGTCCTGCAGGGGCCCCATGTTACCCGGTACCTTCTTTTTGCCCCCTATGTATTTAAAAAAGGACTTCTTGTTGTCCTTGATCTGGGTTGCTTGTCCCAGTCTCATCTCCGCCTTGGCCTTCCTGACTGCCCCCTGCATCCCCGAGCAAGGACTGTTAGAGCAGGACCACCTCATGCAGAGATGCTGCCCGAGCTGGTGGTTGTCTGAAGGGCCAAGGAGGAGTGAGAAGCCCCCAGCAGCTCAACCTGAGATCACAGCTTGGTTTACAGAGCAGCCCTCCTTTCTGCCTACAGCAGCACTGCCCCTCCCCTCCTGCCTACAAAAGGGAGTCTGCCAGCAAAGCAGGGATGGATACTCCAAAAAAGAGCCTTTCCCTACCAGCTCCATGTTAATCCTCCCCCAGCTCTACATTCACCCCACACCCAGCTCCCCAAGGATAGACACAGGCCATACAATATCATCTTCTTTGTTATAGTTGGCAATGTCCTTCCTGAGAGTACGGATGATGATCATGCTCAGAATGCCTAAAACACAAGAACAGGAGAGACTCGGTTACCGGGTTTCCAAACCTGGTCACTCCAACATACCAGGAGGCTTCACAACTGCAGCCGAGGTGAAGGCTCCTTGCCCCAAGGGAAGCCCTAAAGCAGGCGTGGGCAAAATGCGGCCCGGGGGTCAGATGCAGCCCATCAGGCCATTCTAGCTGGCCCACAGGGCCCCTAAAAAATTTAGAAAATTAATATTCATCTTCCCTGGGCTGCCTGTCATGCAGCCCTCGATGGCTTGCCAAAACTCAATAAGCCGCCCTCTGCCCAAAATAATTGCCCGCCCCTGCCCTAGAGTGACTGTGCACCTTTCCAGAGTCTATTTCCAGATTCAGACTCATCGCCTAACCAACCCCACTTGCTTCTGTCCCAGTCTCACTAGGCTCCTTTTTGCAATCTACTTGTTCTCCTCTCTGGATTTTAAGGATATCCCTACACAGAGAGCTGTCCCAGCAGAA
>NW_017729009.1:10156482-10159947 GCF_001723915.1 Gavialis gangeticus
GCCTCCCCCCTCCCCTCCCCTCCCCCAGGGCCCCATCCTGCACCACTGCTGGCAGTGGGAGCACTGCGTCCACAAGCACAGTGGGCAAACAGTGCTCTCCCATGAGCAGGGCCTGTGGCCTCTCCCCCAGTCTATGTTAAGTCTGGAGGCTGGGCAAGGATGCAGCAGAACACCACTGTGCACAACAGAAGTTACAGCACAGAAGCGCTGCCCTGGCCTCAAGCCCCATTTGAAGCATTCAGGAACCAGGAATCAAGGGCCAAGTCCAAGGGGCGCTGCCTGGGGCAGGAGCTTTACACCCTGGCTAGTAGACCTCAGAGCCGCTCAGCAGCCTGCCTGCAATTGAAATTTTTAGTAGACCCCAGGCCGCCACTGCTCAGTGACAGGAGATTGACGCTCAGCCCAGTGCTGCGCTCACCAGAGAGGAAGAAGACAACCACAACTGAGTTAATGATGGAGAACCAGTGGATCTGCACGTCGCTCATGGTCAGGTAGGTGTCCCAGCGGGAAGCCCATTTAATGTCGCTCTCCTAAAAGAACAGAGAGGCACATTCAGAAGCCACCACCCCTTTCTTGCTTGTTGTAACAGCCCCTGGAAGGGCTCTTGCAGGGCCTCTGCTGCATGGACACCCCGTCAGAGGGGACAGCCTGGAGCAGGCAGCACCCCCATCCACACACCCCTGGCCCCTGTTACTTCCTCACCTCCCAGTGGACAGAGTAGGTGAAGAGCAGCAAGTTCTTCTTGGTGGGATCTATCTCCTGAGGGGCTGAGCCTGCAGCTTCAGGCAGGGTGCACAGGCCCTTCTCATCAACCTTCAGGTCTGTAGAAGGAAGCACCACACATGTGCCAGGTTAGCATTCCCCTCACTTGTCCTTCCCAGAGCCCAAGGCATAGCCCTGAATCTATAGCCAATGCAGTGCCTGCCCTCCCTCTGCAGCCCCACCCAGGCCCCTGCTTGGTTGGAAGGATGGAATCAGACAGTTTCTTAGGACAGAGGGCTGAACAGAGCTCTCTGTGAAGCACCAAGGAACCATACTTGCAGAGCAAGGGCAGGATCATAAGCCAAGATGCACACACTCCCACCCATCTCCTGCAAAGCTGATAGTAGACACTGCAAAGATAGGTACCTGGCAATGCTGCCCATCCAGAAGTAACTTCCCAACCTCCAGGAGCTGCGGCAGCTCCGACCACGGAGCAGGATGGTTCACCCCTCACACCTAAGCTTGCCTGATGCAGTGGGCAAGGACTCCCTGGCCCATTTTACCAAGCTGCTGGTCGCCTATTCAGAATGCTTACAGCCTTGGCCTCCACAGTTTCACAGGCTAATTGTGTTTGCTGCCAGAACACATTCCCTTTGAAATGCAATTAGTGGGAAACAGAGCAGTTGTAAGGACCAAGCAAGCACTCTCATTACAGGGGGAGGAAAGGATCTCAAAGTCCCTCCTTCCTGTAGCCCTTGGAAACTCAGATGTTGCCCTCTTGCCGTCCCAAAATCCTGAGGTGCTCGCCTCCCGGCCTGGGGCAACTGCAGGGCTCACCTTCCAGCTTAATGCTCTGGGGAACCACTTCAAAGCGCACAACCCTGTAGGTGGGCTCCTGATTCTCCTCCACCTCCTCTCTGTGGTAGTAAAGGATGAAGGAGAGGTGGTTGTGCAGGTAGAACTAGAAAGGGCAGATTGACATTAGAGAAAAGTTAGTGACTGGAGGGAGGAACAGGCGATGCCCAGAGGGCAGCAACTGCCTGCAGCAGCATCTTCTCCACCAGGCTTAGGCCTCTAGCAGCTCCCGACCTGCTGGGCTACAGGGCAAGACTGTGCTCTGCCTCTCTCTCAGCTTAAAGGAAAGGCAAGAGACTGACATGTCTTGCCAGTTGTTACCTCAAGCTCTTAGTCTGACCATCAGCAATAATGTTTTTCTGCATTTCTGATTGTACAGTCAGGACCATGCCCTGGCACATGACACATTCAATAGCACTTTGCACCTCAGGGGCTGCAACAGCACCAGCTGCACCCTTGCTGCCCTGAACCCAGCCTCTCTGCGTTGTACCAGGCAGCTGTACTGCAAGAGGCCTTGCTCTCAAAGGCAAGCAGCTTCCTCTGAGCACACACAAGGAGAAAGCACAGCAGCTCTGCACAAGCCTTGAAAGCCTTCCCATCCATAAGAGCAGCAGGACCTTGGTGATCACAACTGTCCATGAGTGCGTCAAATGAACATGCAAGCAATATGTTAGGCACACTAGCGCAAGCAGCTATGGAAAGGGTTGGTGAGCAAGGCATGCAGCTGCATGCAAGTCTGCTCCAGGCAATCTTAGGCATACAGAGAGGCTGGCTGCACTGCATTATACCTTGACTGGTTTCTGCCCTTGCCCCTCTCCCTTCGACATTACACAACTTCTTCATCACATGTGTTTTTGTCCCAATTAAGCTCTTTGATTTTACTAGGATGAATTCAAGCTGCTCCTTCCTAAATGGAATCAGACCCTGTCTGCCTGGCATTAGGTCCTGAGCAATACATTACAGCAATAAATGAATATGATGTTCAACACCCCAGGGCATTTATGCAGGAAGCTCAAAGCACATGATAAACACTAGTTAGTCCTCAGCACTTCTCAGATCTACCTACTGGCAGCTCCATTTTAAAGACAGGCAAACTGAGGCACAGAGGTTGAACAGAGTCACATGGCAAACTCATGGCACCCCACCAGCTACTGACTCATTTTCCATTCTCCCAGTCTGAAGAGCCAAGCCATGCCCACCCCTTTCTGTCCCTTACACAGCTCCTCAGCAGGATTCCCAACCCTGCTGTCCCCCCAACATGACCACAGGACTCATCTTCTGCCAAGGATAACTGTGGTGTTCTCCACGCCTCTCACCAAGGCTCTGCCCAGGCTGCTTCAGACCTTTTACCTTATTTCCATCCATGAAGCCCAGCCTATATCCATGCTCAAACTGCACGTCTTTCTCCTTCTTCTTCTCCTCCTCATCCCGATTGGAGTAGAACTCCAGGCGTGTAGCCACGGGAAGGTTATCAGCAATGCTGAAAGCACACGTTTGTGAATCAAAGGGACCCAGTGCACCGAGGTTCCAAGACAGCCCCCCTGGGATCCTGGTGGGCGTCATTCTCCCCCTACCCTACACATGCATGCACAGGCAGGAGAGAAGGACTTACAGGTGGACATAGTAGTCTTCCCTGATCCGCTCTGCAATCAGCTTGGCCTGCTCCACGTCCAGGGAGACTGGCTCATTGAGGTGGTTGCAAAGAATCTCACACTTCTTCTCCGTGCTCATGAAGACCTGGAACGGTGTGTTTACAATGCGGTCCCCCCGCAGGACCTCCCCTGTGGGACAAGAGAGAGTGAGAGCCATTGTTCAGCTGCCCCTGGATTTTCTAGCATGTGGCATTTCATGACGTGATGAAAGCAGCTCTGGACAGCTGTGTCCACCCCAGTGCCATGGGGAAGCTGG
>NW_017729009.1:10164947-10192807 GCF_001723915.1 Gavialis gangeticus
CGGGGGGACCTCCCCTGTGGGACAAGAGAGAGTGAGAGCCATTGTTCAGCTGCCCCTGGATTTTCTAGCATGTGGCATTTCATGACGTGATGAAAGCAGCTCTGGACAGCTGTGTCCACCCCAGTGCCATGGGGAAGCTGGTGAAGTAACAGCATGTACTGACTGTGTGGAAGAAGAGAAGGAGCAAGGGAATCTTCTTGTCTGTCCAAAGCACCAAGCCTCATGGATGCAGATAGAGAAATAATCACCTCCCCCCTACATGGGCATTGTAGCATCCTCACTCCCTCTGATCAGCTAACAGGAGGAGCATAGCAAACCTGCAGGATACAAGACCTGCCATGTGAGGTCACACCACAGTGCTATGGTTCATCCCAAGATGTGTTTATAGTTATTTTTCCAGTATAAGAGAGCCACTTTGGAGTTACTGTTGCCTGCACTGGCTGGAGACTCAATAGCAGTACTCTGCAGCCTTAGGACCAGTCACAGCTGCCACACAACCCAGAACAGGGGTAGGCCTAGAAGGCAGTATGTTTAGAGAGTGCACATTACATGACAGGTACATACCCAGATTCTCAGCCTTGTAGGTTATCACAGAGGGGCGACAGAAAGGCAATGAGTAGTACTCGTACGGCAGCTGGGTCCGTGAACTCGTGAGCTTCACAGCCTGAAGGAAGAGGAAGAAGCAGTCATTCCATCATGGACCCTCTTAAAACCACAGGGACCACTCCCTATTTTCCCCTACATCAGCTCCAAGCTAAAGCCTCCTTCAGGAGAGATTTCAAGAGAAAACCCCTTGAAAGATAGCAACAGTGCCCATGAGGAAAATCCATCCTGCATGAAACAGATCGCATCACCCACCATTCAGAGAGAACAAGCAGCTTATTTTCTAAGGAGTGAGAAGCACTGACTAGCCCCAGCATCTTAGTTCACCAGGACCTGCAGTCTATTAGGTTACCAACGTACAGCTGTCATCAAGTTTTGCAGGGAGGTAATCCTGAGGACAGAAAAGTTCACAGCAACACCTCCACCAGTGAAACGACTGGGAACACATTGAGGACATGGGAGCGTGGAGTTAACTGGGCAGCTCTGGGAGGAGCAAACCCCTTACATGTAAGAGAAGGGTGTTGTCATGCACCTGACCCTTTCACAACATACATGCACCCCCGAGCCTGTTACAGCATCAGCCCCGGCCTATTCCTGTAGCTATGAAGAGCAGGCATTTCAGTACTGCTAAGAGCACTAGACATGTCACAGATTTTGATATTAAAGTCACAGCTGAAAGCAGATAGAATGGTGCCTGGGGCCTGCTAATTTGGCCAAAACCAGCCTGCTGTCAGCTTTTTGCACCCCATTAACACAGAGAGGGTGTATTCAGTCTCTTTTCATGTTCCTATCTCAGTGGGGCTCCAGATGCTGCTAGTCAGAGGCCCCTGCCTCTAACAAGAGCCTGGAAACTGATAGGACTTGGGGAGTGTTCCTATAGTGCTAACAGCAGAGCCCCCACGTGGCTTAAGATGGGCTACAAGGACTGACCTCCCACCCCACCTTGGAGACTGTTCTGACTGTTGAAGCAGCCAGTTCCTTGCAACTCAAAACCACCGAGCCTTCATTCAGAGCCCTGGGCTAGGCAAGGAGAGCCCCTCCGTCCTTCACCTGTCCGACCTGAATAGCTTTTGTCCTCTCTCATGCCCCAGCCACCTCAGCTTTAGCAAGCAGAAAAATGTTCGAGGCAGACATGGCTGATTTATTTCAGCTGTTGTTCATCAGCCTTTCCCATGCCCATTTTTTTGCAGTATTACCTGGGATCCCAAGTGTGTATTGAAATGGGGTGACTGGCGCTCTTTTTGGAAAAGCCACAGCCTAGAGGTCTGCCCTTGGTTCCCTGAGCTTCTGCCTTTGGAGAGGAGGCCAGATCAGAAGACAATGGATGGGGTTAAAACTGAAAGCTGCTCAAGGGGACCCACAAAAATGTAGGACATGATCCTGGATGTCTGCATCTCAGTTAAGGCAGAGCCAAGGCCACAGCTGTTCTGAAAAGCAGGAACAATTTGTAGTCGAGCCAAGGTCACTTATCGGAAGTACACCACAGGCTGTGCCAACTGATCTCACTGCTGAAGGAACCATTTGGCTTTCAAATCCCTTTGAGAGCAGCTCTTCCAACCCAGCCCCTTGAGACCCTTTGCCCTGGGCTAGCCTTGTTTGTTCAAAAACAGCCTGAGTCTGGAAGTTTGTGGGTAAAATGCAAATTGTGCTGTGCTTGGTACATGACTAGTCAACCTCAGTGACCCAGACATCCACTCTGCTGGACTTCTTGCGCAGAACGAAGCCCACAGCTTCAGCAAAAACAAATAAAAAGAGGCTCAACTTGCTGGTGTCTGGAAACCAAGCCTGAGCTCCCTTCCGACAGGAGGGAGGCAGCTCCACAGTTGGGCACTGATGATAGTGGGCTCTGTGGTGAACTCTGCCCTCTCCGTGGGTGTTTTCAGACTAGAGGCTGGAGGGTGGCAGGGGAGGTTGTGGTAGGGTTCAGTTTCTTCCTGGCTGAGGGATAGAGTGCACGAGAACCGACTCAGGCAAATAAGTATGAAATGATGGGGTCTAGCCTCGATGTTACCCCCGGACCCATTGCCTTTAGAC
Source organism: Gavialis gangeticus (assembly GCF_001723915.1). Classification (NCBI taxonomy): domain Eukaryota; kingdom Metazoa; phylum Chordata; order Crocodylia; family Gavialidae; genus Gavialis; species Gavialis gangeticus. Next base: position 10,167,585 of record NW_017729009.1, read on the forward strand.
AAGTTTTGCTTATGGTGCAATGCTGCTCTATGGGCAGTGTCACCTGTTGATCCCACACATGTGCAACTCAGCAGCACACAGCACCAACTGCTTTCACTCTGTTCCCTGTGCCACTGAAAGAGCTCCTGTGCCAGCCAGAGCAACTCAGATAAAGATTTTGGTGCAACTCCTTAATTGCTTCATAGGAACACTCAAAAGAAGAGACACAGGAGGAAAAAGAGGAAGATCAAAGAAAACAGTGGGAACAGGGGCATGACAATTAAGGGCCGGAGCCCCTCATTAGTAAAACCTTGCATATGAGTGCTACTACAACATCTGCTACTGAATTGGGGAGGCACGACCCCAACCTTTCGCTCCCAGTGACTCGTTGGGCTCCTTGTGCTACAAGGAAATGTGTTCCCACTGGCTGCTGATCCCTGTGACCTCCACCCTACCTTGATTTCTACGGGACTATTCCGGTGGAAATTCCTAGGCGCGACACCTGGGACGTAGAACGAGCCCATTCCATGGAACAGTGAGAACAGCAGCAGCAGCAAACTCAGACATTCCTGCAAAGGAAAAAGAGGCATCAGGCAGTACTGTCACAACCACATGCATCAGGGCAATGCACCACCCAAGATACTCCCCTCCCAGAAATGATATTTATAGGGGCTGAAGAGTCCAACAACCAATGCACAACCCAGGCTTCTACTCCCAACGTTGCAGCTCCTGGCAAGTCACTTCTAAGGTGTGCCTATTTCTCCATGTTTGAAAGAGGAGTAGCAGGTGCTTATGCCCCAGGTGTGTGCTGTGAAATGGGTTGGAGTTGTCAGCTGAGAGGCACTACAGTGCAAGCATGCCAAGAGAGACAGATCTGGGGAATAGCAGCTACCTCTGGACACCTGAGCACACCACTGTTTTCCTCCTTCCGTGCCCTACAAACAAAGCAGCCTTTGCTCGACATAGCTGAAGCTCCCCACACTAGGACATGTGCTCTTCAGGCACCATAATCTGAGGTATGGAGCAGCAGTTCACAGTCTGACCTGCAGCTTTCCTGCCCTGTGCACAAAAATCCACCCCTCTTCACTCAGCTGGGTGCACGGTCTACGCAGCAGGGCATCAGCCTTGACACTACATTTCAGTCCACCAGTGCACTCCAGAAATTCTCCCGTGGCAACTCCTGGGCTACAGCTCAGAGAATTTGTTTTCAGTGCGGCAATGAGCTGGAGCCGACTTCTACGTTGTGCAACATCAGACCTACACAAACCAATTGGATCAACACTGGAGAAGTGCTAACTCAGCTGTCCCTCTATCTACAACCCCACTGCATGAGTGAGTTTGCACCACCTGTCCCCCACCCCCCACAAGCCAGGAAGTTTAAAGCAGCAATGAATGCAAGTCAGAGATGGGTGCAGGGCCAGAAGCAAGGTAGCTTGGGGCAATTCTCAAGCTAACACTGCCGTGAAGACAAACCTACGGTCATCGCTTCCCTACAAAGTCAGCTTCACTCTGCTGGTGCCACTGTATCTAAAGGAACAGCACGGGGGCAGGCTGGGGAAGAAGGGGATCGAGAGACCCAGGGCTCAAGGGGGCAGAGGGGCAAAGGCTGTGTCATTGGTTTATGGCTTGGGCTCCAGTTGCAGCACGGGAAGTTGAGGTTGGATATTAGGAAATTGGGCTGGGATAAGCACAGCTCCCAGTTCAGCAGGGCCTGAGGGCGCTGGGAAGGGAGCACAGAGTCTGAGAACAGAGCACCCTGCCTCCATGTCTTCTCATCCCTCAGCTGCATTAATGCTGCCCAGAGGGGCTCAGAGGGAACTTGCATGGATCCAGATGTTCCTAGCTAGAGTCCATCACTGCCGTGCACAGCAGCACGGAGACAACGCTAGACCCTTGGAAGTCAGGTCAACCTGCTCCCGCCCCTGTGAAATCACAGCCTAAAACAAGGAGCAGCAAGGGAGGGTATCTGCTACCAACAGCAAGCCAAGCCACGTCCAGAGGACAGCCCACTGACCCCTGACCCAGAGCTGGTCCAGTTCAGCGACTGTTTCGTTCAGAGGTGGGGAACCCACTGGGAGTTAAACAAGCAGAAAGGGCTTGTTTGCCTCTTCCAATAATAATGACAAGTTCAGCGTGTATGGCCTCTACCAGCTCAGCAGGCCTGGAGATATTTGGAAGTGCATGGTGACTAAGAACAAATCCACTGAATTCACTAAACACAAATAATTGTAGAAAATTCAGGTTGGAAGGGAGCTCAGGAGACCACATCTAGTTCACCCCACTCCTCAAAGCAGGACCAGCCCCAACTAAATCATCCCAGCCAAGGCTGTGTACCCAGGTCTTAAACACCTCCAAGACTCCACCACCTCTCTGGGTAGCTGTTCCAGTGTTTACTACCCTCCTAGTGAGAAAGATTTTCCTAATATCCAACCTCAGCTTCCCTTGCTGCAACTGGAGCCCATTGCTCCTTGTTCTGTCATCTGCCCCCACTGAGACCAGTCCAGCTCCATCCTCTTTGCAGCCCCCCTGCAGGGAGCTGAAGGCTGCTACTAAGTGCCCCCAATCTTCTCTTCTCCAGACTAAATAAGCCCAGTTCCTTCAGCCTCTCCTAAATCACATCCCCGAGCCCCTGAATCATTTTCATTGCCCTCCATTCCAATCATACTTCCTTTGCTTGCTACATCAGTTTGTTTTAAAAACAAAACAGGCTTTAATGAACTTTTTTCCTTCTGCATCCAGCACATTTAAAGTATCTAAGATGTAACTGCTAAAAATAATACCTGTAAAATGCTTTTCTTTTTGCAGTTTATTGTATACCAGTTTCCATTCTGATACAGCTCGTCACAAATCACAACATTAATCACCTAGCAAGACGTGCATCTTCACCATTTCTGTCAAATCAAAAAATCTAAATAAATTTTGGCTAAGCTCCTAGAACTGCTCAAATCAATGCATGCAGACACTAGATATCCTTTTGGTCATCAAAAAGAACTAGATTTGGTGTTACAACTATATCAAGTTGCAGATCAATGTATTTTAATGGTTATCCATGAGATTCAGACGTACTTTAAGAAAGCAGAGAGAAAATACAGGCACAAAATTGAAACGGGACCGCCATGAAATCAAGTGTTCCTTTGTTTCCTATGCTCGTTCACCATCAGCACAAGTATATAACACGCCCCTGGTCTTTTCTTGTCAGAGAATGTTTTATGATCCACACATCAGCAGGAGCCCTAAAGTGGCCCCATTCAGACTCAAAAGGTCTCTTGGGCACATTAAGTGCTAAGAGAAGTATCATCCTTGCTTCACATCTTGTATCCTCCCCCCAGCAGCCAGCTGACTGCAAGCAGTTACTTGGCTCAATCTGCATCTCATGCTAGATACATGCATCAATTCAAAACCAAGAAAGATGAAACCCTTGCCACAAAGAATCTACAATATAAACGGACAAACCAGAACCCTGGGGACAAGCTCAGGAAATGAGTGGGCACAAAGACATGATTTGCAGAAGCAGCAGGTCTCCGCAGACGTGTGGCTGAGGAAGGGCTCAGACTGCGGGAGGTGGTAGTTTCAGACACTGGGGCCAACTAGAGCGGATGAAGAGACAGGCAAGCGCAACTGGGAGAAGGGAAGGAGAGCAGAGACCAGGCAAGAGACAGGGTACACTGAAGCTGAGAAGCTGGAGGGAAAGAAGTGGAGGGCAAGAGAATTCCCTGGTTCTAACTCAGGGGTGGGCAAAATGCCACCCGTGAGCCGGATGCGTCCCACAAGGCCATTCTATCTGGCCTGCAGGGCCCCTCAAAAATTTAGAAAATTAATATTTATCTGCCCTGAGCTGCCTGTCATGCAGCCCTCGATGGCTTGCCAGAACTCAGTAAGCACCCCTCCTCCTCCAAAATAATTGCCCGCCTCTCTTCTAACTCCTAGCTGGCCTGTCAGATGAGTAATGAAAGGCAGCCCGTTCAAGACAGGGCATGGAGGAGACCTTTGCTCTCTTGCTTGCAGGCTGTCTTCCAAAAGAACAACGTGGACATGTGCCAACAGATCTGCATACCCACAGGGGCCATTCCTGGCAGGCCTTTCACTTGCAGCTAGGGGAGCGGAGCAAGTTCAAAGGTTGCACAGTTCTGTCTTGCTTACGTAAAACACAGCACTAGGCTTGAGGTATCAAGATCAACCCCCAGAGCCGTGCTACCACGGCTTTCACCCACACACATTTCAAAGAGGAAAGTCACCCGCATGATGAACTCCCACCTGGGGCACTAGGCAGCCACCGATGGCACCGTGGACTTGTGTGATGCCCAAGCTCAAGAGAAAAGCTTTAGTGTACAAGTTGTTGTGAACAGAGCTAGCGTCACTGTTTAGCTTACCCCACGTACATCTGCCAGGTGACCAGTCCTCAGAGGACAAGCCCCAGGTGAGCAACAAGGAGCTAGAGCAGCATTAAAAGTCATGATGCTACACCCAAGCCCCCAACATGCCCAGGCAGAGAGAACTGCACACCCCGAGTTGGAGGAGAGCAAAGTGGTGCTTCCTTTCAGCCTTAGTTTCTCATACATTCCTTCAACAGGCAGCGAGTGGCACAGGTCACCTTCTGCCAACCTGAACTGAATCTCGCCAGGACAGCCCAGAGGCATGGCATCACAGTAACAAGCCAAAGTGCTCCTTCCCCAGTAGGGACTCCAGCTGTGCCCCTAATTAGGGCGCTCGCAATGTTGTGGTACTATGCAATGTGCTAGTCACCACCAGGAAAGGGACAGCCCTCCACGTATGAAACTCAGCCCCGAACAGCATCCGGTAGAGTCACAGAAATTACTTCCAGATAAAATCACCAGCAGGCTTAACATGAGCAAACCACTTCAGCGGACAGTTCTGCCCACTGGAAGGAACTTCTTTTACAGAGGCATCAAAAGCCACCACCCGTGATTCTGCACGTTCCGCAGAGCTTTGTAAAGCAGACAGGTACCAAGCAAATGTGTCATCTAGATCCAGTCCCACTACATGCGTTTTTTTTTTTTGGGCAGATATGCAAACCCACGGCATGTGCGGATGTACAGCTACTAGTTATATCAGTGCTGGAGACCACAGAACACTGCAAGCTTCTCTCTGTGCCTGGCTGCCAACATGCCTCAAATCACCTCCACGGGGGCCACCTGGACTCAGCCTCCAGGCCACTACAAATCTTTGGCCTCTCTGCATCCACTGCCAACAAGCAGGCCAGGGAGCAGGAGCAGCCCTCACAAATGTCCCCAAGAACAGCACAGGCTGGACAGCCTTCCAACGACAGTCACTTCAGTCATGCTGCAGGCATTTTAAGGAGTGGCACTATGTGAGCTTGCTTCGGGACTGCACCATGACCGTGTCTCGGAGCTAACTTAATGCTATGTTTGCTGAAAAAGAGGGTGGGGAACCACCTACCCAGAGTATAGGAAACCAAAGCTAGTTTGAGCTTCCAATTCCTCTAAAGCAGAGGAAGCAACAGAAACTCTTCATCTCAAACACAGGCAAGCTGGAAGAGAAGCCAAGTACACTCTATGGAGCCCCGCAACATCAAGCAACTGGTTGGAAAAAGAAAGGAAACGCCTACTCTCTTCATCAAAGACTTCCTGGTGCAGTGGATAGACTTCCTGGTGCAGTGCAGCTAGTAACTGGGGGAAGGAAGGAAGACCCTTATATGCTGCAACACAGAGCCAGCCTAGGCTCCCTCCACTGCCAAAATGCGCTGACCGAGGAAGAAATACACCTGCTCTTCCCCAATCTGGGGTGCCAGGGTTTTTCCTGGCAGCTATGCAGACAACCTCATCTTTATTATATTGCTGAACACTCACACTTGCACTTAGAAAGGCCACAGAGAGCCTTTGGGATGGAGACAAGTGCTGCATTCACTCTGGTTTCTGACAGCCCCTTGGACACTGCAAGAATTGTCAGCAGCCTCCTCTGCTCTCACCTCTTCATGAGAGAGGAAGCTGCAATGAAACTCTCAGCAGACATCCTCAGCCCTCTGAATAGGCATGAAACTATCCCACAGGGAAAGAGAAAATAGAGTTTTAAAGAGGTGTGAAAGGAAACAAATGAAAATCCCAGTACTCCCATGCAGAGCATCCTGAAACATTCTCCCACCATGCCTGCCAACCACAGTACCCACAAGGCCCCTTTTCAGTCACTAGTGCAGCAGCACTGAGCTCCAAGGCTTTTTCAGGTCATCAGCCTCACCCATTCACAAGCCACTCTCCCACAGCAAGACCATCCCCAGAAGCACTTGAATGAGAGGGGAGGCATGCCATTTCTCCAGTCTGCAACCTCAGAGAAGTCTAACTTCTTCCTACCTCCTTTTCTCACATCTGGGAAACCAGGTAAATACCTGCTTCAGCTGGTGGTTTTGTAAGGCTTCTGTCCAAAACACTTGGGAAAAGTCCGAGACCCAAGGAAACAAGAAGGCCCTCTACAGCCAAAGTTACCACTATAATTTGCACAAATATTTGATACCCATGAGCACAGCCCCCCTCTGTACCTGGGGTAAGTGTCTGGTTTAAGTCAGACCAACACGGCTACCAAGTACACCCCTGGTTTAAGTCAGCACTTCCTTTGAGTGCATTACCTAGAAAAAAAAAAGTGCTGTTGTAACAGAACAATGGCTCAGCTTCTACTTACAGTGGCCCACTTCCTTCCCAATCCCACAACCTCACCCATCAACTAAAATGCTCCAGGGTATGGAAAGTGGGATTTGACCAGATGTGGCCACATTTTTGCTCAGTTATGGGCATATCTGGTCAGTTCATTCTCCATGCCTCCTGCTTCATAGCTGCACTCTATATCCTGTCCCTGCATGCTCAGCTTTGCTCTACTGCATTTGAGCAACACTCAGCACTGTAAGGCTTCAACATGACCAAAGCCTCAGTAAACCAGTCATATAGATAGCTCGTTATTGGGAGTCTCCCTCATTGCTCCTCTCTCCAGGACCTTGTGGTCTGAATGTGTTCTCCTGTGCATGTATTCCCTCCCACCAATGGTGGTATCCAACACAAAGATTATTGGTTGAACTGATGCTAAACCCTTCAATAAAAAACAGCAGCAAAGAGACAAACAAAACCCTCACAAATTAAAAGACAGAATGCGGTCATAACAAATGCAGAGGTGCTCTGAAAACAGCTGCACTGGAGAACCTAAGAAGTTGTGGCCGGTGTGTATACAAGCCTTTCCTGGAGACTCTGCTTCCAACTCACAAGTGCAGTGACAACAGTAGCATTTATAGGGCATCAGTACATTATTACCATGCCATCTGCAACTGCTCCAAACTAGACACCACAGAGGTAGGAGATACAGCAGCCTCATCTGCGGTAGCTCTGCCCCAGTTCGTACCACCTACAGAGTTTGACTGGTGGTAGTGGAACAGCACAGTAATCTTTTCTAAAGAGCGCAGCACAGAGAAGGCCCATGAGCCTCAGGCCACACCGCAAAATGCAAGCAGCACTGCTGCAGATAGGCAATCGCCATTCATCACTGCGACAAAAGCAACGCTGCAGAGACCATGAGAGACCCACTGCCTTGGAGCAGCCCCGCGCACTAGCTACGTGAGCTTTAGAGCCTCAGGGGGAAAGATCTAGAAGAGAAACAGAGGACATGGGGCCAAGAACTCTTCATGAAGATCCGTTCTTGAGAAACCCATGTTTATCTTTGCACAAGAAGATTCAAGCAACAGAGATCGCTGCTCACAGCAGTCACCTGGGCCACTGGACACCATGGGGTATTGTTACCTTCCCTTAGTCACACTAGCCTACAACAACCACTTTCCAGGCAGACTAGATGACTGGATTCCTGCCGAACAATCCAGCTCCTTTTCAAGCACAGCGAAGGGCCAGACCAAACCATCTAAGGGTTTGTCTCAACTAAGAGGCATGAATGAGTTTAGACTCGACCCAAATGACGAGTAGTGAGTCTGACCTAAGCTCAACTGTTTTTCCTAGTCAGATTAATCTCAGACACTCTCACTTCTGCAATTCTTCTAGATAGCTACTGCTTGCTAATCCTAGTAATAAGCAACGCTGCTGAACTAAAAGGCCTGGAGAACGTACTGCCAGCGAGCATGAAAGGCTGCGCACTGAACACATGCTGCAGTGTCCTGATTTAACCTCCGTTCTGTGCAGATTTTGCCTCCTCTCCAAACGGAAGTCAGCGTCACACACAAATACAGCATCTGTTTCGTGCTGTGGAAAGGAAGCAGGATTCAAATGGGAACAGGGTGGGGAGTGCTTCTTGTCCCCTACAATCAACCCTGTGGACACCTATGATTATTGCAAAGGCCTCACCAGCCCCAGCGGAGCTGGTGTGTCCACGTCATTGGGAAGCAGCTGGATTCCAGCTGCAGCATTAGGAGAGGCATTGAAAAGGAAACAGAAAATACCGTGATGCCACGACACCTGTCCTGGGTTTTGCCCACAGCTTGGGCAATTCTCAACATAGGTGTCACCCTGGGATACCTCGATATCCTCTCAAGGGGATGCCACTGTCAGGTGCATAAATACGAATCACAAGAGAGGGGATCCTGTTTGAAATCAATGGGTTTACGTGAAAACCACGCTGCCCTCTGCGGCCTTTCTGTGCTCTGCGCAGCAGAAGAATTGCTCGAGAATTTCTGTCGTCAAAAGAAGTGGAGTGAAAACAAAGAACTGGCGTTTGTGGTGGGGCTCACAGAAACCACAGAGAAGTCAGGCTGGTTACCTGGGTCCACCCCCTGCCCGAGGCAGGATCGTTCCTAACCCCAGACGTGTCCAATTAAACACTACATAAAGCGATCTTCTGCCCAGAGGCGACACTCACGTCACCCCCCAAACCTGCCACAGGTAAAGCGGCGGGGAGGGAACACAGCAGCCAACGTGCTCTTCTACACAAGGCAGCGAACATCAGAATTGCCACGTCCTGGGTCAACCCCCATTAATCCGTATTAACGTAACCGGGGGAGGGGACCCCAGCCATCAACACGGGACACTGCGGCTGGAGGGGCCCGCCCCAGAGCGATGGCTGACCCCCATCGTCCGCACGGGTGTCCTCCCCCTCAAAACCAGCCCAACCATTTCCTGCCGCCCCACAGAGCCGCGACCCCCAGCCCGGCCCGGGGAACCCGCGCAGGCCCCGGGAGGAGGATGGGCCCGGGCGCCGCACTCACCATGGCCCCCGATGCCGCCATCTTGGATCCACGTGTCAGGAAGGACGTCAACGGAAGTGGCCGCTGGTTGGCTTGGGCGCTTATCGCCATGGCGACGGAGCCGGTTCCGGGGTGGGGGGGAGGGGGGAAATCCATGGGCAGCGGCGCCATCTTAACAGAGGGCAGCAGGCTTCGCGCTGAGGGGCGGCGACATGTTTAGAGAGGGCAAGGCGGGGCCGACCGGAGCAAGACACAAGGTCCATTCGCTTCATCTTTCTTGAGGGCAGCCAGCGCCCTTGCCCGGCTCTGCCACTGCCGCCTCGGGCACGTCCCTTAGCCCTGCTGTGTGTGGGCCAGGCTTGGTGCGGGCAGCATCTTCCTCCGGGCCAAGTGCAGGGCTGGGGAGGGCAGCACTCAAGTGGAGGCCCACCACTGCATCGCGACAGAAGGGAGAGGTGGGCCCCAGCCCTCCCCTGCAGAGACAGCAGTTTTCCTGCCCCGGGGGGGTAGTTAATTCACTCGACGGAGGAGTTAATTCACTTCCCTGCCGAAGACGCGTGCGGAGACCCGCTGACCCCCTCATGAGGGCACGGGCCGCACAGGAGCGCTGCTCCCCGTCAGCGTTCAGCCTCTGCCACCGTGTCTGAAAGCCACGAGCCCCGATGCACAGAGCAGAGGAGACCGCGCGGGCCTGGGCCTTTCGTCTCCGTCTCCACCTCTGTTTTGTGGCCTCTTTGGCGGGGGCTGCCGTCAGGATTTCCGGGGCCAAGGGGCTGGTGGCCTCTGGCATGGGAAGACACCGCGAGGACCTGGCTCCAACGGGCGAGGTTTTGCCCCTCTCCGGCCCAAAGAGAGAAAGCGGGGCCGGTGCCGGCGGGCAGCATACACGTCGTTAAGAGAAAACCGCAAGAGGAAATACCTTTTAAATATTTATTGACTGAAAATCCAAGCTGGAATAGAAGCACGTCATCTACTACATCTCTCTCTGTTAACAAAGTCGAGTAAAATGAATTTCTGAGCCAGTTCGTGGGGGGGGGCGGGGGGAGGAAGGAGTTACAAACCTTCAAGGGCTTTTAAATCTTTGTCATCACTTCATCCCTCTCTAAACCCCCATCTCTTTAAATACTTTGTGAAAGAAATGCCGGGTTTCTTGGTGTCATTGTGAGTTATCGAACTATGCAAGGGATGCCCAGAAAATAAGGATAAAAGGGTTTGGAAATACCGAGGTTAACTGTGACAGAGACTATTGCATATCTCTGTTTCTTGTTCCTGATGTGAGGCTTTAGGAAACAGGCTCTCAGCCAGGCAGTCTTAATATCAGGCTGCCATTATAAAGATCAATTATAACAGCTCCAAAAAAGGAGTTGCAAAAACCAGTGGCAAATTGTGCTATCATTCCCCTGGGTAACCAAGAAAAGAAAAAAAAAAGTCAAGCCAATTGCTTTCTAAACAAAGTACCAAAAAATGTGCAAGGCATTTTACATCTTTTCTAAAGAAAAAAATAGTTCCTGCCCTCAGGAAGTCGATACGTAACTTGGTTAAATACAATTCAGACCATTTTACACTGCAATACACACCCTTTAACAAACCATTTTACAAGCTTCCCCTTCCTCATCGAACCCCAAAATGCAGCCACCTCTGGGGAGGGGCAGAAATCCAGCAACTGATTAAATAGCACACAGCTCCAGCACACGACAGTTTGAGATGGGGAGCAAAACTAAACTAGTTTTAAACTGTGTGAGGGGAGGAGGCTCGTTAGAGCAGAATGATGCCTTGTGCCGTTGGCTCTGATGTCCTGTATGTGTAAAGCAGCTACCTTTGCACAAAAAGAAAAGCCCTGGTTGTTTTTAGAGGGTCCAAATCACACAACTTGGTAAGTCCTCAGAGAGAAAGCGCTCCCTACACCGCAGTGCCGCCTTCCACTCTGTGAGGGCATCAGTTCAATATGGAAGTGCAGGGAATGGCACCACCTGCAGAGACTTTCTGCTGCATCTGGGCTTTCCGAGCCAGTCTCTGGTCCAAGTCCCAGTGAGCTTATCCAAAAATCACGCAGCCCACACAAAGCCACTGCATTCTTGCCTCCCAAGAACTGCGGCAGGAAATCCTTGGTTGCTAAGAGCGGGCTGACAGTGCCAGGGTACGAGCAAAGATGATGAAGAGAGGGATGGAGCAGGGGAGGAAGAGACTGTTGTATGCTCCAGGTCATATGGTATGCATGGTAGATGGCTATTCATTGCCTGCCCTGGATTTTCCACCTTAAGGCTGATGCTGGTACTGGCTCTCCGTTGCAGTAAAGAAATCCTCCAAGACACTCTGGACGTACTCAAAGGTGGGGCGATCCTCTGGTTTGTTCTTCCAGCATCTCATCATGATGTCATACAGCTCTTCCGGGCAGTTATCTGTGCGCGGCATACGGTACCCACGCTCCAGTGCACGGATCACGTCTGGGTTGTACATCCCTGAAAAACAATGGGTGGGAATAGGAGGAGATGGGGGCTTTTACATCAACATTTACATGCTGCTGAAACAGGATTGCATGACATCTTAGGGGACATGATTCCCCCCACAGTAAGTGGTGAGCACCTACACTGCCGTGCAAGGCAAGGGTTGGAGTTTGAGACCCTAGGTAGATGCTAAGCCAGGTGGCAAGCAGTTTTGCTTTTCAGTGAACCAGACTTGAAGCCCAATACTTGTAACAAAGGCCTTAACTCTCCACTTGAGGAGCCTTTTATTAAGCCGTGTCTTCCAGGGCTATGAGTTGTAAGGGTCATTTTAGGACGCAGAACTGTCCTTTCCCCAATCACTCTTAGGGCCTAATATCCTTCATGTACAGTTCACAGAGATAAGTTGCCCCTGTGGCTCTCAATCTTTTAAGACTCAAGATGCCCCTTATTAGACTTGAGGCCCCCTTGGAGAACGTGCTCTGTTTATTTTCACTAATTTTTTGACTAGAGAAAATGAATAGAGCAATTTAGCTATCGCAAAGATCTCGGAATGACCACAACAGGTCAGAACGCATTTAACACCATCAATTCCTGCTTGAAATCTCTGGTTTCATGTTGTGAGACAGGGTAGCACACCAAACGGTGCTAGCAGTGCATGGCACTCTGCCGCACCCTTGAAAGGGTCTCAAGGTACCCCAGTGTGCCACGGCAGCCTGGCTGAGAATCAGGGCAGAATCGTTTCATATGGATGGAAAGTGCCAGAGACAGGTTAGTTTAAGAAGAGAGTTCCTGATGATGATGATTTGCAGCCACTGCTATGCCTGCTAAACACCCAGTCCAGCCTTCTGGTGCCAAACCAATGCATCAGTTCGTACTATTTGTAATCTATATCAGGCAGATGCACTACGAGTTAGGCCTGAATGCAGGGCCAGGTGCCAACTCTGGTACTTTAATCCCAGTGCTTCCAACAATAGAGCAGCCTTGGACAAGCCAATTGCAGGTAGCCCCTTAACCTCCATCAGGTGGGTTTGTATCCCCTCCGGGATGACATCTGGCAGATGCATATGCATGAATAATGCATGTTGGTTGGAGCCTAGACCATTTCAGACCCTGGGTACTCTGCTTTTCACTGCTCAATGCAACACTGTTACCTTGACCCCTGCATGAGGATGCTGTCTTTGAGAACTGCTCCCAGCTGGCAGTTCAAAGGTCTCTTTCCCTCTTTATCACCCCTTTCTAACACCACCCAGCAGCAGATCACACAGTCAAGCTAAAACTGGCCTCCCTGAGATATGGCAGGACTTCTCACCTGGGTATGGGATGCGTCCGTAGGTAATTATCTCCATCAGGAGGATCCCAAAGGACCAGACATCCGATTTTATCGTGAAAGACCCGTAGTTGATGGCTTCTGGCGCTGTCCATTTGATGGGAAACTTGGCACCTGGACACACAGAGCAAGTCAGAATCAATAGAGGGCATCTCAAACAGGACCAGGGAGAATCAATTCCTCCATGCCCCCACATCTGGCAGATAATTTGACCTGAACATGTGAGCTATGCCCATTGGCCACCCAGCTGAAGGGGTCTCACTGCTTCTTAGGAGCCCCAGTGGAGCCAGCCAATGTCCAGTGGTTCAAAAGAAGCACAAAAAGCATGTAACCCCACAAAACAGAAGCCAACCAATGCATAGGATAAGGGGAGAGGAAGGAATCTCAGCTGCCGTAGGTGACCCCAGGAGCCCCAAGCATGGGGTACCAGCCCCCTCCCCGGTACAGGCGTGACTGTGTGCATCTTATTAGGCTCATCATGCTCCACAGGCTGCCTTTGCCCAGCAGTACCCTACCTTCCCGTGCCAAGTACTCATCCTCGATGATTCTGGCCAGGCCGAAGTCTGCGATCTTGCACACCAGCATTGCTGACACCAGGATATTGGCGGCCCTCAGGTCCCTGTGGATGTAGTTTCTCTTCTCGATGAAAGCCATTCCTTCTGCGATCTGTGGGAAGGGGAGAGAGAGCACACACGGAGTTTGAAACCTTCCCAAACTGTCAAAGCCAATGGCCTCAGAGGGCTGCAGGATTATTAACGGAGCAAGAGAGAGCACAGGGAAAACAGGGGAGAGCACAGCGACGGCATGGGCTGCGCGGTGCTTTCCAGGAGGTTGCTAGGTAAAGAGCAGGGAGAAGGTACCCCATGACCTCTGGGGCAGGGAAAGAGCCGACAGGAATGTCCAGGAGTCTGGGTGAAACCTGCACCTGTGCAAGTGCCTATGAACCACACTGGCCTGTAGGCAACGGGCAGTTGGAGACGGCATCCAGTGAACTGCTATAGTCTTGGCCAGGGCCACAAACTCACATCTCACCTGTTCCCCAGCAGCCCCACATGTGGACTCACAGAACCACACAGGAAGGTGCAGATACATCCTGTGGACTCGTAGCCCCCAGATGTGAGCGGTGGTCCACACAATCACAACCCATCTCTTCTGCGAGGGGCCTCACGTGACAGCACCACGCATTGCTAGCATTCAGCTTTAAGCGGCCCCAGGTTTTGCCATAGTTGCATGCAGGGCGCCATCTCAGCGAGGGCCCCCAGCCTGCGCGCCCGGACAAATGCAATTTCTACCTCAAAGCAGGCAGCGCGCTGAGCTCCTATGCAGATGGAGATGCAGCAGCCAGACAGATGGCAGGCAGGGCTCTGGCCCTCGAGGAGCTAGTACCTGGCACCTGAGCTAGCTAAGGGGACAGCCAAGATGCTGCATCGGGACTGGCCCAGAGCAATGCAGATCGCAGCATCTCGAACACGCTCCATTGCAAACAGGCCACAACCGGACTGGAGAAGAACCAGCAGGTGGCGCTTGCCTGCTGCAAGGGGAGGCCAAGGCCAAGGCCAAGAGACTTCCGGGTCTGCACGCTCAGGCGTACAGAAGTGCCGCCCACGCAGAGGGGATGCTGCACACCCAGGTACTTGCATGCATTCGGCCTCTGCTCCCCGTGCAGACCTGCGCTGCAGACTCCGCTGCCCAAGAGCTGGCACCTCTGTGCTCAGACTGAAGCATCCTGCCAAGGCTCCTTGCAAAGACCCTGGGAGAGATACGTGTGCGGCTGCCTATCTACCCTGCACATCACAGCACAGCCCAGGGGGTTGAATGTTCCAGGCCTTAATAGGTGTATATAAATCATGGCATGGGTATAGGAGCTGTATGTGATGACATCACGTGCACGCTACCACCGCTAACGAACAACATGTTAGGAAGATCCTGCAAAGACCCAAATGCTGAATGCCTCTTTCTGACCGCCCCAATGACATCACAACCCTGGATGTTGCCAAACGTAGTGCTGTTTGCCCAGAAAAACAGAAGGTGTGAAAGCATTGCACCCTCCTAAGCCAGGCTAGGACAGCTCTCTGGGCTGCCCAGGGAACAGGCTAAGAAAAATATTCTCAAAAAATACAATCCCTAGCAAATTTGGAGGCCCCTGGCTGGAGAGCAGTGGATGAAGCCTGGCTGCCTGTATGGACAGCTGTACTCAGAGCAGCTGACGGGCTTCGTCCCTGTCAGACGTCTCAGCAGACTACTCCGTAAAGTTGTGCAGGTGTCGAGAGCAGTGCACTGTAACCTAGCACTCAGCGTCACTGCTAGCAATAAGAGCAGCCGAGCATGCAGTGACAAGCATGTAGGATAAGGTGCCACCTGTGAAAATCCAGAACTGCTATATATAGCTACTGCATTGTGCTCTGTAGACTTCATTTACATGTGGCAATTGTGCCCAAAGTGTGAACATTGGCTGGAGGGCCCAGGGTGCTCGTGTGTGTTGTAACACAGGATACAAAAGCCGAGCCACGATAAACCAACAGGCAAAAGTGAATCTACACAACAAGATAGTCCATTATTGACTGTGGCCATAAAACGCTGCAGTAAATAATGACTGGTTGTGTTCACGGCTAAACGCAGTTCGTGTGACAGACGCACGGACAGAACCAGTTTGAAGTGATAAATCTTCATCCTAAAAATGGACTTTCTGCAACATACCCGTATGCGGCATCCTGAGAATGTAACCGTGGCATCACGTGAGCTGGCTGCAGAGTGGCTCCATCTCTCCAAGCCATCAAGGGGCTTGGGATGATCAGCACAAACCCAGTGCTGACATGTGTCAAGTCCCCTAAATGTCTCGCACTGTTTCCTAACCCATGGGGAACAGCTGCAGATCAGGAGAGCTGGTGGATCTTAGACTCCGAACACCAAGCTGGAAAGCCCAGTGACCTGGCTGAGCACTGGGGCAGGAACGATGGGTTCAGGACTAGTCACCAAGCTGTCAACAGCCAGAGCTTCTGGTCCCGCTCCATCTGAGCTAGAGCTTGGCAGCCAGGTCACCTTAGCTGCCTCCCAGAGACGGGGTAGAGGCAAAACAGGGGGACAGAAGTGAGTCTGGCTTTCCCCTCTCCTGCACCCACACGAAGGAGGGAAAAACCCACCGCAACATGTGCAGGGATGTCTCTTGCTGCAGAATGGGAGGGAAACAAGTCCCAGTGCACACGCTACAGTTAAGGGGTTAACCATGAGTAAACAGCAACTTCCCTTTCTGCCAAGGCCGCCTGCCGTGCACCTGCTCCCAGGCTGCGCACAGCTGGCCGGGGGACAGTTGCGAACAAGAGGCCGGTTGTTTTGCAGGGCAGGGCGAGAACAGCAGCGTGGCGGAAGGGACTGGAGAAGGGAGGCGCGCTGGATTATCTCCAGGCATCCTTTCTGCCGGCAGGGAGAGCACCAAACCCTCCCTGAACACCCGCATGTTTTCCTGGGGTGCTAGCGGGCCAGTTTGCCTATTCAAATCCGGAGCACAACCCGGCATTGTTAGACCCTGAACAATCGGATCCTTCCTGGAGCCTGTCCCAGCCCCGACGGGCACGAAACGCACTCCCGTGTGCCACTTTTCCAGAAGCCGGTGACCGAGAGGCCAATCGCTGCAGCTCCTGGTGCCAACCCACCTCCTTCCCATAACCTAACGGAGCACTTTGCCTTCCAGCTGCTTTGCAGGCATTAGCTGCTAATGATCTGAGCCCCCTGGGAGATGGGGAAGGATCGTTCTCAGCCTTTTGAAAGGCCACGGAAGTGGGGTGCAGACAGCTTGGCTCTCCTTGCCCTCCCCCAGCATAAGTCAGATGGGAAGCAGGACCAGGGGTGATGCCTGGCTCACGGTTGCACTGACTCTAGGGGCAGGAGGTATCAGGAGCTGCAGGCTGCCAGTCCTCCGGACCCCACCGCCCTCAGGGACCAGCCCCAGGGCCGACGGGTTAGCCTGCCTTCAGACCCCCCCTGCACACAGCAATACACCCAGCAGCATCCCACAGTCTAGCTGTGTTCATGCCTATCAGTGCCACCTCAGCAGCTTCGGCCCCAAATTTGGAGCCAAAGCTTCCCTGCCCCCACGGCGGCCAGGAGCAGAGCCCCTCTCAGCCCCAGCAGGGTCCCTCCTTACCTGAGCGGAGAAGTCGATCAGCTTTGGGAGAGGCTGCTTGTTCCCTTCATCGCTCTTCAGGAAGTCCAGCAAGCTGCCTGTGGAGGGGGTAGGGGGGGCTCAGGACAGGGCCTCACCAAGAGCCAGGGGGTCCCTGCTTGTGGCCCTGGCTCCGAGCAGCCTGGATGCCCTTGCCACGCTCCCACGAGAGAGACCGCTGGGCTCTTCAGTCCCGCTCATCTGTGGAGCAAGGACTAGAGGGGCTCATGGCCCCTCACAATGTGAGGGGTCACAGCACCCCTGCTATCTGCCCCGCTGGGGTGGGGAGGGATTAGCTCCAGGGCAACCCAGCCCCACATGCCCCTTGCATGTGCTTGTCATCTTCCCCATTTCCTGTTCCCTTTCCCCCCTCCACTATCGTGTCTTTCCAGCCGCATGGTGCATCCTCCGGCCAGGCAATGTGCTCCGATAGCTCCCAAGCGGGGCAAGGCAAACAGCCTCAGCCCTGGGGATGCCCAGGAGCACAGCGAGCTTAACCCTGGGCCACCGGATCCCCACCCCCAGGACACACCTTTCTCCATGAACTCGGTGATGATATAGATGGGCTCCTCCTTGGTCACCACCGCATGCAGCTTCACCAGCTTGTCGTGCTGCAGCGTCTTCATGAGGTTGGCCTCCGCCAGGAACGCTTCCACGGACATGCTGCCCGGCTTCATGGTCTTCACTGCCACCTTGGTGTGCTTGTTGTAGGTGGCTGGCAGAGACGGGGCGCTTGTCAAGGGCAGGCCTCGCGCTGCAAATGGCCCCCCGCCAGCCAGATACAGAGCACAAGCCCAGCTGGGGAGAGGCCTCCGTGCTAGCACCCCCCCTTCCTACAGCACCTGACCCCCCGGGGCCATCCTTGCCCATCCACATGACCCCTCCTGTCCACCCAGCTCTCACCCATCCACACTTCTCCGAACTGCCCAGCTCCCAGCTTCTTCTCCAGCTTCAGGGACTCGCGGGGGATTTCCCAGGCGTCCTTCTCCCAAGGCTTCTGGGGCTTCGGCGCCGTGCAGGGGAACGTGAGTTTCTGGCACAGCCCATCACTCTGGTCTGGAAAAGAGCAGCAAGCATTGATGATCAGGCCTGGGTAGAGCAAACCCACACGCTGGCAGCTCGGGGCCAAGGACTTGTCCACCTGACGGACCAGAGCTGGATTTGAACCATTGACCAAGGAGGAGGGAGCACCTGTAACCCACTGGCCGGAAGATGCCACGAGAGGAGCAGCACTTAACGAGCGGGATCAGGGGCCTGGAGAAATCCCGCTTACTCACTCTTATAGTGGTCGACCAGCTCTACCAGAGTGGAGAAGCTGTTGCGCGGGGAGATGTAGAAGCCGCCGTCGTCCAGCGTCCGGATCTTGTAATGCTTCACCGTGTCCCCGTTCTGCACGTCGAAGTCCCTCACGGACAGGGAGTAGCAGCCTGGGCCGAGAGAGGGGAAGACCCAGCTGAGGCCCTGGAGGGAGCAGGCAGCCACAGGTGCCCGCTGTGCCCCCCAGCCCCGGTGCTGCCCAACCAAGGGCTCTGCTCACCCCTCCTCCCTGCCTCCCCTCGGCTCCCACGGCCATGGCTCGAAGCTCGTCCCCGGGAT
Source organism: Gavialis gangeticus (assembly GCF_001723915.1). Classification (NCBI taxonomy): domain Eukaryota; kingdom Metazoa; phylum Chordata; order Crocodylia; family Gavialidae; genus Gavialis; species Gavialis gangeticus. The sequence goes on from NW_017729009.1 coordinate 10,186,232, forward strand.
GCTCAGCCTGCATCCGGAGCAATTCCCTCGCACGCGGGCACGAGGAAGTGGTGAGAGCAGGCGAGAACCAGATAAAGTCTGCCTCGGCCTCATTTCCTGAAGGCCTCCCCCCGCACTTTTGACTACATGGGAGCCAGACGCAGCTCAGGACATGAACTCGGACCCCGAGAGCGGGGGCAGCCCCTTCCGCATGTCCCAAGCGCAGACTATAGCCTGGGCACTCTCTCACCTTTGGTGGTCTCGCTGTCCCGTACCATGAAGGAGCCGATCATGTTCCCAGGGGTCAGGAGCTGCCGCTCAGCATCCTTCCGGCTGACGCCTTTGAAGAACCACCTGCAGGCGAGACCGGAGACAGCCCCGGCAGCCAGGGTGGCATGAGGCAGCAGGTCCCAGGCTTCCCACCCTCGGAAATGCCCCATGTGCTGCCAGGATGACAGCGAACCCCCCAGAGGAGGGCACCTGCCCAGGGAAGAGTCATCCATCCAGCCCAGCTTCCACAGGGCCTTCCCCTGCAGAAGCAACGCGCCTGTCCCCACTCCAGCCTGAGCCCTGGTCTGCACCAGCGTCACACCTTCCACGGGGGCTTCCTGGGAGCAGCAAGGAGGCTCCTAAAGCAAGGCATTTTCTTCTCTAGCTTTGCACCCCACCAGGTCAGGAGCATGAAGCGTAGGGGGACCAAAGCTGCCCGCACGGAGCCCGCTTGCGCTCCCTCAGGCTGTTCCCAGGCTCCCAAAGCAAGGGGTAGAGAGGTGCCAGGACAGCGAGACAACTCCTTCCCAGTCCTGCCGGGTCCAGAGGAGCAGCAAGCAGAGAAGAGCAGCAGAGCGAGCCAGGAGAGGCAGAAAGCGGTGGCCAGAGCGGGCAGAGAAGAGGCGTGCATGGCAGCATCCTCCCCGGCACTCACTCCTCGGTCTCCAGGGAGTTCACCCGAGCCACATAGTTACTAGGGATGTAGCCTTCTTTTCCCGTGGTGAGCGACTTGGCCTTCCACCACTCTCCAGCCCTGGGGAGAGAAGGGGCAGCCGTGAGCTCGTTCTCTCCGCGCTCGCACAGCCCTGGCAGCCTCTTGGCTTTGAGCTCGAAGCAGGGCGTTGAGGAGCCTGAGGCATCTTGTGCATCTCCGGGGCACGTGAACCCAGGCTGAGGCTGCCCTAGACCGGAGCCAATGCCACAGCAAGGCCCTACGCCGATAAGTCAGGCCTTCACCACCCCACAGAGCCCCAGGAGCAGGGGCAGGACACACGCACTTACTCCTCCAGGACCTTCATGCGCTCGCCCTTCTGGAAGCTCAGATCTCCACTGTGCGTCACTTCATAGTCGTAGAGAGCCAGGACCAAGCAGTCCTCTGAGCCTGCCGGGCCAGATGGGCGCCTCGGTCAGGGGAGCCAGGAGACCCCCCACCCTCCCAGGACCTCTCTCAGGGGGCTTTGCCTGCTGCTGCTGGATGGGACCCTCTGCTCGGCACTGGTGTGCACCAGCAGCGTGGCAAGCTTCATCCATCCACATCACCCAGCTCCCCTGTTACAATAGCTCAGGGCCCTCTGCTCCCAGCGAGGAGCACAAAACCAAGAGCAAACACTCCCCTCCTTTACATCCACCCCAGGCATGTGTAGGAAGGAGCAGGCCCTGATGCTCAGCAAATTCAGGGTTTTTGCAGAACCAGGTCCCTTAGGGCTGGCTGGGCCCAGGGATGCATCTGCGCTCCACCAGACCAATGGCATCCCCGGCGCTTGGGACTGAGGGGGAACACAAGCCTCATTGCAGTCCCCAGCTACCGGCTAACGCTTGGCCCTCCTGCACTAGACAAGGGCCCAGATCCAGCTGTGCTCTGGGACCTGAAGCCTGCAGCAAGCGTGCGGCCCACCCGGCTCGGGGGCTCATCCGTACGTACCATCAGCAGGCAGGGGTGGAGCCACGCTGGAAACATTGCTCTGGAAGGCAAGACGAGGGACATGGAGCATGTTGTCACCCGACTGGGCACCGTCCGATCATGCTCACCCGTCTCCATCCTGCTGCAATGCCGGCAGGAGGGAGATGAGCAGAGAAGGGCGCGGGGCCCCGTGGAGGAGGGAGACTGTGCCCAGCAGATGGGACCCGCACCACTGATGTCTGTGCACACCTGGATTTCCTCTTTAGCCCCCTGGTTGCTGGCATCCAGCAGGACCCTGTCCCCAAACTTCCTTCCTCCACCCGCTTCTCGTTGCTTCCCTTCCCCGTCACCTCCTGCTTGTTCTCCCAATTTTCCCCAGGAAGGATCAGGAGCAGCCTGGGCTCTCAGCCCTAGACTAAACCACCACAGCGCTCATGCAGCAATGCCTCTTTCTGATGCACTGTGCCCAGAAACCCAACCCTCTCCACCCAGGGGCTGCCTGGCCTCCAGAGCAACTGCTGGGACAGCACATCCCCAACCCTTCTGTGGCTGCAGCTTGCACTGGGCATCTCCCTGCCCTGACTCATGGCCGTGAGCTTCCCCGTCGCCCTTACTCTCTTGTTGGTGGACGTGGGGTCCTTCACGTAATGGGCCTGCTGGAGGCTGGGGCCCGAGTTGCCTTTCAGGATCTTCATCGTCGTGCCCAATTCCTTGGACTTGACGCAGCCCATCCTGCGGCAGAGAGGAAGAAGTTGAGACGGCCCCCGTGGCTGGGCTCCCCGCAGCTCAGGAAGGAAGTGTGGACACCCACAGCGACCTGCGCTAGCTGCTGCCCAGCCCCCACCATGCCTGCTCCGACACAGCCTCCCACTGCTCCTGCTGCCACGCGTCTTTGGGGCCCTGGTTTAGTGCCCCCAATCCTAGCACATGGCTTCACAAGCAAGTTCTGCTGCAATAAGTTGAGTTGCCCCATGTCAGCTTCTCCGTGGGAAGCACCATGCTCATCCCTTCCCTCACAGTAAAGGCGTGACCCTTGGTGAAAGCAGGGAGACCTAGATCACGCTCACCGTAGGGCGAGAGCGTACGGACGGGCAACTGCGCTCAGCCCTTGCTAACCTCATGGTATTGCAGGTCCAACGGCACTGCAGCTGCAACCTCAACTAAGCGACAGCTTGTTTTTAGGCAAAGCGTCTTGCCCTGGCAGCAGAGAGGAGGGCAGAGGAAGAGAAAAGGAGAAGGATCCCAGCCTGCTCTGCCCTGCGGAAAGACCTGCAACTTCTGCAGCCGGACCCGCGGCTCAAGGATGGGACTTTTAAGTAAACTCAAGACCCATCAATGAGCCGTGGCAGAGACCACCCTCGAATCAAGGGAGTGCCGATGACGACAGTATTGGAGGCCACTTGCTTGTATATAGGCTCACACAAATTTTCAGGCCCAGGGCAAGGTGCTGACTGGGTTTCTACTCCCTAGATACCCGCATACCCATGGCCACAAGTCCCATTTCACCCCTTAACGCTCTGGCTTCAAGATAAGCTCGTTTCACAGCAAAGCCCAGTCGGCTCGTGCCGCAGAGCAGGACGGTGATCTCCGGCGGTGCCCAAAGGCAGGGCAGAAACTTCCCAAGAGACGAGGGACAGCCGATCCCAGCCCCAAGAAGCTTACACCCAGCGGCAGGAGAGGGAGGGGGGGGATGGCTGGGCCACTTCCCCACAGGCACATGGTTGTGCAGCAGGGCTTGAAGCGACATGATGAAACCCAGGGGTTTTCAGATTTGGGAAAAAGAGAAGTGGCGGCTACAGACTTTCACAGGGGGTTTGCAGCACAGAGAGGGGCATTACCCGGGGACAGGAACCAAGGGAGAGGGAGGTCTGGCTGATGCACCCAGGAAGGGCAGTCTCCGGGCAGGGGAAGCAACCTGGCTCCGGTCCCAGGGGAGGCGTGGATGGGGTTTTGGAGACTGGTGTCACTAGGAGGTGGCTGCGATGGGCGATGCCCTGGTCCCACGGTGCTGGCTGACCACGCAGAGCGGACGTTCCCCACACCCTCCCCAACCACGAGTCCACCTCGCTGGGATCCCTGGGCCCTCCAGCACTGCGTGCCAGGAGAAGCCCAGTGGAGCGAGAGGCAATAGGCCTGTGCTCGGCTGAAACACCCAGTGGGCCAAATCCCCAAAAGGTGCCAGGCACCTGCAGCTTCTGCTCAATTCAACTGGGAAAGGCGGTCGTAGGCACCCAGGATGTGGCCCACGGAGAGCCTGAGCCTGCCACAGCTGCCAGACGCACTCAACAATGGGTGATAATTCTTGTCCTCAGGCCCTGCCAACACAGGGACATGCAGGCAGATCCGCTGGAGGTGCCGTGTCCACACACACATTAAAAGGGGAGGAAAGGGGGGCAGAAGTCATCATTCATTAAAGCCACCCCAGCGATACCTGGGCACCCCCACTCTCTTTTTTGCTAGTCTCCCTGCTATGAATGTGTGTAACAAGCCCCTTGACCACCTCCAGACTCCTCTTGTTCATCTGCAGCCAAGCGCTGGCCACAGAAATGCGGTCAGGCGTTGGCTCCCCTTAGACACGGGATAGCACGCTGTGGGTCCTGGCACCCCAGCCACCTCCCTGCGAGCCTGGTTGTTAAGAGGAAAGGGGACTGCGCTGCTAGGAAGGGGCAGGGACAACAGAAAGGGGAGGCAAGGAAAGGGAAAAGGATGCAGGTTCCTGCATCTTTGGCTTAGAGAAGGTCTCGTACACAATGGCTGACGCGCCCGCAGCCCGGGCACTGCCAGAGCTGCACAAAGGAGTAGCAGCCAATGGGTGAACCAGGCCCTGAGCATCCCCTCGTCCAGTACTCCCATTTAATAGCCCTACCAGGGCAGAGCAAAAGGGGAAATGTTGGTGCAGACACCGAACCCCCTTCTCCTGGCACAGGCCACAACTGCCTGTAAGGGCAGAGCCAACCACCGTATAAAGCAGAGCACTTGAAAAAGAGAGGGGAGCACAAAGTCTCGGGGGCTCTCTGCAGGCTCAGTGTGAGCTGGGGTTGTGTCCTAGCTCCAGCCCCTCACCCTGGCCTGTAGCCCCCCACTCCATCCCAGCTGCTCTCCGTCTCACTGCCCAGGGGCATGCTGCCCCTTTCCCCCAGCTCCCCACGGCTCTTTCAGGCATCAGCAATAAATGTGCTGCAAGCAATGGAAAAAAGCAGCTTCCTTTTGTCCTAGAGAGACCTCGCTCGGTGCACGAGGAAGGAGGAGCCTGGTGCTGCAGGAGGAAGCACGCGAGAACCACAGCCCACGCCGGAGCCCCGGCAGCCGCTGTGCTTCGTGCCCAGAGCCCTGCTGCAGAGCCAGGACAGGCCATGCAGGAGACCTGGGGTTCCCAAATGCCCACGGCCCTCCAGCAGCAACAGCCAGCAGTGCTCAGCATTGCCAGGATGGGCCCTCGGAGGCAGACGGCAGGGAGAGGAAACCAAGGCACATCTGAAGCCTGTTTCTGAAGGGGCGCTGCAGCCTCTTGGAGTTGCAACCGCCTCCCTCCAATTATCAGGGAGAAAACAGCCTTTCCCTCCCTGGCAGGGCCCAGGATAACATCCCCCCCACACCACCCCATCCTTGCTGGGTCCTTCCAGGACCGCCTCTTCCCCGAAAGAGCTCCTAGCACTGCAACGATTTGTGAAGCCCCCCTACCCTCCCCGTACTCTGGGTGCGGTGCCATGAGCCACCAGGCAGCGATAGCCTCAGAGGGGGAAAAGGCAGGGGACAGCAAGGTGGGGTCTGGGCTGGAGGGGAGGGTCCCGTGTCAGTCCTTGCTGAGGGGCTCACCTGGCCGGGGGTGGGGGCTGGCCCTGCATGCTTTGCACAGCCAGAAAGACCCAGCAAAGGCGTTGCAGCTGTGCAATGCGCTCAGGAAAGATCCACCATCCAATCCTTTCCCCCAACCCCATGGTTTGCACGGTGCATTTGGCATCGGGAGAGGGTCCAGGTGAGCAGGCCAAAAGACATCACCCACCTGCAGGATGCAAAACACCAGCTTCCTGCACACGCTGATCTGTAAATCCCTCTGATCTGTGTCTCTTCCAGCCCCAGCAGAGATGAGGGATGTGATGTGCCTGCTACGGGCTGGACCAAGATGTGCCGAGCCTTCGCTTTTCCACTGTTCACCTCCTGAGTGTCTCTTTGCAAAAGAAGGGACTGGGTATTTAGGACTATCCCCCTGGGCACTACTTAGATGCATGTTCTCCAGGTCACCGCCACGAGGCAGAGGCACTATGGGCACCATCCTGACTTTCCACAGGCCCAGACACCTTCTGCAGGCTCAGGCCATGAATGCCAGCACAAGGAGACAGGCCAGCTCGCCAGTCCTGTCATTAGCCACCCAGCTGCTAATATCTGGGCTTGACGCTCAAGCCCTGGGGGGAAATTTTACTCACGTAGCAACTTAGCTAGAATTTGGACCTTGGGATTTTCCAGCTATTTGATTACTGGTATTGGCCAGCTCTGGCTGATGCAGTCTGCCCTCCATCCTCCGCTGTGCTTGCCCCCTCGGTCCACACTGACAGGCTAAGCTCAACCCCAGAACCAGGCAGGGAGGGAAGGGACCGAGGCCCGTGTTACTCCTTGCGCTTCTTCCACAAATGACAGAAAGAGAAAGATTTTTTTTTTCCTCCTCCAAGTTGTTGCATATGAGAAACCTCCTGGGGGGGGGGGGGGGG
>NW_017729009.1:10193183-10209646 GCF_001723915.1 Gavialis gangeticus
GGGGGGGGGGGGGGACAAATTTATTGCTGAGGTCAGGCACTAAGGGCTGAAATCAGCAGTTATGCCAGCTGTACTGCAACTGTCCCCAGGTCTTTAGCAATAGCAAAACCCTCACAGCAATGAAGCAACAAGGGTCTTTCTCAGACTGTGGGAGCTCAGGCCCAGGTTCAGCCTTCGGGGCACTCGTCATGGTTGCAACTGCCAGTGGCATGTGGGCGCAGGCAGGATGACTTGGACCTGAGACTGGGGAGTGGCTCTGGGGGCTGTACAGGCCGAGGACGCTGGGGGGGAACAAAACCCTTGCAGACCAGCTTCCAGAGCTGGTTCAGAGAGGGTGGAAAAGATGATCCCTGCATGCTGGGATCTAGTGGCCCTTCCTCTGCGCTGCCCAGGGCTGGGGGCACAGGAGATGGATCATGAGAAGCTTCACTGAGGCTCAGAGGTCCAAGGGGGGCGGGTGGGCAGGGACACAGCCCCCACAGCTGAGGAAGTCAACTGACTTTATGGTTTGTCATAATCTACCCCATTCCTGCTAATGTCCCAGCTTTTAAAGGACCCTCTCTCCTTTTTCATGGTCTTGATGTCCCACCATTCAAATGATCTGTCCTCCTTCAAAGGTGCTGCCTGTTGCCCCTTCCTTGCGTTTCTGTTTCACAGCCTTGCAGACTGTTTTCAGGGCTCAAACCCTTAACTCAGGTGTAGAAATGACCGACACTGAAGTACTGCAGGCCCTATCAAGATACTCAAGAAGCCTAGATTGTGTTTGATGGCTCTGAATAAGAGAGGTGCATTTAACCAGGATGACTGCAGGACTGATGAAACTGGATTATTTATTTTTGCCTGGTTTGTGTTTTTCTTTTAAATTTGCTCTATAACCTAAGAAATAAGTGCACCTTCCAAAGAAGTTGCATTGTTTTTTACTTTGATCTTCAGTGGACTGATGCAGCACAAGGGCCCTAGCAGGTCAGTAAAGCTTCTAGGGTCTCTGTGACTGGAGGCAGACAAGGTTCCTTAGGTAAAAGCAATAGCTTTTATTAAACCAACTAAGTAGTTGGAAAAATTGTTTTTTGCAAGCTTTCGGGTGTTTGTGCCTGAAAGCTTGCAAAGAACAATTGTTCCAACTAAACAGTTGGTCTAATAAAAGGCATCACATTTACCCAAGGAACCTTGTCTGCCTATGCCCTTACAACCAACACCCCCGACACTCTGTAAATGGAGCAAACCTGCACCCACAGATGCAACCATACAATGATAGAGACGTGGGGCTGGAAGGGACCTCCAGAGGTCTAGTCTAGTCTAACCCCTGCCTGAGACAGGGCAATCCTTATCCAAACCAAAATGCCTTGCGTTCACCTCGCTGGGCTAACGAGAGCTCCACAAAAGCCTTTCAAAGGTTGCCTCACCAGCTCAGCTAAAGCAAACTAGTCACTCAACTGTGCACGCAAATGTGTTGCCCCAAGAAGAGCCACCTGCCCCACCCCACCAAACAGCATCCCAGAGAGGAAGGGACTTAGGTGCAGGAGCTTGTCTCTCTCAAAGGGGCCAAGCCCTGGTGGGGTGGAAATGGGCTCCTGGAAGCAGCTGCATCAGGAATGGGCTCCTTTGTTACTGGATTTCCCTATTTGCATGGCAGGGCTGGGGACTCCTCATGTCACGCAGAAGCAAACACAGCCCAGGGCAACAAAATGAGCACGTCCCCACCCTGGTGAGCCTCACAAAGCAGGTTGGCTTCTTCGTGCAGGGATTGGACTCAGTGAAGTACCAGGCAACATGTGCTTGTTTTGGGAGGTCCAGCACCCTGGGCTTGGCCCTCCTTCCCCACTCCCTGGCATTGCCGCTGACACCAAGGAAAAGCGGGGGTAGACCATTGCCCTGATCTGAATGAGCTATTTGCGTGGAGAGATAACCGTGCTTCCAGGTAGCAGAAAGCAGAAGCTTTCATCGGAAATGCTTCGAAAAACCCCAGCCTTGTGGCCATTTGCAGAGGCCAGCTCCCCCATGCTACAATTCAGGAACTACTTTACAATGACCACAAGTTCTTTCTGAGTTATGGGAACTGGCTCTGGCGGCAGCCAGGCCCCAGCACACGTTACATGCAGCCAGCTCCACGGGTCCAAGAGCCCCAGCTCCCAGCCCAGGCATCTCTCTCTCCTCCCATGAGCCTGCCTTGCTCTCCATCTCTCTGGGTTACTCTAGAGAGGTAGCGCCACCTCTTTCCATTCTTCTCCTTTCATTCTCTGGTTGCTTTGACAGGCACTTGCAGATTGCGCAGAGGTCTGCCCCATCTGGCTTTGCTTAATTTCAGCCCAAATGGCTCAAGAACGAGACTAGAGAAAAAAAAACATATCGTTCATCCAAATTCAAAGCACCTCCAGCTATCTTTCCGCTCACTGGCTCCAGAGCTGTCCTGCATCGAGGTGGGCAGGAAGCAGCTGTGCAACACATGCCTTTCACCTCCGTGGTGAAAACCCACCCAAACGTGGCCAACCTGGAAAAAAAAAAAAAATCGCCATGCCCAGATACTCCAGGGAAGCTGCTTTCTCCTCTGGGGCACAGGCAGGACAGAGCTGGGGATGGATCAATGCCCAGATGTGAAGGAGGCTGTTCTTTGCAGGCACCCACTTCCCTGTGGGGGAGCAGGGAGGTGTAGGGTGACCGAGGCAGGGCCTTGCAGGATGGTCTCATGTTTAAGGCCCCGGGGGACAGAGCCAGCCCATCCCATGGACAAACCGGGCAGGAGGATCAGAGGGGCAACATTTCCAGACCCAAGTGGCAGCTTCCAGGTGACCGAGGCAGTTAGCCAAGGGGTAGGAGAGCCAGGTGGCAAGACAGGAGGGGATGACAGGCTGGAGAACTAGGCCTGCCTGTCCCAGAGCTCCTGTCTGGCTGAGCAAGTCACTTAGGCCTGGATTTTTAAAGGGATTTAGGCACCCAACTCCCACTGGAGGGTAAAAATCTGCCCCTCAGGTTACACTCCTCAAGGGTCATCACCAGTGGTGTGGCCTGCGGTCTCCAGAGGCCTGGAGTCAGGCTGGGAGAAATGCTGGGGGGGGGTCTCAGCTGCAGCCGATGCCAACAGAAAAGGGGTATGCCAAGCACCGAAGTGTGCCAAGGCTCCGAGCGATCCCAAACCAGGCACCAAAAGCAGTGCAAACTTTTGACCTTTGTTTTCATGCCTCAGTTCCTCACGTGTGAAATGGGGAGAATCCCCCCTCTCCGTGCCCTCGTGCCAATCACTACTGCCTGCTCGTGAGGCTCTCGGCTGCCATTAGCACCACAGAAAAGCCAATAAGAAAAGAAGTCCAGACCACAGGTTGAACAGTGAAGGCCAAGCAAACGTGGGACAGCTTCACATGGAGCAGGCACAGGGCGTTCTGGGCAGGGGCTCAAACGCAGTAGCATGTAATTAAGGCTGTGTCATCACGCGTGTGCAAGAGGGGCACAGGCAACCCGAGGTCCGGCATTTCCTGACATTGGACTGCGTGACTTGGCAGCCTGAGTGGAGGGTGTTTAACATGCACACGTGTCATCCAACCCCAGGATCTTGCCCTGCCAGCACCTGTTACCCACCCTCCTGGTTGTGGACCAAGCACACACAACGCAGGTGTCCCTGCTATGAATGTGTGTAACAAGCCCTGTAACCACCCACCTCCAGACTCCTCTTGTCCATCTGCAGCCAAGCGTGGGCGACAAACGTGGTCAGGCACTGGTTCCCCTTAGACACGCTATAGTGCGCTGTGGGGCCTGGCACCCCACCCACCTCCCTGTGAACCTGGCCACTGAAAGGAAGGAGAACCACGCTGTTAGGAAGGGGCAAAGACAACCAGAAAGGGAGGCAAGTGGGGAGCTCCCTAAAGAGAGAAGGACACAGATTCCTGTCTCTGCAGGATGCTGGAGCCGCTGCAACCTCCATCGTTACTTTTACTGCGCTCTGCATCTCATCTGCAACCACCTAGTCGGCAGTCCTCGTGGCTAGGGGGGCTGCACTGCCCCAGGGGGGGACGGGGGACACCACTCAGCTGCTCCAACAATCACAAAGCCCTTCTCCTTCAGCCTCAGAGGAGCCACCACACACAGCAAGCTCTTGGCGATATGACCCACAGACAAGCAATTGCAATTCTCTCCAGAAGACATGTCATGCATGAATGCATGCATGTGCAGATGCACATATACATGTGTGCAGACTGCAACAGGAGGGAAAGGGCTGCCTGTTGACCTGTTAAACCACCAGCAAAGTCCTGAGGTCTCAAAAAGGGCTTCAAATCAGCTGAGAGAGTGCAACAAGCCAGCCTGGCTCATCCTAAAGCCATCGGTGGAATAGCCAGAGCTAGGAACCCTGCCCCTGAAGGCAGACACGCACACACACGTGTGACCCTGGTCCTTGGCCCCTTCAATGCATGCATGCACATGCGCGTGACCCTGGCCCTTGCCTCCCCAAGGCATGTGTGCACACGCACACTAAGGGCTCCAGTTCCTAAGCTCCTCAGTGACCTCTGATCCGATGCCCTCCTGCTCTGCGGCCCGAGGTTATCACAGCATCGCTCACCTTGGGACGCTGCAGCCGGCTCCTCCGATGAAGAGTGCTCAGCGAGTGCGTGGGATGGTCCGAGGGCCTGGGGCTGTGGGTCAGCTCCTTCTCCTTTGGGCAGCTAGGCCATGGCCTGGGTCTTAGCTCCCCCCAGGAAAGCTGGCAGGGCTCCTGCCCGACTTGGAGCCCGGGGCACCGTGGTTTAACATAAGACAGAAAAATCCTCCTTTCCTCTTGCCAGTGCCGTCTCCACTTTCCCACAGCTCTTCCCCTCCCTGGGCCTGGGTGAACCGGAGGCAGACACCCCGAGACAGACCTGGTGCAACTTAAACCTCCCCAAGGCCGTGTTCTCGGCCAGCTGCGCCGAATGCCCGGCTGGCAGTCTTCCCAGCACTGGGGCGGCACAGGTAGGCGGAGAAGGAGGCCACTCTTAGTGGCGTCAGCCAGCGTGCTGTCCCTGGGGAGGAGAAAAGAGGAAATGCCCCAGCAGTTCCCCCTGCTGATCAGCAAGGCACGACTGCACGGTCCAGCTGGCACCCGGGGACAGGGTGGGGAGCCATCCTGATCTCTCCTGGGCCAGGCCTGGCGTGCCCTTCTCCTGCAGACGCAGGGACCAGCTCTGCGGGGATGCTGCCCGGAGGCGGTGGGCGGCAGGCGGGAGCTGGGGAGAGGCGGTTACTGGGGTCACGAGCAGATGAGGCACCAGCCGGGGTGAGGAGTCACCCCAGCTAGAAGCTGCTGATGGGGCAGGTGAGGCAGGGATGCCCCAAGAGACGCGAAGGGAAGGGGAAAGTGGAGAGGCATTACCCCAGCGCGGTCTCTCCGCTGGGGTCTGCAGAAGTTTCCCAGAGGCCAGATGCTGCAGAAGCAGCAGGAAGGGCGGTGAAGACGCAGGGGTGTTTCTGAGGAAGTGAGCCGGAGGCGTAGGCAGCACGGTGGGGAGGGCGTAGCTGAGGCTTTGGCAGCGCCTGGGGAGCCTAGTGAGGACCCCTCTGCGGGGAGCCTGGGCTGAGCCCTGTCGCAGTGCTGGGGGAAGAGAGGGGCCTGCATAAAAACCACAGAGCCCTGCAAGCCTGGGCAACTCACAGAGCAGGCCAGGGCAGAGGAGAGCGGGGCACCTTCCCACTCCCTGGCCGGGACTCTGAGGTCCGGCGTCTTGCCTCACACAGCTTCAGACCGGGTCCCCCCAACCTCCCCGCGGGCACTTTTCAAGCCTAGCATTTAGCAAGCCCCAGGCTGAGCCAGCTCCCCAGAGGCAGGCAGCAGTTGCCCCGCAGCAAGCGCCACGTCCGGGCAGTTCCCCTGCGGCTGTGCCAGCTGGAGCACCGTGCAGGCGGCTCCAACCGCAACCAGGCGCCGCGCCACGCCGCACCGGGACAGGCCTGATGGCCGCAAGGGGACTCGCCAGGCCCAGCCTTGGTCCTCGCAGTGCTCCCAGCAAAGCAGCAGCACCATGTCCCCCCAGGTGTGGGCTATTTAGCACAGGGTGGGTTAATTAGGCCAGCTAAGCAGCCTGCCCACAGGTGCTTCTGGGTTAGGATGCAGCCTGCCCAGATAGGCAAGATGTGCTTGAGTGCCTGAGCAGGGCTGGGACTAGATCCCACCCCAGTCCTGTCCCTCCTGACTTTCCTACTGTGCCATGGTACCTGCTAAGGAGTCCCTGCCTGGCATCGGGGGTGCACAGGGAGAGTTAGACAAGCTGCCAGCCTCGCACTGGTGGGGCTGTGCTTGTTCCCAGCCTCTCCCAGTGGGAGTCAACTCCTGTCGGTGAGGAGGGGGGCACAGAGACCCCTTCACCTCCACTCCCTCTCCACTGTGCTGGGTCTCCAGTGGGGCTACCCAATGCACAGGGCCCCTCTCCCAAACCTCACCCGGCCCCTGCCACAAGAAATGCTCACGATTCCCTTGTCCCGAGCGAGCCCCGAATGGCTGGAAGAGGGCACAGCTCTGCACGCCCGGCTGCAGCCACGGCCCTCGCTTGACAGACAGCACCGGGGCAGAGCCGGGACCAGCCAGGAAGGCGTGAGCCTGGGCGTGCCGCACACCCTGCCCCGGCAATGGTGTCTTGGTTGCTTGCTCAGCTGCATTGGCATATCACAAGCTTGGAGAAATAACTGGGACCCCTTCCCCCTGCCTGGCCCGGCCGGGAGGGCCCAGCAGGACCCCGTCAGCTGCAGGATGGCAGCCAGGACCAGGGTGAGGGGGAGGTCCCATGGGCAGGGGGTGCTTACCAGGGTTGCATGCTGAGCTCGGGCCCAGGGGCCACAACACTCTGGACCCAGGGCCCATATTTCCAGTCTGGGCCCTGCGCAGGGAGCAGGTGCGGGGCAGTTTCAGGGGGTCCAGCACCTTTGAGACTCTTTGCCACCCTGCCCAGCAATTCAACCCACCTATCTCTCACACTGGGTCCCAGCATTAGGGCCCCCAAACCCTTCCCCATGGCGCAAATGAGAAGTGGGGGGGGGGGCTTTGGTGCGGAGTCAGGGAAGGGGCCAGGCCAATGCCAGGAGCTTCCCCTCAGGCAGTGCCAGATGCTGCAGCCGGCCTGGAGCTGCTCGCAGCGGTCTCCAGTGCTGGTATGCCCATGCGACGTCAGTGCATCAAGATAGAAACTTCCCCTTTGTTTCCCCGGCCCCTCAGAGGTGTGGAGGTAGGTTTCCTCCTCCACGGAAAAGGAAACCCGTGGTTCGGGTTTGGCTGTGGGTCGGGCCAAGGCTGCGAGACCGTTGCCTTCCCACCCCTGGCAGGGCAGGCCTAGGTGTGGGAGCACTAATGCAGGTGTTGCCTCCCCCAGAGCCAGGCCGGGCATGGGGGGCTGGCAGTGGCTGCCCATCAGTGCCACCCAGTGCCAAGGTGGGAAGCATGGCTGGGGGCTCCCAGAGCCCCGCATCCCAGCTCTACCCACTGCACCACACTGCCTCCCTGCCCAGGAGCGGGGTCTCCCTGATGACAGCCCTGCAGCTGCACTGACTCGCACAGCCGCAACCCCGGGGCAGCCCGGCCCCCCTCGCCGGGCATGAGCTTCCTCTTGGGCAATGCAAATGGCACCACTGTTTGCGGCTCACAACCCATCGCCCCGCAAGCAGACGGCCTGAGCTGGCTCTTGCTGGATACATCAGGTAGGGAGGGTCCCCTGGAGCCTCTTCCAACTCAGGGCACCAAAGCCCCAGAAACCTGCCCCTGCCCAGCCCAGGGAGGGGACATGGGGTCCGTTTCCTCCCTCCAGAGCTGCACGGGGTCACATCTGGCAGGGCAGAGCAGCTCCCTGGTGCCCGCCGCGGTAGCCAAGGCTGCCCTAAAGCCCTTGGCATCTCCCGGCCTGGTTAGGGAGGCGTCGCGGGGGGTCGGCGGGTTCCTCATTGCCCAGACCCAGCCGGGCCGTGGCTGCCGCAATCGTCCACGGGGCCAGCAGATGGCAGCTGTGCACCGTGGCATGGCGCCACCCAGCCTGGCACAGCCACCGCTTGTCCAGCTCCGGCTCCTGCTCCCAGCTCTGCTGGAAAGAGGACAAGCTCCTCATCGCTGCACAGGGCTCGCTCGTGCCAGCCTGGGCCATGCTGGTCCCTGAGCTGAGCCTTCTCCCCGGTTGCTGCTGCCGGAGCCCAGAGACTTGCAAGCCTGTAAAAGCTGCCAGGGGCTGGGTCTGTCTTGCCCAGGCTCTTGTGTCACAGGGCAGCAGAGAGCGGAGGCTGGTGGGGAGAGAGAGCTGGGTCTGACTCCCCCTGCTCCTCTTCCACTTGCAGCCTCCAGCATTTAGGGTCCAGGCCACAAGAGCCCCCTGCACTTGCCCCGGGCAGACCCCGCTGCCTGAGGCAGGAGGAGGGTGCAGCTCCCAGCCCAGTGCAGAGCAGGTCGCTCCCTCCACCAGCCCCAGCCTGCAGAGACGACATCCCTGGTCCCACAAAGGAGACGTTCCCCCTCGGCCCCCTCTCGCCTCCCTGGCTGGCCTGCGTAGCACTCCGCACCCGCCTGCCAGCCCCGGACTTTAATTGCATGCAGCATCAATGGTCACACATGTCAGTGCCACCCCAGGGGCTCTGGGCTCCCCTCAAGGGGGGGTGCGAGGGAATCCAATTAGCGCTAACAAGAGCCGCCTGCCTGCACAGAGCAGCTGCCCCCTCCTGCAGCCTCCCCCCACGGCCCCTGGAACAAGAGTGGCAGCTCCAGCCGGCCCCTTCCTCCCTCCCAACCTGAGATCCTCACGGGCTCCTGCCGCGTCAGGGAAGGGCTACGGCTCCCTGTCCTTGTCCTTGATGGCAGACAGTGCAAGGGAGAGAGCAGGCAGCATCACAGGAGCTGCGAGGTTAAAGGCCTGGGCAGCCTCAGGCGGAAGGGGGGTGCAGGCCGGTGCCACCTGGGATGCTCGGGGGTTCAGCCTCCCATAAGCAGGCAGGGGCAGGGTCCCCCTTCATAGGTAGTTGTCCTCCTCATCCTCATCCTCATCCTCATCCCCGTCCTCGTCCTCGCCATCGCCCTGGTCGCGTGCCAGGGCCTCGATGTCGTGCGTGATGTCTGTGATGCGGCGGTTGAAAGACTCGGCCTCGGAGCGCAGGGACCAGCTGTCGTAGCTGCGCACGGCCGAGGCCGACGTGTTGCTCATGCTGCGCTTGATGCGCCCAAAGCTGTCGGTCAGGATGCCCCCGTCCCGGATGCCGATGCTCTCCAGGAAGCCCTCGAAGTAGCCGATGTCCTGGTCAGGGATGAAGGGCCGCATGCCTGGGCACGCGGGGAGCTGTCAGGCATGGGCTGGGCCTGGGGGGAGCTCCACGCTGCAGGGGTCCAGGAAGCCCGGTCCGGCCAGGGGGAAGGGCACAGACCCAGCTCCATCCGAGAGCCCCCAAGGGTGCCTGGACACTCACCCAGGAGCAGGAACTTGCGCTTGTCCCCGTAGAGCTGCAGGAGGTCGGCGCAGTACTCCTGCACGGCCATGCCCAGGCGATACTCCCGCAGCAGCAGCGCGAACTGCTGGATCTCCGGGGGAGACAGCTTGTTCCGCAGCTGCAGGGCAGAGACACCGGCAGGGTTGGAGGCATCCCCGGAGAAGGGCCCTGGCCTTGCCCAGGCTCCGGGGCAGTCGGGGAGCGCCGCGATCCCTACCGTGATCATGTAGTCCTGCAGCTGCTCCAGCCCCACGCTGCTCTGGTCGCTCCCGCTGCAAGCCGTGGCCAGGCTGTGATGCGACTGCCGGAAGGAGGGCGAGGACGTCCCACTGTAGTAGGCTTCAAAGGTCTCGTGGGACCCGTTGCTGGAGGCCGAAGGGATGGAGATCAGCCGGGGACCCCGACCCACCACACTGCCGCTGAGCTTGCTTTGAAGACCAGACGTGCCCCAGCCCACGCCAGCCATGCAGGAAGCCCCTGCCAGCTGGGCACCGTGGCACCCGGGCTCGCCCCTTTGCAAGTAAGCCAGTAAATGAACGTGCGGCCATGCCTGGCTTTGGACACGAGGGAGGGTTTACTGGCCTGCTGCTTACTGACCTGTCTGTCGGTGGGGAGAAGGGGACAGTTTAAGTCCCTCTTCTGACCCTAAGGGCAAGGGCAGCCCCTGGAGGGAGCACCCAGCAATGCATGCTGGGACTGAGGAGGAACTCCTCCCGCTGCCAGCAGTAGGAGGCTATTATTCTCTGGCAGACCAGCCTGCAGCCGGGGCTGGGAAGCAGGCTGTTCCCAGCAGCTGGATGCAGAGCACCTCCATGAGTTTATGCCTGCGTGGGGGGCAGCGGGGGCTGCAGCCAGGGGCTGAGGAGGGGGATTTAGACACGAGAGTGCAGAACGTACAAGGAGCTGCAGCAGCTGAAGTCTGCATCGTAGCTGTACGTCCCGTCGGTGCGGCAGCTCTCGCCTGGGGAGGAAGCCCGAGGGTGAGGGGAGGCGCCAGCCCCATGTCTGGGCCCGCACTCCAGCCACCGCTGCCTCCCCCCAGTTAGGCAAGAACAAACCAGACCATTGCCTGGGGTCCAAATACTGGCCCACCGCACCTCCCGGGTCACCCTCCCGGACCCCCGCCCTGGCCGGGCCCCTGGTTACATACTGCGGCTGTACAGCCAGGGGCGCTCGGGCGTGGAGGTGTAGTGGTAGCCGGCCCGGTCCACGCACTCGATGCTCTGGTCGCCGTAGATGATCTGGAAGACCTGGCAGATGAGCGCGCAGGACTCCTCCGCCGCGTCCTGCGCCGGGAGAGAGCACGGGGTCAGCAAGCCGGCGGTGGGGGCTGCCCAGCCAGGGGGCCGCGTCCACAGCCACTCACCCGGTTGGCCACGGCCAGGATGACGAGGTTGCAGTAGGCCTCAGGGCTGGTCTCCTGGGGCTCCAGCGGGTTGCCCCCGGCGTGCCGGCGCTCCCAGCTGCCCCCTGCCTTGCCCCGCTCCCAGCTCCCGCTGTAGGTCTGCCGGCGCTCCCAGCTCCCGCCGTGGGTCTGCCGGCGCTCCCAGCTCCCGAAGGGCCGGGTGCCACACCGCTTGTCCCAGCTGCCACCGGCCGGCTTGCGCTCCAGGCTGCCGCCCCCACCCGGCTTGCCCTCCTGCCCACCCCGGGCCATCTTCCAGTCCAGGCTGCAGATGGTGTGCCGGCGCTCCATGGTGCCGCCCCCCGGCCGCTTCTCCGCGGCCCCTCCTGGGAACTTCTTCTCCAGGATGCCCCCCGGGTACACGTCCAGGCTGCCCCCAGCTGGCACCGGGTCCACACCCAGACCTACAAGAGACGAGAGGAGAGACCCGGGCTTAGCAGCCTCCACGCCAGGAGCAGGAACCTCGTGTGCTGATGCTGGGGAGCGGGTCCCAATCCTGGCACTGCATCCTGCTCCCAACTCACTCTGACCCTTGGGGAGACGGGCTCCTCTTGCCTCCCCAGCTCTGGCCAGGCACTTCAATCGGTGTGGGTGCCAAAACTGCCCGCTCCCACAGGTCCTGGGACCCTAGGCTCAGTGGCTTTTTGGGCACAGACTGCTGCAAGGCCCCTGTCCCAGGTCTGTCCCAGCCTGGGACGGAGCGGCAGGGGAAGGAACCATCCTCCCAAGGCCACACAGAGGGGCCGGGGTCCATGGGGCTGGGGGTGGTGGGGAGAGGGGCCCGTGCACCTGTTTTCAGCACGAGGAGGTGCAAGGCGTCGTCCCGCAGGTAAGAAGCGGCCGCGATCTCGTGGGTGGGGATGCGGAGGATGAGCTCCTCGTTGTCTCTCCAGGTGAGCAGCAGGCAGCGGGCGGACAGGCTCAGGATGCTGTCCTGCTCCGGCGTGGTCTTCAGCGGCAGCTCCTTCAGCTGCTGCAAGGGGCACGGGAGGTTTGGGGGTGCTGGGTGGGCTGGGACCCGGCTGGCCACGATGGAGCCAGTGACCAGGGGCATGGGGGGAGGAAGCTCATGCTGGTAGATGGCTGCCCTTCTCGCCTCTCTGCAAGCTGCAGGGCCTGTGCCTGGGCCCTTTGTGCCCACAGCAGCCTAGGCACCTCTCCTCCCTACCCACCAAGGGGCACGGGCCCCCACATCTTCTGCCGACACCCTCTTACCCTGGCTGTGTCCAGCAGCTGCAGCAGCTCATCCCGGCTGGAGGGGTTCAGAGAGGAGGTCACCCACGTCAAGTGGCCTAGAAACTGAAGTAAGACTGCTGCAGGGGGGTGGCTCCAGGTCCTGCCGCCTCTGGGCCTGAAGCAGACAAGCCCTGGGCCCAGGGGAGCCGGGGCTCCCAGGTCATTGGGAAGTGGCTTTGGGATGCAGGGTCCAATGGTTAGAGCACTGCCCAGGGTGTGGGAAGCTCCAGTCGGTGCTCCGCCACAGCCTCCTTTGTGACCCTAGCCCCATCACTTTGCCCCTCAGAGCCCCGCATGCCACAGCCGGGGTTCACAGCCTGGGGGGCTGCAGCCAGATGTGCCCTGTCTCTGGGGCCAGGCCGGAGGGAGACAGTTCCCCCGGTGCCCCAAGGCCCCAGCACCGCCTGCACCCGGCCCCCCAACCCGCTCACCTTCGCCTCCTTCTCCACGTAGTCGTGCAGGAGGATTTGGGGGTCGATGAGGTAATCCGGGGGGTAGAGGGGGACTGAGTGCAGCGGGCGGCGGTAGAAGCTGCTCCGGAGCGCCTGCCGGCGAGCAGCTTTGGGGAAAACCAGCCGCTTGATGGGCGACACGAACCCCTGCAGGGAAAGGGGGGCTGAGGAGCAGACGGGGGCTGGGGGCACGTGCAGCCTGCTATGTGCTGCAATGCAAACCGCCCGCTGTCTCATGAGAGCGGAGCTCCCCACGGGCCGCGGGCAGGGTACCAGGGATCACTGCCACCAGGACCCTTGCTCTCATCCTGCTTGGGCAGGAGGGCACGCAGCAGACTCAGTGGAGAGGTGCTGAGCCCCGAGTGCACCCCAGCTGCTGGTGGGTGACAAATGCCCGAGCGGGGGGAAACCCAGGCATGAGCTGGAAATCACAGAGATGCCGAGAGCCCCGGGGGCCAGGACAGGCCAAGGCGATGGCTCGGCGGACACGGGGCACCGGGCTCTGAGCCGCCGGCCGGCCGGCCGGTCCCTGCCGCACGGCTCAGCGTCAGCCCTGCCTCCCAGTGCTCCCAGCCCTCGGCCTCCACAATGCCCTGGGGCAAGGGGGGGTGGGGTGGCCCTAATGCCACCCTCCCCCCAGGGCCTGGACTCCCTGCCAAGGTGGGCCCAGACTTGTGGGGGGGCTGGAGCCTGCCCCTGAGCTCTGTGGCTGCACCAAGTGGCCAGCTGACCCCTGGGAAAGGTGCGGGGGTGGGGGGGAGGCACTGACCAGCTGCCCCCTCCCTGCACCCTCTTTGTGTCCACCCACCTGCTCCTCTCCATGCACATGCATGACCTCTGTCTCAGGTCCAGGCGGGCAGCGCCGCTGTGCCCCATGCAATGCCCTTCCCCAGGGACCCGCCTGCCCCCTTCTCCCTTGCGCTCACGCCCCGTCACCCCGATGTGGTGGGAGCGCTTCGGCCTGGTGTCTACATACCCTCTTCCCCTTCTTGGCCTCTGCATACTCCATGTCCTGATCCTGCGCCGCTCCCGTCCCAGCACAGGCGGTATTTCCCTCTGCCTTCAGCTCCTTTGTTATTTTCCTGTGTCGGAAACTGCACCGGCCACCGCCCTGGTGCGAGTTCCTGCCCCTCCTGGGAGCGATAAGTGGATGGGCTGGGGCTCCGGAGTGGGTCACCCCCGCTGCCCCCTCCAGCCTCTGCCCAGCTCCGGGCCCTGGTCTGTCTCCACGCCGTGGCTGCCAATTTGGTGCCCCCCTCCAACCTGCGTGTGTGTCTATCTCATGCATGCGCCTCTTAGGCACTGGGCAGGGCTTTGCTTGCCTTGTTGAACCATCGCACCTCAGGACTCACGGCCCAAGAGGATGCTCCCATGCAGCGGGTCTGCCAGGGCCACCTTGAAAGGCAAAGCCTCCCGACCCGCATCCCACCACCCCCTTGTCTGCAGCCCCTCGTGGTGCTCGCCGGTCCCCCATACGCTCGCATGCTGGAGCAAAGGCCTGGCACGGAGGCTACGCCAGAGCTCGTGCGCATGCTGGGAGCTGCGGGTCCGAGCAGCATGGAGCTGGGGCACAGGGCTGCAGCTGCCTGGAGATGTCCTCTTCCCCTGGCTCCCAGCACGGCCGCTTCCCCCTCCAGCCTTGGTGGTGAGTGATGGGCAGGAAGGGACACGCTCAGGGGAGCTTATTAATCCTGGGAGCCAGGAGCCTCCAGGGGCTGCCGAACACCGTCCTTTTCTCCGAGACGAGACGGGTGTGAAGGTCACTTGTTACCAGCCGGGGCTGGGGGCAGCTGTCGAAGATCCATCCCCTCTCAGCAGATCCAGTGTCACGTCTGGTGCCCAACGCATGAAAGCAGACCTAATGCACCCTCTCCCGGTGCCACCCCCCGACACGTCCATCAGGCAGGGGTGGGGTGGTTGTGGGGTGCAGCAAGGACAAGGCCTGCCGCGGGGTTTATTGAAATGACTTTAATATCTCATGTTGCAGCAAAATTAAAAATATACAAAAAGTTTGTGGTATACAAAAAAGTCTCAGTACAGAACCATGGGCTCCTCCCGCCCGGCCCGGCCCGGCCCGGCCCGGCCCGTCCTGCCTCGCCACGCCACGCCACGCCACACTGCGCCACACCGGCCAGAAGGAAGAAGATGGTGGCACGCACAGTATTTACAGTCCGTGACCGTGACCGCAGGGCATCCAGATCCTGGCGGGAGGGTGCGGGGTGGAGACGTCTCCCAGAGACCGGCTCAAGGCAAGCGGAAGTGGCCCGTGGGGCTGCACGGCATGCAGCTCGAACCCCGGGAGTCAGCAGCCAGCCGCCCCCGTGGAGCTCCCCGCCGAGACAGAGAGAGCCGCCCGGCCCCTGGCCCAGCTCCCCGAGTGCTGGGGGCAGCATGGCCTCACCCCCGCGGCAC
This sequence comes from Gavialis gangeticus, assembly GCF_001723915.1. NCBI lineage: Eukaryota > Metazoa > Chordata > Crocodylia > Gavialidae > Gavialis > Gavialis gangeticus. The sequence goes on from NW_017729009.1 coordinate 10,208,097, forward strand.
CACCAGACCCTGGAGCTTGGATCGGACCCGAACGGCCCGACCCCACCGAGCCACGGGCCGAACTTGAGTCTGAGCTGGGGCCTGGATTTGGCTGGGGCCCCTTCATCCGGGCTCTGGATACTCCCCTTCCCCCTCAGGGTCCCACTCTCCTCCCTGCCTCTCCTTGCCCCCGGGGGCAATGCGATGGCACGGATGAGGATCCCCACCACTGCCTTTCCACCCTGGGGGTGGTCCCCAGCCCTTTCGAGAGTTCAGCGACGGCTACAGAGGATGCACGCGTCCCATCCTGGCGTGGGGCTCGGATCCACAGAGACCCGCCTGGCTCCCCTGGACCTCGTCTCCCCTGCCCCGGCGCCTTGAGAGGCAGACGGACGTGAGCGTGGGAGGGAATCACCTGCCAGGGAAGGGGAGAAGAGCTGGGGCAGCTCGGCTTGTCTGCCCCCTCCTGGGTCTGCCCCCCGGCATCCAGCCGCTGACTAGCTTTAAGATTATTGCAGGTGCGATGAGGTTCCCCTCTCCCAGGGCGGCCGGGAGGCTGAGAACACCGTGGCTAGAGTGCATAGAAGATTGGCCCTTGGGTCAGCGGGTGCCCGTGCCCACTCTTCCCCGAGAAGACTCGTCTGTGGCATCACGTGCCTGTGGCTCAGGATGCAGACAGACCTGCCCATCCCTCCCCTCAAGGTCATGGCTGAGCCCGGGCAGGATCCCCCCGGCCGTGCCTCAGCCTGCCTGAGACCATCGTGCCCTCTGCAACAGCTATACGCCAGCTCTGTTCAGGGGGGGTCCTAATCCTGGCAAACCAAGGGGTATCACTGGGAAGCTGCGACCCACCCTCTGCCCCCCTGTGCCAGCCAGAAGCCGGGAAGGCCAGAGCTCAGGTCACGTGCACCGGACCGGGCCGCATCACAGAGCGCCGCTGAACACGCGTGCACCTGCACACACACGCACGCACATGCACGCTCCGGCACAGAGCAGAACGCCCTGCACTTGTCCACACGCACCCAGCACAAGCCCAGGGCAGCCCTGGACCCCATCCACAGCAACACTGCTGTCCCACCGGTGCAGCAACACCGCCCTGACAGGCCTCTGGGACACCCCCTCCATCTCAGCGAGGGACCGCAGGCCCCGCTGGCCTCGTGACATAGCACCTGGAGGCTCCGAGTCGCTGGCTGCTGCCGACACCCTCCGTCCACCACCTGCACCTGCCTGCACAGCCCAGCGTGTCCTGGGACCTGCCCCATCCATGCTCCAGCTGGCACGGAGCTTTTGGCACTGCAGTTCCCTCCCGCCTGGCTCTGAATTTGCTCCAGGGCCTGCTGCCTGAGCCCAGGCGATGGGGCAGGGAGGCTGCCCCAGGGGAAGAGAGGGAGGAGGCGTGTTGGGGGGAAATCACCAGGGCAATGTGCAGCTTGCTCAGCCCCTTCCTTTCTCCGAAGCCCGGGAAGCCCGGGCTGGGCAGGGCAGGGCAGGGCGTGCCAGGAGCCCGCATCCGTGACACGCCAACAGCACGAAGCCGAGGCGTGAAGTGAGAACGCGGCTCAGCCCTTGGC
>NW_017729009.1:10214646-10226751 GCF_001723915.1 Gavialis gangeticus
GGGGCAGGGAGGCTGCCCCAGGGGAAGAGAGGGAGGAGGCGTGTTGGGGGGAAATCACCAGGGCAATGTGCAGCTTGCTCAGCCCCTTCCTTTCTCCGAAGCCCGGGAAGCCCGGGCTGGGCAGGGCAGGGCAGGGCGTGCCAGGAGCCCGCATCCGTGACACGCCAACAGCACGAAGCCGAGGCGTGAAGTGAGAACGCGGCTCAGCCCTTGGCCTAGCACCGAGCCCTGCAGATGGGAAAAGCAGGACTGTGCAACTGAGAGCCATTTACGGGGCTAGAAAACCAACGTGGTCTTCTCAGTGCTGCTCCTGGGGGTAGGTCGAAGGCAGGGCAGGGGGCACCCGGGGGGGACAGCATCTCATTAGCACCATTTGCGAATCGCCAAGCCCTTTGCCCCTGTTAAATCAGCCCTTGCACCCTTGCCAAGCAGAGCCAGCCTCGTGCCCAAAGGCCCAGTGACTCGATGCAAGGATTGAGAAGCCCAGCCACAAAAAGGACCCGACCTCCCACCTCCCAGGCCTAGACCCCAGGCTCCAGACACAGCTCCTTCCCCAGCAGCTCACCAGATGCCAGCTGCCACTTTACTCCAGAGCTAAACATGCTTCCCCAAGGCAAGAAAGCCACCGAAGGACAAACACAACTTGCACCCTGCAGAGATCCTCCAGCACGGCGAATTACTAGAGCTGGGGACTCCAGAGCCACCAGCTCCCGCCAGGCAGGCTCCCGGGCTGCCAGTACAGAGCCCCCAACTTGTCTGTGACCAGGACCCACGCACGGGGTGCTTGGCCGCATGTCCCACCTGGCTTTGGAGGGCTTTCCCAGGTTGCGGGTCACTACAGCTAGGAGCAAACCCATCCCTGTGAAGGCTCAATGCTTTTTGGCAACAGGGGCTTACAAAACAGCCGCCCAAATGAGAGGTTAAAGCCTGGGTCGTGCAGGCTGTCAGCAGTGGACACACTGTCCGGCATGCCCTCACTGTCTGACCCTGCCGGTCCCCGGCGCTAAGAGTCGGTGACAGAAAAGCCTCCTCCCCCCACCAGCTCCTGGCCTGTCATCCATCACTTCCCGAACTTCCCAGCCACAGTGGGCCACCAGCTGCACGCTGCCTGCCATCAGGTAGGCCTCAGATGGCATCAGTGACAATCTGCCAGAGAAAATGCAAACGTTCTGCTAATTGCTGTAACGATGCAGGCTGCAGCCGCCGCAGGGGGCCGGCGCACAGCCTGCGCGTGGGGCGACGTGGAAGGCGTGCGGGGTAACGGGGCCGGCTGGGCGTGGGGGGAGCAGTGCAGGCGCGACGCTAGTGGGGCTGATTCTGCTCTCGTTTCTACTCCGGTAAATGCAGGGCCGGTGAGCGCGGATTTGCACCGCTGAGATGAGATCCCGGCCTGGGCTGGTCTCCAGGATTCTTGGCACAGTGAAAGCAGCCGGCATCGGGCAGAGCCCGGATCCCCGCAGACAGGCTGCAAGGTCCCGCCAGGGCATGGGGATGCAGATGCAGGGTGTGAACACACTGCAGAGATGTGACACGCTCGCGGTGGGAGCACGGACCAGGCTACGGGGGCAGCACCGGGCACTGCATCACTCAGAGACTGTAGGCACCACCCCACCCAGCACACGCTACCCTGGCTGTGCAGTGCCAGGGGCCAAGCCCGGCCTGATTTACACCCCACGGGATACCGCTCTCTGCAGTGAGCTGGCAGCACCGGAGAAGGGAAGGTGTGCAAGGGAAATGCGTAGGTGTGCGGGGAGTGCGCTAGCCCCTGTCCAGCTGCCAAGCAGTGACCCTGTGGGCAGCTCCACACAGCAGGGGTTCAAGCAGACGAGGGTCTCACTGCACCAGGCCGGGGAGGGGAAGATGGGGGCACTTACCCCAGCCAAAGAGGGAAGGGGAGGGGGCCATCCTGCCCACCCTGCTCCACCCTTCCTGTGACCCCTGCCAGACAAACCCTGCTCCAAGGAGAGCATCCTGGGATGGTGCCCGTGGTCTCTCAGGGGCCCACGTCCTTCCAGCACTGCAGCGCACGGGTGGGCAGGTGCACTCAGCGCCTGGTCCTCCATGCGCCCGGCGCCTAGGAAAGCTCCAGTGCAGGGGTCGGGCAGACAGCCTGAAGCCAGACCCCATGAACGGTGCAGATAGGGACCCTGGTGACAGGGGCCAGCTGGCAGCAAAGCCAGCGAGCATGCCTGCAGGAGTCTCCCCGGGCAGGGCCTGAGCGCAGGTCGAGCGAACACCCTGGCCACATACAACCAAGGGCCCGACCCTGCTCTCAGCGTGGAGGGGGTCTCCTTGGCACGAGGGAAGCGGCCACCCCCCAACACGGAGCCAAGAGCCTGCCCCGAGCTGCTGATCCCACTCGCCTGGCACAACGGGCTCCAGTCTTTCCAATCGAGCCGTGCCCCCGATCGAGCTGTGCCCCCTCCACCCAGCAGCCGCAGCTGAGGTAGATCGTTTCACATCACACACATGCACACCGCTCACGCCAAGCAGATGCTGCACCACAGCCAGGCAGGGACGCCGGGCACCGGGACAGGCCGTGGCACAACACAGCCTGGGGACCCAGCATCTCCCGCACGGCTCCTTCCTCTCCATCCCCAGCAGGACGGGGGAAGGATGGGGAAAGCCAGGCTAGGCCTGGCCCTGCTGGGCTCGGGGGGTGGGGGGACACAGCTGGCGTGCGCCCTCCCTGCCCAGCCCCTTTTTGGGTGGCCCTGTCTGGGGACAGCAGACGCACCCTGCTCTCACGCGTGCCCCTCACCTTCCAGCGGGTTAAACCCCTAGGGGCAGCACACACCTGGGCACTCCAGTCCTCCCCTATGCCCACTCAGGACCCTGGCAGCTGGGGCCTCAGCAGGGGCTGTGCCCAGCCTGCAACACGGAGGTGCAGGGCACCAGGGAGGAGCTGCATGGGTGAGAGGTGGGGCAGGCAGACACACCGCCCTCACCTGGTCTCTCCCCAGCCTCCCCCTTTTACCCCCCACCTTGCACCTGGGCTTGGCCCCAGCTGGCTGTGGGTGCCGCCTGGGTGGCCCTGGATCCTAATACTCCTTGGGTTCCCCTCTACCCTCTCCATGCTGCGACCCCATTGCGGGTGCCACGGGGGACTCCGACCTGTGGTGCTCGTGCCTGCCCATGGGAATGGCGCACCCAGCCCTTGTGGCCCTTGCTGATCAACAAGAGCCCATGTGCGGATCACCTGGGCACGAGCAGCAGGGTCGGAGCCTGTCACTGGAGGTGCGGCTGTGCCAGCCCAGACCCCGCGCTGTGTGTGTGCCCACGCGCTCCTGCTAACCAGGCGGGCTGGCCCTCCATGCTCACGCCCACGTGGGCACCCACTCCCTTCCCAGCCAGCTGGTGAGTGAAAGCGAAGACCTCCCTCTCCCCCAACGACTAGCAAAATGGCACATTTTCTAGAGGCAGAAAACTGGGAGCAGGGGATGGCAGGCAGAAGCTGCCAGATGCCCTGGGCAGAGGCCTGGCGTGGCTCTGTCCTGAGCAGCGGGGCTGGGAAAGGCGGTACTTGGATCTCTGCCTCTAGGGCAGCAAAGGGGCCGGTGTTTCCTGCCTGCTGGCCTTCCCCTGGGCAGGAGCTATTGTGTTGGCAGGAGCTCCCTTCCTCCGGGCAGTGGGTCAGGAGCACAGCGGAGGCAGCCCCGCCCCGCGTGAGATCCCTGCCCTGGGGAGGCTCCAGCTCAGCTCTCCGCGCCCCTCTGTGCCGGCCCGCCAGGCCCCCCGACCCTGCTGCCTGCCCCCAGGCCCTGAGCTGAGACAGCCCCCTGCACCCCAGCACAGGAGATGCCTGGCCCTTTGTGGGGCAGGGCCCCGGGCACGCCGCCTGTAATCCCTGGTGCCCTGAGACCCAGCCCAGCTTGGCGCTGGCACAGGAGCAGGGACCCGGTGCCCCCAGCTTCCCCCACCTGCCTGGCTCTGCAGACCTGCCTCCTCGGCTGCCGCTGACCTTGTCCCCACCGTGCCCTGGAGGAGCCCAGAGCTGGGAAATGTTGGAGTAATACCCACCCATGACCCCACTGCAATGTGCCCACTTGCCACAGCACCCCTGGCCCTAGGGCAAGCCGGCACCAGCACCCGTGGGCACATCTCACCCACTCCAAAGCTGCCCACAGCACCATGCACCCAGGCAACACCGGCGCACCCACTGCTCCTGGCCCCCTCAGCTCTAGCCAAGCCTCATCCTGAGGCTGGCTGCTGAAGCTGGGGCCTGAGCATTTCCCACCTGGGCTGCCAGCTCCCTGTCCCAACCCCTCGCCAGGAGCTCGGGCAGGCGCTCCGAAGACTGTGGCTATTTGGGCTCAGGTGCAGGTGAGGTATTTCAGCAGTGACGACCCCTCCCCACCCAGGGTGGACATAGCTCGATGGCAGGGAACAGGGTATCTGGCAAGGCTGCCAGGGGTGGAAAATGTGGCTGTGGCACCGCAGGGGAGGGGAGCACATTGAGGCGGGTGGGGGAATAGCACCAGGTGCCCTTGCTACCCCCAGCGGGGGTGCAGAGCAGGAGGTGAATGGGGCTGTCAGTGCTAATGAACAAAAAAGGCAAAATGCTGAGAAGAAATGGGACTGGCCTGCTCCAGGGCACCAACGCTTCCCCCCCTTCCGTGCCGTGCCATGCCGTGCTGTGCTGTGCTGTGCCGTGCTGGGGGGGGGCTAGGCACAGCCTGGCTGCCTCTGGCTCTGTGCCCCAAGGCCTCCGCAAATGCACCGTGGGCTCAGCCCCCTCGGTGGGGGCAGGTGTCCTACGGCCCTACACTGTGGTCTCGTACTCCAGCAGCTCCTGGGAGGTGCCCATGGTGCGGTACTGCAGGCGCGGCGTGGCTGGGGACGAGTACTCCAGCGCCAGGATGGTCTTACGGAGCCGCCGGTCAATGAAATGAGCGTCCCAGGCCGGGTACTTCTTGCGGGGCAGGTCTATGCGGATGACGGGCCCTTCTGTCCGCGGGGTGCGGGCCATGGGCGTCGGGGGCACGCTGGGCCGGACCTGAAACACAGGCACGCAGCTGTCTCTGTCCCCCGGCACCCCCTCCCGCTCCCCCCCTGTAGTCCGCGGCAGGGAGCGCGGGGGGCTGGTGACCACGTCCGCGGGCGGCCCCACGCAGGTGGCGGACGCCTCGCGGAAGATGCAACCCGTGGCCTGGGGGCCGAAGACAGGGCCGTTGGGGTGCAAGAGGCAGTAGTAGATGAACATGAAGAAGATGCCAAGGGCGAAGCTGGCCACCACGACGCAGACGATGAGCAAGGCGTTGAAGTCCGAGGTGGCCTCGCGGTTGTAGTAGAGGAACCAGAGGGTGGTGAGGGCTGCGTTCTCAGCCAGCGTGATGACGTAGTAGATGGCCATGCGGTACCGGCTCCGGCCCTCCTTGACGTTGAACCAGCAGAAGATGTAGATGATGCCGACCACCATGTTGTAGATGATCTCCTCCCACTTGGACATGCAGAAGTCGGTCTCACCCTGGATAATCCAGAAGGTCATGATGCACCAGTGGGTGACGATGAAGATGCCGAAGTAGAGCTGGAACACGGAGGCGAAGAGCGCGAAGGCGATGGCGCGGGCGGCGATGGTGAACAGGTGCCACAAGATCTGCACCACCGCCCCCTTGTAGGACATGGGCCGCTTGTCCTCCCGCGAGTCCCGCAGCACCTTCTGGTACGAGGCGATCATCCAGGCCAGCGACACTAGTGAGGCCGAGGCCGAGAGACCTGCCGGGCACAGAGCGAGACACAGGGAAGTCAGGGGGCCAGAGCGAGAGGGGCTGAGGGGTGGGAGAGAGAGGGGCAGCAGGGAGGGGAGACAGGAGAGAGGAGTTACCAGGCTGTGCCAGTGCCCCCAGCTCCGGACAGCACTGCTGGCACGGCCCGCTGCTCCTGCCCCAAGGGTGAGGCTCGGTCTGTGCAGCTGGACCCCACAGCTGGTAGCAGGGCTCCCCCCGGCCTGCCCTACCCCCCTGTCCCGCAGGGGCTTGGCCTGCAATGGGAAGCATCCCCTGCCCCCAGGCTGCCTGCACCCTGTTTCTGCTTCATGGGACCTCAGGAGAAGAGGGAGGGGGCTGGGGAAGGGGGCGCTTACCCTGGAGGGGCTCGATGCTGTTCTGCTGCACCATGATGCTGAGCTGCAGCACGAGCTGGGGCGCGCTCTTCAGGAAGGTCTCCAGCAGCCGCAGCATGTTGATGTCGGCGCTCTCGAACATCATGCGCCAGTAAAAGTGGCGCCGCCGGTGCTCGGCCTGCCAGCGGCTCTGCAGCCCCAGGTACAGGGTGCGCAGGTACCTGCAGGCAAGGGAGGCAACAGCGCAGCTCAGGGGCCAGCAACGGGGAGCCTGAGAGCCCATGCTGGGATTTGCTGGGCAGTCTGGTCCCCGCTGCGGCCTGGATGCATGAAGCTGGAAGCCAGCATGGAGGGGAGCGGGGCCAGGCCTGTGGCTGTGGGGGTGGCACAACTCTCCCCCCCGACCCTGCAGGGTAGCAGAGGGCAGGGGGCACCGGTGCAGTGAGACATCTGCACAGTGCAGTGCCGAGCTGCGTGGACCCCTGAGTGCTTGCACCAGGCTCTTCCCATCCGAGCACAGGCCCGCTAGCTGGTGGGCAGGGCTATGCTAGTCTGTGCTGTGCCCTGAAGGATGCAAGAGGGTTGCTGAGGCCACCGTGCCCTCTCGCCCTGGGCAGTGGGCTGGCTGTGTCCTTGCTGCTCCTGGCTCCCCCCGCATGAAGGAAGCTGGCTGGGAGCCAGGCAGGCCCCAGAGAGGGCAAGAGGCTCTGCACAGCCCAGTGCTGGGTTCCCTGCCGTGCCCGCTGCCAGGGATGGCTTTGGGGCATGGGTGGACCAGGATTAGCTGGCTTGGCTGCCAGGCAGCAAGTGACAAACCTGCCGTCCAGGGGAGCAAGGAGGGGAAGGACAGAGGTGGGCGGGGGGGGGACACGAGTCACAGCATCTGCAGCTCCCCATCCATGCCCTGCAGCACTCCACAGGGTGCCTGGCACACAGACGGGACCCCTTTCCAGCAGTGCCACGGGGACATCATGCACCTCCCTCCCTGTCTCATCCCATCCCACCGGCCTCCCTCCCTCCCTCCCCTCTGGCCAGAGATCCCCGGCCGCCTGGCCCACGTCACTGCTCTTGGCCCAGCTGGAGCAGAGCCCACCCCTCCTGCCCGCCTCTCGCCATGCTGATCAGGCAGGAAGAGGGGAGCAGCTGGTCACACTGGGACCGGGGGAGGCGGCGGCAGGGCTCTGATGGTGGAGCCAGGCTTTGGCCCTTGGCGCAGCTGGGGGCACCATCACGTGGCTCGGGCCTGCCATCTGCTCACCAGGCTGGGGTCAGCGCGCTGGCCCAGGCTCTGCAAGCCTGGCTCACTGCAAGCAGGGCCTCCCTTCCCTTCCCTTCCCTTCCCTTCCCTTCCTGGGGCCACCCAGCAGTGCTGGGCCTGGGCTAGGCCTTCAGCAGCAGCCTAGGAAGAGGCGTGCATGTCAACTCACTGCAGATGCAAGCAGCCAAGGCTCGTGCTGCAAGCCCCTGGAGCAGAAAAGCATCAGCCTGCACGGCCCCTTTCTTCCCGTCTACCCCAGGCCTCGCTGAGCGGGCCCCCCTTCAGCAGAGCCCTGCCCGACGGCTTCCCCACCACCGTGCCCTGATGCGGCATCCCTGCCTGACGCATGGGTGCACCTGTAACCCTCTGCACCCATGGGCAGGGCCAGCCCCCTGCTAGGATCTTCCCGCTCCCTCCCAGGTACTAGATGCCTGCAAGGCCACAGACAACCATCTCCCCTGGATGATATACTTTGTGCCCCTGCTTCTGTGGGGAGCTGCATGGAAGGGGGAGGCCATCGCTCCGCTCCTACGCCAGCACACGGCATCCTGGAAGCCCCCAGCAAGGAGCAGCGGTGATGCCCCCTCAGTGGAGGCCTGGGCGTGGGGCAGGGTGATGCTGTGCACGGCCCAGTGGAGCGCAGCTCTGCTCCTGAACCCGCCTCACGTCACGGGGAGACAAGCGACAGGGAAAACAGAAAGATGAAGCGAAAGGACACCAGCCTGTAAAGCTCCCTCCCAGCCCAGTAAAGCTGTCATGCAAATGGATGGCCTTTATATCAGAGCTGTAAAACGCTGTCACTCCACTCCATTAGCTGGCCGGGAGGAAGCCATAGCCCAGCATTTCCAGCCCCCCCCCGTCAGCTCTGGGGGGTGGGGGTCAGCTCACTCCCACCGTTGAGGTGACCCCCCCCTCCCCCTGTGCCTGGGCCGGAGGTGACAATTGGGTCTCAATGTCCCAAAGCCCCCAATTCCCACCGCAGCCTCCTGCCCCAGCCCCATCCACTGCTCCCCATTTGGCTTTCTTGTTGCCCTCCCAGCCAGATGCCTCCATGGGGCCTGACTTCCTGCATGGTGTAACTTGGGTTGTCCAGGGCTAGATCCCCCCACCACCATCCGCATCTGCCAGACACCCCAGATGAAGGACATGGGGTGTCCATGGCAGGCTGCGAGGCTGGCCCTGAGCCCTCAGCCCAGCCAGCCCTGAGGTCAGGCCAGAGGGCACCAGGGCTGGCCTTGGAGGGGCTCCCCCCCCACCAGCGGAGAGGGCTGCAGCTGCTCCCTGTGCTCTGGGCAACAGGGGAGCCCAGGGGAGAGGGGCCCAGCTCTGGAACAGCAGATAGAGACCTTTTTTTGGGGGGGGGGGTATTCTGGGGCCACAGAGGGAACTTGGGCCAGTGGGACAGTGGCAGCTGGCTGGAGGGGGAAGCCCCACAGGCTGATCAGGGATGTGCCCGGGCCCTTGAGGGGGCAGAGACCCAGTTGAGACAGAGCAGGAAGGGGGGGACGCCTGGACCCGGGGAGAAGAGACGGGCAGAGCCGCTGGCACTGGGGGCAGGCGGGAGAGCAGGGAGCGGAGGAGAAAGGGGAGCAGAGGGGAAGCAAGGTGGGTTGCGCGGCGGAGACACAGACGGACCCGGGCACGGAGGGGCCGCGGGGCAGACGGAGCTACGGAGCCCGCGGCCGTGGCAGAGCTGCCAGCCCTGGTTGCGGCGTTGCCAAGGACACTGACATGTGACAGGTATTGTTCATCCGGCACTTGCACGAGGCAGTGGGGAGGGGGGCAACGGGCTCGGCACAGGTGTGCGCGGGAACGGCCCCGTTCCGTCCTCCCCCGGGAAGGGGCAGTGTGAGCCGGGAGCCAGGCCCCACCAGCACCCGGCCAGGCAGCCCAGGCCCTCGGTGCCTGCTTGGGGCTCACGGGGGGCTGGGAGGCAGGGGAAGGATGAACCTGTGAGCAGTGGGGTAGGGGACTGGAGACCACCGCGTGCAGGATGCAGAGGGGGGTGAGCCCACCCGACAGCTGCACCCTTGCCCCGGTCTGACCCAGCACTGCCCTCGGGGAGCGCAGCGAGAGTCCCAGCCTGACCCGACCGTCAGGATTTGGCCTGCCCAGGGGGCTCAGAGCCTTTGCAAGCACTAGCTCAGCTCAGCACCCTCAATGGCAGAGCAGGAAAAAGGCCAGTGGAGCCTGACCACCCCTAAGGCAAGTCTCTGCAGCCCCCGGCATGCACCAAAGCCACAGGGGCTGGAGATCAGCAGGGTGCTCAGCTTCAAGGCATGACCCTGGCCCTGGAAGTCACAAGGACGTGGGGATACTCAAGCCCTGGCAGGATTCAGCCCTGGGGGAGGCACAGGGGAGCTGGTCTTTACCAGCACTGGGATCTCCTGGGCGAGCCCGAAGTCACAAAAGGGCCTTCCAGGCCCCAGCACCAAGCAAGGCACTAGAGTCCGCAGACAATGTCACTGTAATAATCCTGCTTCCAGGTGGGGAGGTGCTGATTACAGCCCGGGCCGAGACCCAGCAGCCAGTGTCGCGGCCTGGCCCCACTTTGCTTCTTCACATCAGGCCAGGTGCAGGTCCGAGAAGGAGCGGTTCCCGCCGGCACTTCTGGCAGCTCGTATCCACCACCCCACCTAAAAGGGACACCAAGCCAGGCCGAATCACTGGCCACTGGCCTCTAGCACGCTCCACCCTGGGAGGGAAGGTCAGCACACGGGGAACCAAGGCCGGAGGGAGAGAGGGTCAGGTGCTTCTGCTGCCAGCCCGGGACTTGGCCCTCACCCCTCTCTCTCAGTGCTGACTTGCTGTGAGATAGCAAGGGGAGACCCTCCCCTTCCCAACTGCCTCCCACCCGAAAGCCCCAGCCCCTGGCATGTGTGGCTGGATGGGAGCTCTGCCCAGGGTGCCAGGCCCTGGCAAGGGCAGGGAGATGATGCCATCTGCTCCAGCCCAGCTCCTCCCATTGCCATACAAAGGACGTGGGTAGCACGCTCTGCCTCCAGTGCCCTGTGCCAAGCTCTCCCTCCTCGGAGCCTCCGAGCAGCCCCTGCTCTCCCAGCTGAAGGGATGTGGGCCAGACTCTCCCCTCCCTGGCTGGACCTCACGGACGGATCCTGGAGAAAAGCTGACCAAGGTGGCTGCAGCCCATCAGATCCCAGCCTCCGCTGTGCTACCTGCCATACTCCTCTCGCTCCAAGCCCTGGTGCTGCCCTGGGCAGACAGAGATGAGCTAGGCAGGGCCGGGCTTGGCACCCCAAGGGCTCCTCACGCAGCCCCTACCCTGAGGAGAGCCCAGGAAGGCAGTGAGGAGCAGGGCGTGGGGGGAGGCCCGATGCCCGAGACCCAACAGCAAAGCTCCTGTCTATGGAGACAAGAGACCCAGGAGGCCCCGGCCTGCCCCAGACAGACCCCATCCCCTGCCTCGTCTGCGCTGAGCCACCGACGGGGACCTCACATGAGGGAAGAGGGCTGATAGACAGATCCACGGACACGAGGAGCCTCCACCTCCTCTGGGGCTGGCTCTGGTGAAGCTGTAGGGATTTCCACCCCAGGCTTGGAGGCCCAGCCACCAGTGACCTTAGCCTCCCGCTGGAATCACACCCGCTAATTGGGCTTGTCATTGCAATGATCCCGCTGTCTGCAGCACAGAACGGCCCCACGCGCACACGGCTCCTGGCCCTCCCCTCGTGCAGCCCGCAGCTGCCGGGCACAGCTCATTACGGCAACAAAAGGGAAGGGGAGAGAGGGGAGGGGAGGCGCACATCTGCTCCACGCGCCCCCCCACCCCGGCTCTCAGACGCTCAACAAGTGACCTTGCCTCCCCCACCCTGGCCTCTGCTCCCATCCTCCCACGTCTCATTAGAACGAGACTTCGGCTCCCGTCAGCTTGGGCAAATGAGACGATGGTTCTGATTTGTTCTGCATCTGATCAGAGAGTTTGTGTTTCAACCCCAAGAAACATCCGCACTAGCGCTGACAGGCCGTGGAGAGGTTTTCATGAACCGAACACGGCTGCAGCTGCAGGAGGCGCAAGGAATCAATTACTTAAAAAAAAAAAATCATTTAATTTTCCAAAACTGATGATGAAGCACAAATCTGCAGAGGATGCTCTTAGGGCTAATTACTACCTCCTTCATATGAAAGAAGTCCAATGAAAGCCACTGCAAAAAATGAATTTGAAGGGCTTGGACCATCGTGCTTCTCCTGGAGAGTCTGCTGAAAGGCTCGGTTTGTTGTCAAAAGCACAGCCCGCCCTTCGGTGGCTGGTGTGTCATGTTAGACCGCGCACCTCCACTACGGACCTGTTGAAACGCACAGTCTCATTTGCGAGGATCACCCACCGACAAGCCACACAGCAAGTGACCAGCTAAAGACCCTCATTATTAGCCTGGTTCAGAGCAATATAAATAATCCACAACAGCACCAGCAGCTCATCCGCTCCTTCATCCACCAGATCCATCCTTAAGTTGTTCCAATTACTGACTCCAATTTTTGAGTGGTGGAACAAAACAGAGCACAACAAAAAAAGCCCAGCCCCGGCTGCAACTAAATTCATTAAATTCATCATCCCAAGATGAAAAAGCCGGAGAGACCCGCTGATCTCCCCGTAATTGATACAGAGTACAATTTTCCTAAAAGGTAATTTGGGATATTATTCCGTAATCCTTTATTTAAACAAGGAGATAATTGCTTTTCAGTTGCAGCCATTTTAATCCATTATACATCTTGCAAAGTCAAATAATTACAGGGAGCTCCGTGCGGCCCAGAATGATGGAATGATGTC
>NW_017729009.1:10231751-10235236 GCF_001723915.1 Gavialis gangeticus
CGAGGGTAACCAGGTGCAGCCCGAGTTTCAAGTTCAAGCTCTGCAGAGCCCTGGGCCAGCCCCTAAGAAGCCCAGTGCACTGGGAGAGGGACCGAATTCACAGCCAGGAGAAGGGAGTGATTAGGGGATTAAAGGAATCTCTGCTTGTCTGAGCAGCTGGAACAGGTCTGCCTGGGCTGGAGGGCTGGAGGGCCTGACCAAGCAGGGGCAGAAGGCGGTAGATCTGTATCCTGCCCCCAACCGCACAAAGGAGCTCTGCCTGGAGGCAAGGGACATGGCTCCAGTGTTGGGAGCAGGGATGAGTCTTTATCCTTTTGGGGAAGCTGCTGCTCCTTGCCTTTTCAGCGAGGGAAGTTGAGGTTGGATATTAGGAAAAACTCTCTCACCAGGAGGGTGGTGAAGCACTGGAACAGGTTACCCAGAGAGGTGGTGGCGTCTCCATCCTTGGAGGTGTTTAAGACCCGGATAGAAAAAGCCTTGGCTGGGATGGTGGAGTTGGGGCTGGCCCTGCTTTGGACTAGATGTGACCTCCTGAGGCTCCTTCCAACTCGACTTTTCTATGATTATGTTTCTTTCCCAGTTTAAACTGGGCCTTTATGGTATCAGCCTGCTGTGGGGGCCTGAGAAACATCCCTGGGATGCTTGGAGATCAAAGGAAGAGGGAAGGCCCCAGAGACAAGCCAAGCTTCTCTCGCATCAGTCATTCAGGCCTCACTAGGGAGCTGCCTCCGAGCTGCCATGTGGGGGCCCAGCACAATTACAAGAAGCAGAACCAAGGGGGAAACCCCGGCTGCCTCGGAGCTGCAGTCCTGAGCCAGGGCACAGCAAGGCGACTGCAGGCAGTCGGGATGACATGCACAGGGCCGTGTGGAGTTACATTAATGGGACACAGATGAGCAAGCTGAGGGGAGCAGAGACCCCAGGGACCCGCTCTCCACCTGACATGGAGGGAAGATGGGATGGGGAATCTCTGAGCAGAGGACTCTCTTCAGCATGAGACACAGGGCCTGTCCTGACTGCTAATAGCATGCCAACTGCATGCATGCAGCCAGCCCCAATGCAAGCAGGGGGAGCAATGGGAGCTCAGAGGAGGCCAAGAAGCTGCCCACTGGGAAACCTCCCTCTTCTCCCCACCCAGCATCACGGAGGTGCAGAACCAGACCTGCTCTGAGTTAATCAGGCTGGCACTGCACACGTGCCTCTGGGCAGCCTGTATTGATTACATTCGCACACGCCCAAGCAACCGACTCCATTCACTGCAGGATGCCCACAACAATGAATTGGCAGGTCTGTTGTGAATGGGTGGATGACAGCGAACCTCCATGGCTTGCTACAGAGCTGAAACACTTTGCAAGAAAAGCCGTGGTGCCTACACCTTGCAATACCTGACTGCACCCTCCAGTTGCTGCTGCAACAGATTTTGCAGGTGCAAAAAAAACCAAAAAATGCAGAGCCCAATTCCACAGGTGCAAACCGTGCCCATAGAAGAGAAGCCGGACCTCAGCATCACACACGCAGTGATTAACCGGTGCCACAGACCCAAGTCCGTGCTAACAAAGGGCCTAGGAAAATCCAGCATAAGTCTCCCCTCTGCACGCACCATTTATTCAACACTAATTCAACCCATCCTGGAAACTGCCACTGCCACCCGCAGCAAAGCCAGCTGCATAATGGGCTTAGCAACCCGCTTTTAACTGGTCACCAGAGCAAGCACCAAAGCTCAGGATTAGATGAAACCAATCCGCAGCCAGAATCTGGCACGTCCACGAGGTCAGTCCTGAGAGCTCCTGATGGAACTGGCTTGAGCTCAGCGCAGGCAGGGACACGGCAGGAGCAGGAGTGCACAGCTCTGATGCCGGTGCCATCCTGGCTCAGCTGCTCCAAAGCGTGGGCCCAGGGACCACTTGCCGGCAGTCTGCAGAGAGCCAGCTGGTCCCATGGCACTGGGCTGCCTCCTCCGTTCCACCTCCCACAGCGCATTAAAGACAGGTTTACACATGACATATTTCCCTAATATCACTTTTCTATGTGAGCAGTGGCTGCTGCTGTCACAGAGACGCTAGAGAACGGGGAGGGGAGCAGTCTCTGCTGGTGAGAGTTCAAGGGGGCAGACGGTCTCTCTGGCATGCTGGGCTCTACACTGTGAAAAAGAGATCCCTCCTGCCATCCCCCTCTTGCGATCTGACCGAAAGATGAGTAACAGGCAAATGCATCCAGCCAGGAAAACTGAGACCAGGCCCTGGACTGCAGAAGTAGCGGGGGGAACAGCACCAAACCATGGTCTAAAAGCATCGATTGCTAAGCATGTTGTGTCAGGAATGTGCCATTGTCTCCTCTTTCATTCCCAGCATTAATATCACTAGAAATAAGATCCATTACAGAGCTCCGCTCCTTCGCGCCGGGCTACGTGCAGCCCAGGGAGGCAGAGTTGCAGGCTGTCTGAGCTGGAGAGAGGAAAGGGCAGCTCAATAGTCTGGCCCTAGTGCCAGGAAACCATCAGCTCAGAGTCCTGGAGAGCCCGGGGAGACGCTGGCAGCAGGGCTGAGCTCTGCTCCAAGCCCATCTGCTCTCGGATTGCTTGGTGCCTGCTCCTTTGGTAGGGAACAGACCCGTGACACAAAAGGGAAGGATGGCTTTGAACCGACGAGCAGCGCCTCAAACCCGACTCTCCACCCACCCCCGCACGTCCCGCGGTCTCCCTGGCTTCACTGGGCTCACGGCACAGAATAGGGCCCTCAGAGCCCATTCAGTGCCCTGCAGGATGCTCCGAGCACCTCACAGGATCAGGCCCACCAGGAAGCCATGGCCAAGCCATGCAGTTGCTATCGGAAGGCAATAGCGGAGCGGGATGCTGCAGCAAAGGTCCAGCCCCGGCCTGCTCTGCTCGCTGCCCTGCCCGTGGGCACGCTGGGGAGCAACTTGGCTGGGCTCCACATGCACTCTGCCACTGATGGAAGCAGGCAGCAGCGGCTGGGCGTGCAGCAGTATGCTGGGGGGTGGGGGGAGCAATCCTCTCCTCCCCCTGGCGCCTGGGATCTGCTTCCTGTTCCCTTTTGCCATGAAAATGCTCAATGAACCGAGTATTAGAAGCCAGCCCAGCCCAGGCACGGGCTCCATCGCCACGTTAGCTACCGATGCCGGGTGCCGTCCGGGGGTGTCCCTCCCTTCCTCGCCCACAGGTGGGAGTTTGGACCCTCCTTATTCAGACCCCAGACACAGGCCCCTCGGGAAGCAGCCCCAGTCTCCATCCCCTTCCCCGCCGGCCCAGGTGCCGGAGAGGGCGGCTCCAGCCTCAGCGCAACCCGCTGCCCGCGAACTGTTGATGCCAAGGATCTGGTTACAGAGGGAGGCAGCCCCTCGGGGCAGAGCTGCAGCCATGCGGGGCAGAGGCCCGCGGCGAGCTGAGGGGCAGGCGCCCTCCTGCCCTGCTCGGGCCCATCCGGCACAGCCGAGCCGCCCGCCTGGCGGGGCCCGAAGCGGAGGGC
>NW_017729009.1:10235754-10251282 GCF_001723915.1 Gavialis gangeticus
GCCCCGCCGCGCCGCCGCCCCGCGCCCCGCCGGAGCTCTCCATGCGCCCGGCCGAGGCGGCTCCATCAGACTTCGCGGCCATGTTGCAGAGGAGGAGGAGGAGGAGGAGGAGGAGGGAGGAGGCAGCGGCCGAGACTTCCGGAGGGAGGGCGGGACGGAGGGGGCCGGGCTCCGCCGCCTGCCCCCTCCCCCGGCCGAGCCGGGCAGCTCCCCGGAGACAGGCGAGGCGCCTGCTGGGCTCTGGGGACAACGGGGGGGATCGACACCCGTCCCCCCGGGAGCCCCGGACAGACACAGACCGCAGCCCCCGGGGGAGGCGGGTTGGATGGACTCCAGCCTGCACCAGACGGGACGGGGCGCGAGCCGGCGCGGAGCAGGGCGCCAACATTGCTAGGTGGAAAAGTGGGGCGTCGCGGGCGGTCCCCACTGCCCCGCAACGTGTGATCGGAGCCTGCGAGAGAGAGGGCGGCTAGTCCTGGGCAGTCGCTGAATGTGGTTCATTGAGAAGTGGGGCTGCCTGTGGAGGCGGCAGGAGGAAGGCTGCTGGGCTTGGTTTCCTTCGTGAAACGCCTGATTGGGCCTGGTGGCCAAAGCTAAGCTGCTACCGGCAGGGACAGGGGGTCCGGCGGGGGCAGCCGTGCCAAGCCCTGGACTACACGTGGAGCTGGGAGGGTGGAGGGTGCCTTTATGGAAGATCACACCTGTCGGTGCCACTGTAGCGTGGAAGTCACACGTGGGTGTGCAAAGTGAGCCCGGGGCAGATGACGCTCTCCAGTCCCCGTGCACAGGGGCTGCTCTGCAGAGCACTGCCTGCTCGCTTGCACCCCAGAAGAGGCTGCATCTGAGGGGCAAGAGAGTTGGCTGGGGGCTTGGGTCCCAGCCCTTCACACCACAGGCCAGTACTACCAGATGAATGGGAAAGACATGGAGCAGCTTGCAGGCCCCGCTACGAAGAGTGCATGGACTTGCAGGCCATGTGCGAGGCCCCTGAGTGCAGCTGCATATGTAAGACAGGATGCTGACCTGGGGTGCGAATAAACCCAGCAAAAACCCAGCACCCACATGACGGCACAGCCACAACGAGGACACAACGTGCGCCAGCCAGAGGGGTGCCGCACCTTGCATCTCCAAGGGAGAGGCAGCGCCCTTGGCCTCCTCCCAGGGCGCAGAACAGGCTGCGTCACCCGCTCAGCCAGCGCTGCTGCCCGTGGTAGAAGCCGCTAACACATGCCGCCTGCTGCGGCCTGTTGGCACGGGCCTGGTGCCAGCCTGAGCCTCGCCATGCAGAGGGGCTGGCTGCAACCCAGCTGTGAGCAACATCTCACCCCCCCCATCGCACCCCAGCACAAGCAGCTCACGCAGGCGTCTCCCTTGGTTTGAAACAGCCAAGGCCAGATCTTCCTCCCTGAAATCAGTGCCCTACTAGTCACGGAGCCAGTTGCTGCTCAGCAGCAGAATCAGGCCCTTTGTGTGGCTTTCTGAGTGCTGCATATATTAGCATGGGTAATGGCACTTAAATACCTAACGGTGAGAGGCTCCTGACAGATCCTGCTGACAGACGTCTGCCGGGGGGGAGGGGCCTCTCTTCTCTGCCTGGCAATCATTCCCGAGCCAAAAGAAAGGAGCCTTTTCACCAGCTGGTCCTTTCAAGAGCGCTGGCTCCTTCAGAGGAAGGGCTCCACTTGCACTGAATCTCCTTGAGAACCTCATTGATATGCGGAGAGAAGCGCTCGCTGATGCAGTCAGTCAGAGACACTCAGAAGTGCACCTGTGCAATTTGGGCTCCCAGCCCTACCAGCCTCATCAGTGCCGCCGAGGAGATGCTGGAGAGGCAGAGGCAGAGATCTGCACCTTGTTCTCCAATTGTTTCCTAAAATCCCAGGAAATGATGGCTCCATTTAGGCATTTCTAAAGCTGCTGACAGGCCGGTGCTTGAACTCATGCTGCCTGCTCAGACCACGCTGAGAAATGGTACAAACCCCCTGTGAACCTTTCATGGCAGAAACAGCCGAGCTTGACGCTCATTAGGATTTAAGCAGATGCCCCGATACTTCCTGCTCTTTCTCCTGCAAAGCTGCTGCAATGTGGCTCTCGACTTGAAACCCCTCAAAACCATACGAACTCTTGCTGACATCAGAGTCACCTGGCTTGCAGTGATGGGGCTGGGAAACTGGTGGCATGCATTTGTTCCCCTCAGAGAAGACAAAGCTCATTATTGCTATCACTATTTCCAGGAAAACCTGTTACTGTTTAGCTTCTTTTAAAACCGGATGCCAACTCCAGTCAGGCTGAGAGGGTGAAGGGACTGAATATACACAGCCTGGGGAAGAGGAGGACAAAGGGAAGATATTAAGTGTCTGCAAGCACTTGTGGGGTAATACCACAAAAGAGGAAGGAGTTCATAGACTCATAGACATTAGGGTCAGAAGGGACCTCAGCAGATCATTGAGTCCGACCCCCTGCCCCAGACAGGAAACAGCGCGGGTCAGACGACCCCAGCCAGGTGCTTGTCCAGTCTCCTCTTAAAGACCCCAAAGCAGGGGAGAGCACCACCCACCTCCCTTGGAGCCCGTTGCAGATTCTGGCAACCCTTCCCGTGAAGAAGTTCTTCCTGGTGTCTAACCTGAATCTGCTCTCCGTCAGTTTGCAGCCATTATTTCTTGTGAATTATGAGCAGACATATATAACGGGGAAATAATGGCTCATCACTGGGAGGGTGGTCTGCACTGCAGTGTAGTCTGAACTGCAAAGTTTTACAAGCAAAATTAAGCAGGGGAAACGTGGGTTGGAGATGAGGAACTTTCTGACTCCAAGGGTGGTCAGGCATTGAACAGGAGCCTAGAGAAGTTGTGGACTCTCCACCCCGGACGTTTGCAAGAGCAGGCTGGACAGACCCTTGGCTGGGCTGGTTTAGTCGGGCATGATCCTGCGTGGAGCAGGGAGTGGGATTAGATGACCGTATGAGGTCCCTTCTAGCCTGACTTTCCAATGCCCCTAAAAGTAAGCATGCCCTTACTTCCACCCACACATAGTTTGAAGCCTGTTAAAACCACAAGTTTACCCTGGTCAAGTCAAATGACTCCCACAAAGAGCCCAAGCTGTGGGACACTAATATGCCTATGTGGAGATTGTGTGACCAGTAGTAATATAAAAAGCCTCCAGGCAACACTCTTCACAAAAGCCCTCTCTCTCAAACAAACTGCTCTGGCCAAAATCAGGGCTCGCAGAAACCAAGCCATGCTTTAAAATCCTGAGTGGTGTGGAAATGCCTCCTTCCCTCCAACACCCCTCTGCCAGCACACCCGTGTAGCTGTGTGCAGGTATGGCACCAGGTAATGCTGCAGCTAGTGTTTAGGTCCATCTCAGGGTGTACCCCGGTCTAGGAAGCAAGGCCTGGGCCTCATCAGGGCTTGAATGGAAGGGGCACCACAAGCTCAGCATTGGAACTGCTACTGGCATAAAGGGATTTCTTCATACACTGTAAAGGACATACAGAAGCTACTCACTGACCCGAGGATCAGACTCCCATTCACGGGACAAGAGTATCTTCTGCAAGGCGAGGCTATCAGCTTCATCCTAACCCCCAAACCTGGAGGGCTGGGGCATCACCTTTACCCTTTGACCTGTCCAGCATGGATGGCTTTGTCAGGAATAAAACTCCCACCACCATAGCTCATTGGGTCATAGAGGCTGGCAAGCAGCCCTGTCTTGGCATGGTACCGGTCTTAGCAGGGGCTGTCAAAAAAAGGGCACAGTGACAATGAATTCATGGAGAAGGGGGGCACTGCAGAGCTGGGAGGTTTTGGGACCTGGCAGCACCTGTCACAGATGGGCCCAGCAGCACAGCCGAGAGAGGAAGGGGAGTGGAGCTCACAGAGGTGCATGACTGCAGGCTTCTTTCTTCCCGGGCCCCAGATCCCCCCCACCGCCTTCCTCTCAAGGTACCCGTGGAACGTGCGTGGGCATGGAACAAAGGTACTGCCTTTGGAAAGAGCTGATTTATTTTAACAACATGCGCTGGCAGCCATAGGCAAAAAAAAGCCTGCTATAAACAACTCCCAAACGTTCCCGAATAAAGGCTGCTGGCAGGGCAGGTAGAATGTCTAGCAGCATAAATAAATGCATTGCAAAGAGAAATACTCGGATACCCAAACCTGCGCTTTCCAATACAATAAACAGAAAATGATCCCTGTAAGCAGTCCAGGAACCGGCCAGGCAGCCCCTGGGCCTCTCTGAATAACTGTGCACCACGACTGGGTAAACATCAGAAATGCCATGCTTTGGTTTCCCAGTTGCATGATCCAGGTGTGGGACAAATGACTAGCACGCTGTGCTGGGGTTCGGTGGTTCATTGCTTTGGCTTTGAATTGGCTTGAGGGACAGGGCAGCAACAACCCTTCCCTACTTGCAGGGTTCTGGGTGCCCCTTGGCCCAGACATCTTGTGTGCCCCACAGCACCATCTCAACAACGTTTCCAAGCAGGAATTCACTGTGCCCAAATGCCTCGAGGAAGGGCTGCCTTGTTTCTCCCAGCATGGCAGAACACCCTTCTCCACTGAGCAGCGGTACCATTGCTGTGGCACATGGGCCCAGCTGCTTTGAACAGCTGCTTTCTCCAGGTCCCTGGCAGACTTGCAGGTGATGTCAGCTAGCATCATCTCTATCTGCCTGGTAACATTTGCTGCAGTGTCCCCAAGCATGCTGCTAGAGATGCCCAAGAGGCTATGTCCACTCCCATCCCATGACAATCTTCAAAGGAAAGTTTTAGGGAGCTTGCCCACATAACTATCTGCTGTGTCTCTCTGCCTTGTTGTGACCCTAGTGGGGCGTCCTCAAGAAGCACTCCCTCCACAACTCCTCTGTGACCGCCCCTGATCAGAAGGAAGAGGAAATGGATGGAAGCCATGTTCCCCAATCCTTTCCTTCAGCCCCAATTCTTGCCACCTCCATGGTTCATGAGTCCCAGAGACAAAGCTCATGAACCAGGGAGGTGGCAAGAATTGGGGCTGAAAGAAAGGCAAGAGGAGGGAGTGACCTGGGAAGATGCACCAGCCAGCATGTGGTCCCAGAGCTGCATATGCAGTCATACAGAGCATTATGGAGCAAAACTACGTACCATGCACCCCTACAAGATGCAAGCAATCTCCAGATTGCTTCTGGTCAGTCCCCACAGCAAGTGAGAATGGCTATGAGCATATGTGCACGGACCTCCGATTTCTGCAGGAGTGGTGATTCACAGGCAAGCCACATGCAGTTCATTCCCAAAGTCACCCACGTTAACACAAAGCAGTTCACTGTCTGGACACCGGACACTGTCAAAGACTGTCCTTAAACCAGACAACCTCAGTGCCCTCTTTTAACTGACCGTGTTTCTGGCTGTCGACAAGCAACAGATATTTTGTCTGCGTGTCCCCTCCAGCCTGCTGGCCATGGTCTCTCTGGCCCTGTACCAGTATTATGTAAAAGACAACGTGCTGCAACCATCATGGGAACCTCTCGCTCCCTGAGAGCCAGCCTAGTCATGAGGCATCTCCAGCAGGCTCTTAATTTACTGCTCACACCACAGCCATCTGCTCCGGTGGGAATTATGCCTTTCTTTGCTGCTGTCTGGGTGCCTGGGGCATGGCGTCATGAGCCAGGGAAGTGTGAAGGAGGCTGAGTCCCCAGGAATTACCCTCAGCATTACAACCCCACTGGGGGCATATGACAGGCTGAGAGAACACCCCTGCCTGCAGATCTTCAAAAAGCCTGGCAATCCCAGAGATGCAAGCATCACGCCTCTCCCTGGCCACACAGCCAGGAGATGTTTCCATTGAGACAACTGTAGAGCAGGGCTCCTTTCCCCTTAGATGCTCAAGGGGGGCAGCACGGGGATATGCACCCCACATGCCATGCCACCCCATGCCCCAAATCATTCTGTCGCTTCCTGCACAGGCCCCAAGATGACACTGCTGTGCAGCAGGACATATTTAATAGCTTGTGTACCTGAAGCATAACCTCGCCCCACCAGGGAGTTTCCAACACCAAACTGATTGGCCACCATCCAAAGGCAGGCCCAAGCTGCAAGCTTCCCAAGCGTGAGAACCTCCCGCTTCCCATTGTTCAAACAGTTCTCCTTTTGGGTTCTACGTACTGCTGTATGCTTGCCTCACCCCCAGGGCCCTGCCTTCTCCATCCTACTGCCGATCACCCCGGATATGCACCCCAATTCATTGAAGGCCATTTGCACAGGCCCTAAAGTGCTCTCCCTGGTGCAGGGCCAGTTAGCAAATGCTTGCAGCCTGCACTGACTTTCACTCGCTGACTCCAGCTTCCCCTCTTCGCTTCCTCCCCCTCGCTGCTGCGTGACTTGTTGCAGTTTTGCACATCCCAGCCGATGCACCGTTCCATGCCTAAGACGGATGTGAGAACTTTGCCAATCTGCTCAGCATCCAAGCTCCCCACCCATGGCAGAGGCAGGGATGCCTGCCCACCGCAGACACACCCTCTTGCTGCATGGATGCACTACGTCAGCCAAGAGTGAACATCCTATAGCAATGCCGCATGTCGGGACTTTCATGCCAGCTCAAAAGCTGCCGGTCTCGCTTACAAGTTCAGACGTGGCCTCAGATATCAGGAAGAGATTGGCAGCTGGAAAATAGGGCCACTTGAGCAGGAAAGTCCCTGACACTCTGTCAAAAGACACTGAAAAGTAGCCTAGCTAAGAGAGAAGAACCAGGAGGTGCTTTCCAGCCCTCTCTTTTCTGATTCTATCCCATCAACAGCAAAGCTGTTGTTGGCATCATCTCCCTGCTGCCGCTAAGCCTTTATTTAGAGAGGCTGTTTCAAGCCCCTGGTTCCCTGTTTGAGGAGCAGGACAGACATCCAAGGATTTCATTACCCAGCAAGCTTCTGGTCCTGTTGAAAACTAAAATACCTAAATTAATGCATCTGAAGCAAGGGCCCATTTAACTCATGGCTATGTTCTCAAGCCCAATGTGCATTGCTATAGTTAGGTGCTTCATGAGTCCACCACAATATTGAGCATGGAAAAGTATTTTAAAGGAAGGCTGAAGAGAGATCGCTTCTGTGCCAGGATCTGGCACTCTGACAATTCAGGCACAGCATGAGTGAGAGACCGGCATGGGGCCTGAGCATCAGATTCTCCCCCCTCCTGCACCACTTCCATCCCTGGGGAACTGCAATAAAGCCAGAACCAGTACGATAGACCGAAAGCGTCCGGCTCTGGATTCGTACCTGACTGCGAACGTCAGACTCCTCCAAAGGAAAACAAAATGCTTCAGACTAAGTTTAGTTCTGAGGTCCTGGTTCTTCCTGGCCAGTGTTCGGAAACTTGGAGACAGACAAAGGGCTCATGGCCATGCCGGGGAAATGCAACTTGGGTTATATATCTCTTGAACCTTTCCTGCTCTGAGCACACAGCGCTGCAGCCCAGAACACATCTCTAGTTAACTAGAACAAATGACCTTATGTGATTAAGATCAGTAAGCTGCCAAACTTCGGGTGATCTTTCTTAAGAGATTATCTGCAAACAAAGGATGATTACCATGAGCCGGCCAGCTTGTTCTAGTCCCCATGTCCCCAGATTTCTGCTCTCACTTTCCTCCCTGTGTCTACACACACGGTGAGGACCCAGAACCCCTGGAGTTCCCGCTGCAGGAGGCTTAGCATACAGTCTCTGGAAGGAGAGAAGGGCCAGGCCCAGGAGCTAGCGCACAGGCCTGGGCAGCAGGCAGTAGGTTCACGTCCCTGCCGCAGAGCCCCTGTGTGCAAGTCACGCAGCCTCTCAGAGGCTCGGTAATGAGAGGAGAATAGTGCTTCCCTGCTGCAAGGAGAAATTCAGCAAAGATTAGGAGATAACAGGGCCAGACAAGCATGTAACACAGACAGTTCACAGCCCTCAGCCTCAGGTTCATCAAAGAATAAAAAGGTCAGACAAAGGGAGAAACACCCATGCCCACTCTTTCCATTTGCCAAGCCCTTTGCTTGGGGGCAGAAGGTGGGTCCTCTTTTGTTACCAAAGGGAGTTATGCTCCACCTCTGAAACCTAATGAATCCCGAAAGGACTCACCCTCCCACCCAGCCCTCTGCTGCTTCCAGCTGCCAAGTCCTCCTGGACTTTTCTGGCCCTCAGGTCACTGCAGTGACTCAGGGCATCTGGCTGACCCTGCCTGAATGGCTGTCACACCCCAAGGGTGTGGATACCGTCTCCTCCAGGCTCCTCCATCACCTCTGTCTGCACCTGAGGCCTGCATTTTCTCCCAGAGGGAAGTGCTGGTTTTGCATGGCCGCATGAGTTGAATCCCTGAGCGCGGGGGCAGCTCAGTGCAGGATTTCAAACGTGAGCCCATCTACAGGCCATGGCGTTGGCAGCTTCCACTGACTGAACCAAGAAGAAAGTAATGGACCTTATGGTTACCAACTCAGGGATGTGTCCGAGCACAGACTGGCTGCCCTCCCCATGTAGACAGGGGGAGGTTTTGTTCCAACATTGAGGAGCTACTTAGCTTCTTGACATAAAACACCAACACCTCCTGGCTGGCTTCCCATTTCTGAGTGTTTAGGATTCAAATGTTTTCTGCCAAACAAACCTCACAGATCAACAGCAGCTGGGAAGTGCCCTGTTCTGTATCCCACTTCCTGTGTTTATCATACCAAAGAGCAGTGATGATTGGAGAGCGTATTCTGGGAGCGCACCTGTTTATCCTCCCTCCCCATGACCCTCAGCAGTCTGCGGGCGATGCAACAGTGTGATTTTAATCAGGAGACGCTGTGGTAGAATTGGAAAGGAGGCAGTAATGACCGCTCTGGAGCGCTTTTGTGTTTTAAGACCCACGAGCCACTTTCCGAATGTTAAACCGTGTTTGATGCATCTCCCAGCACTACGGGACTGGAGAACAGGTGGCTTGGGGGACCAGGAGAAGACACAGACTTTCCACTCTAAATCACAGGTTGCCAGTGTATATCGATCCTTCTGGAGGGCTATCGGATGCCGTATGTGACTGGAGCTGCAGGCCGGATCCTGCCATCATAAAAGCTGCCGCCACACATGGCATTATTTGGCCTCTTTGCTGGCTGTCTCAGCAGAAGTGCTGAGGATTGAACGGGCCACAGAAGCCAAACTCCTCTCCGCACTGGTGCATCCAGGTCACTGCCTAGCTGGCATGGAGAAGCCTGCCCTGACGCTGCCTCGTGCACACACTGTCTGTGAAGACAGAGCCAGTCCCTAGCACTGCCAGTCCGGCACCTGGCATCAACGCTAAACTCACTGCAAGAAATCCAATCAGGCTGATTGTCCTTCTAGAGCTCAGGGGAAATGCAGCTGCAGTGAATCCTTCGCTTTCAACTGGGAGGACTGAAGCAAGGAGCCAAGAGTTAGCAGAGTCCTACCTACAGGAACAGGAATTAAAGCTTGGAGATTTACATGGATAATAAGAGCATACCCAGTTCTAACAGTCCGTGCTAATGCAGTCTGGAAGAGAGGACTCCGGCTGGTGACTAGCAGCAGTGAGCTGCGCTGGGGTAGGGGTAGCGAGAACATAGCTGCTTAGGCCAGCTCAGGCATAAGAAAATTAAAGATCAGGGAGTTTGTGTTCACAAGATACTCTGAAAGCACAAACTGCTAATTAAGTGTTAAGTGTTATCATCAAGAAACAGCAATAATTAGGTGAAAGTAGGATGAAATTTTGGAGATAGACTCACTAACGCTGTAAAGATGGAGGCAGCGTCTCTTGGGCACTCAGAGATAGGCAGAAAGCCCAGGCAGAAGCAAGCACAGACAGAAAACCTTGGCTTGTCTCTAGTGGATGGCAAGACAGAGGAGTCCCTCTCTCATGTCAAGGCTCCTATAAAAGCAGCCTCGTTCCAGCCATCATGGCTGGTTTCTGCCCAGACCCCCTCCTCCTCTCCCAATACTTCCTCCCTCAGCTCCATTCTCTCATGTCACTTCAAGCCCCTCTTCAAAATACATTTCTAGCACACAGCCTGTCTAGGCAGACCCAGCACTTTGCTTGGACCAAGACATAGTGCTGATGCCACATCCCAGCACCTAGGAGTAATGTTTCTCAGCCGCACTCGAAAGATGCGCGATACACTGGATCTTTTCTTTTTGTTCATGTTATCACCCGCTGTGCTGCCCTCAGCTACTTGCGATCCCAGTGGGAGCCCAGCAGAACAAAACCCACCACTCACGGTTCCCTGAATTAGTGAATCTAGTGCAGGGGGCTGGACCCGATGATCTCGCAAGATCCCTTCCAGCCCCTAACAATCTGGAAAAATGGAAAGAAAAACACTTTGGTGTGGAAGTACCTTCCCCTTGTCACACCTGGGAGCCCATCAAACAGAGCAGCCCAGAAGCCTCAAGTCCTAAATCAAGTCTTCAGGCACCTGCCCCTGGCAAGAGCAGGGTGGGATTGAAATGTGTTGGCGACTCCAACAAGCAACAACTCCTGTGCCCAAGAAACAGGAGTACCAGGGAACACCAGGGCCTGTGGAGCTAGCTTTCCTTTTTAAGTGCACAAGAATTTTAAATGCAGGCTCTGAGCTCCAGGGTGGTCCCGTACCCCCAAACACTGGGCACCTCTGACTCTGAGGTTCATTTGTTGCCACTGACTCACCAAACGTCAGCACGTTCGGAGACGGGGGGAGAGAGAGAGCTTTCCAAGAGGGCTTGTATGATGAATGAAGCTTCGTCCCCTTCCCCGAGGGAACTGGCAGGGGTAATCATCACCCCGGCTCTGAAAGAGCTGCCTCGCTGTGGAGAGGGAAATCTGATCTCATCGAATGGGCTGTTCTAATGCTCTCTTTATTACGCACGGTCGAGAAAAAAGGGTGACCTGCTGCTATTAATGAGCCCATCTGCCTGACACAGGCGCATTGTTAGAAAGCAGCGCGGACGAGCCGGCACAAGCACGGGGTGCTGGGAGAGGGGGGTTGTTTGTGACGAAGCATACATTATTTATAGAGGCTGAGACAGGCGGGGAAGCAAACGGCTTTCATCTAAAAAGTTCCTTGGCATGTGCAAGCGTTGAGCACAAACCCAGACCGAGCTGGGGGAACAAATCATTATGTTGGCTCTGCCCCTCCTCTTCCCCTCCTGCTGGCTCCGCTGTAACTGCTGCCTACCTGCCACCACCAGCAACTGCTCCGGGGCTCCGGGGATGGGAGCCCAGGACAGTGCCGGACAGAGCAGTCTGCCCTGCTCAGCACACAGCATCTCCTTAAAGGGCGGCTCCAAGGCCTGGACCTGCAAACAAACTCAAACGAGAGTGAATCTGGAGGCCCCAAGAGCAGAGGGATCTTTACTATGTGCAGATGCAAGGATTGGACCCTATTTTCCTTACCCCCAACTTCAGCAGAGGTGCAGGGAGGCAAGTGAGAGGAGGACTCAGCCCTCTGGCTAAAGTGGGTTTCAGGGAAAGAGTTGAAGATCAATTTCCACGGGACTCCAGACAGCCCACCCCAGCAGGCTGTTTGCACATGTGCCCCTCGGTGTGCGCTGTGCCAAGGATGCCACTGCTCCCGCGCAGCTCCTTCTATACCTTAGCTACTCGCTTCATAAAGAAATGTCATTGCTCTAATCTTGGGGGCCTGTCCCTTCCCAGATCTCATTCACCTCCTGCCACTGCTCAAACAGCTCGTCTCTCCCATCTCATCATTTGACATCTGTCACATCCATTAGGTGAAAGATCTATTCCCAAAGGTGCAAGGCCAGAGTCAGTGGTGATGTAATCCAGCACGTTGCTGCCATCGGCAGAGCTAAATTCACTTGTGACAACTCCGGCTTTGGCCCCTTCGTTGCTTTTTCAAACCTTGAGAACAGCCTAGCTCTAAGTAAAAGCCCTGTCCCCACTCTTGTGAACAGGCCTTACTCAGGCAGGAATCTCCTTGCTTTCAAATAATTTATCCTGAGTAACTGTCTGCAGGATGAGGCTGGGCTTCCCTACCCAATGTCACCAGTTCTTTCCCATTTCAGCCTCCTGGCTGGTAGCACCAACACACCAGAAATGCCCCCTCCTGGCCCGGTACACTCTGCAGCCAAGGACTCATTGGCTTATTTAGAAACCTTGACCTTCTACCTTAAAATACCATCATCAGCCTCATCAGTCACCACCACCACCTCTTTTCCAGCCATGGCGTTTCTCCTAACTGTACTCTGAAGACTGCCCCCTCCACTCCTGTCTTGAGGGTTTCTACCTTGGGGCACCGCTTGCAAAGAACCTTATCAAAAGGGTTTGAAAAATCCTGGCAGATTGTATCTGCCCTCTCCCCCTCCCGCCGTTATTTTACTAGCTCGGCCAAAGCTTCCCAGTGGGTCAGAGTATCAGGGTCTACCCTTAAGCCCGCCCAAGTTTGCCGGTACAGTTAGAACGAGGCTCCCAGCTCTTCAGCTCTCAGTGGCTCCTCTTTGGTAGCCAGACCCAGGGAATGCCTGCGTTCAGGAGCACAGGATTAGAAGGGACCTGCTACGAAATCCCAGATGGGGCCCCTGCACATGCTGGCAGCCAACTGTGCAAAGGGGTCCAAAACATCCACTCCAGCCCCTTTCCCACGCTGTAGATCTGGGGCAGCCCCTGCCCCAAAACCCCACTGTGGGCACAGGATGGGAGCGGGACACACAACGGGAGCACCGAGACCTTTGCCCTGGCAGTGGCAGGGCGTTTCTTGGACAAGATGTGTTCAAACAGTCCTAGACAGCTGACCATGCCCCATGCTAGAGGCAGGCACAACCCCCACAGTCCTTGCACCTGGGAGGTCTCTCAATACCTCCGGGGGCACCAGCACCCCATCTCCCACCTCTGGCTGTGGCCAATGTCCAGGGCTTAAAGCTGAGAGGGGCAAACTCTTCCTTGCTCCTTCAGGTGACCAGCAGAAGCCCTGAAGCCTGGGGCTACGACCCATCAATCTCCTCTCACAAAGCAGGTTCTCCATTCCTCCAGCAGCCCTGGCAGCCCTGCTCTTCACCCAACATGTTTTCATCTCATCTCTTTTGGGCCAGTATGGCACATGCTATGACACGGTGAGGAATTGGTCTCCGATCCTCATCCACAGCTGAGCAATCTCACGTTTCAGCTCCTTCAGTACTCTCGTGCGAACGCCATCTGGTCCTAGAGATTCGTTGCACTCAAGTTATTTGAGCTGTTCCATAATCTCTTCCTCAGAGACTTCTTGCTCTGTTAATGCCGTACCGTGATTTCCTGTAAAGAAGGCTCTGGGGATAGGAATTTCCTCATCATCTGCTTTAGCAAAGGCTGCTGCAAGGAATTCATGTAGCTTTCCTCCAACAGCATCATCATCCCCTTTAATTCTCCTCATCTCCCCTCGGTGGTCTAGAGGCCTTATGGACACAGAAGTGCTCACCCTCTGCTTTGCGCCCGTCCAGCAGTTTGTTCTCCCGGCCCTAGGAAACCTGTTACTGCGTGCGCGGATTCTGACGCTGCCGGTCACTTCCAACAGAGCAAAAAGAGTCTCTCTCACAAATCAATCAGGAACATTCATTCAGAGGCATATTCTTATGCATCTCTTCGGCAAAACCTTTTTAACTTCTGCAGCCCAGAACCAAGCGCCAAGCCTATGTGTAGCTGCATCATCTTGAAGACTTCAGCAGCAGCTAAAGTAGTTCCTTAATGCCAAGTACAGCCTTCAATATCTTAATGACAACCGCTCCGAGACTTGGCACAGACGGGTCTCCGAGAAGCCCTGATCCCTCACTTTTATTGCTTCTGTGTGTTAAACAGATGCTTCTCGTGAAGCGAGGGCTCCTGTTTAATTACATTAATGTAATTTACTCCATCACACATAGCAGAATTGCTGCTTCATCAAAGCAGGTGCTGACTCACTTCCACAGGAACAGCTCCTTGTCTGGAGATGCCAAACCCTCAGCTGTCATTTTTGCAGCAAATAATCCATCACCGGGGATTCTGGCAACAAAAGGGGCATGCAGGCAATGGGCAGACAGATGGAAAAAGGGAAAAGGGTGCTTAACAGGCTTTAGCCCAAGCAAGTACCTGAGCCAGTGCTTAGTCTCCCACGCCAAGCAACACTTTATATTGCCATTACGGATTTCAGACCGAGAGGCTTCCTCCCTCAACCATCATCTCTTTGGCCGTGAATTCTCTAGAAGGTTTTGATTTCACTTCCAGGGATTCTTGCCGTACAAGCACGGCTCCCTCCCCGCACACAGGAACACCCCTGGCACATGGCCTTTGAGCGGCCCCCCAACAGAGATCTAAATATTCAGATCCCCTAAACACTCGGGGCTCGTGCCAAGGCTGCTCTGTTTGGCAGGGGTCACGGGCCTTCATGCGCCTGACCGCCGCAGCTATAGCACAGCGTGAGTCTGCCGTGCAGGACAAGAAACCCCCACAGATGGACTGTACGGGATGGTTCAGACAGGGACCACGGATGTTTATCCCATTACCAGGATTAGGTTTTGTGACCCCTTTGCTCCTGTGGGTTTACTGCCTGTTTGTTTGCCTTCCCCACCACTGCTCCACTTCCTCCTGCTTTGTCTTCGGTATTGTAATTTCTCTCTCCTTATACGCTGCTCTAGGCACGTCCTTTCGCCGTATCGGGTGAAGCAAGCTTCAGCCCACGAAAGCTTGTGCCATAGATCTTGTGTCTAGATAGAGATCTATCCACAGACATTGGTTCGTTACCATGGGGCAAACTGGGAGCAAATCTACACACATCAGTTTGTCTCCATGGGGCAAACCTACAGACGTCAGTTCGTCTCCATGAGGCAAACCTCCCCAGCCCCTGCTTGTGTCCAGCCTCACACGGCTGACTCTGTCTCCGTGTGGACATACCTCCAAGCAGCGCCTCGGACCACGGGGGAGCCCGTCCGCAATCCTGTGACGGCCAGATGGCGGAAGGAAACGGGCCGTGTGTCGCGTGTGAGGGATCCAGACCCTGCCCACGGAGGGGTCACAGGTGGCTCCATGGTGGTCACCCTTGCACCCGGCATCCCTGGGGGGCTGCCACGTCGCGCCCCATCCTCCGCCCACAGGTGCAGCTCGGCCACGGGCCTCACTGCTGTGGAGGGGCCCCATGGCGAGGCGGGGGGGCAGAAGAGGGGATTTACAGGCCCACGCGGGAAGTGGGTGGGAGGGGGTCTAGCAATACCCCACGTGGGACAGATGGGGCCGCTACAGCCCCACGTGGCACCCCACGCAGGACCAGGACAGAGCTGCAGCCCAATGTCACACCGGCGGGGTAAATACACCCCACGTGGGACAGACGGAGCCAAACTGCAGCCCACGTGGGACACATGGGTAGGTACAGCCCCACGTGGTACGGGGCGGGCCTTCCCAGCGCCGGCCCTGGGGCGCGGGGGCCGCGTTTCCGGGAGGACGCGCTTCCGGGCGGACCGGCGGGGCATCCTTCCGAGCGGGCGCACTTCCGGTGGCGCCATGGCGCGGGAGCCGGCGGCGGTGCTGCGCTGCGTGGCGGAGGTGGAGGTCCTGGCCGAGGAGGCGCTGGCGGCGAGGCAGCAGGTACCGCCCCACCCCCAGCCCCGCCCCCCCCCCC
>NW_017729009.1:10251387-10251952 GCF_001723915.1 Gavialis gangeticus
CTGCCCGCAGATCGTGGACCTGGATGTCAAGCGGAACCGGAACCGCGAGGCTTTGCGCACGCTGCACAAGGACCCGCGCCCCGACGGTGAGCACCGGCAGCCGTTACGTTAAACGCGTGGGTTCTGCTGTGGCTGTCTCGGTTTCTCCGGCAGCCGTTAAGCTAACCACGCGCCGCCTGCCACGGCTGTCTCGGTTCTTGGCAAGGGGAGAACACCCCATGTTTTCTTGAGGGCAGGAACGAAGTGGAAGCGAAGCGACTCGGGGGCGGTAGGGCCTCGGGCGGCCTGGACAGCTGCCCTCGGGCAGGGAGCCAAAGAGCACGACGAGGCTGGGACTGCCCCAAGCCGGGCCCTGGCGCCCCCTGTTCTGCGACGTGTCGGGGGTCAAGGTGCTGGCGCTGCCTGCAGCCCTGGCTGGACCGTGCTGATGCTCCCGCTGGCACCTGGAGGTCCCAGCTGCTGGGTCTTGCCCCTCTGCGCCAGGCCGGACTAGCACTGTATTTGGGGTCAGGAAGGCGTTTTACTCCCTGGTCAGACCGGGGGGGGGGGGGGGGGGGGGGGGGGG
>NW_017729009.1:10251989-10253536 GCF_001723915.1 Gavialis gangeticus
GGGGGGGGGGGGGGGGGGGGGAAGGAGGGCTGCTTTCCTTTGCAGTGGGGGCACGGCCGGGATCTCTTGAGCATCCATCGACAGCGATTCACGGGAGTGGGAATCTTCCCCTGCTTCACCCGTGGTAGGTTCGGGGGTTAAGTCAGGGTTGCCATCATCTTACATAGAGTTTAGGTTATGGATCTGTCTGGGATGGTTTGGATGGGAACGATCCTGCTTCAAGCAGGGGGCTAGATTCGATGAGCCCTGGAGGTCCCTTCCAGCCCCACTTGTTTGTGGTTTTTATGAACAGAATCATTCACCAAAGCTTCATTTAAACAGGCAGGTGAGGCAGAAGGAAGCCAATGCTGACATGAAAGCCCAAGTTAGGGTTGAAGAACTTGCAGGAAAGGAATACGCTTTTTAAATTTACAGAGGATAAATGTGGTAGGATCTGTTTTATATGAGAGGCAAGAATTTTTTAGGGTGATGTCTTGTATTGCACCAGCCGCGTCGCTGGGATAGTCAGACAAGCTTTCAAACGTAAGACATTCTTCTTTGGGTCTGTTCAAAGCTCGTCTGACTCTATCCCAACTATGCAGT
The DNA here is from genome assembly GCF_001723915.1 of Gavialis gangeticus. NCBI lineage: Eukaryota > Metazoa > Chordata > Crocodylia > Gavialidae > Gavialis > Gavialis gangeticus. Next base: position 10,252,572 of record NW_017729009.1, read on the forward strand.
TGGGCCAATAGAAAATATCACCCTATGAAATCCTTGCCTCTTGCATCATCTCTGGACCATTGCTGCTACATCACTTTTACATTCCCATAATCATATTTTATAGTCACCTTCCAGGCGAGAAACACACTTCAAAGTGGCAGGCAAAGCCTCCTCTCCACAGTAAATATTGCTTCATTTCTGAGCGGTGAAACAAAATAAAGCCCGCTCACAGTCAGCATTTATCTGTGCATGGGTGGATTGTTTGGTGACTAACTCACCCTTGCGCAGGTCTTATGAGACTGAATCACATTTAATTGCCTGTAGACGCTCTCCTAACTGATGCTGCAGACTGATGTTGAGCATCAAGGGGCCTACAGAAATTAGCCCGTTGGTTGAATTTTGCATTTGGTATGCATCCAGCAGGGGTGTGGGGAGGAGCAGTTTTCATTCGGAAAATTCTTATTTACTAAAGCTGCCTCTCTCTTTGTAGGTAACGTGATGGTCTGCTTTGGAAATATGTTTATTCAGCTTCCAAAATCAACAACTAAAGAAATGATGCAGAAAGGTAAGATTAAGGCCAGACTTAGACAACTTACTTGAGATTTTGCAAGCTGCGTTCCCTTTCCTGCCTCTGCTTGGATACATAGTAAGGACCAGAACTGCCACCTCCCTGCTGGGCCCCCTTCGGGCCCCAGGGGAGGCTCACCTGGGCCTAGAGTGAGTGAGGATTTAGTTAGGGAGCTTCTGGAGGGGCTGGACATTTTTAAGTCAGCCGGCCCGGATGATCTTCACCCTAGAGTCCTGAAGGAACTCGCTGGGGTCATTGCAAGTCCCCTGGCACGGCTTTATGAACACTCGTGGTGCTCTGGAGAGGTGCCGGAGGACTGGAAGAGGGCCAACGTGGTTCCCATCTTCAAAAAGGGGAGGAAAGAGGACCCGGGGAACTACAGGCCAGTCAGCCTTACCTCGATCCTGGGCAAGCTGTT
>NW_017729009.1:10254046-10271419 GCF_001723915.1 Gavialis gangeticus
GAGGGAAGGTTTAAGTTGGACATCAGGAGGCGCTACTTCACGGTCAGGGCGGCTAGGGTCTGGAACCAGCTTCCAAGTGAGGTGGTGCAGGCTCCCACCCTGGGGGTTTTTAAGAGGAGGTTGGATGACCACCTTACTGGGGTCATTTGACCCCAGTGCTCTTCCTGCCATGGCAGGGGGTCGGACTAGATGATCTGATCAGGTCCCTTCCGACCCTAGAAACTATGAAACTATGAAACATACGTGGGGCGTCCCCTGTCGCACGAGTGCTTGTATTCACTGAATTGACGGGTGGGCCACTTAGTCTTTTCCTACCTTGCAATGGGTTGTACACTGCTGCTGCTAAGAAGGACCCAGGCCTCCTTGTGTAGTGTATAGGAATCTTTTGCTGTGAGAAACCCAAATGGGATGTTAGACTCCATGAAGAATGGGTTGGGAAATAACTCTGAGAATATCTGAATGCCGTTCAGGAAGTTGGTGGTACACACTCACCTGACTACTTTATGCAGCACTGGTCACTTCATCGTAGAGGGAATACAGCAGAAGTAGAAGGGCTTCAGAAATGGGTATCAAGAGGACCTCTGCTGTCCTCTTGAGGTTGAGATACTTTGCCTTGGTAGAAAAGTTGGGTGATGAAAAGATACAAAACTATGAATGGCCTCGAGAAGGTAGATCAGGAACTCATATTCACTCCCTCTCACGATAGGAGGAACTAGAGGCATTCATTGAAATTGAAGGTTGGTTGGTTCGTTTTACAACAGCACAAAGGTAACGGGATGGAATTCCCCAGCCTGTGCTTTACGGAGGCCAGATTGGGTAATGTAAGGGCCCCTCTGGCCTTAACACCTGTGAAAATGGGTGAATATTTTGGTGGAGCACAGAAGCTTGGAGTTCTAGGAGCTGCACACTCATATACGCCCGCACAGGCATCTGTCCTCCCTCCCCTCCCCGCAGGAAGATAGTACCTGCCCCTCCAAACGTACATTACTTGGAAGATCCAGCTGTTTGGCTTCCAGCCTGGAGATGGCACATCATGTTCAAAGGTCATGCTGGCATTACAAATGGACTCATACCTCCACCATCCAGTTCGTTATACTTACTTGGAAAGAGGGAATCTGGCAGACACATATTCTGGGAGAACCGGAACAGGGTTGTGTTTCTTATGTATCAGTACGATGCAGCCAGTCTCCTGACCCCAAGAATTCACAGAGAAAGCAAGAGAAGAGGCTTCCCCCTCCATGCTGGAGGTTCAGATTGGAACAGATTTGCCAGAAGTAGCTGTGAATTTGGGGGGTGCTGGTTGCTCACAAACGATATTCTAGAATGTTTCATTACCCCCATCGCTGCTTTCTCAGATCAGGAGCACTTGGATGAGGAAATAAACAACCTTCGGAAAGAGCTGAGAGTGAAGGTCAACCATCTGTTTGAAGCGCAAGGTATTTGTGACAGGGTCTGAAACCATGTTCAGTGTCCCAACACCCAGGAGCGGAGCATATTCCTAGAACAGTGACACTGTTCTCTTCAGTGCAAAAGCCGCATATTGTCTAGCATTAGAGCACGTGGCTGTGACTACTGCGCAGCTGCTTAGGCAGATTCCACTGCCCCTGTTAACCAGGTGATAAGTTGTTGCCAAAGGCTAGCTGGCCATGCCATGACAACTTTGGCAATTGTTCTGCCAGCTGCTGCCAGCTCTTCTCTGGGTTTTCTGGACCAGCAGTAGTTGGGGGAACACTCTCAACAGGGAACAGTTAATGTCTTGTAGCCCAATCTTGATTTCCTGCTTGTTCTCTCTCAGGTAAAGCTGAGCTGAAAGGATTTAACCTGAACCCTATGACTCCTGAGGAAATGAAACTAATTAATCGTATCCTGGAAGGATGAGCCTAGTGACAGCAGCAGGGACTTCAACTGTGTTGCTCATCAGATGCATTAGGCTGTCGCTCATGGAGTTCCTGGTGCAAAAATCAGTGCCCAGTCTCCAGGTTTCTAGGGAGAACATCTCAACACCTAGAATCCCTTTCAAGTTGTATATTTGGTAGAAGTTCGTTTCCTGAATTAGACTGTGACATCCTTTCATACCAGAAACCGCAAGTGCCCGTTGTTGGCCAAGGGTTGGGCACTGTAAACTGTACAGATAAGTGTTAAAACACTGGCTCATTCACAGCATTTGACAGCCTGCCATCACTGGGGTGGAAGTGGGTTTATTAAAACTGGAGAAACAGGACATTCCTAACAGTGTGAATTGTTTTTTTGTGTGTGTAAGATCTTTGGTAACACAGTTCCAGAGCTAGTACATGCTCATGGAAGGAACAGGAGTAGGAGGGAAAGAACTGTGAATCCACAGTCTCTCTCTCAGGCATAAATGAAAAGACAGGGTTGTATAAGCTTGTGAGAGTACTGTATTTAAGTTGAACAGTGCACTTCAAAAATTCCTGGAATGGCTTTAAATATCTGAGTGGGGTGAAGCATAAGAAGATAGTGTCTTGTTAATCTGAATGGGAAATATCTATTGCAATCGGGATCCATTTCCTCAATTTGTAAGGAGAGTGAACTAACGAATGATTTACATTGGGGAAGGGGACACTTTATGTATCTATACACATTTTTAAAAAGTCTGGAGAAGATGGACTAGGACTATCTCATTGGTCTGGTAACAAAGGGAGGCTGAATGAAACTAAAAGTGTTAACATCAAGTCTAAAACTGACAGGCTTTTTCATGCATTTCACAACTAGCCGGTGCACTTCATTGCTACAGTATAGCATGGAGGCTCCCAGCTTAGCAGGAGCCAAAAGAAGGTTTAAGCATTTATGGAATAACAAGTATACCCAGTTACAGTAGTTAATAAGGAAGGATGGGCCTGCTGTTCTCTCTGGAACTCAAGGGGTATTTTCTCTATACTAGTTCAAGTAAAAGTAACCATTCCACATTAAATATTAACATCCACTACCAAATATGCAATTAACTTGGGGCTAAACCCTGTAAAAGCACGTTTCCAGTTAATGCAGACACTAAAAGGAAAATGTTAAGGTCATTCCACAACAACCTGTACTTTTCCATATTCCATCTCTTCACTAGCAAATAGTGAGGACAGTAGTACAGTGCATGCTAATAATTGTGCTGCATGTTAATTTTGGGAAAGCCAGATCTTCATTTCTTTTGTCTACAAGAAGAGTTTGGCGTCTGGCAGAATCACTGATTCCCCCACCCCCACCCCCATGTTAGTGTTTTTTCCACAACCTGAACACTAAGCCTAGAAAGGCGGGGTTTGGTTGGGGAATGCCTTGATTTAAAGAAAATGGTTCAAATTTGGGGACCAAGAAATGGGCAAAGCAAGAGAGCTGATGAAGCAGGTGTGTCTGCTCTCGTATGCTTTGCATGCCTGCCACAGGCAGCTCTGGCTGACCTCCTGCTGCATCTTGACAAGAAGTGCGTTAAACTTTCAAAGCAGCAATTCTGTTTCCCCACTTCCCCAGCCAGCCAGCCACCTGTGCATACACCACTGCACAACCCTCCACTCCCCCGGCCAGTCTTGCACGTGTATAACACATACACGGTGCCCCACCAGGGTGGGTTTGCACTGCAGAAGGCCTGCCCCAATCCCTTTAAACAAGGATCTTGATATGCAAGTTCAGTTTTAATGGCATGAAAGGTGGGAAGGAAACCCTTACCTTTAAGTAAGTCGATATGTAGCCTAAGCTTGCAACTGCTAAAAGCAAAGCTGTCCATCTCAGGCTCAAATTCCCAATTTAGATGTTAAGTATTATCCCAGCTAGCAGACTGCCTTGCCTATAGCTTTCCAGAAAATTACACTGTCTCTGTGAGTGGGGGGGGTAGCATATTACTTTTCCCACCTCAAAGAGACCAAGGCGTTGTTATAACTGCATTCTTCACATAATCTGGATTGTAAAGTTACTAACAATGCTTCCATAACGTGTAATGGTATAGGTTATTCTTACGGTGTCATGGCAACAGGTTTTATGATCCGACATGTTCTGACAGTGGCAGCAGGAAGCTCACATGCCCCCTTTCTCCTGTTTGATTGAGCAGAGGGTGCATCACCGCTTAGCTTGTAGCATAAAGGGAAACTGGCCATGTCAGTAACCTCAAAGCGGGGACTCTGGAAGCTGCAGCTCTATGAATAACAGCAGTGACACATTATTAAACATTTTATTTAAGGTATGCAGAGCTGAAGTGACTGAGAAGGAGCAGATGTGGTCTGCAGCATCCCACAAACTAGCCCTCAGTATGGCCTTACTCTATAGCAACATTTAATGGCTGGAATAAGACTTTTCCTTTATGCTCGTGCTGTCAGTTGAGCCTGAGTGTTGCTACAGCCTCCAGCGTGGAACAAAACAGATTCAGTCCTTAAGGAAGAACCGATCAGCCACAATGGAAGAGGACCTTGACCTGCTGCAGTTACGCAACTGGTTACAAGCCAGCCCACTTCTATTGTTATTCTGGCTTACAAATACAATTTGTTTGTTTAACTGCTGTATCTCTCATGTAGGGGAAATCCTAGGGAACCAAGAAGTGGACATTAGTCCTGCGCTGAGGCAGCAAAACTGTCCCTGGTCCAGAGGCAAATGAGAAGTGCTGCTCTTCGACATGAGGAAGAGAGTGAGTGCTCTCCTCAGTGGTTTCTCTCATCCAGTGCTTTAAACTTTCTGCTGTGTCTGAAGACTTTTGAAAAGCTGCTTCAGCTGTTTTTTCCTGTCATTGTTGTAGCCTGAAATGAAAGCAGTAACAGAGTTATATATGACTTACCCCTTCCAAGGAGTGAAGCGTAGAGATAATCGCCTGCTTTTAGGTAAAGCTGCGCCCCAGTCGCTTAGTTTGAAACTGCAGCCAGGCATATTTAGCTACTGAGTGCTCCTGGAAAACCTGGGAGAGGTGCTTAGCCTAATGGAAATACAGTTTATGAATTTCATTCCTGCTTGATACCAAACAAGAATATGCAAGTGCTGTTAGAAAAGTGCATCATGGGCAGATACTGCAATTTTTACAATGGATCTTTGGGATACTTTTAAAATTAAATCAGCAGGTGAGGAATATCTGTAGTAGTTCAAGTGAGGTCTAAGGAATGGTTCTTTAAAGCTAATGACTGCCACCCTGTCAGCTTTCAGCAAGGCTCCATCTGCAGTTTGACTGCTCACCCCCATGTCTGGAAAGCGTTTATCCCTCTCTGGCTCCACCTCACATGGTTACTGCACCCTACTAAAAATATCTCCCACGTTCTAATTCACACCCCAGTTCTTTACTCTTGTGAAAAAGTGCTGTCCTTACTCCTGTCACCGTACAGGCTCAGGACCCTAGCGAGACCCGCTGCCGTCTGGGTCTGAGCACATACCTAAATGTGTGTTGGTGAGAAAGCTTGCATTCACTGGGGTATCCACATTCCCCTCCACTCGACTGACGGGACCATCATTCCACATGAGGTCAAAACCCCCAACACGTTTCTCCTTCCCTGTCAGCCTGCAATATCCAAGGCAAGTGTTAAAGTACATGAGTAATGGCTACGCGTAGCTATTTGATTCACTGCCTGCACACTGGCTGGAAATCTGTGCATGGCAGAGACAAAGCCAAACAGCTGAATGCTGCAGTGGACAGATCTTTACTATTAATATCCTGGTTTAGCACAGTTGCAAAGTCAATCATAAAATGATGCAAGGCAAGCTTCTTAGGACAGAGTGCTAGATAAGCGAGACAAGTGTGTGAGGCATGATACCGAAAGAAAACCAAAGGGGAGACGTGTCTGAGTGGCAGCTGGGAAGCAAGGATTCCAATTCCAGCCCCAGGACTGGCTTCAACTCTGAATCCCAATCTCCTTGTGCTTTAGTTTTGTGCTCTGTAAAACAGAGACATCAATTAATCTACCTTGCGCTGGCACTGGGGATTCAATTGCTAACTGTTCATACAGCTTTAAGGATTATAATCTACTGTCCGCCCAAGCCACGGGACTAGTTCACAGAGTTCAGACACTTTGGTAAGACACTTGGAGACAGTGAGTTTTCACGCACCTGCCCTCCATGTCCACAATGTGCAGCGTGTCCTTGAGAAGCCGACACTTGAGCTCATAGTCCTCCTGACTACTGGCAGTGAGGGATGGAGACGCATTAACCTCGAGAAGCCAGCTGTGTAGAAGAGAAGAGTAGAGAATTAGGGGGAGCAGGCAGGGCTAAAAAGCCTGTCTGTAAAAACATCACTGCACCGGTGCTGGGCAAGAAGAGTCAAGTGGAGTGACAGTAATCCAACCCTGCGCCGCGCCAGAGGACATTCTGAGCCTATTACAAAGCTGCTTTTCCTGTACTCCGCTGCAATAAAGAAAGTGCCTCCAGCAACCAGAAAGGTATTGGAGTTAAAACCAACTCTAGATGGAACAGATTTTTGGGCTAATTCACAGGACACAGTTTAACCCCTTCCATAGTGCGAGCCTGTGCCTGTTCTTTAGCCGCACTTTCCTAACAACATTTGCGGTCTAACTCGCTATATCTCCCGAAGTACACGATACGTTACTCTAGTTTGCCACTGTCATCTCAGCCCTACAATTACATCCGTGACTTTTGTTCCCATTTACCATTGCTAAGTTATTTCTTGATCAACTGAAGTTACTCAAGCTCTGCCTGTGCAAGTTGTCACTGCTGCAGCAGTAGTTTGGTTGAAGGCTATGAATGTAGCAGAGTAGATTGTACAAATTAGGATTACCCAAGACTACGGTTCAGCCACAATTCATTTATTAACTCACTTTAAATAAAGCTGTCTCCAGGGGCACTGAAGAGACAGCAGACTGATGCCGACTGGCCACTGAGAATTGTGACTAAAATGCCCGCTACCACAGGTAGTTTGAGGGAAGGAAATGAAGGCATGAAAAAGAAGACACATCTTAAATTGTATTTTAAAATGCATTTCCTTGCCCATGGTATTCATAGCATTTTGTATGATTTACAGATGAAAAAAAAATCCGATTTGCTTGTTGCTTCTCTGTTTCGTTTTTTTCCCATTCTCAGCTTGAGGAATGGGAAAAAAACCCTCAAACAATTGACTTTCATGTTGGTATTCTTACAGCCTTTGGGTTGCAAACTGCTGAAGCATGCATGTACACATAAGCAAATGTCAATTAAGGTATATTGCCAGCAGTCCTTGCAAAACTTTGTGTTTAAAAAAAAAAAAATCTGAACCGAGTCAAACTGAGGTTTAAATTTCCCTTCAAAACCTCCTGGGTTCCTGAAGAGTCTGTTTCCCTCAGACATCAACAGAAACCGCTCATCCAGGTCTAAAAAAAAATGTAGGGTTGCCTCTAAGGCCATACATCACACAGTTATTTTTCAGGCTATGGCAAGTGCACTAAATATCTAGTCCCAAGGGCCTAATAGTGGTGGCTGGATGAATCTCAGGGCTCGCGGGATGCTGCTGTAATGCACAGTGTCTGGAATCATAAAGCAGCAGGAAGGCTGGCAGTAACCCTCCTGACACTGCCCATCACTAAAATGCTTAGGCAGCCTCCCCTTTCCCAGGGAAAGCAGTCTTCCCTGTCCTGAATGCTCACTAGCTCCCTTACGGCTTGAGGTTCTGGTCGATCAGGATGTCATATCCATACAGCTCAAAGCAGTGCTTGTCACTGATGATGATTTTCTGAACACTCTGAAGGCTCTTGATGAAAATGTTGTCCATATCCGCAAAGAGAACCTCCACCGCTTCTGCCCCATGCTTCGCAGTCAGGTACCGTCTGAACCGCTGAATCATCCACTTGCAGCCCTGAGACACATCGAGACAGCAGTGAGTTGTTTGCGTGCATTTCCCATCCTCCTGGAAATGATCATTCTATGTTCCCTACAGCCAGCGGATGATCCCTGATGAAAGCCAGGCACCTGGAAATAGGTGCCTCTCAGTGTAGCTACACAACACCATGCAGTGCTGTGCAGAAATACCCGAGCCAGTGTGGGAACTGGAGGTGTTTGCATGGTGCCTTTGCCAGGCTATTTAGCCCTGTTGAGAAGTAGGGTACCTTATCTCAGAGAATCACCTGCTAATAACTAGTGCCTAAGACAGTTCACCTATCACTACACAACACAGCCACCCTGGTCCCTAAAATCACCTGCGTGGCCCGGCTATTTGCCCATGCACAAGCCAGCAGACCACACATACACTCACCTTCTCTGGATCGTAGTCAGGCGCAGTCTTTTGCACTGCTACATTTGTGAGATGAACATCTGGCAAGAGCTGGAGGTAAGGATTGTGCAGACAAGCAATGCTCTATGCAACTAGAAACTGAACTTGGATCCTAAACCAGCTTCTTTGGCCCCTGATGCCATCACTGTCTTCCCTCCCGCCATCATGAAACTTCAGCTACCTTGCCTGACACCCTGCAGGGACATGTTTGGTGGAAAAATGAAGATGAGAAATAAGGCAAGAAAAAGGAAGTTAGGAAAAGTGAACCAGGAAAACCAAACACCTGGGAAAGGAAAGCTCAATATCTGACTGGTCAGGATACAATGATCATCTATGCTGTTCAGAGTAAACCGGGTATTGGAGAAGCGAGCAAAGCCATCTCGATACAACCAGACCTTCAGTGGGATATACTGAGAAAGGGGAGACAGAACCTGAGTATTACCAGCAAGAAAACTCCACTCCAGCACAGCACTTAGAGGATGGGTTTTTGCACTTACAGACATCACTAGAACATAAACTCTCAAGTCAAACTTCCGACCTACAAATCAAAGAGAGATGCATCACATAGTGCGGTATGTATTATTGATGCTGACCATTACAAATACCTAAATTAGAGCCTGCCTAAGCACAACCATGCACTGAAATAACTAAATGGAACTTAATTCACACCTTACACTAATCTGCAGAAATCTGTGATATGGCCTAAGTGTCCAATTGATCCAAGTGGGATGCTCTTACTCTGAAATAAGTGTCTATGCACTGACTTCTGTCAAAATAATAAATGGCTTGGATTAAAACCTATTTCGTTAATTTGGTCATGACTACATACAGGCAGCCTCACAGAGAGCAACCTGGCAACGTATGAGAGAGAAAGAATGGACGTCCTTTTAATATGTAGGTCTAGAGGTAGTTCTGATTATTATTCACTAGATCATTACTGTTCTCAAAATCTCTCCCTGGCAGGACCAGTAAGCGACCACACAGCAGCACTGACCCAGTGCAGTATGCTCAGCTAATGTTTTAAGCCCATAAAAAGCTAATGTCAGGCAAAAACTGACTATATAAGATGTGCCCCTTCATTAGACAGTTACCTGCGCATTTCCCTTGCTATCTGACAGGACATTAGAGCTCACAATGTCTTTCTATATGTCAGCCAGGCACAGGCCTAGTTAGAGAGCCATCTTACCTCCTATTAAATAGGGGTTTTCAATATAGCGCTGAGCTACATAATTTTCTACTTGGGTTTCATCTTTCTGGTCATCTGCACGGACCCCATCCTGTAAAATAAAGCCTCTGTTCTTTCTCCTCATTCAAACACGGCCATCGAGAAGAAAATAAACAGTGCCCACTGGGCTCTCTGGCACGCCATCTCAGTTTGAGACTTCAAACCAGGGATGAAACAGCCCAATGTGTAGTTGGCTGGACAGCAAGACAATCTGTCATGTTCCTGGTGGCCAGGGACGAGTCTCGTATTTGAAAGCAAGTGACTCGCATACAATTACAGTGAGAACTAAGCTCCACGCGGACTTTCCCCACGGAAATAGCGAGGTGCCAAGAAAAGAGAGATGGGGACAGACAGCATCTCACCTTTCTCCAGTCAATGATATCCTTGAGCTTTCGAAACAGAAAAATCCCTCTCCCTTGGGACCTGCCAACCTGCAGGGTGGGGGAGGAAGAAAGCATTACTGGCTTTAAAGTCTTCCCACTCACCTCTACATGGGCACATATCATCATTACAATAAATTGTTGCTTCCAGGGCACCCTGGCATATAACAAAGATCCACACTTCTGCCCATTTCTCAGCTACAGCGGCAGTCCAATGGGCAGCATGCTATCTGCTCAGCACGCTAGCCTGGTGACTCAGACCCCATTCACGGAAGTTAGCATTTCCTGCAGGGGCAGATGCTGTTCTTCAGAAGGTGACTACAGAAGAGCCCACTGCACAATCAGATTAATCATTCACTTATTTATAAAGCACCCGCTTTGCATTTTGGGTTGGGTGCTAAACAAAGAACCACAAACCAGAGACTCAGCAGGGGGCATTGGGAAAGCGTGATTTGTATTAGCATGCTGCCAAGAATCTCTCATCAAGGATTTGTTAGAGGGGTTGCCTAGGGGTTAAGATAAAAAGCCAGGTTCTGCCTGCTTGTGAACATTTAATATTGTTATCCTTACAGGTTTCAATTCCAGTGTTGGCCAAATTCCTATTCAAGTAATTACATTTTGCTTCCGCAAGTTCCCCCAAAGGTTCCCAGGGAATCTTTTTTGCTTCTTGTCCTAAGCTGCCGTGTTATCTTGACCTGATACTGAAAGCTACCAAGTTCTCATAAGCACCACCAAGCTCCGGGATCTTAGACGGTGGATTTGTATAGGACAGCTCAGATAGGGACGAGCCCGACTCCGGCAGGGGTCGGACTAGATGACTTCCCAAGGTCCCTTCCACACCTGCTTGTCTTTGATCTTAAGGATCTCAGGACCAAGCCCTTAAACAAGCCCATTGTATTTTAGAGGCAGGTAAACTGATCCACAGATATCCTCTACACTCCACAAAGGCATGTGGGAACCTTCATTGGAACTTCAACCCCCTTGGCTAAAAGCTGTCAGCATACAAGTACAATATTAAATTATGAGAAGTTGGCCCAAAGCCCACACAATTCCAGCACTGAAGAATATATCAGTGCTTCTGCCTACTTTGTTTCAAAGGCTGAAGACGCTATTTTATTTAGAGGGATAAAAACAAATACTTGATGGTATGTTGTGATATCAAGGTTTTATTGGCATGAATTTCTGATGGTGACATTACTCCCGAGTGGTGACGGCATGAGTGAGTTATGCAGGTCATCCCAAAGGACAGCCACTAAAACCTTTATAGCACCACACACCTTCCTGACTTTTGTTTATTCCACGTTTTAGACAAAAGTGCCTTAGATTTTTAAAATACATTTAAAAGTTTTTATTGCGCCTATTTTTTACATCCTCCTGCTTGTAAAGCCAGGTTGCCTTAGTTACTACCTACAGGCCTTGGAGTGACAGTAAAGTTAATACTAATACATTTTTTAAACCTCTAAAAATGAAGGTATTTTCTATAAATCCTGGGCATCCTGATTTTAAGATCCAATACTTCCTGACCTTAGGAAGATGGGCCAAGGATAAACACAACCTGCCTTCTATCACTGAACACCCTGGAATTCTAATGATCTGTTTTGATGATAAAAAAAGCATTTCTGGCTTTACAGGTAACGAGATACATAACTTATAAACTGTCATCGGTTTGAGGTAGTAGATCATCTCTCCAAGTTGAAGTTCACATTCTCCCTTTAAGTACATTTTTGGGTGGGGGGAAGGAATCGCTGTTGTAACAGAATCACTTTCCCTTCTTTTCTTTAAATGGCAGATGTTTGCAAAGAGCTCCAGTTTTACAAGCACTAGGTATGGTCCTAGCAGAGGTGGCAGGGTGGGCTGACAGTAGCTAGGTTGTCCCGTGGTACCAAATAAATGATGCAACCTACACTTTTTAATTCCAACTAGATTTGCAAGCTATGAATCTTTCATAGGAACATTTAACCAAACGAGATGAGCAAGTCCAGAGAGATGCTCAAGAGCCAAGACAAAGAGCGGCGAAGCAGAGTGAGCTGGATGAAGGCTCTGCACTGGGGTCAGATGGTGGCTGTGACAGACCAGCCCACGGGGGACTTCTGTCCCCACTGAGTTCCACCCATCTTCTCACCTACAACCTGGGCAAAGGTCACCTGAAACAGCAGGACACCCGCTCCCGTCACTCAGGATACATATTTTCACTTGCAAGCCTTAGGGCAGCCACAAGTGACTTCATTTCACTTGTTGGTATAATTTTTGTAATCACAATCTTTTAATATAGTCTCATTTATTGTATCGTAGTTATTTCTAATGTTAATTGAGGTTGTGGGCACAAAATTCAGCTTAATATAAGGTTTCTTGTTCCCAATTAACACAAATTACCATTTGTAGACTTGGATAATCACTAGCTGTTATCCTCATGGCTGTAATTCACATGTTAGTTTGCATAATTACCTCCCGTTCACTACTCATAAACCCACCCTTACGGATAGGCCTGACCTGCAGAGGGAGGCAAACTGTCTGGTCCTGTACCTCCCCGCCAGACCTATCATGCAAACCAAAGTGACTGTCCTGTTGTGAGTCTCACAGATGGGTGTAGATTTAATTACACACCATGGTGCTGTATTCATGATGTTAAATGTCTTGAATCATCTGGCAGCAGCAAGGCATTTTTAGGTTCCGCTCCAGAAGGCAGCAATATCTAAAGGAAGCGCATATTTTCTAGGCCCCAAGGATATGCATCCAAGTGGAATTTACTACCTTTCAATGCAACTCCATTTATCTAAGGAACAAATATCAGGGGATAAATGAGATTTCAGAGGATCAGAGCAGCCAAAAAGGCTGCGCTCCAGGCACAGCATGGCCCTTTAAAGCTCATTAGCACATCTCATCCAGTATAACCCTAAGGCCGCACTAGTTGGTTGGTAAATTCAGATGTCCAGTTTAACAGAGTTGTACTGCATGCCCACGTCAGGTTTAAATGAATGACTTGAAAGGAGTTGTAACAAGGAAGAATATGATCCTAGTCTCTGAGGGCCCCAAGATGTTACAGGTTATGTGGATTTGCTGAAGTATCTCAGCAGAACAGCTTTATCCAGTACAGGGCCTCCCCATCAAAACCTGCACATTTATATCTTCACAGCTGGGTAAACTGCAAACGCATGGGATTATTTTTCAATTGCTGAAATAAGCTGTTATGATAGAAGGAACATTTCAGCCAGGGAAGATGCCCAGAAGATTGGTTGGGAGCCATTCTCCGACATATCGCTTATACCTGTCACCCCCCATCACTGCCCACTTCCCGTCTCCAAACATTCAAGCCAGCATTGTGTCTCCTCTTTGCTTCCCCTGGGGCTGGGACAGCACTCTGCTTACCGGCTTCATAATCCAGGTGATGCCAGGATACTTGCGAAACTCCTCCACAAACAAGTGGTATTCCGACGGCATTTCAAAGGTCTTAGGGAAAAAGTCACATTTTGTTGCCTCCAGCTTCCCTGCTTCCCTCTCTAACTGCTTCCGAAACCTCTTCAGGTTCTTCACGATGTAGTTCTTCCGAGTCAGCTGAGATGGAAGAAACGCACGCTAACACCAATTAAAGCACCATTCTTCTCACATGAATTGCTAGAGATAAGACGTTTCTGGTGACACTTGAAAATGGCTCTCTGCAGAGGAAAGCTATAGGAACAGCTGGAGATTCTTTCCCTCTTTGTAGAGGAGAACGTATGAATTAGTTTTCTTTTTATTCTCTGAAAAAACCTGGAGAAGCTAAAAGGAGCCCATCTTAGGGCCCACAGTTATTCCTGGCCTGGTGCCTTTTAGTCCAGGTGCTATGCTGATCTCCACGAGCCCAAGTGCTAGCGTCTGCCTACGCAGAACGCCTGGTTGCAATTGTCCTTAGATACACGTAATACACAAATCCCAGTAGTGCAGAGGGGCTCTTTAGCAGATGCTTTAACCGTGTTGGGTTTAACTGGGCTTATAACTTGTTTTCCTAAAACAATCATAGATTTATAGATTGTCAGGGGCTGGCAGGGACCTCGCAGATCATTGGGTCCAGCCCCCCTGCTCTAGGCCAGAAGACAACCGGGGTTAGGTGACCCCAGCGAGGTGACTGTCCAGTCTCCTCTTGACTGTCATCCATGTAGCATATGCGGGAGGTCCCTGGACTTCTGAGAGAGACTTGCTCAGCCTTCATGAGATTTATCTCTCTTGGAATACTATAAACCTCATGCAGCAGTCCTGAACAAGGCAACCTTTTTGGTTTCCCACGATACGACAAACATCAATCGAGTCTAAAGAGACATTCGCCTAGCAGCCAAGAAGGAATTCACTGTGTGGGTGGAGAACAGTACAATGTATTTTCCCCTGCAAACTCTTTGCTCAGAAACTCACTATCTGTCACCATCCCTGCAAGCCATTCTGGTTTCATCCCACCCCACATAGTTTCTTACCTCATAGTGGTTGCGGAAGTGGCAGATACGAACGTGTTCATCCATGTAGGTATGGTCAAAATTCTCCCGAAGCCAGCTAACATCACACCAGTAAAAATCCCACTCCCCCTCGCTGGAGAGAGACAGATACAGCCAGACAGAAAAGTACTGAGTTCAGCGTCCCTGCCCACAGTTACCATCAGAATGGCTTCCCCCTCCCCTCCCGTCTGTACAGATTCAAGAAAAACCTTGATGCACATAGGGTTGGACGTGTTGGTTTGGCTCTTCTCTTTTAAAAAATGTAGGCTCTCTACTTGAAGGGATGCCCTTAAAGGCCTGTTTGGGTCTAGACGCGTCCATGTCCAGGCACACCCGAGGAAGGAAGCGCCGTGACACTTGCTTTCCAGAAGCTCAGCTGACTTCGCTAAACACACCAAACTGGACCGGGAACTGCACAGGGCTGCTTTTTCTTCAAAACAGATCCTCAAGGACCTCTCCTTGAAACCAGAGACCTTGCTTAGGTCTCTCTGTTTTTCACAAGGCTGTTCACACATTATTACACACCAAACTCTGCCCTCAGCTACTTCACTGAAGCCAATTCCCTCCAATTCAGTGTGTCACATTCTTCTCCCTGAGTCAGGGCACGTTACCGAGGAGCACAAACAAGATCCTACTTAAGGTGTCACCGATTAGTGGCAAGTGAATTAATGTCAGCGAAAGCTGAGAAATTAGTTAGCTGTCTCTAGTCTTTTAAACCCAGATAATCAGCAGAAGAAGAAAGACCTTGAGACAGGAAGAAAGGCTGCAATAATAAGCCAGCGAAGGAACGAGGCAGATTAGCCGAGTGACTGTCTGCACTGTTATTTTCCAGCCACGTCTAACAATAGGGGTCAAAAACATCTTCTCTTCCTCGAAGCACTGTGGAGATCAATTGTTCTGCAAACAGGGTCAGCCAGCTTCAACAACACAATCAATCAGCCTCTACTTTGTTAAAAGGGCTCTGAATGCAGCCAACCTAGTCCACAGGAGCGGGGCAACACAGTCCAGCACCAATGGTCGAGGACTTGTATTAACACCCCACTGCAAATGGGGCGGGTGCACTTGCATACAGCCAGACAAACAGAAAGTCTACCCCAGTCAATATGTTCATCCTTTTACAGTCTATCTAAATGGATGAAGGCATCGACATTGGAAAACGCCTCAAAGAGAAGAGGTTTGTGGAAGACCGTGGTCCCCACCGTCTTGTTTGGATAGGGTACCTAGAGGCAGAGAGAGAGATCCCAGCCACAAAGGGAAGGAGTCTGGAGCTTACTCTTTCACTTCAACCCATCCAGGTCTCTGGCGAAGAACGTCTAAGATGGTGTTTGTGAGCGCGCATTTGAATCGGATGCAAGCTCTTGGCTCTCTGTAAAACAGACACATCGCACACTCAACCCCAAGCTGCCCTGCCATGAATGCACGCCTTGCCCTTGGGTTCACACAAAGTCTTGGCTGGAGGGAGGAAAGGACTTGGCAAGGTTGACCCCCCTCCCTCTCCCCCTCTAACCATGACTCTGCATCTGCTGTGTTGCCTGCTGGCTACATCTTCTACCTACGTGGCAGCTGCTTGCATTTGCCTAGAAATCCGGTCGCAAGTCAGCAACATATTGACAGTTTCATAGATTTCATAGACATTCGGGCTGGAAGGGACCTTGGAAGATTGTCGGGTCCAGCCCCCCACCAAGGGGCAGGAAGTCAGCTGGAGTCAAAGGATCCCAGCAAGATAAGCATCCAAATGTTCTCTCCATAGAGTCTCTCGACATCTTTCCTAAGTATGTCACTGAGCTTTGTCCTACAGGGAGTTGGAAAGAGGCAGATGATTTTCTGCACAGAAAAAATGCATCTTTTTAAAGCTCTTCACAGAGAACCAGGGGTAAAATTGGTGCTTGTTGCAAGCATGTGTGGAGACAGGCCACGACTAGTTTCCACCCTCCACAGACCAGGCTGCCACGGACCCCTGACACCCAGGCTCCCCACAGCTTTGCAGGGAGACTGGCCAGGAGAAGCGGCAGGAGACCAAGCCGGGCTCCACCTGTTTAGATGAAGGGGTTTATACTGATGAAACACTGCCCTGGACTTCGGTGACACTCTCTCTCACACAACGTGCAATCTAAGCGTGGAACTCCTTGCCACAAGAGGATGCAAAAGCTGCCAGTTGAACCGGATTCAAACCGGGACTGGACACATTCTCGGAGGAAAGGGGCATCTGTAGCTATTGAACACAGGAGTTAGGGGCAAAGCTTCTGCAACAAAACTTCCTGGACCTTCAATCAGTCTCTCAATAAGACTCAAGACCCTGCCGGGGAGAATCGCAGCACCTGGACAGACTGGGGGCTGCCCTGGGGGGGGCCCCAGGAGAGACCTGAGGCACCGTGGATAGGATTCAGGCCCCTGGAGAGACCCAAGGCCACCGGGGGAGACTTGAGGCCCCCTGGAGAAACCTAAAGGCCCTGTGGAGACACTTGATGCACCCAGATAGACTCAAGGCACCCCGGGATAGACTTGAGGCATCTTGGGGAGACCCGAGACCCCCTGGATACACTTGAGGCACCCTGGAAGGACCCAAAACACCTCTGGGGAGACCTAAGGCCCCCCTGGATAGACTAGATGCACCCCATATAGACCTGATACACCCTGGATAGACTCAAGGCCCCTCTGGATAGACCCGAGGCACCCCTGGATGGACCCAAGACACCCCCAAAAGACATGAGACACCCCAGAGAGCCCCAAAGACACCCCTGGAGAGACCCAAGACACCCCAGCAAGACCCAAGACATCCCTGGAGAGACCCGAGACAACCTGGAAAGACCCAAGGCACCCCTGGATAGACCCAAGACACCCCCAAAAGACGTAAGACACCCTGGAGAGCCCCAAGGACACCCCTGGAGAGACCCAAGACACCCCAGCAAGACCCAAGACATCCCTGGGGAGACCCGAGACAACCCGGAAAGACCCAAGGCACCCCTGGATTGCGCCAAGACACCCCAGCAAGACCCAAGACATCCCTGGGGAGACCTGAGACAACCCGGAAAGACCCAAGGCACCCCTGGATTGACCCAAGACACCCCCAAGACACCCCGGAGAGCCCCAAAGACACCCCTGGAGAGACCCAAGACACCCCAGCAAGACCCAAGGCACCCCTGG
>NW_017729009.1:10271521-10271790 GCF_001723915.1 Gavialis gangeticus
CACCCCGGAGAGCCCCAAAGACACCCCTGGAGAGACCCAAGACACCCCTGGGGAGACTTGAGGCACCCCGGGGAAACCCAGAGACAGCCCTGGGGGACCCAGGACACCCCAGAAAGACCCGAGACCCCCGGAAAGCGCCGTGCCCCCGCGGCCGTGGGGGGTCCCCGTCGCCCCGGGCACTCACCGCTCCTTCAGGCGCGGGGGGCCGCGGTGGCCGGCGCTGACCTGCGGGACAAGGAGGCCGTGTCCAGCCAAGGGCACCCCCCGCC
>NW_017729009.1:10271802-10285065 GCF_001723915.1 Gavialis gangeticus
GGGGCGGGGGCGGGGGCAGGGGCGCAGGAGCCGTGGCGGCTTGTGTTGCCCTTTGCTGCAGCGCCGTGCACCTTTGCCCGGGGCCGCTTCCGGCTCCCTGGGGAGCGCCCGGCCCGCGCCAGCCTGTGCCCGGGCGCCCAGCGAGCGGGTCTCGGGCCCAGCCTGCTCGGTGCAAACGGGGCGGTTTTGCCCAAAGCCACAGAGCGGGTCGCGGCAGGCGGCTGCGAGGTAAGGGAGCCGCGCCACGGCCGCTGCGCGCAGCCTCTTGCTGGCCCCTTCTTCAGGGGGGTGGAAACTGAGGCACAAAATAATGCAGCGCCTTTGCTTATGGTCAGTTTTGGGGTCTGTGGAACAGGCAGGAATTGAACCCCAAAGGGGTCAGAAGTGTTCAGAGCACGGGCTAGGCCCTGCAGACATCAGACTTGTGCCACGGGACAGCCGAGACAAGACTGATACGGGGCCCTGCAGACATCTGTCCCTCGGTACGAGGGATAGCCCATAGGATACCGAGTGCGGGCCCTGCAGGAGGTAGGGCGGGTGGGTAGCGCCAGGGCGTCTTGCAGAGCAGGGGGATCCCGAAGTCTGCGGCGCAGCACGCCCAGAGCAGGCTTCTGCTTACAAACGCTGCGTTTTGCTTGTCCTCAGCTGACGGGTTGGTGGAGGTTGCCACATCGCAGCCTGCCTGCTGCAGTCCTTGACCTTGCATCGCGCTTCGTGGAGACTGTGTTCTGCTTTGGTGCAAGCGCCAGTACAAGGCGAGGAGCTACCCAAGGGGAAGGCGGCAAATCTTGCCCGCGTGCAAGGAGCAGCAAGAGTCGGAAGTGTTGCCAGCCTGCAAGTCCCCCCCGCCCCCGCGGCTGCAGCCTGCCTCTCGTATTGCTCCCAGCCCCAGGGGGCACAGGCAGGAGCGGGCACCCCGCTGAGCACCCAGCTTCGTGGCCGAACAGACCTTCATTGTCGCAGAGCAGACCGGACAAAGGGTTTTGTTCGTATCCGAACACTGAGGCTTTGTGCAGATTTGCTTGGAGAGCAGCAGCACGAAGCCAGCACCCGGCAAGGCCGCGGCACCCCCACACGATTGCTGCTAGGTGGAGTCTCTCCTCTATTGTCCCTGCCCTGGCCAAGAGAACAATCGGTACAAGGCCACTACGGAGCAACTTCTGCGCCTGGGCGGGAGGCGGGGCCCCCAAGAGCCGGCGGTGGAAACCAGAGGAGATTTATTCCATCCCCTGAGACGTGCAGCTGCTGCCCAGAGCCCGGCTGTGAAAGAGGAGAGACAAAAAAAAACACAAACCACACGCAACCCAAGCCCCAAAAGGCCGTGACCCTGGAGGGGTCCAAAACTGATGTCCTGTCACTGAGCGCTGGCAGAGGAGACTGGCCGAGTACGGCTGTGCGAGGAGACGAGGACACCTGCTCCCCCGCCACCTGCAGCGGTCGTTTTGGACCATGGGAAATGGCATGAACAAGGTAACGAGCAGCACCGAGAGCCTCGTGGGGCTCTGCTGGCCCCGGCCAGGTACAGACATTGCACTTTAACCGGTATAAGCGAGCGGAAGCTGGGCTACCCCCATAACAGAACAGACGTTCGGCACACACAGGCTGGTTTAGAAATGCTGGGGCCCAGTCTAAGACTTGCCCCCCGCAGCAAGAGGCGAACGTGTGTGCTGTTCACGACTGATCTCAACTACACTGCTTAACTTAGAGCCATTCCACTGCGGGCGTTTCGAACGTCTGTACCTAGCCTGAGACGGGCTGTTCAGAGCTGGGAGGATTCAGGGTAAAGCTGCCTGGGTCTCATGGCTTGGAAGACGAGAGCCGGGGATCTACCGGATGTACAGTAAAGCCTGCCTTCAGTCACAGGGAAAGGGAGCTGCTGTCACAGGGGTGGGTGTCTGGTGACAGGCTGAGCACAGCTGGACCCAAAGCCTCCTGGGCGTTCCCAGAGGCGGCAGGAGGGAAGGTCTGAGTACAAGGCTGGTGCAGCTGGGGATGGAGCAGCCGGTTTGGGGACAGCAGAGAGGAGTTTAAAAAAGAGATGCCAGAGCTGACGTAACAGGGGTACCTGGGTCCCTTCCTTGTGATCTCTGCGGTGGCCCTCTGCGGCACTAGGCAGCCCTGTGTCCTGCAAGCACCCAAGGGGAAAAACAAGGTTTCCACCACCTAAGTGCTGTCCATGCCCGGAGATCCATGGGGACAGCACCCCGCTCTGCCCCCCGCGATTCCCAGGGCCTGTTACTCTTCACAGCAAAGCCTGTGGGGTTAGAGTATGCAAGGCACAGCTTCATGAAAAGAGCAGCCACCGCTTCCTGGTCTTTGTGTTGCTCCCTGGTTAAAGGAAAGTGTTTTCATCCCCCTCTCCGTAACCCTTTACAGTTCTCTCCCTCCCTGCCCTAAACTGCTGCCCAGGCAGGAGTTTTGCAATATTCTCCCCCAGGATGCCGTGCACACGCATGAGGATGTCACCGAGGCGTAGAGCAGAGCAGGACTGCGATTGTGTAATAGGACCATGCCTACATTTATTGCTACTGCAGTCTCCTCTCTGGAGGTGCCCTTGAAACACAGCAATCTCATTTCCAGTCCAGGAGCAGACAATTAAAGGCACCACCTCAATTTGCATTTGAGCCAAACATTTAAGTGATTTAAAAACAAGGGGTTTTGAGGTTGCTGGCTTTTTTGGAGACCATCACAACGACAGTTTTGATGCAAAATAATTTGTCCCCTGTGCTTTTTGTGACTGGTCATCGAAACTGAAAGTGAAATCTGCAGTAAACAACAGCGATATGGACGTAATCAGTCTTTATCCTCCAAAGGAAGAAATGCCAAGTACAGAGATAAGCATCGTTAAGAGTAAAATGGGTTTTATTAAAATTCTCCCACATCAGATAACCTAGGGTGCTGCCAATGGCTCAGGGAAATAAAGGTTTCCCTCTCCACAAAGTACTTTTGGAGCTCACAGTGTCCCTAAAACATGAATTCTGCTCATATCGCCTCGATGTGGGCATTAGCATTGTACAAGAAAGTGGCATTCATTGTTTGTGGAAATAGGTTAGAGACTTTACAAACTTAGGGCCAGAGTTTTAGAGAGATGAGACCCGTTACTGTGCCCTCACGTGTGTGTACACACTCCGCCCCCAGTTGCTCTCGTGCAGCCTGCGACAAAGGGTCTTGCTATTTCTTGTGTGGAGAAGAAGTTTCCATCCAAAAAACAGGACAAGCTAATGGGCCAGTGCCCCGTCTCGGCTCAAATGGAGAAGAGAGACTGATGTGGTGGGCAGGGGATGGGTTCGTTTCCTGCTTCTGCCCCACTGACCTCTCCGGGTGGCCTTGGGCGACTCACTTAGTGTCCCAGTACTGAACAGCTGGATTTGTGTCCAGTGCGTGGCGTTTGTCCGGGGAAAGGCCCCAGCAAACCAGCGTTAGTGAGAATTTTTAAGGAGGGCGATTAAAAATGCCACAGCAACTCCCCCTCATCCTGTTCAAGCTTGAAGGAGCCTCCCACACGGAGCAGTTTTATCAACCTAAAAATGCTGCTCTTACTTCCCTTTTCGGCAAACCCGGAGGAGGCCCTGGGGTTGCGTGGACTGAACGGAGGGCAGCGCGGAGCCCGTACCATCTCCAGGATAGGCAGAGGCAAACATGTCACTTTGAGATGGCCAGTTAGAAATACAAGACAACGTATTTAAGACAGACTTTCTCCCTGCTTTTCACGTGGCTGATGGATGGGGCTGGTGCCGCTGCCCGGCACAGAGCCCTGCCCACGGGAGCAGGAATCATCTTATGGAGCAAGCGAGCAAGCTGCGCAGAGCGAGCCCAGGGGTGCCCGGTCTGCTTGCCCTGCCCCGGTACGAGACACGTCTCGCTTCAGCACGTGGACCCGGGCACACAGACGGAGAGTCCTCACCCTACACAAGTCACACACGCGTCGGCCACAGGAAAAGCCTGAGTGCCTGCAGAGGCAGAGGAGTGTGCAGAGGTCCAGGAAGGGGAGGGTGGGCGGCAAACACCAGCCGTTTCCTTTGTCTGCGTTGTTTTGGGGAACGTGTCACGCGCTCACTGCAATCAGCTCCTGGGAAGGAGGGTGGGTGCGTGTGACGTGCAAAGCAGCCACTCACAGCCAGACCCTTCTCTTTGTGTCCCGCAGATCATCCCGGGCCTTTACCTTGGAAACTTCATAGGTGAGTGGCACTGCTGCAGCTAGACAGAAGTACCCCAGCTGGGGCAACAGCCAGCAGCCCGTGCCGTGCGTAGCCTCTGCCCGTGACCCCCACATCGAGGGAGCTGTGTTCCCTCCATGCCAGGCCACCACCCTGCAGCCTTGTTGGCACTGGAAATACAACACAGGGTGGTTGGGAAAGGACGGATGGCGGGCTGCAGCACGGGGGATCTCCTCTGGCTGCCTCGCAGCAAGGAAGTCCTTAATCTGCATGTATTTCGGGGTCATGATGCCAGTCCTGGTTACAAACCTGGCACGCACAGCAGGCAGCCAAGTTCCTTCCTTCATTGCTTAATGCAAGCGCTTCATCCCCCCTGCAAGGCCATCTCTCACTCCCCCAGTCTCTGTGCTCCCCTCCTGGCTTGGACCCCTCTGCTCCATCACCCTGGCTCGGGAGCCCCTCCGGCTTCATCCACCCCAGGCCCTGCCGGAAGGGATGCAATGAAGCAGAGGGGAACGTCCTTGGCCTGGCAGGGACAGGAAGGTTGTGCTGCCCTGCTGAAGACCGGAAAGCTGGATGGGTGGGAGGGGGTTTCTCCATTTCCAAGGAAGGGGACCAGGGCCGTGAGGACGATGGCGTGGGTGGTGCTGAGGGAGGTACCAAACACACGGCACTGACTGAGCCTAGGGCTTTGTGACGGCACATCCGACATGCAAGAGGCTCCGAGTTACAGCACAGCACAGTGACTCTGCCTCTCCACACCCCGGCAGCGAGGCCAATGCAGTATGCTTGCTATGTGGTGCAAGGGCACCCGAGGCAGCTAACCGGGTTGCTGCCTTGCTCTGCAACATACCGGTCATCACCTGCTTTCTGGCTAGCAGAGGATGCCAAACTCTGCCGGCCTGGGGCTGGCTCATGCATGCAGCGTGCAGGCACAGTAAGAGACAGTAAAGCAGAGAGGTGTAACCGTTTCCACAGGCCTGGGAAGAAACACAGGGCAAGACTCTGCTTTCCCTTTTGATCTCCATCTTCCCCTGTAATGGCATCACTCAGTCTGAGGCCCCTTTCATCTGCAATTCCCCAGATCCTCTTTCCAGAGGCCCAGGCCCTGCCAGAGGATGCAGCCCCCCTCCCCCTTGCAGAAGATATATCTGAAATGACACTTGACCGCAGCCAAGTGCAGCCATTGTCTCTGCTTCTGTGCATTGAGACAGACAGCTTGGTGATTGAAAAGCCTTCTCGGCTGCCCTTGTTCAATACAAAGGGGAGCGTGGCGTGGAGCATGTTTCTGAATGGCCGCCAACAGGACCGCGTGGGATTGCCATCGGGGAGCACAGATTTCAGGTGGAGAAGGACTGTTAGATCAGCTCCTCCAACCTCCCAGAGCGCCTGCGCCGAACACAACTCGTGCACAGCCGAGCACCCCTTTGCAGGTGCCGGTCGCGGGAAGGTCCGGACTTCTCCGTGCAGGGAGGGGGCTAGAAAGCACTGGAGAGGCGACGGCTCGGGGGTCAGGCTTCCCCAGCGAGCTTGAACGGTGCATTTCACGAGGGTGGATGGCCAAGCTGGGAGATGCGGCGTGTGCAGCACGGAGCGCGGCTCTGACCCTGTGCAGAGAGCGGGCTCCGACGCATTCACCCCCGCCCAGCCGGCCGTTGCACAGAGGTCGATGGGATGCTTGTGGGCAAGGCAGCATTCAGTATGGGCGACTATGAAGCCCAGTGCTTCCAAAGTGCTCAGGCCCAGGCTTTCAAGTGCTCAGCACCCACCAGTTGTGCACACACTGTCAAGAGGGTCTCCTATCCAGTGCACCCCCAGCACAGTCACTTGCTCCTAGTTGCGGGTGCCAAATTCATTTGAAAACTCTGGTGTAGGTTTCCCGTGAGGCATCCCTGAAAATAGCACATGTAGCCATGGGCTGTGAGGGACCAACCCCAGACCCTTCCTCAGTGGGGGATTTTCCCGGAGGCACTGATCCCATCCCAGCAAAAGGATAGTACGAGATGTCCCTGGGGGCATACTCAGACTGCAGATCAATCAGAAAGGTTATGGCGAGTCCAAACTACTACACCGTCTTGGATTGGTGCCATAAAAAGCACCACTCAACCCCGAGACTGGGGCGACCGGGGGGATCACAATAGAGATTTAAGGCCTGATAGATTGCAAACCGTCTCTGCTCAAGACATGCCTTCCAACTGGAAGCCTTCTCTCTGTCCCTAGCAAGCCACCAAACGCGTCTTTAAAAACCATGTCACTGCAATTACCATCACTCTGCCTGCCAGACGCTCACATCATAGGGTAATGGGCAATGTAGAGAGACGGATGGAGAGGCAGATCCTGCTCCCCCCCTCCTCTCTCTCTCACAAATCCTGGCATGTAGCATTTCCCTGGAGGCTCTCTTTATTTATTAAAAATTTATGGCATGCCATTAGCACATGGTGTTTTAGAACTGCAAGCCAGTGCTTTATACCCCCTGGAAGTTTAGACTCCCAAAACCGGGACAGGAGAAAGCGTATTAGTGCTGGTCTTGAGTTTTCTGCTGCTAAAAAAGTCACAAGAGGGAAAAAAAATGCAACAACAACTGAGAAGAGCAGCCCACTTTCCTTCCAGCGCCGTGGCTGAGACCTGGACTAGGGGTCAGAACTGCAGCCACAACACACTGGGCTGCTGGGGACACTGGGTCACTGGCAGTCCTTTGCAAAGAGGAAGATTTCCCCCCCCTCCAATTTAGGGGTGGGGTTACAGATGCTTGGGAATGGAAGTATAAGAAGCTAGCGCACACTGGAAGCTCACTGCACGTGTTCCCCCATGCAGATGCCAAAGATTTGGAGCAACTGAACAGGAATAAGATCACCCACATCATTTCAATCCACGAATCTCCGCAGCCACTGCTGCAGGTGGGTACCTGACCCCCAACTTCTCCCCAGTGTCTTCTCCTTATCCCCCAGGCCACAAAACCATGCTGCTCTTCCTCTGCCCCTTCCCCCATTCCAGAGGAATCCCTCTGCTCCTCAAGCCTAGAAAATAGCTTTTCTGGCAAATATAACCCCATACTCTGGGAATGCCAGGGATGTGCTCAGAGGGCAAAGCGATCAAGGAGAGCCTGCCTGCCTCTAGGCAATAGTCAGGATCAGTTTATCTCCCCGGGTCTGTCTTCATCTGCGCCTGTCACACGGCAATCTGGCTTCACCACTGCCTCCCTTGGCCCGCCGTCCCAGGGAGATGGTGAACGTGGCTTCTTGGACCCTGGAAGCATTTTCTGGGGTGGAGAGGGACGAAAACACCAGCTCCTCATCTCCAACATTTGTCCCATGCTTTTGATGCATTTCAGGAAATCACTTACCTGCGCATTCCCCTGCCAGATGCCCCCGAGGCCAACATGTAAGTACCAAGCCAAGGCTGCGCCCAAGTC
Organism: Gavialis gangeticus; assembly: GCF_001723915.1. Classification (NCBI taxonomy): domain Eukaryota; kingdom Metazoa; phylum Chordata; order Crocodylia; family Gavialidae; genus Gavialis; species Gavialis gangeticus. The sequence goes on from NW_017729009.1 coordinate 10,279,372, forward strand.
ACAGTCCCCTGCCCTGAGCCAGAGAAACACCAGGGCTCACAAGGTTTGCAGGCATTGCCAAGCTGTCTAGCGTGTACTCCAAGCTGCACCTGGCAGGTCACGAAGCTGGGAGGGTGCAGCGGGGCATGCCTCTCACCTCGGTCCTGACAGAGCATCCTGCCTAAGGTTTGCACGTGCGGTTGCAGGCTAGTCACAGGCCACCTGTCATCAGGGCAAGCAGGAGCCCAGGGCAGGTTGCATGCTCAGTTGGGCCAGCGGAAAAAGCTGCCCTTTAAAGGGCCAGCCCTTCCCTCTGGGTACACGCATGGCATGCTGGTGCTGGCCGGGGACTTGGCCAGCACCTGGCCTGTGCGATTCATCTGGAAAGTGCATCTCGGTCCATCCCCAGGGCTGCCCAGCACTGCCCGGGTGTGCTCCTGCAGCCTGTAACTGCTTCAGAGCCCTTTGCCCTAATCTGGAGCGGAAAGCACAGCTGCACCGAGGCATTAAAGCCGCAACTGTGAACGGTGCCTCGAGAAGTGGCGGTAAATGTATTTTACTTGACTGGCACTGCTCTGAGCACCAGGGAATGGGGCCACCCACTGCTCCTGTTAAAATCCTGTTTCACAGCCCAGAGCCTTGCTTCTAACAGCTTTCCTTCTCCTGCTAGCAAGAAGCACTTCAAGGAATGTATCAGCTTCATCCACCACTGTCGTCTGCGTGGTGGGAATTGCCTTGTGCACTGGTAAGGCTCCCTCCCAAGCGCCCCTCGTGCAGCACTGTCCTGGGCAAAGTGCCAGGGGGAGTCAGCAGAGCCCAATGGGACACCAAGCGCAACCCAGCATAGACCCAGGGCACGCCCAAGTTGCCGGACCCCCTTGTCTGGGGGGCCTGGCAGTCAGGTCTGGTGTCACGGCGTCTCCCAAGCGGAGCTCAGTTGAGGATTCCTCCTGGGCTTGGGGCTGTTGTCCCAGGAGAAAGATGTTTGCTCTCATGGCACTGGGCAAGAAGGGGAAGCGCAGGGGTTGGGCAGGACTCCAAGAAGCGGAGGAGGGATTTGGAAACCAATGGAGGAGACTGCCAGGGCCCCGGGGTGGGGTCTGGGAGGAGAGGAGGGAACCCGCTGGGCCAGGCTGCACCTGGGGGCTGCGGCAGGCCCGGGCGATGAAGGGCAGCACGGCCCTGCTGCCAGCCCAGTCCTGCTGCGGTTCCAGCCTTGCAGGGATCTCCCGGAGCACCACCATCGTCATCGCCTACGTCATGGCGGTGACGGGCCTGAGCTGGCAGGAGGTGCTGGACGCCGTGAAAGCCGTGCGACCCGTTGCCAATCCCAACCCCGGCTTCAAGCAGCAGCTGGAGGAGTTTGGCCGTGGGGCCGTGCGGAAGGTGAGCGCGGGGGGCTGCCCATCTCCTAGGCGGCACTCTGCGTGCAGCAGTCCAAGGGGTGCTTGCCAAGGACCCAGCCATGGCACAGCGCTTCCCAAGCACCATGCGAGCCAAGGGGGGCGGGAGGGGAGGAGGAAACCCTTGTGTCCACAGAAACTTTCATCCTCAAAGAGCACGGGGGACTTGGGAAGAGGCCAGCATCTGGACTGAGAGCCGGGGAGACGGTGCATCAGACTCCTCTGCAGGGAGGCAGAGCTCCCCACCAGGCCTCTACCAGGAGACTTTCAAAGGCTGGATAGGGTCATCACCAGCCTCTTCTCCCCACAGGTTCACAGACACCTGGAGCAGCGGTTCGGAGCAGACCCCTTCAGCGATGAGGCGGAGATCAAGGCCCTGCTGCCAGCAGGTAGAGGAGGTGCGTCTGGGGCAGAGGGAGCCAGGCAGGGCCTGGTGCCCCGGAGCAGAAGCATCAAGGGCACCACTGCACCCTTCCTGCTGCGGGTGAAGAGGACCTTTTCCTGTATCCCCACCTGTCTAAAATGAGCCCAGCGAAGGAGCAGGCGGGCGTGCAAGCAGAGCACGCTGGGACCGCGCAGCCCGGCAGACTGGTAGGTACGGAGACCCGGTCTGGAGCATCACTCCTGGTACGTGGAGGGAGAGGCGCCATACACAGAGCAAGCACTGGACCACAAGCCAGGAGCGCCCAGGCTCTCATCCTAGCTTTTACTGTGCTCCTTTGTGATCTCAGACCAGTCACCTGCCTCAGTTTCCCCCATCTGCAGAGCGGGGGGACTCATTCTTCCCCCTCTCCTTCCCGGACAGCCAGAGGATCACGTAGCAAACATGCATAGCCCATTCAGGAGACTCCGAGTACCCGTCAGCACCACTAGCATGTGAAGGGCCCCAGGCACAGATCAGCAAGGGCGATGGCTCACAGCAGCAGTGCGGGGGACTTCCCTGCTCCGAAGACGTTGCAGTCACAGCACTTTCAGTAGAGGCTACGCAGAGGACTTCAGGGAGCTTCTTACACAGCTCGGCGCTGCAGCAAGTGGCTTCCCCTGGGAAAGTAGCACATGTGACAGGGGTGCGAGCACATGTAGTTCACTAGCATGGGCTGAGGTCCAATGCTAGGCACCAGGCCAAGACAGCGTGAGCCCAGAGCGAGCATGGCTTCGGAGCCTGCCGCCCCACATCCCGCACAGGCCGGGATGTACCTCTGCGAGGTGGAAAACATGCAACACATGGCCGGACTCCGCAGAACTGAGCATCCAGCCTGCTTAGCCTGTAATAAACCTCCTCGAGTACCCCTGCTCTGGCTGGACGTGCGTTTCAGACCGGTCTTGAAGGCGGGCATGGCAGCAGGAGCAGGGCCGTGCAGCAGGCTCAGCTAGATCCCAACCGGGGGACGAGAGGGGGAGTCTGCTTGTTCTGACCCTAGCTCTGCAAGGGCTGGAGGGGAGAGCAGAGGCAGGGGCCAGCTCCTGGCCATGCCACGGTGGCTGAGATGGATGGCAGGGGGGTCCTGAGCAGCGCGGTGCCCACTGCCTTTTCTGGCTCCTGCTGGGAGCCCACAGCATGCCCGCTCCATCTCTTTCAGAGGCATTAACACCGCCCTGCAAGAGCCCGGGGAGAGGCTGCTCTGGCCCCCAGCCCAGCACCAAGGCATCTGCAGTCCTGGCTCGCCAGGGTGCGACGAAAGCCCCTGGGCAAGGAGGGGGGTGTCAGACACAAGCACCCGGGGGCCAGGCCGGTGGCGTGTGGGGGCTGCTAGGACTGCAAGGAGTACCAGCACCAGTGGGCTCCTCCGACCCCCTCTCCCCGCCTCCCACAGCCGCTGGGGCCCAGACAGCTCAGCATCCTGGAGGCGCCAGCTCTGGGGGCCGGAGCAGCCGTTTCCCGCCCGGTGCTTTTCCCTCATCTCAGCCTTCCCCAGCCAGCGGGCACGCACCCCCCCGGGAGCTGGGGGCAGGTCCAGGCAGGAGGAGAGGAGAAGCCTGCAGGGACCGGCGGGGTTTCAGTGCTGCTTTTTGCCGAGCACAGGGCACAAGGTCGAGCGAGCGAGCCGCGCGGAGCCAGCGAGACGCCTTCTGGGGGTAGGTAATGTCCCTGCCACAGATGCTGGAACGGGACATTACTATTAATAATTAACAGTGCTCAGCCGGTGCCTGTTGAGTGCTAGCTGCCTTGCCCCACAGACAGGAAGACAAGTTTGGCAGGGCAAGACCCTCAGCCCCCACGGCCTTGCTAAGGCCCCCAGCCTCACCCAGGCCTGTGTGGGGGCTCCCCGTGGCCCCGGGAACGATGTCCAAGTGAAGGTGTGGAGGCCACACAAGCCCACAGGCCTGGCATGTTTCTGGGCTTTTAACCAGCCTCCCCATCTCCCTGGGGAAGACCAGGAGTGCAGCAAAAGGATTTCTGTGCATCTCTCGGGGCAGCTGGAAGTCTCCAGTTCACCATGTCAGTGATTAGGAGAACGAATGCAATCGTTGGATGTGGCAGCCTGGAGCCGTGCCCGAGTTATATGGAGCTAGACAAGCTGATGCACCCCTAGGCTCAGGGTCTGATCTATGGAGGCTGCAGGAAGAGGGCACTTAATGTCTTCCTAGTGCCTCCAACGTCATGGGGGTAAGGCGAGGAGCTCTTTCCCCGTGCCCCCCAGCTCCCTTTGCACAGAGCCCAGTGCCCCAAACTGCCCTGCAGTAGGGGTGGTAGGGCATACACCGCTCTCTGCAGGGGCTGGAGGCATCCGTGCCAGCGCTGGGAGCTGTATTTGCCCACCCTGCTTGCCCACGGGGCGGCTCTGCCCAGGGGGCAGGTTTTCCCCCTCGGGGGCACTTGCGCGGCGGAATTCCCCGGCCCCGCGAGCGCCTCCAGAGTTCCCTGCACACGCAAGCGAAAGCTTCGCGGCCGCGCCAGTGACGCAGAGAGGGAGCGAAAGTGCATGCGAGTGAGCAGGAAGGGGCCCCCTTCCCCCAGCAGGAAGAGGCCGGCCTGCCCTCCTCAGCACCAGGGCACTGATTTGGCCCAGGCAGGGGTGCCACCTGCCAGCAGCCCAGAGGACCACATTGCAGCCCACGGGTGGCATATCATTACTGTCTGCCCGAGACACCCTCGCTACACGGGCATAAATCCAAGGCCCCCGAGAGCGTGCAGCACAGGTGCGCGCCGCGCAGACCCGCCAGCCCCTTGCAGGAGACTCAGCCGATCACCACGGTCTCTCTCTCAGGCCTGCGGTGCTCGCACCTGGCCGCAGGGGTGCAGGGAAAGCCCTGGCCCCCTTCCTGCACTGTACAGCTCAGGCACGGTCCGAGACCCCTGGACAAGGGATCAACCCCTTTGGGAGTCCACTGCAAGTGCAAATGGAGCAGGGGGGTCAGGGAGGAGGCTTGGGGTGGGGGGGCTGCATCCGTCTGCAGATCCCTCCACTGCCTGGCTAGCCCAGGACCCCTGAGACGGCCTGGTGGGTCCCCCGGGGCCGTCAGTCACACAGGCCCATCCCGACCTATTCATTTCTAGGATTTCCATCTGAGCCGAGCCTGCGGCTGTCAGCCCCCACCTCCTCCCTTGCCCCCCAGGCACCAGGCTACTCACTTCCTGTGACTCAGAAGCGGAGAGCAAGCTGGCCTGGCGCTGGGGCCCAGCCTGGAGGGGCAGAGGTCACCGCAGGAGCCGCGTCTGCGGCCAGGCAGGGCCGCGACCGGCTCAGCAAGTGCCCCAAAGCAGACCCTGCTGCACGCACGGCTGAGGCCCCCAGGCCCCGGGGCCGCTGAGCCACAGCATAGCAGGCCGCTGCCCTTCTCTCCAACCCACCGAAGCAGAGAGCGAGCTAGACTTACCTGCAGCCCGCCACGGCTCCCATCCTGCCCCAGGCTAAACCCACCTCCCCCAGGCCCAGCTGCAAGTCTTCAGCCCAGGCGCAGGTAGCAGAGGCCTGGCTGGGGGAGCCCCTCGCCTCCCAGCTCTGGTACCCCACCCTTTCAAGCAGAGAGGGAGGCAGCTCGGAGCAGACCCCACGGGTAACAGTGTCCATGTTACCCATGCAGCTGCCACCACCCCAGGACCAAGAGGGCAACAGAGCCCGCGCTGCCCGCTAGGACGGACTCGAGGGCACACTGCGCATGGCTGGAGGGCGCCTGCCCCGCTGCCAGCTTGGCACCTTGCGCGTGCCCAGCGAGAGGGGGCCGGACCCGTCCGCCCGCTGCCGAGCAGAGGTGGGCTCCAAGGGGCCCGGGGCCAGGCAGGAGCGGCTCCAGCAAGCAGCGCGCCCCGGGACAGTGCCTCGCAGCGGGGGTGGCAGTGCCGGGGCCTGGCCTGACGCCAACGTGACGG
>NW_017729009.1:10285407-10285669 GCF_001723915.1 Gavialis gangeticus
CCCGGCCCGCCCCAGCCCGAGCCAGCGCCGCCTCTGTGCCCGCAGGCCTGGGCCGTCTACAAGGGCAAGTACCAGGAGGGCACGGACCGCGCCGACCCGTCCACCTGGAAGACGCGGCTGCGCTGCGCCCTCAACAAGAGCTCGGACTTCCAGGAGGTGCCGGAGCGCAGCCAGCTCGACATCTCCGAGCCCTACAAGGTGTACCGCATCGTGTCCGACGGCGCCAGGGAGCCCGGTGCGTGCCCGCCGCCCCCGCCGCCCG
>NW_017729009.1:10286335-10291688 GCF_001723915.1 Gavialis gangeticus
TCCCCGCAGACAAGGCCGCCCGCCTGGAGCCCCCCGCCCCGGAACAGCAGCGCCTGAGCCAGGCCGGCGCGGCCGGGCACCCCCCGACGGGAGCTAAGCACGGGCCGGACCAGGTGGGAGCCCAGCGGGGCCGGACGCGTCTCTTCCCTAGGCCCCCTCGCCCCCTTCCCACGCTGCCGCGGGCAGCCCCCTCCACCGAGACCGCAGCTGGCACGTCTCATCTGCCCCGCGCCCCACGGCCCAGCCAGCAAGGCTCGACCCCAGCCTACGCGCGAGGGCCGGGGACTAGCGGAGCGACCGACTTGCCTGGCTGTGCCCAGCCAGGCAGCCGGCGTCTGAGTCTGGCACGCGGGGACGGCCCGCCAGCTCCCTCCATCCGCTTGCGCTCACGGGGCCTGGTTTCTCGCTCCGCAGGCCAGCGCGTCCTCGGACACGGAGGAGGAGAGCAAGAAGGACGGGCCGGAGACGGACCAGGGCTCTCCAGTGCCGGCCGTCTCGCTCTTGCCGAGCCATCCCGCAGAGCAGGGTAAGCAGGATGCCCGGCCCTCGGCCCCGCGCCAGCACCTTTCCAACCACCTTGTTTTCCACCCAGCTCCTTCCCGCCGGCCCCGTTGCTTCCGATCAGGTCTGGGCCCCAGCTCCCCCGAGAGGGGGGAGGCAGTTTGTTCAGGACGCCTCCGAGGCTCCCTTGGTTCTTGGGGGCCTCCCTTCACAGCCCGAGCTCTGGCATTCGCGGAGGCAGCCCCAGATCAGGAAGCATTTCCGCTCAGCCCCTCGCTGGTCAGTACGTCCCTGCCAGCTACAGCGAGGTGCCGAGGCCGGACGCTGCGGCCCTGGCGCAGAGCGGCGGCTGAGGTGTGGCACATGCTTAAAACCCAGCCAGTGCGTTTCCCCACACCCGCTGCAACCGGCTCTGGTGTGCCCCCACGCCCCGCAAACTCCCCGCTGGATGACTGCAGCGGGGAGCTGCAGGAAGGGTGCGTTTGCTTCGTGCCACGGTCTCTGTGGGGGAGGACATCCCTGTTTCCTCGCAGTCCTGTTCCCCGCGCTGCCATCAGGTATTTCCAGTGTGTCCGGATGGAGCAGCTGGATTAACGGGGCAGGGAAACAGGAATGGGCAGAGGATGACAGAGGCCGGGCAGGGAGAGGCCTGCAGAGCAGCAGGCTCTGCCCCCACTCCGGGAGGCAACCCCTGTCCTCCTTCCACCCGGGCCTGCTCCCGTGGGGCAGAGAGGGCAGGAGGGGGAGGCGGCAGCAGGGACTTGCCCCTCTGACCACTCGTAACACCCTCAATCACCCTGGCACACCCAGGCCCGGTGCAGCGCGTCTCCGGGGACAGGCAGGCCCTGCCAGCGTCCTGCCCTTGCAGCGGTGTCAGGACTCCCAGGGGAAGGGCGGTGGGCATGAGCACGATCCCGCGGCTGCAAGGACAGAAGGCGCACGACCTGGGAAAGCTCCAGGCAGACGCCCCCTCCACCATCTCCCTGCCTGCTTCCTTCCCAGGATACCGAGTGAAGGGGGTTTTCTACGGCTGGAACCCAGCCCACGGCCACCTGCTGCAGAGCCCACCGTCCTGCCCCAGCTACCTGCCCGTCGACAACATCAACAACTCAGGTAGGGAGTGGAGGTGCCAGCAGCATCCTCTGCCCCGCGGGGTCCAGGCACGCCTCACTCCTGGGGGTTTCGGAGCTCGGGGGCCCCCTGCCCGCAGCCGTGCTGGGCGAGGAGGAGCGTGGCGGGCAGGGAGCCCGGGCAGGGCTGCGCAGACACCGGCTGCTCCGTGGAGCCACCTGCCGTCCCCTTTGCACACAGCAGCCGGAGCTGGTCGCAGGCTGCGGGCCGCCAGCTCCCCTGGGAAGGGGGTTGGCTGGGGGGGAAGGTTGCCAGACGCGCACTTCCTAGCGAGGGCGTCCCCCAGAAGACGGCCCACCTCCTCCCGTGCCTGCCGGGACAGGGCAGCAGCTGCTCGGGGGCCGCCTTGCCGGGGTGAAGCTGCCCCGTGCACGGGACGGCCCTCGCCCCGACGCCCTTCCCCAACCCTGCTGTGCCCCGCAGACTGCTGGCTACACATCCGGCTGTACTACTGCGACGTGCTGGTGACCGAGTTCACCACGCACACGGCCGAGGGCTGCCGCATCACCTACCGCCCCGTGCCCCCCGACAACGAGCGCCTCTACGGCCCGTCCTGCATGGAGCAGATCCCTTTCCCGCCCCCGCGCCTGCTCAGTGCCCACAGCGGGGTGGCCAGCGCCCTGGACGTCCTGGAGCGACTCCTGCCTCACCTGGACCGCGGCGTCCTCCTGTGGGTGGCCCCCGAGGGTGTCTTCATGAAGCGCCAGTGCCAGGGCCGGGTGTACTGGAACGGGCCCCTGGCGCCGCACCACGACCAGCCCAACAAGCTGGAGAGAGAGAAGACCTACAAACTCCTGGACACCCAGCAGTTCCTGCAGCGTAAGTGCCCAGCCCAGCCCAGCCCAGCGGCACCGTATCGTCCCAGGCAAGGGCTCTGGCGCGATAAGGGCAGGCAGCCTGCACCTCCCTGCTCTCCTGGCCTCCCAGGATGGGGTCAGGAGGGTGCTGTGCCCTGTTGGGTTACGTGGGGGCTCCCCAACCCACTCGGCCGTGCTGCCTGCCTTGTCCCGCTGCTCCCCCAGCGCCCCAGCCCACGCTGCGGGGGCCAGGAGGCCCCACAACAGCCACGTCACGCTGGGGGCTGCAGCACTGCTGCTCTGTGAATCGGGCGGGCACGCTGGCATATTCCAGCCGGCACCTGCGCTCCTGCCCAGCGCTGCCTCGCTCCGCTGGGACAGCCCCGAGTCACCGCTGCAAATGCTTGTGGTTGCAGAACTGCGCGGGTACCTGAGCCGTGGGGAGCCCGCGCCCCAGTACCAGATCCACCTCTGCTTCGGGGAGGAGTTCCCCGCCAGCCCCGGGCAGAACTTCCAGAAGCTCATCATGGCCCACGTGAGTACCCGGGGCGGCACGCCGCGGCGTGCATTCAGGGGGCAACACGGGCTGCCCGGTCTCTTGCCCCCGTGGGGCAGAGCGGGGCCGAGCTCCTGTTGCCGCAAGGCGCCCGCACTCCCTCCATCCCCACTCGCCTGCTGGGATGTCGGAGCAGCAAGGAGCAAGCTGCCGGGGAGGTGGCCCCAGGGGTGCTTGCATGGCCAGGAGCAGGCAAGCCTCCCCGCCTCCTGCCCGGGGTGACCTGCCCGCTCTGGCTTTGCAGATCGAGCCGGTGTTCGCTCGCGAGCTCTTCCACTGTGCCCAGCGGATGGGGCCGCAGTTGCTCCAGGACGCCGTGCCACCAAGTGCCACTGATGGGTCCAGCCACATCATCCAGATCCTGAAGCAGTTGTGCCAGCCCTGAGCTGCTGAGAGGGAGAGAGAGCGAAAGAGCATGAGCTGGGATCAGGACAGGGCCTCGACCCCCCCCAGGAGCTCCCACAGGTAGCACGGGAGAGGCGATTCCCACCAGCTTGCATCCCCCACCCCGCGTCAGTCGCAGCCCTCGTCACGGAGCCCCACGTCGAGCGCAGCCCTGGCGCGGCCACGTGCCCCGCACGCTCCAACCTGCCGGCCGGGGGCTTGAGACGGGTCCAGCGCCAATGGGACCGGCAGCGCTTCAGTCGGCCGCGCCGTGCAGACGCATGCTCTGCGCGCAAGGATTGGTGTGCCGGGAGCCGAGCCCAGACTGGGGACAAGGGGTCGGGATGCGACTCTCTGTATTTATTCAGAACATTTGGTCTGCTTTGGATCAGGACAGCTGCGATGCCCCCGCTCCGGCTGGTGCAGCGGGGAGCCACACACCACCCAGGGACCCTGCGTTTTTAGATGGATACTTGAATAAAACATGCTGTTTCCAGAGCCTGGTCGCTGTCCCTGCGTGAACAGCTGCGCAGCCCCTGGAAAGCAGTCTGGCAGGCTTCGCCACAGCCCAGCTGGACGTTTCCCAGCCAGAAAGTTTCTTCTTCCCAGGTTGGGGGGGGCAGAGTTTTCTGTTTCAAGCTTTGAGCAAATTGTTAAGGGAAGTTTAAAAAAAGCCAAGAGCCAGCGAGCACTGCGGGAATCCCAAAGCCCGTCCCTGGTCACCCAGCGGGAAGCCCAGGGAGAAAGCAGGCGCTCGCGCTCTGAGAGTTTCCGGCCCCGATTCGGGGCAGGGACATTCCTGGGACCTCGTGGATCCCCTCCCAGGCACTGCCTGTCCCCGGCTCCCCGCTCCCCAGCCCCTGGGGCTCTGGCTCCGCAGCTGTGCGCTGAGCAGGGGACAGGATGTGAGCTGGGAAGGCAGGGCTGGCCGCCAGGAAACACTGACCCTTGGGAGCACGTGGCCATGAGAGCCCGGCCCGGGACACGGCCCCGGGGAGGCATGGGGGGCAGGCTGCCGCTGACGTGCCCTGAGGCGGGCACGGCCATGCGGGCAGGGCGAGCGCCGAGGGGCACTCGTGCATCGTGCCCCTGGGGCTCCCGGCTGGCAGGTGGCTGCAGGATGGAGGGGTCGTCTTGGTGCCCGAGCGGTGGAAGAGGGGTGCAGGAGTCCAGGGGAGCGCCGCTCAGGGACCTGGGACTTTCCTGAGCCTCCGCCACAGGGAGCGGGAGCCTGGAGGAGCCCCTGCTGCCGGGACAAACCAGCATCTTCTGCCCGGGGAAGCCAAGCTCCCGGCAGCCTCGTGCACGACCATGCCCCCACCTGCAGCCCCCAGCCTGGCCTCTCCTCTCCCCGCTGGAAACGCAGCGCTGGCTGGGAGCTCGGGCTCCACGGTCCCAGGCCCCCGCAAGGTGCATCCCTATCTGGGCACGTGGCCAGCCCCCCCTAGCTCCAGCACCCTTGGCGAGAAACCTGCCAGGCCCAGAGGGACGGAGCTGGGGGGGTCCCGGTGGGGACGAGCCTGGCAGTAGCCCTCCCCACCTCTCCACGCTGCCCCGCCATCCGTTGCCTCTCCCCGTCCCACCCACTGTCTGGGAACTGCTGCGCTGGCCAGGCTGGATCTGCCAGCCCGAGGTTGCGTTTCCTCCCCAGACGCCTCGGTCCTGCCCTGTCGGCTCAGGCACCGCTGAGATCCAGCAAGAGACAGACAACCGGCCCCTGCTCCCCCCTCGCTCCGCCTTGGGCGGCCCCCGCGCTGCTCCGGGCCAGAGGAGGGACTTTGTCGGGGGCTGGGCTGTGGCAGAGTTTTAACGGAGCCGGGACAGGGCTTCCCGCATTTGGGGCCGGGAGGCTGCAGCGTGCGGCCGCGCAGGAGAGAAGGGGAAGGATGCAACTGGAGTATCCCGCTCCGGCCTCCTCTCTGCGCGTCGCAGCCGAGCCAGGCGCCTGCAGCGACCCGGGCATGGTGCTGGCGCCGTACGCGGG
>NW_017729009.1:10291796-10296199 GCF_001723915.1 Gavialis gangeticus
GGCCCCGGCCCCGGCCCCGGCCCCGGCGATCAAGACCGAGGGTGGCTATTCCCCGCTAGAGCCAAGCGGGGCCAGCCAGCCGCTCTCCGTGGAGGCGCAGAGCGATGCCAAGGAGCGTGCCCACAGCAGCGTGGACCCCGGAGCCCGGTGCCCGGAGCAGCCCAGGAAGTACCTGCAGAAGCCCCGGCAGGCGTGCTTGTACCTGCCCGAGGGGCCGGGGCTGGAGCCCAAGCCCCAGCTCTTCAAGGAGCCGTGCTACCCGCTGCCGGAGAGCCGGGGGCAGGAGCCGCCCCTGCTGAAGGAGCCCATCTTCGCGGGGCTCCAGCCACACATCGCGATGCCTCGACTGAGCCCCTACACCGGCCCCGGGGAGCGCTTGAGCCAGCCGGCCCCCGAGATCAAGGACTCGCTGCCGGACGCGGTGCTCACGGAGAGCGCGCTGGAGACCAAGGAGCCGGCAGCCCCCGCCCTAGGGCTGGCCCAGCCCTTCGGCCAGGTGGCCCCGGGGTTCGCCGCCCCGCTGCTGGGCCCCGGCAAGGCCCCGCTGCCCTGCGGCCGGCAGCCCTCGCCCGCCTGCTTCCCTGCTTTCGAGGGCGAGGCCTACGTCAAGCCGGCGCTGCCCATGTTCGGCTCCTTCGGCTGCGCGGGCACCGACGCCCTGAGCGGGAACTACCAGTGCCGCGTGCAAGCGCTGAGCTTCTGCATGAACGAGCGCCCGTGCAGCTCGGCCCTGGAGCACATCCTCAGCTCGGCCCAGCCCGCGGCCCCCGGGGCGCCCGTGCAGCCGCCCGCCTTCCACCCGGCCCTCCAGCTGCCCGGGGACCAGAAGGAGGCCTGGTCCGGAGCCGCCTTCCCCCTGCAAGGGGGCAACGGCTACCACCTGGGGCTGCCCAAATGCATCTACCGGACACCGGGCATGTTCTTCTTTGAGTGACGGGAGCCGGCTGTGCGAGAGAGACAGACGCCCCGCGTAAGTTATTGCCTCCCGCTGGGGACGGCCCGGCAAAGCCCGCACGGACCCCGGCTGCCGGGGGCATCCCTGGGGGTCCGGACACTGCCACCAACCCCTTTGCCCCAGCTTGTATCCTATGGGCCCGGGGACAGACTCGGTGCCAGCCTGCGGAATAAAGCGCATTCCCCCATCGCTGCCTGCTTCGGTGTCTGCCTGGGCCCGTGCCGGGGTGGGGGGACATTGCTGCCCTGGCACCCCGCAGATGGGAGGGGCGCCCCATTCCCTGCCCCTCACAGGTCACTTGTCCCTGGGCACAGCGAGGGCACGTCCCACCTGCTCTGCGCTGGCAACTGGGCTTCACCACGGACCCTGGGCTCCCACCCGCGGGGCAGCCCTGACAGCACAGCCCCAGCCCCAGCCCCAGCCCCAGGGGAATGCCCCCCGGGGAGCCTATGGGGCCAGGGCCAGACGGATGCAGCAGCCGTGGTAACTAGCTGCAGTGCCGCGGGGCTAGCGCAATGCAAGTACCGAGGCAGCCTCATCCCCCTGATACAACCGTGTCCCTGGCTCAGGCCAGGATTTCACGCCAGGTCCCAGCTGGGATCCCTGTCTCGCCTGGGCAGGGCTGCGAGCTGGGAAGGTGGCAGTTCCCAGAGCCGTGGCCAGGACAACAAACCTCCCGTCACCGGGGTCAGAGGCCCGGGAGGCCTGGGAATGGGGCGGGGGGCTGCCCTCCGGGAAGGGGAACGGGACCGGCCGGGGGTCTTCCAGCTGCTTCAGTGCCTGGAGCCCGAGGACAGCCCAGGCCAGCGCAGCGCTGCCCGGGGAGCCGCTCGTCCTGCAGCCAGCCGCGACAAGCCCGTCGGCAGGGCCCGGAGCCGCGGGCAGACCGCAGCCGAGCAGGGGAAAGTGAGCGCAGTCTGCAGGATTCTTCCGGCCTTAATCACCGGGGCGGGTGGGCCGCGGCCAGGAAGGGAGGGGGCCACGTGGGCCTGAATCACAGCTCCCTGGTGACTCCCTGGGAAACGTGCGGGGCGTGGGGCAGGGCTGGGCTGCAGCCGTGCCCTCGGCCCCCAGGATCCATGCCAGGAGCCCCGCCAGGGTGTCCACGAGGGGCTGGTCTCGACTGACCCAGCTGCCCCTCAACCCTCCTGCGTCCTGCCCCCCCATGCCCAGCCCAGCCGGGGCGGGACGCCCGTGCTCCCCACGACCGCCTGGCGCAGGCAGCTGGGCCGGTGTCAGGAAGAGCCAGGCCCGGGGCCGAAGCCCCTTCGCCAGGAGCCACCAGGAACTGCCACGGGCACCGGGGTGGGGGAGGCAGGGATAAAGTAGGGCACGAGCTCGGCACGCGCCGCACGAGGTAACGCGGCTCCCGGGCCGCAGGATCTGGCCCTCCACCCTCTCGCAGACGGGGCAGCGCCGGGGGAGGAAGGGGCATCAGCCACAGCCGCTAGCAACAGGATGGGGAACGGGACAGCCCGCCCACGTCCCGTGCCACCGGCTCCCACTCCGAGGCCCCGGCAAATCTGGAGGGGCCTCGAAGGACTAATAAGCCAGCAGGTTTCCAGAGCGGATGCCCGGTCTGCTTCCCTGCCCAGCCGGCATTTGCTTCTGTTCCTCTGTACGGCTCCGGGCAAGCCCAGCACCCCACGAGGCCGGGTCCTAGAGCCGGGTCCCCGGCTTGGGCTGCGCCTTCCCATGGGATCTCGCCAGACCCGCACGGAGCGCAGCCAAGGAGAGCGGTGTCTGGGACACACCCAGAGCCCTTCTCCACCCGCCTGCATGGTGCCAAGGGCGGCACCGCAAACAGCGGTCCCGACAGGGAGGCAGCACGGAGGTCTGGCACACGGACCGAAGCCTGCTGTGTGGCCCACGGGCACCTCTGGCCGTGCCCAGGCGGTCCGTGCCCAGACAGCTGGCTGCACTGGGGCAGCCTAGCACCAGCCACCGCACCCCAAGCAGACGCTGCTCCCCCTCTGCCAGCCCCATCCCGGGCCCTGCACGCGGGACGCAGGGGCTTTCCCCTCCGGGAAGGAGGGGAACGCAGCGCCCAGGCTGCCACGAGCCAGGGTGGCGAGGGGCACGGCGTGGGACGGCGCCGAGGGTCCCGGGGCCCGCCAGCTGCTCACTTGTCTCGGAGCCGGAGGGAGCCCACGGGGAGGCGAGGCGCTGGCGTCACTCGGAGACCGACAGTGTCCACAGCCACGTCACCCCTTGTCCGCTCCCGCCGCCCCCGTAGCCCGGCTCTGCGCTGCGCGGGGCTGCGGGAGCAGGGCCCGGGCTGGATCGTCGCCCCTTCCTTGCATTTTTATTTCCCCAGTGAAAAAACACGGGTTGGGAACGCGGCCGCGCTGGCCACGCCGCTGGCCTGCCCGGAGCGGCTGACCTCGGCTCCCGCCTTCCCACAGTCCCCGGGGGCACGGGAGGAAGCAAGCCCTGCCGAGCTGTGCCCAGGGGCCGTCTGGTTCCCACAGACCCCGGCCAGGGCTTTCCCCCGCGCCACGGGGCTCGCGGCCCGGCTGGGAATGTGCTGGCCCAGGCGCAGCCGCCTCCCCCCGGAGAGCCCCAGATAAGGCGGAGGCCGGAGCAGACAGCGCCAGGGCCGGGACTGGCACGGGCCCCGGGGGCTCTGCGCGTCGGGGCTGTGGGAGCAGAAGCAGGGCAAAGCCGCCAGCTCTCACCACTAGGCACCAGCAGGGCCAAGCCGGCTGGTCTCAGCCCTAGAGAGAAACCCAAACGCACAGGGGCCACGGGGCAACCCCCCTTACCTCTGCCAAGGCCCCCGCGCTCCCTGCAGCCGGGGAACAGCCCCTGCCCCTCTCTCCAGCGGGCAGGGGGCTGCCCCACCTGCTCAGCGCTACCCATCGGCCTGCAGGCCAGGCGTGGGGCGAGCTGCAGCTGCCCGCTACCCACAGCCTTTTAACCCTTGCTGGAGCGCGGCCCAGCCGGCTGCCCCTGCCCTGCACGAGGCTGCTCTCGGGGCGGCGCTGGCCGTTCTCCGGGTGCAGCTGGGGGGCACGAATGCAGGCCCCCCAGGCTGGAAGGGGTCACCTGCCCCAGCTCCGCTCCCACCCAGGGCTCGGCCAGGAGCTCCCCCCCCCAGGCAGGCAGGTCCCGAGAGTCCCCGGGGCCGCCCAGTGCTTCCCCGGCCTGGCCACGTCGGCCCCCCACCCCGAAGGCCGGGCAGCCCACAGCGCAGCCCACTGTCTCCCACGCGCCCCGGCCTGCTCCCTCCCTCCTCTGCTCGCGGTGGGTGGGCTGGCCGGTCAGCCGGTGGCCCCCAGCTCCCAGGCTGGTTCTCTCCCACCCAGCAGGCCGCACGGCCTAGCGGAGGCCGGGTGGGCCAGGGCGGGGGCTGCAGCGGGCCCAGGTGCGCGGACCGGGGGCTCCAGCACCCCTGCTGCCGGGGTCGGACGCGGGAGCAGCGCCAGGCGCCCCGGGGGGCAGCCGG
>NW_017729009.1:10297020-10297489 GCF_001723915.1 Gavialis gangeticus
AAGGTGCCAGGACCGGGGCAGGGCCAGGCTGCTTTTAGCCGGGAGCTGGGTTTGCGGCTGGGCTGCTCCCGCCGGAGAGATGGGAGTCAGCAACCCAAAGCCACTCGCGGGGCTGGGAACGGCCCGGGGGGAGCGGAGCTGGCGGGGGGGGCAGCTGTCTGCCCGCGCTGCCCACCCTCCGTCCGGCGGCAGGGGCGGGAGCCGCAGCGCCCCCATCCCCGCTGTGCCCCCAGCGCCGGGGTCGCCGATAGCATCTCAGCTCCGCTCCCGGGGCCCAGACAGGAAAGAGACGTCACCCGCGCGGAGCCTAACTCGAACCAGATGGGCCCGCGGGGTGGTCACCGACAGGAACCGGTCAAAGGCTGTCGGCAGGAAACGGGCTGGGAGGAAACTCCCGCGGCTCCGGGCAGCTGTAACCCCCTCGCCGCCTCTCCCGGGCTACTCCGACAGCCTGGGCCCCAGGCCCACA
>NW_017729009.1:10302489-10315190 GCF_001723915.1 Gavialis gangeticus
CGGGGCAGTGGGAACACACGAACCCTGGCTGCCAGGAACCCCCCGGGCACTGTCGGGAGGAAGCTCGCAGCCTCCCAGCTGGAGCAGCTCACGGCGCAGGGCTTGGGAGGCAGGGGAGGGGGCTGGCGGCTGCCTGCCCGGAGGTCTGTGCCGGGGCCGCGGGGGAACACGGCCAGGGAGGCGAGGCTGGGAAGGCAGCGCCGGGGCCTGACTCACTCGCCTTCCCCCGCTGGATCCAGTTGTGGGAAACGGCCCCGCTCCCCCGCCCCGGGACGCGGCGCAAGGGACAGGGCACGCGGCGCTGCCAAGCTGGGCGGCCGCGGCCAGGCCCTGACGGCAGGCGGGAGTCGGGTTTCGGGCTCCCGCAGAAAAGGTCTCGCTCCCATCGTGGAGGCTGCCAGCGGCCCCGAGCCTGCTGGGGTGGGGGGGACAGTCGCCCGCCCCGGCTCTGGCAAGGGGGTCGGCAGGCCTGCAGCTTGGGTAATGCTATTAGGGGGCAACCCATCTCGCCCCCTGCTCCACCCCGCAGGGGCCCAACACGCACCGCACCAAGCCCCGCAACCCGGGGCCCTGTGCATGGAGGAGGTCTGAGACCAGCCTCTACGCCCCGAGCGTCACGCGCGGCCAGGAGGGGTGGCGGGGGTCTCGCACGCACCCGTGGGGCACGGCCGCGGGGAGGCGGGAGGGTTACCGTGCAGAAAGGCAGGGAGAGCCTGGTGCTCTGGACTGGCAGCAAGACTGAGCCCCGGGCTCGGCTGCAGGACGCTTTGCCGAGCGAGGGTCGGGCAGGCACAGAGCTGCAAGCTGCCGGGGGCCATGCAGCCCCCCAGGCCCCACCTGCCGCCCAGGGAGCCGGTTCAGGGCACGGGGAAGTCCGGGCTGCGGACACTCCCGCCCGTGGCTGGGCCGAGATCCTCCAGGCGTGCTCGGCCCAGCCGTCAGCCCCAGAAATCACCCCCCCCACCCCCCAGTTCAGGGGCTCCTGCCTTCCTGCTGGGTCTGCCCGAGCCCCAGGGGTGCTGGGCGAACGCCCCGGCTCACGTGCAAGGGCTCCGAAGCCTGCCGGAGAGGAGCGAGGTGGGTGCTGGCGAGCCGTGCCAGGCCGGTCTCCCGCCGGCTTCCCCGAGCAGTGGGGGCAAGGTGTGGGGCGATGGAGGAGAGGCCGCGGCTCCGAGCCTTGCCCAGCAGACCTCCCGGGTCGGGACCTCAGCTGGAAACATGCCATGAGCAAACTCTGAGCTCTCCTGCGCGGCCGCGGCCGTGGCCACGGTTGTCCTGCTGCTGCGCGGAGCTGCTGGGGCAAGAGGAGCCCTGGCAGAGCTCACGGGGGTTGAGTTTGGACAAGCCGAGGTGCTGCTTCGAGCCCAGCGACTGCCCCCATTTCCGCTGCCTCCCCCCAGGGCGGTGAGGCCCGAGCGGGTCCCCAAGGGGCCAGCGTCCCTGGAAAGCAGTGCCAGCACCCCCCTCCCCGCCGGACGCAAGCCGACACCCCCAGGGCTTGCTGTCAGACCTGTACATTTATTTACATGAAGCCGAGAGCGCGGGGGTGTCTCTCCGGAGAAGGAGCAGGGCCATGCTGTGCTGCGGCGGGGGGGGCGCACACACGGGGCGCGTGCTCCGCTCGGGCCGAGGGCAGGGCAGCATCGCAGCGGGGCAAAGGGGCTGGGGCGAGCGGGCACAGTTCCCCGTCATCGATGAAGCTGCACGGGCTCTGCCAGCAACCCGGCTGCCAGGCCAGGCTCAGCGGGGGACGTGCCTGGGGCAACAAGCAGAGCCAGGGGCGTGTGCGGGGTGTCCCCCAGCACCTTCCTCCTCCCCACGCCCACGGCCCTGCTCGGCATGCCCGGAGGGCAGGTCCCCCTGGAGCCGCACCAGCCCGAGAGGCGGAGGGTCCGTTCGGCCGCGGCCCAGCTGCCTCCCGCCGCTGGATCCGGTGTGTTGGTGGTCAGGACCAGAGCGAAGCTCTCACATGTGCGCGAGGGAGCGGCCGCCCAGCTGGTCCGCATTAGGCCGCCGCCCGGGCGCTTCAGGCGCGCGTGAAGGGAAGGTTGCGTGCCTTGCCCCCCTGGCAGCGCCCGAGGGCAGCGGGGTGCGGCGAGAGCACAAAGCCTCCTTCATTCGCACCCGGCCTCCGCCTGGGGATGCTGCTGGAGTCCACGCTCGCCGCTCCCGCCCTTCCTTCCTGCCCCCCCCGCGCTCGCGCGCAGGAACTGCGGCTCCGGTCTCCGGGAGGGGAGCGGCCAGGGCCGAGCTGGCCCCTGCCCCAACACCTGCCTTCTCCCGCACCCCGGGACCCTGAATCCAGACGTAGCAGGCATCTATCCCGGGAGCGGGGCCAGGCGCCCGGGCCGGAGCAGGGACCGTGGTGCCAAGGTAGCAGAGGGCGTGCGGTGGGTGCAGCGGGGGCTTTGCCTCTCCCTCTCCGTGCTGCTGAGCCGGTGGGGGGGCGAGGAGGGGGACCCCGAGCAGGCCCCCCGCTCTCCACGGCAGGAGCAGGCATCTCGCAGCACCAGGGGATTCAGCTCGGCAAGTCCAGACCCCTGCCTGGGGGTGCAGCCGGGGTCTAGGGCAGGTGCGGCGGGGCAGGGGCCGGCGTCTAGCAGCTGGTGGGGCTCAAAGCAGGCCAAGCGCTGGGATCCGGCACTGAGAGCTTGCAGCTCCAGCCCAGAGACCTCCACGCCATAGGAGCCAGGGCAGCTGCAGCCTCAGGGGCCAGGAGCTAGGGGCAGCAGGAAGAAAACTTCCCAGGCGAGGAGGACTCCAGCGGTGCCGGCTGAAGGGGTCCCGAGCAGCAGCCTCGCCAGTGCAGTCATCTCCCGGGGACTGGAGAAAAGGGGCCGCAGCGGCACTCACAGCAGCGGAGGCCTGATATGTGCGGGGGCCAGCGTGGGCACATCCAGCCTCTCTCCAGGGCTTGCAGCTCCTGCGTCTCCGGCGGCCCACTGCCGCCACCCCGAAGCCAGGGCCGGGCTTGGCAACGCACAGTTCAGGTGGCAGGTGGCTGCCCCGCGGCCCTTGCTGCCAGTCCGGCCCCGCGCTCAGACCCCCAGCGCCGTCAGGGACCCCGAGCTGCTGATCTTCTTGAACCGGTTGGCAGCGCACACGCCGATGAAGTTTTTCTGTTTGTGGGGCAAAAAGGGGCCACGTCAGAGCAGCGCCAGCCACGCCGGTGTCCAGCATCCTGGACTCCAGCTCCCAGCCCCCTCGCAGGCTGCCCCTGCTTGCCCAGGCGGGCATCCTCCGCACCTTCCAGCGCCGCCGCATGACATATTTCCGGAGCAGGACCTGGGACTTGAGGCGCCGGTTGCTGCGCTTGGCCTTCTCGGCCAGGTTGTTGAGCCAGGGGTGCTTCAGGCACTGAGCCGCGCTCAACCGGCCGCTGCGGGCAGGACAGGGCTGGTGACTCTCCAGGAGACCCCCCGGGCTCCCGAACCCCTCCCGATGCAGACCTGGGCTGCAAGCACCGGAGCCCAGCTGCTCTGTGAGCACTCCCAGCCCCGGGCTCCCTTCCCTGTGACCCCCCTCCAGCTGCAGCCTGCTGGGGTTATCAGGGCCGGTGGGCAGCTGCGAGGCACATCTGGCTTGGGAAGGCAGGAGCACCCCAGAGCACGGCCATGACCCTTGGGAGACCCCTGTGGAGGGACAGCTTGACCGCTACCCCGGGAGCGGGCTCACACGGTGGCTCTCAGCTCCCCAGTGGTCAACCCGAGCTCTCCCTGCATCCCCCCACCCCGGGCAGGCAGCACCTCTTCTCCTTGATGATGAGATTGGAGACGAAGTCCTTGGCCTCGTCCGAGATGCCCTCGAAAGTCTCCTCGTCGAAGTACCAGCTGGCAGCCAGCACGTTGTTGAGGGTCTCCGTGTCATTGTCCCCCATGAAGGGGGACAGGCCGCTGAGCCTGGGGGCATGGGGGGAAAGGAGGGGGTGGTGAGTGCCCAGTAAGGAGGGGCAGGTCCAGCTCCTCCCACCCATGAGGCACCGGGAGAGTTGCCTGAGGTCATCCAGTGAGTCAGTGGCAGAGCCGGGAATGGACCGCAAGCCCCAGTGCTCGCTCGCTCGCACACACACCCACACACCTGCCAGCCCCGCAGGGGGAGAGGGGAAGGCATTGCCCACGTACAGCATGTAGGTGATGACGCCCATGCTCCACATGTCTGTGGAGTAGGAGACCTGCTCGTAGCTGACCACCTCGGGGGACAGGAACTCGGGCGTCCCGAAGTTCACCTTCAGCTTCTCCCGGGGGTTGTACCTGGAGGCGGCAGTGCTGGGTCAGCGCGGCACGGCCCCCAGAAAGAGCTCTGCCCTGGGAGAGCCCCCAGCCCACGCCAGCCTGCTATTATCCTCCCCCAAACTGCTCTGCCCTGCTGCCCCATGCCGGACTCCGGCTCCAGCTCCCCCAGCCAGGGCAGGGCATGAGGGCAGCAGAACTGCAGCCCCGACACCCCCAGGACCCGGCGGACTCCTGGCCCTTCTCCCCCGGGCCAGACGGGCCGGGAGAGGGGTAGGTACCTGCGGGCCAGGCCGAAGTCGATGATCTTCACCATGTGCCCGGTGGCTGTCACGCACAGGATGTTCTCCGGCTGCAGGGACAGGGACCCCAGCGGTAAGACCTGGCTTCCTGCCCCTGCCCCTGCCCCCTCCCCGGGGGCCGCAGCCTCCCTGCCCTTCCCTGCGGCCGGCCTGCCGCACCTTGAGGTCCAGGTGCAGGACGCGCATGTGGTGCATGAAGGTGATGCCGTTGCAGATCTGCCGCACAAACACCATGCAGTCCACCTCTGTCAGGTGGTAGTCTTCGTCGATGATGCGCTCGAACAGCTCCCCGCCCTCCACGCTGCGGGCACCCGAGACACCGGTCACCCCGCTGGCTGGGAGGGAGACTCAGCCTGCCCGGGGGTGGGGGGCAGTGGCCCAGAGGGCCGAGCTGGGCAGGGCCGGGAGAGCCCAGGAGCAGGCAGGATGGAGCTGGGGCAGTGCAGGGACAGCGACGATCCTGACCCCAGGGGCCGGGACGCAGAGATCAACGTCTCACCAGGGCAGGGCAGGCTGGGAGGCAGACGGAGCCGGTGCTACCCCCAGCTGGAGTCGCGGCAGCACTAGGACTCAAGCCAGGGGGGGGCCTCTGGGCCCTGCTACCCTGGCAGTGCCGGCTGCCCTGACCCCCACCCTGAGGATACCCCCACCCCTGGCTGCCCTGGCCATGGGCAGCTACATCCTCAGGCCCAGCCCCGGCACCGGGCTGCTGCTCACAACTCCATGAAGAGCATGATCTCCCGCGGCGTCTCGATGGCGTCGTAGAGCTGGATCAGGTTCTGGTGGTTCAGCTGGTTCATGACATCGATCTCGACCAGAGCCATCTCCTGTAGGACGGGCACCGCAGGGTCATTGCTGACCCCCGCCCCGTCACGCCTGTCTGTCCGTGCACACGCGTGCACAGGTGTGCAGGCCGGGGGGCACGGAGCACGGGCCCTGCCTGCACCCACCTTGTCCTTGGGGCCCTGCTTCCGGATGATCTTGGCAGCCAGCTTGAGCCCCGTCTGCTTCTCCGTGCAGGTGCGAACTTCCCCGAACTTCCCTCTACGGCACAAGGGGAGCGGAGGCTGGAGGCCCAGGAGCACAGGCCTGACCCCATGCAGCAAGGCGCTGCCAGGGGCTCTGCTCTGCTGAGAGCCTCCAGCAAAGCAGGATGGAGGTGCCTGGGGGTCTGGTAACCCTGCATGGACCTCGCCACCCTGCAGGGACTCCCTCAGTGCAGGCTCCACGCAACATGCACACGTTAGCAGAGCCCCACAAGCTCAGCATCAACTGCCTCTCTGGGCCCAAGTCAAGGGATGGGCCCAAGGTCGTGCAGCCAAGCAGTGGCAGAGGCAGAAACGCTGCCCACCCCACCCCAGAGGTGGGACCCACAGGCTTGTCCCCCCAAGCCGGCTCTTACCCCCCCAGGATGTCCTTGGTATTGATGCTGAACATGGTGCTGGGGTTGGCCGACTTCAGCGTGACGATGCGGTGGGTGAAGGGGGCTGGTGGCGGGGGCATGTCATCTGTGGAGGCAAGGCGGGTTGGGCGCCCTCTTCGCGCCCGGCCGGCCGAGCATGGCAAGAGGCTGGCATCTAGTGGCCAAGGCCAGGTACGGCGTGTCCTGGCTCCGCGGTCCCCGGCACCTCGCTCCCCCCAGCAAACGGAGCCCCCCATGCACAGCCACACAGGCCATCAGCCTTGAGTCCTCCAGGATCGGTGCCTGCCTGCAGCTCTCAGCCCCAGCGCCCTGCTAGGCCTCTCCAGGGCTCCCCAGTCTCCTTGGCACCCAAATGTCCTTGCCGCTCTGCTCCCCACCTGCACCCTGCAGCACCTGGGCTCCCTGCCCCGCGTGGGGCTTTGCACTTCATGCCAGGCCCATCCTACCCAGATCACCCCCAGTACTGCAGCCCCCACCCCCTTGGATGCACCAGCCCGCACCATGCAGACGGTGCCTAGCCTGAGCACCACATGCCCAGAGCTGCCCAGGCTCAACCTGTGTCTGGCGCCCGGGGCCAGGATCAGCCCCCTTCCCAGGGGGGCAGGGGCTGGGCAGACAGGCCAGGACAACGGCACCCCCTGCCTTGTGCTCCAGCCTGCCCGCCTTACCCAGGATGGAGAAGGGGTCCTCTTTCCCGAAGTCTGGCGTGAGGTAGGGGCTGGGCGGGGGCTCCAGCTCAGGGGACAAGGGTCCGGCTCCCCCCTCCTCTTCAGGGGGCTTCTCGGCAGGGCTGTCGCCCAGAGCCGGCTGGGGTGTCTCTGTGGAGCTGGGGGGCTCTGGCAATGTTCTGTCCCCCCCATCGCCCTCAGGGGCTGGGCTGGGCATCTCTGGAGACTCTTGAGCATCCGCAGGCAGGTAGGGCCCCTCCACCGTGTCCAGGTCTCCAGGCATCGCGTCGGCTGCCGTGGTAGGAGGCCTCTCCTCCACCTGCGCTGCACGGGCCTGGGCAGCTCCTGGCCCGGGCTCCTCCTCTACGCTGGAAGCAAGAGGCAGCCAGGTGAGCCGGGGGCCTCCCAGCCCAGGAGCCCCTCAATCAGCCCCGCGGGTGCGTGGAAGGGGCCAGCCTGCAGAAGCTGTGGGATGGAGCCTGGCAGAGCTGGGCCCAGGCAGGACCACAGCCTGGAGCACCTACCGCAGCCGCACGCTGCCCCCCAGCCCACCCCGCTGCGGTGCCCAGGGCAAGGCAAGGGGAGCCTGCACAAGGGTCCCCAGGAGCAGGCCCTGCGCCCTGCCAGCCCAGCCCTGGCAGGAACCGGCGTTACCTCTGGGGAGCAGCGGGGCAGCTGTAGCTCTGCTGCAGGTTCGGCCGCTCCAGCAGGCTCAGGCGCTCGGCCCCCTGCTCCTTGCCTGCCAGGCGCTCTCCAGGCTCACTCTCCGCCGGCTGCATGGCTGGGGGGGCCGGGGCCCCAGCACTGCCCTCTCCTGTCCCTTCGGTCTTGCTCTCCTCTGGCTCCGTAGCTGCGAGGACCGGCTGCCCAGAGCTGCCCTCTGCCATCTCTCCGGGCTCGCTCTCCGCCGGCTGCACGGCTGGGGGGGCAGGGGCCCCAGGATTGCCCTCTCCTGCCTCTCCAGGCTGGTTGTCCGTGGGCTGCATGGCTGCAGGGACGGGCTGCCCAGCGCTGCCCTCTGCCCCTACAGGGCCCTTGTCCTTGCCCTCACCCCCTCCGGCATCAGGATGGCTGCTCGGCCCCGTGTCGTGCTCCATGGGGCCGTGC
The DNA here is from genome assembly GCF_001723915.1 of Gavialis gangeticus. NCBI lineage: Eukaryota > Metazoa > Chordata > Crocodylia > Gavialidae > Gavialis > Gavialis gangeticus. Next base: position 10,310,219 of record NW_017729009.1, read on the forward strand.
TGTGATGGGGCCGCAGCTGCCCTCTGGACCCTGGCGTGGCTCTTCCAGCTCTGCACGAGAGCGGAAAGAAGCGGTGGCTCGCGGGGCTGTGCCAGTCCCTGCTCGCGGCCACCAGATCTGCCTCCATCCCGGCCACCCGGCTCGCTTTTAACCCCGTGGCCACAGCCCCTCGGTCCCGTGGCCCTTGTGGACGTCCCACGTGGCTCCCAGGCTGCACCATCGCGCCCTGCCACGGCCGAGCTTGGCAGGGCCAGGACAGCACTTGCCTCTCACGTTGGCCCCTGGGGCTGGGCAGGAGGCAGAGGCCACGGTGCCAGTCCAAGGCCACGTCCCCTCTCACCCGCCCGCCCAACCACACAGGGGAGATGAAAACAGCTCGAGGGACCAGAGCCATCCCTGGGCAGGTGGCAGGGCTTACCCGCCCCTGGGCTCTGTGCGTGGAAACCTGCAAGTGTCTGATGCAGGGGGAAGGGAGCAGGACCCCCCACCCAGCCACGGGCAACCCTGGGAGCATAGAGACATCAGTCCCCTCTGCCACAGCCAGTCTCGGCTTCCTAGTGTGGGCCCCCACACTCCTCACACTGCTGCCCCGGGAACCACTGGGCACCAAATCTGCAAGCAAACCCGTGCCCAGCTCTGGCTGCCCCCTGGCCCAGGCACCTGCAGGGGGTGGGGGGAGGAATCACCGGTGACCCCAGCCCCGACGACTGGGGTGTGACCTGCTGCCTCCAGGCACATCAAGCCTCAGGAAGCCCCAGCGCTGCCCGGGCACCACACGCCAGGCAGGATCATGCACCCATGAAGAACAACAGGCAGGTGAGCGAGCCCCTCTCAGCACATCCCTGCTGCCTTCTGCCCTGCAGGCCGCCGTTACCTGGATCCTGGCTCTGCAGCGCGCCCACGGGGCTCCTTTCTCCCAGCCGCCTGGCCAGCAAGTCCTACCCCTGCCCTGCCATCCCCGCCCCAAGAGGGACAGGAGCAGGCACCAACCGGACACCGTGGTGCCCCTGAAACACAACCCCGGCTCTGCTACGTGACTGTCCCGGGGCAGGGACAGCCCCTCCTGGCTGGACTGGGAACAGCCATGCCAGCCAGTGCTGGCTCCACCATGGCTCCTGCTGGTTTAACTGGGAGTGGTGCTCGCTGGGGCAGGTGCCCCTCTGCGGCAGGCGCCAGGCACCCCCATGGTCCCTGCACCTGGGGCAGCTGCTGGGGCTCCAGGCTGGCAAGCTGCCCCTGCAAAAATAGCACTACCCTTTGTGCCTGGGATCGGGCAGGCAGCGCCCCGGTGTGACGCAGTCGTGGGCGCCTGGCAAGCGGAGGCCGCGGCCTGCTTACCTGGAGAGGCCGGGCGCGGCGGTCAGACCTGGCGAGGCAGCAGCGGGCGGCTGTGGAGCGGGCGGGGATGGAGCGGCCCCCTTCTATACTGGGTGTAACAGAGCTGGATTAGCGCTGGGAGAGCAGTATCCTTTACACCCGCCGGCCACCGCCGCCGCGCGGTGCCTGTGGCCACCTGTCGCTGCTGGAGCCTGTTCAAAGGACACTCCATTCTTCCCGCTGCCCTCTGCCCGCAGGAGATGGCCTCGAGCAAACAGAAAACAGATGATGGTGCTTCTGGCCCCCTGCCCCTCTGTGGGCAATGCGGCATCCCGCCCCGGGGACCTCCTTCGCCCAAGGGATGGGGGAAGGCAGGTGCCAGCCTGGACCTGCGCCGTGGAAGTGCAGGCGGAGAGGGGGCAGGAAACCTCTTCTCGGGGGAAGCCTCGGGGAGCAAGGGGTGCCCAGGTGCCCTTCCCCATGCCGCCAGCTGCCCAGGGCCCCTCTGCCCTGGGCCGTCAGGGGAGGCAGCCGCAGCTGCGCTGCTCTGTGCCCAACAGCTTATGGGACCTGCCCCATTGCAGAGGGGGAAATCCCCATCAGAGCTCCCAGCAGCACATCCAGGCTGGAGCAGTGCCTCTGACCCTGGGCTCAGCATGGTGCTGCTGGGTGCCCCCCGATGTCCGGTCACCACCCAGCAGGTTGCCTACAGCCCTGGGACACAGCACAAGCCACAGCACCCTGCGCTTGGGCTGAGGGCCTGTATGGGACCCACTGCCCCAGGCTTTGCTGGCACCTTGCAGGGCAGGAGTGGGGAGCCAGGGCTATGCACAGGATTGTCTGCAAGACGCCCCAGCCCCGAATCTGGGCTTTGCCCAGCTGGTGAGTAGAGGTCTCGGCGTCTCGCCATGTGACGGGCACGGGAGCCAGGCTGCAAAGGTGCCCGAGGCCCAGCAGTGCTGGCACTGGACCCCTGGGTCTCCTCCTCACAGGCAAGCCAGAGGGACACGGGGGTGGCTCCATGGCTGGCTGGCCTCAAGCTGCAGCTCCTCCCGGGCTGTTTGGGGGCTGGCAGGGTTCCTAGCAGAGCCTAGGAGTCTGAGCTGCAAAGTCACCTCCGGGTTCCCCGGTGCTGCCCCGTGCCAGGGCCGTCGTCTGGCGGGTCCGCGGCCTCCTGCTGCTTGGAGTTCACAAGCTTTGAGTCATCTGTGCTCACAATCCCAGCGTCTCCCCTACCCTCCCTGCACGCAGCCAGGCCCACGGGCTCCGGAGACCTGCGGTGCTGGGGATTCAGAGCAGAGCTCCGAGTTCCCATCGCCTGTGAACCATGGCTTGAGGGCAGCTCACACCCAGGCCCCGGCATTCCTCCTCCGGGATGCAGCCGCTGCTGGGGTGCAACATGCGGCCGTTAGCACCGAGCACCCCGAGGTGCTCTGCATCCAGGCCAAGCTGAGCTCTGGGGAGAAGGGGGAGGCGAGATCAGTGCTGCATGATAGCAAAGAGGGCAGGTTAGACACCACCCCCTCTAGCACATGCACGCCAAGCTGGTGCCAGACAAGGCTCCAGGCACTGGCTACACCCAGGGCAAGTGCTGCAGAGTGAGGCCCGGTAGCATCCGGCCAGCACTGCCCACAGGCTAATGACCTCCCACCCCACAAGCCCTCCGGGCTCCCTTGGCTACCAGGACACACTTATACAATGGGGAACTCCTTACTCGAGAGCACGGAGGCAGAAAGGGATCTTGGAGTCATTATTGACTCCAAGATGAACATGGGCCGACAATGCGAGGTCATGGTTGGCAGGGCTAACCGGACCTTGTCGTGCATCCACAGGTGCATCTCGAGTAGAGCCAAGGAGGTGATCCTCCCCCTCTACGCGACGCTGGTCAGGCCACAGCTGGAGTATTGTGTCCAGTTCTGTGCGCCCCATTTCAAGAGGGATGTGGACAACATGGAGAGGGTCCAGAGGAGGGCCACCCGCATGATCCGGGGACAACAGGGCAGACCCTACAGTGAGAGACTGCGGGACCTGAACCTATTCAGCCTCCACAAGAGAAGGCTGAGGGGGGACCTGGTGACCGTCTATAGACTCACTAGGGGGGACCAGAAGGGTTTGGGGGAGACGCTGTTTCCCCTAGCGCCCGCTGGCATAACAAGGAGTAATGGGCACAAGTTGATGGAGAGGAGGTATAGATTGGACATCCGCAAAAACTACTTCACGGTTAGGGCGGCTAGGAGCTGGAACCAACTTCCAAGGGAAGTGGTGCTGGCCCCTACCCTGGGGGTCTTTAAGAAGAGGCTGGATGCCTACCTGGCTGGACTCGTTTGAGTCCCATTTCTCTTTTTGGGGTTTTTTGTTGTTCTCCTGCCCTGGCGGGGGGTCGGGCTAGAAGATCTACTAGGTCCCTTCCGACCCTTAATCTATGAATCTATGAATCTATGACCCACCCTTTCAGGCTACAGCTCTTCTCCAGTTGCTGGGGCTGCAGAATCCCCCTTTTCCCCAGCGGAGTCCCCAGGAGAGTTCAACAGTTTGGTCTGGCCTTCAAGTCCCCACTCTGCCACTGCCTCCAGCAGTGCCCTCCGGTGCATCACTTGCCTCTGTGCTCCCATGTGCTGTAGCCCTGCCCTGCATCCCAGGGGGCTGCGTGACATGGAGCCAAAAGCCCACGGCACAGCTGGGCCTGCCCCAATGCCCCCCCAGCAGGCAGGCTGTCAGCCAGCCCAGGGAGACCCCGTGTTTGTGCGGTTGCCTCTGATCCCAGCACAGCTCAGCTGCCAGAGCCAGCTACAAAACCAGCCCTGGGGGTGAGGGCTCCAAGAGGGGCCTTTCAAGGACCAGCATCACCCTGGAACAGCCCCCTTCCTCATCATCCTGGAAGATCAGGCCACCACACTCCCCAGTGCCTGGTGTAAGCCTGGCAGCCAGCCCCCACCCAGGGTTCTGCACCATGGCAAGCGCTGGAAGCACCTCCTTCCTTGTGCCCGCTAGAGGGGACCCAGCCCAGCAGGAGCTTTGCACGGTACAGACCCAGGAGACTGGGCCGGCATGCTGTCCTGCGGCCTGGCATGCTCAGAGCGCTGTAGCCCCTGGAGGCCTGGTAGCAGAGCCCAGCAACCGAGATGCTCTGTCAAGCTGCCAGCTCCACGCTTCTAGCTAGTCATCAGCTTCCTTAACTCTCGTGCTGGGAGTCAGGTTTAACGAGCGGCAGAGCCAGGACGTGGGCACAACTGCCTTCAATTATAAGAGCCCTGCTAATTGCTGTCAGGCTGGAGTCAGAGTGGACACTCCACTCCTGTTTCCATCTTTGTAGTTTTGGGGGACTGGGTTGCTGTGGGGTGCTGAGTCCCAGGAGGATGAAAAGGTAAGTTTGCCAGGGTTTGTCTAGAGCTCGCCAGAGCCCCACTGCTGGGCAGGCAGTGTCCAGGATAGGAGCTGCAGTGCAAGAAACCCCCTCTGCCTTGGCCAAGTGGGAACCAGGGCTGAAGGAGAGCCCCTGGAAGGCAAGCAAACCCCCTTTTCTTCCCAGCCAGGCTGACAGGTTGCTTTGGCCCCTGGCACCATCTTACTGAGGCTTCAGCAAAACCTTGGCCCCTTTCAACCTCTCCTTTTAAAGAGGTCTCTGCATCCAACCAAGCAAGGAGCGGGGGGGGGG
>NW_017729009.1:10315207-10325358 GCF_001723915.1 Gavialis gangeticus
TCTCCTTTTAAAGAGGTCTCTGCCTCCAACCAAGCAAGGAGGGGGGGGGGGGGTATGTTCAGGCTGTTGCAAATCACACCTGGGAGAGGGGACATTGTGATAAGGTGCAGGGGTGAACAAGCAGGCATGAATGCCAGACAGGGCACCTGCCTGGGGCCTGGTTCTCGTATGCAGTCATTAGCACCCGATACATTACCAGGGTGCTTCAGTGTATAACAAGGGTATAAACGATGCAACTTCTATCCCATTTTGGCTGTATAAGCTGCTGGTGGGCTAGTTGCACAGCGAGCTGAGGCTCTCCGGTTAGAATTACTGTGTTAAGTTTAACAAGCACCACGTACAGCCAAGCAGGGCCCAAGCTGAACCGTGTGGGGCTGAGGCCTGGCTAACACAGCTACTTGCAACACCAGCGCCCAGAGACCTCACCTGGGACAGCCTGGACTTACCCGCAGCTGTCTCTCACTGGAAACCAAGGAGCCCTGTTCTAGCCCTTGAAAAAGGAAGAGCTGGCAGTTGGCCTGCATCCACTTCTCATGCCTCACCTACTCATTCTCTCTAGTGCATTCACAGCATGAGCGATGTGGGGTAGAGGCCGAGAGAGCTGGGGCCAAGGGAGGAAGGAGTTTGCAACAGCAGAGACGTTCTGAGAGAGGAACTAGAGCGGCAAGGGGAGCAGGGGGTGACAGGCCACAACCACCGGCTTCCACCGTGTGCATGAGGCAGGGGCAGGAACAGCAAGGCACGGCTCTGAAGTGCACTGAGCATGTGGCACTGATAGGCTTTGGTCCCATTATGATCAGGGAGGTGCGGGGTCTGCTCACAGCAGTAGCTCCAGGCAGGCAAACGAGGTTCTTAGCAAATCCCAAGAACCGCATTACGGGTGTCAAACATGTTCCACACCCTCGTGTCCATCACACTTGCAGGCTACGGTGTTAGGTGCATGCATTTGCAGCTAGCCGCATGCCGTCAAGTGTAGCCCAGGGAGCATGGTGAAGGCAAGAGAAGCCAGACGGGTTCTACCAGCTTCAGACAAGCCAGCAAGGAAGGATGCAAAGTGGGGCCTGACTTTTTATCTTGCCCATCCAGGGCCTCTTGCTAGCAGGGCTAGATATTCCCTCCTCTGCTCCCCGCAGCAGCCAGGACACCCAGGAGCCACCTCCCTGTGTCATGTCAGGCACTTGTTGCTGCCTCTTCCCAGCACAAGCCAAGAAAAGAAGAATGAGTCAGTTTGCCTTCCCTGGCACAGCAGCAAGTTAACACCCCAAGGCTATTCCATTCACCTCCTCAGCCCCTTCTGAAGTAGGCTATTTCCCAGCCAACAGCAGCAGGGCTGTGAAGTGGCCTAGCAAGTTGCAGGGCAAAGATGCCTGAATGACAGTGGGGAGCAGAGCCCATGGGTGGGGCCGCAGCAGGTCTGTTGCTCAGCACACATCGCACGGAGGTGCATGACTCGCATACAAAGATGGAGCTGTGAGCTGCGCTGGGGGCCAAAGCCATGCAGAAAGGCAAAAGTGTGTTTGGCAGCTGTGAGCCTATAACCCAAGTTTCCAGCTAGCAGATACAGAAGTGGGGACAGACTCTGCCTTCAGGCCACCTTGAGAGGTGCAGTGGAGAGGAAATGCCATACATGGGGCAAGGTGGGAGGAGACAGAGCAGTGGTGCAGTAGCTTTGCTGCCAACATCCCACTGCCCTGTAGAGCAATCAGCACCAGCTTGCAAGGCTCTTCCCTGGGAACCCCTTCCCAAGCCCCTGGGTCTAGATGGGACAGTTTAAAACCAAGCAGTCTCTTAAGTGTCTGCTGCAGGGGGGCTCTAAAGAATGGGAAGTTAATGAGAAAATGCCAAGTGTTTTTTTTTTCCACTCAGGAACTTGAGCCAGCATCCACATTGGCTCTAGCTGGAAAACAGAGTGTCCTGGGGATACTTGGCATAGCATCAAGCATGCCAGTTCCCTAGCTACGCGGTCGTCACAACTCTGAGCAGCACACTTTAACCTTTATGCTTTTCATGGGCTTGAGAAGCCTCATCACACAGCCAGACCTTGTCCATTCTCCAGGAAACTTTATACCTGGTCTAAATTGAGCATCACAGCAGGCTGCAAGGCAGATGGCCTCAAGATTCAGAACGAGAACAACGATCCCAAACTGAATCCAGGCCACAGCACTGTAACTTAAGACTGTGTGCCTGTGCTGGTCGGGGTGAACCCAGCCATGTAGTCAACAGCTTCTTAATTGCTTCCATCACCACTAAGAACTTCCCCAGACAAGGTCTGATCATGTTGGGATAGATACCATTCAGGGGATGGGGGAAAAAAGTCCCAACAGTGTGGAAATGTGATTGCTCAGAGCTGTGCCACATAGGAAATGCATTAGTGATGCTGGTGGTAGCAAGAGCCCCAGGTGCTGATCTCAAACAGTCAGGAAGGTAGGAGCAAGAGGACTGTATCCTGGAACTTCTCTGAACACTCAACAACCTGACAGCCACCGCTTAACTGCCTGCCAGCAGCAGTGGTACCAAGACATCTCCCAGCACATGAAGCTCGTGTCATTCCATGCAGCAAAGATGACCTGGAAGCTGTGGAATTTAGAGAAGCAAATGAACACAAACAGTCCGCTTGCCAGCCAATAGCCAAGTTTTTATCAGCAGAAAAGTGAGGTTCTCCAGACATGGCAATTACTGTTGTTGACTTTGTAAACCCAGTCAACGAGGAAAAGGCAGCAAACCAGAAGGAAGACAGCGGCCTCATTCTCTGGCTCCGAAGATGCCATTGCTAGTGAACGCACTTGTCTTTTAGTAGCGTCGTGCTCAGGAGCAGACCTCTCATTTCCCACTTCTCTGGGCTTCAGCTAAGCATTTCAGTCTTTGTTGCTAGTAAGGATCTCTCTCCTCCCTCTTCCATTCCAGCATTCTTCTTCAGCTTCCTGCTCTCCAGGAAGGCAAATTCTGCGCCCTCTTTTCAGAGAATACCCTACCCTGGGAATCTGGCAATGCCTCTCCACCCGTACCCCTCGCAAGGTGAGCACTTTGGGGAAGGTAGCTGGGCCCTGCTCTTACTTCCACTCCTATGGCACATGTATTTACTGTCAGCTACAGACTCGGCCTCCCTGCACAGGCTGCACCTCCCAAGCGGAAGAGGTGGGCTACTCTGTTTGCAGTAGAGCATGTGTGTTCCTTAAGGGACATTTCCTACCACCCCAAGAACCCTCACTCACTCCTGAGGGCAGCCAAAGCAGAGGAAGACCAAAGGCAGTGCACTTTGCACCAACCACTGTGAAGGGCCTAGCCTGACTCCAGCATCTGGCTTTGGCTACCCTCTGAAACTACCCTCATCCCAGTTGAGACCACCATAGAGAATCCTGGAGCTACACCAAGCTTAAAGCATCACTTAAACTGGAGATTATACACCTGAGTAGTATCTAAGTATTCTAGTCCTTAAGCCAATACAGGGAAGATAAGCCCACAACAAGCCCTTGGATGCCTTTCCAGAGGGGCTTGCTGATACAGATGCTTCGGTGAGCCTGGAGTTAGCACTTATTGAAGTGAACAGGGCAGTTCACGTCTTGACTGCCCCCATTTGCTAAATCTAGTTTGTTACATGCCACCATGTTCTCAGCAACTGTGATGCCTGGAGACTGATTTCTGACCCAATGCTTCCCTTCTGGAAAAGGCAGCTAGACAGAGATGGCTACACCCCTTGTCTGTGAAGGCAATCTGGATTCAAGCTGCCTTCCCAAGGGAAGGAACTGAGGCCTAGCAGTTAGACTCATCAGCTCCTACTAAGCCCTTTCATTCTCTTGACACAAACAATATTTTATTTGTACACAATATCAAAGCCTGGCTCAATCGTAACAAGCTGGGCCAGGATGTTACTAGCCACCCCCAGCACGTCTCAGCCAGGTGCCTCAATGAAATTACACTACTCAGAATAAAATAAGGGAGACAGGAGTGAGTTCGGAATAAGGAGTCCCGAGTAAAGAAAAAAAAAAAGAGAGAACAGTTTCCCGCTCCACCCTGGCGGCTGGGAGGGGATAGTTCCCATGCCCCACACTGCTTTGACACGTATCAGCACCGGAATCTGTCTGAAAAGTTGGGAGACCTTGGCGTTGTCAGTGGCTGGTCACTGGGCTTCACTTCCACGCTACGGTACCTGCGAACTGGGTTTGCCTTGTGCACCTGCAAAAGATAAGGGCAAAGGAGGGTGACAGTTGCTGGGGCTATAGCTGCACTCATTTCACTTCCACCACAATGCAAGATCAGCCACCCACTGGATGCAGCTAAGGGGGTCATTGAGGCACAAGAGTAAGACCTGTGCTCGAGATGTGGGGACCAACACCCAAATCAACAGGATGTTCTGGGGGAGCACATAGGTGCTCTATGCAAGGTGCTGCTGCCCAGGCTGTTTTCTTAGTTTGGTCCAAGTGTCGCTCTAGGCACATCTGTATGGCACAAGGCAGTGCCAGGCAGAGGCCTCAAGCTCTGGAACAGGAAGCAGCACAGTGCAGTGCAGGGCCTGAAATAAGGTGGCTAATACAGCTAGGCTTTAGACCTAGCAGCGAAGCAAGGGGACAGAGGTCAAAGTTGGCCTTGACAGCCTCAGGAATTAACTTCAATTCAATGTGCTCAGTTCAGACAGCGGTGCATTTAATACATTACAGAACCCAGCCAGACTGTTGTGGCCCTTGCCCAGAAAAGCCTGCTCATTTACCAGTTCTTGTCTCAGCCTGGCAACTTCTTCCTTGCTTTGTTCCTCCACCTGCTGTCTGGCCTCTTCTTGAAGCCTCTCTTTTTGGGCTTCCAACTCAGCCAATCGCTTTTCAAATTCTTGCCGCTCTTTAGCCCTCTTCTCTGTTGCCAGCTCAAAGCTGTCAGGAACTACAGAACCAGAAAGGCTCTCTAAGTTTAGAAATAAAAAGGATAGCATTGGTGCAACCAGACAGCAGTCACCCAAAGCACAACAGTGTTTCAGGCAAACGGTGCTGGGATTTGGGGACGCAAAGAGAGAAATTGTGCTCACATGCATGTGAAGAGCTCAGATGCCAAGTGCAATTACCCCAGACATGGCAAAGATCTCACCCCAGACAGGGACTACAGATGCTGGCCACTGTAAACAGCTTTATAAAAATGGACTCCGCTCTACCTTTTATAAGAGTTCCCAGTCCCATAAACACAAGGCTTGGCCACCTCCATCTCTTTACAAATGGAAAGAGAAAGGAAGACTGGCAGCTGTTATGGAAAAGCCAGCTGTCGCTACAGGGAGCTCCTTGCGTGCTCTTTACCCTTATCCCAAACTAGTATCCATCAATCATCTGCCAATTGCAACATAGCTGTTAATGCAGCTGCCATGTTAGAGTGGGGGTGGGGGGTAACGAAGAGGAAACTCCTCCATTCCCTGGGGACACAGGCTGTTGGGAGGATTTGTTGATTAAGTATTGCACAAGCACTACTGGCCACGTGGATGCAGAGGCAACAGCAGGTCTGAAGGCTATTTAACTGTCAGCCCTCCAAGGCAGGCCAGGGCAGCATGGCAAAGGGCTGTAATTCCACCTGATAATGGCTTGTTTTCTTTCTTTGGAAGGAAAGGCTCCTGGTGCACCACTGTGTTGGGACGAGCTTTGAAACAGGCAGCCTCTTTCTGTCGTTTCAGGTCTTCTTTGATCTGGGAGGGGAGAGACAGCCCGTCAAACCCTGAAGTAATGAACACACCCCATCACTGAAAAAGCCAGTTTAGACTTCAGGTTTAAACAGCTGGAACACAAGGCTTGAAACCTCAAAAGGAACATAGCCCAGCAGCTACTGCCTGCCTGTTCCTGTTGGGTAAGTGGCTGGGAGAGCAGCTACGGAACTGAGTTTTGCAGGGTTTTTGCAGCACTGCAAATTCCAGTATCATATGGACTAAGTGACAACACACAGCTCTTACACAGCACTTTTGCTAGTACATCTGAAAGCGTTTTCCAAAAAGGTGGCGAGCAAAGAGCTCCCATTGAGCATGCCTACTGGGGAGTCACTAACAAGTGCCTATGGACTGCCGATAAACCTGGCAGTTCGACTTTCCCCTTTAGGGCTGCCGGTTTTGGCAGAACGCTGGTATTTACATCAAGATAATTCATCCAACAGCCATTATCAATAGCCATTTATGAGATGCAACAGTAGAAACACTAAACGAGTCAGGATACAGGATCTGCATGTCCCATTTCTGCTCAAGCAAGACACTTCAGGTAGAAGCCAGACTTTTTCAAGCATAGCTAGGAATCAGGTTGCGGCAGTCCGATGTCTTCAGTCATTGTCCCATTAGTCTTACCTGTTGCTTCCAGTTCTGTAACTTTGTAGCTCCCCGTTCATCGATCTGGAGGTGGAAGGGTTCAGGTTGCGTTGGGTTTTTCACCTTTTTTTCTGGCAGGTTGACATGGTCAAACTGAGGCAGGGGGAGTGCTTTGAACTTTGGAACCTGCAAGAAAAGTTGCAAAATAGCGGTAAAGCAGACAGCTGGACACGAGGGCTAGTCAGGCCAAGAACTTGCTTTAAAATTTTCAAGTGGCAGATTTAAAACAATTAAGAAAACACTCTGTGCACACAGTCCATCCAGTTCTCTAGCATGGGGGAGGCCACAGCCCATATTTTCAAAGGAAGTTACATGCACAAACTCCTATTGAAATGCAATCTATCCTAGGCACTTCCCTCCCTTAAGGACCTTTGAAAAAACTCAACTCCAAAAAAAGCCTGTGTTAATCTGAACACTTCTCTCTTACATCTTCCTTAAAAGCATCTACACTAGCAGCCATTAAGCTGCATGGCTAAGTGACCTGGTCTGAACACGAAGACTTGGAAGTCAGGCTGCACTGCATTAAGCCTCAGCTTTGGCAATCCCACACATTTCTCAGCACCTACCTCCTCTTTCTGCAGCTCTTCAATTTTTTTCTCCTTTTGTATTAGTTTCTCTCTGTCTCGAGCATCAAAAGAGAAGGGGCAGACTTCCACATGCCTCTGCTCTGGGACTTTAGGCTTGAAGGGCACTCCATAGTGTGGCATAGGGTTAGCTTTGATTGCTGGTACCACCTCCTGTTCCTAGACAGCAGCATTAGAACAGATATGAAAAGGCCCCTAAGCACAACAGGTCCCAACCAACATTCCCAGATGACAGCAAACATAGGGCTTTTGGCAAAGGAGAAAGATGCCAAGTGCTGCTAAATTTAAGGATCAAAGACAGACAGTAGCTTTGCTCAGCTGGTAACACATATACCCAACGAGGACTGAGAAGGGTGACATCCCAAATGCAGAGACTAAATGCAAGTATCACTCCTGAGACTGCCTGAGCCACAAGCGAGGATTTTGCACTGTTTCAAATTCTGCAACTCAGACGCTTGAGTGTAGTTTTTCAACTCAGTGCAAGGCCCCTTCCTCTGCACAGGATGGAGGAAGGAGCATGCACCTTAGCTAGAAAAGCCTTCTTCCTACCCCCACATTATAGAAAAAAAATGCAGATCCCCGGCACCCTCTTCCCTTCTCCACAGTGGAGCATGCACAGCCAAAGTCTCCTGCGACTCCAGAAGCAGTGCAGCATCCCTCAAATGGAAGAATCTGCAGTCGCTCCAGCAGACACTGCTAGGGCTCTGAAGGACTGATGTCTGTGACCAGGTAGTCTGTTTTAGCTAGGAGAATTAGTCTTCATAGGATGAGTAATGACAACTGGATTTTTGCAAGCGAGTGACCGGGGCAAAAAGGCCTTAAACTACTCCTTGCACACCCTTGCGCAAAGGCAAGGAGATAGTCTGACAGAACCATCATTACTACTTGAAGTCCTGCTATGTACTGGGACCCAGCAGTCTCCAAAGGCTGTGTGATGCAAAAGACCTCAGCTGCCATACTATAGAGCCTAGAAACTCTCTCACCTTTTCTTCCTCTCGAGTAAGCGTTCGGACTCTGTCCTTCAAGGCAAAGGCTGGGGATTTGGGAACTGTAACAGGAAGTGGCTTCTTTTCTGGAACGCCCTAATAAGGAGAAAAAGGAAGAAGTCGGACACCTTACCTCTAGCTAGGCAACAGTTGAGGGGAGCAACTTGGTGTAAGAGAAGATAAGGATCCCCTGCAGTTCATCTCTGATGCAAGACAGAACATTTGGAGCTCTCTAGCAGATACTAGTCGTACAGCACAGTTAGTAGAGAGGTACACTCCAAAGTGCTACTGCCCCCCCAGCAGTTTTTCCACACTGGCCAGAAATGCCTTGCAAAGATTCTTACCACAACATCCTCTAAGATTTTAGTTGGGCATGGCCTGGAATGGAATTCAAAGGGCTCCTCCTCTTGCTGTTTCTTACTCTCTCGTTCCCGAATCCGTTTCTCTATTTCCAAGTCAAATCCAATCGGTTGTGTGAGCTCTTTTGCAGGGGCCTTCTTGGGTAGGATTGGCCCACCCTCCAAGATCCTGGGGTCCAGCTCCTGAGCTTTGAATTTGTACCTGCATGGAAAATAAGTATGTAGACAAGCAGGAAAGAGCCTTTAGCAGCTACTCCCTCACCAGAGAATCAGCTACAGCAACTGGCGGTTGTGCCCTGCATATTTTACAAGTAAAAGGAGCTGTGCACTGGGTAATTAGCACTGATTAACTATGCCCCTCCTCACATTTTAGACATGGAGCTCTCCAGGTCCACCCTTTCATTCCATATTAATGCTGGAATGCTTTATCTTAGGCCCCAGCTTCAGAAGTTCAACAAGTCTGGCTACAGAAGAATTATATAATGCATGCAGAGACTGTACACCCATGACAGGCCAGCATTTACCTCAGCCAAGGGAAAGTCCCTAACAGCACTTCTTATGAACTGGATTGTTTTAATTTCTTCTTGCATATCCCATAGCCCTATGGTTTAAATCTGGCTACTCTGATTCCCTTTATATTAGTGCTTATTTATAAGCTGTGTTCTTCAAGTCACAGTCTGGCACCTCACAAGAATTTTAGGATGGGTGACAGGTTGCCTTGTTCAGGGTTCTTTTTTCAGGCGTCTTCCATAGCATTCTACTTACTGCTGAATTTTCTCTATTTCCTCTGCCTCCAGCTCTGCTGTACTTTTGCAGGTCACAGGTCTCAGACGCCGCTTTGTTTGAAGCACTGGAGTTTTGGGGTTGGTAAGCCTGGCCTTCAGTGGCTTTACTGGAATTGGACCTACAAGCCCAAACGATAGAAAATGAATGGCTATATTTGCAAAAGATGCAGATGCCCAGGCCTGGAGAGACTCCCTCACTGCAGACAGAATTACATCCTGCCTCACTGTTCCTTTGCTACCCAGATTCCCAGCTCACCACTTTGGTGGGATGCAGCAGCTCTGACTTACCTTCGTCAGACCTCTTGCTTCTTAGATGGTAGCGAGAGGGAGTGCGTTTCTGGAATGCTTCGATCTGCTGAGCAAGGGAGACGTACTCGGAGGCAGTTTCTTCAAACTTCCTTTTGTTCCCTTGGGAGAGATTGAAAGGCTTGGGGACAGTGAGCCCCTTTGCCACTCGTATCTGGAGACAGAAATTGCTGTCATTATGGCGCTCCGAATACAAGATGCTCTGCTGAAACTTCCCACTCATGGTGGACTAGAACATCCATAAAAAGGGCCAGCACCAGCATGGTAAATAAGTAGGGCACTGAGTAACTTTCCTGAACCTTCTGAATGCCTGCCTATTGTTGCAGGATCAAAAGACCGCACATGTTAGTCTAACACCTAACAAGTTGGAAGGGCAAGCTGAAGTGCTCTAGGTCAAGATACAAGGGGGCCATAGGGAGAGGGATCTAATGGTGGGGGTCTACTACAGACCCCCCAACCAAGGGGAGGAGCTGCACCAGGAATTTTCAGGCCAGCTTCCAGAGACACTTAAGGCAAGGGATGTAATTGTCCGGGTAATTTAAAATCATCCATGACATCTGCTGGGAGGAACAGTCAAGCCAGGTCGGACCATTCCAGTAGGTTCCTGGCCAAGATACAGGACCTCCACTTAATGCAGGAGGTGCACAGTCCCACCAGAGGAAATGCCCTGTTGGACCTGGTCCTGGCCACAGGCCGATGACCTGGTCAGGGGCCTCCAGGTTCTTGACCACCTGGGTGATAGCGATCATCACTTGCTGGAATTCACCATCCAGCGCAGAGTGTCAGGAGCCTGCAGCAAGGTGGTAGCCCTA
>NW_017729009.1:10325923-10341685 GCF_001723915.1 Gavialis gangeticus
CAAGATGAACATGGGCCGACAATGCAAGGTCACGGTTGGCAGCGCTAACTGGACCTTGTCATGCATCCACAGGTGCATCTCACGTAGGGCCAAGGTGATCCTTCTCCTCTACGCGACACTGGTCAGGCCACAGCTGGAGTACTGTGTCCAGTTCTGTGTGCCCCACTTCAGGAGGGATGTGGACAACATTGAGGGTCCAGAGCAGGGTCACCCGCACGATCCAAAGCAGACCCTACAATGAGAGACTGCGGGACCTGAACCTGTTCAGCCTTCACAAGAGAAGGCTGAGGGGGACCTGGTGACTGTCTATAAACTCACTAGGGGGGACCAGAAGGGTTTGAGGGAGACCTTGTTTCCCCTTGCGCCCCATGGCATAACAAGGAATAACGGCCATAAGTTGTTGGAGAGTAGGTTTAAATTAGACATCCGTAAGAACTACTTCACAGTTAGGGCGGCTAGGATCTGGAAACAACTTCCAAGGGAAGTGGTGCCGGCTCCTACCCTGGGGGTCCTTAAGAAGAGGCTTGATGCCTACTTGGTCGAAGTCATTTGAGCCCAGTTGAAGCTCTACAAGGTCCCTTCCAACCCTACTTCTACAATTCTAAGGTTAGGTGTTAGACTAACACCCACACAGGATAACACAACCAAGCCTTCCACTTGGATTAAATGAAACCCTTAAGAAATCTTCTCCTAGGTCCAAATTGATAGCAGAAGCTACTACCCATGCAAGCTACCCAGTCCCTTAGCTGATAAATGCAACTACAACCTCTAAACAGCATGCTAAGTGGATCTATACTCCTGCTTGAAACCAATCCTTGGAATTGGGACTACATTTCTCATTGATTATGTTATTTTAGCCAGAAAGAAAGGATACGCAGCTCTCATCTTGGCAAATTGAAAGGTAGGTGTGCTAGTAAAGCATGAGCTACATTTTACATTATTCTCTTTTTGGAGTTTCCTGGGAGCCTAAACAATTAAGCAGCACCCTTGCTGCCCTCTTCTCTCACCGGAGAAGGAGGATGCTTCCTTAGGCCAGACACAAAATTGACCTCCTTGTATTCATTTCCAGGCTGGCTTTCTGTGTGCTGTTTGATTCTCTCCTCAGTGCAGAAATGGAAGTTGACTGGCTTTGTAACCTGAATGATGGCTTTCCTTGCAGGTTGTCCTAAAAGAAGAACCACAAGACTGAGCAGTAGTGAAGCATGGTCCAAAAACCTCAGGGTGTTGTTTAAAGGACTGACACTGCACATGGTATTCCTGTAAGAACGTGAGTCAGCCCCCTCTCTCTTTTAGAGCACAGAAGTTAAGCTTTCTACTTCCAAGTTTTGTGGACCAGCGCAGCAGCAAGAACCCTACTCAATGCTGGCACAAATGTGGGAAGAGAGAATGAGCTTGCTCTGCTATCACCCTCCTGCTACTCCTGAGTCAGCGCTTCACTTGACCTGAGCCCCATATAATCATCCCCACCCCTTTGCCCAGCAAGAACCTTGTGCCTTGGGAATTCCCTGCAGTGCTCAGACTGTATCTCCTCACATTGAAAGATGCTCTAACCCAAGTAGAGTGCAGCAGCATTCCTGCTCTCCCCTAACTTCTGCCAGGATTCTGACTGTACTGGACACTGGCTGAGAGTAAGCTAGACTCAAAGACTAGAGAAAGTCTGTTATGCTACTTAGCTCATATGAAAGCCTGGGGACTAAAACCTCTTTCAGCCACTTAGTACACACGCACGCACAATTTGCTTAAGTCACAAGCATTAGGTTCACACCTATCTCACCGTAAACATCCTGTTCAATACCTTTACCAGCTTTGCATCTCTAGGAAGAATTGGCTGAGGTTACATCAAACAAGGCAGATCATCTGGAGAACTGGAGCCAGGGTGTTATTCCCACATGTGCACAAGTGTTAGTGCTTCAAAAACAGTTATTGAAATAGGCAGTTTCTTGCAGCCCTGCGTTGGAAACACTCACTCCAACCTGCAGGCCCTTTCAACACACCAGCTTTCACAGAGTTCACTTGAGCACAAGGATTTTACAGTTCTCAGAGACAAGACTGAGAAGTACTTCTGTTACAGCATAATAGCCGATACCAACCAGTAAGAAGCAACCATGACTGAGTGCTCAAACTGCATGCCAAAGTTTTGGATCTCTCCAGCAAGGAGAACGACTATTTGTTGGCTTTTCTCTTAGGCTCGATTAAGACCCAGTGATCACTAGGTGGGCCTGCCACACTTGAGGCCTCCAGGTTCAGCTACAGCCTACCTGCGCCAGCAATAGCTGCTTTCAGGGACTCTTCATTTCTCTTACGCAGTTCAATCACCTCCTGCTGCAGTTGCTGCATCTTTTCCAGCTCCTGCTCCTCTGTGCTCTTCAGCTTGCCAGGAGGATTGCTTCTTCTGAAAGAAGGAGGTCAAAAAAAGCAGAAACAAAAATTAGTCCTAGCTATGAGGTTTACGCTCTCGGCTCTGACTGCCCGAGATGCTCCTGCTACAACATATATGACAGCAGGTAACCCTGGATCAAACAGGAAAAGGGGGTTTATGCTCTTCAGCATCATAATACCACTCAAACAGCAAGATCCAGAAAGCAGGGCAGTGATGAATTGTACTGCTCAATTTCTGGAGGCCTTGCTACAACTTTGGCCTTTACCCTACATAGCAGGTCAGCCTTTGATTCCCTGGCTCAAGATAGCATTCAGATAGACAGCAGGGATGGAAAAGGCACCTCCTCTGGGCTTGCGATTTACAGTATACATATCTACAACCCCTGCAAGAATGTTCTTTCATCCAGCCACCCTCCACTATTGAAAGTTTTCTTGGAATAACTAAGTTAACGGTTTAGTCTTATTTTACTATAGTTATTGGCACAGAAGAAGCGATCCCTGTTTAAGGAAAGCTACCTACTTCAGCAATGTTGGTGTAGCGTGCGCATTCAGCTTGCCTCTGGGTTTTGTTGGGGAGCATTCAGTATTGTGTAAGTGTTCACCCTCTGTGGATATTTCAGTCAGCACTTCTCTGCTGCTGGAACTGCAAGGAAAAGACAATGATCAGTGCAAACTGGACAAGCTTTTCCCAAGCTGCCAGCATTTTCAGTGCAAGACCAGTTCTAACTCTCACCACTGTGCACAACAACAAACACCTAGTAAGTTCTCCTGTGGTCTAGAGCAGTGATTCTCAGCCAGGGTGTTGTAGAACTTGGGGTGCTGCCAGATCCTCTGAAGGTGCAAGAAGGTACGAGGAGATAAGTAGATAAGCACAGGTTCAGGCTTGTTCCTGCCTGGCTGAATCCCCACCCTCACTGCCTGGCCCCTCTGCAGGGAGACAAGCATTGTAATATATAAAAGTAGTTTTTTGAAATGGGGTGCCACACAATTCACAGAAGTCATGGGGCGGGGAACTTAAGACCAAAAGAGGTTGAGAACCACTGCTCTCAAGATATCCCAAAGTATCTTACCTGGCTACACAACATGGAACAGAGGATTTAGTTTTCCCCGGTACTCTGTCAAGGCAGCAGAAGGGAAACTAATTACTAAGGTTTCAGAAATCATCTTTTGCTTCACAGGTGGACTTTGTATGTACACTGTACTTTCTGCTAGGTGAAGAACGTAGTCCCTGCTTACTTCGAAGGAATACATTCAACAGCAGGTATATTTGGGATAGAAAAAAAAACAATAGTTTTCTAACTTAGGACAGTGTCACATTTAAGTTGAATTTGAGAGCCATTCTAGCTATGTCACTCACCTCCCTGGTTTAGCACCTCCCCTGGGCCCCAAAACTATTTCACTTGATTTCTTTATGGAAACGGTATCATGAATCAGGTCCTTATCACCTCTTCCGAGCCAGCTCTTGTACAACCCCATTGAAATGGAAGCTTTTAAAGAGAAAGTGGCCCCAAGTAGACCTCTAGCAACATACATTTTCTGCTTTTTCAAGGGTGGAATCTCTTCTTTTTTGACTGAGGCAACTGCATGCATCTCTGCTTTGACTTTAGCCAAGCGTTTGCGCTGCTGTGCATTTTTCTGTTGACCAGACAGTCTTCTGGTCGTTCTACAGCAGTGGTGGAGAAAAGATTAAAAAAAAACAAGTCTGTCAATTCCCTGATGAGGTTTTTGGAATATATCACATGAGGCTGCCTGTGCCCCCAACATAAATTAGAAAGCATCACCCAAATACAGAACATGCTACATGTAATTACGTTTCACAGAGGAGAGCAAGGGCAGATTACCATTAAATAGGCTTTGCAGAATTTGATTTCTTAATCAGTAAGTGATGATAAATGCCAATTTCACCTCACACCAAGGTCAAACAACAAATATTTCCATCATTGATAATCAAAATGTATAGAAAGGGGGCCATCAATTAAAATTTGATGGCTGATGGAGCGTATGACGACAGGGGGAGCAGACCTACAGAATCGTGGTGACTAGTTTGGACTGCAAGTCCCAGAAACCCCAGAGGACTAGCAACAAAGGAAAAGGAAGTGACAAAGTGAACAAGGGAGCTGCAGGTGAGTGGAGCCAAGACTGATGGTAGCTCTGCTGCTCCGCTAATGGCAGTCCTATAGTAGTTACATATGTTGTTAATAAATTGTCTGCCCCCCCATCTTAATTCCACGCAATCCTTAAAATTTAAAAAATTGATAAAAATCTAAATAAAGGCTGTAAAATAAACATTGATATTATCTGTCAAAATTATTTAAAACAAACAAACAAAAATCAAATTCTGCCAAGCTTGGCATTAAACCACTCAATGGAGACTAAAGTCACATCTGAGAGCACGTACCAGAATACAAAGCCACACACAAATACAGTTTCACATAAGCTGAACACTGAAGTCAGAACTACTGGTAACGTCCAGTTACCACCATCAGCAAGGGGAGCCTGCCTGGCCACACAAGTTCCAGGTGGTCATACACTTTACAAGACTGGAGGCACCACAGCTGAGGAAGTACCTTCCCAACCCTACCAGCAGGGACTCCAGGTTCAAGGCAGGCACAACAGTAGGACAACATGAAGAAGCTTGCCTGAGTGCAGCTTCTCCATCTGTACTCCCCGTCCAGGCACTCTGTGTATGCGGGCTGCTCCTGAGCACTGTGTCCCACCCTATCAGGCTCCTCCCTATTAACAAGCCCATCCTGTGCTACTGGCTCCTTGGCCCCTTCAGTCGCCAGCTGTGACCCAGTCTTTGGCCACTCTCTGGGCCCTGGCCCTGCTCCTAGGCCAGTCAAGACTCTTGGGCTCCCCTGGCCCAGCCAGTCTCCAGCTGTGGCTTTCTGAGGCCTTAGGCCCCTCTCTGGGCCCTGGCCCCACCCCTGGGCCAGCAAGACCCTTGGGCTCCCCTGGCCCTGCTGACACTTGCCTCTCCTGGGCTCCAACCCTCTGAATTCTTTGGTCCTGCTGACACATGCCCCATTTATGGGCTCTGGGCCCTCTGCCCTCGCTCCCAGGCCTGCTAGGACCTCCTGGTTTGCTTATCCCAGCTCGGATGTTAAAGCAGGAGTGTGCCTATACATAGTCCTGCTGCCCAGGAGCGCCTCTCCCACAGTTTTTAAGATCAGACTGCCTGACCAGCTCAGTCACTGGCCTTATATGCTCCAAAGCCCAGTCCCCTTCTGGTCTGGTGTCTAACTGGCCCCTGCCACACCTCTTCTCTTAGCGACAGATACACTAAGCACCCTGCTGCATTCACCTAGTCTAGGACACACACTGCATGTCCTGAGGATGAGGGTTATTACAAGACTCTGCATGAGACTTGGTTAAGTTTACAGTGGGCATTCTTACCTTTGAGAAGTTCCTGCAGGGGCAGAAGCATTGTTGGAGGTGGTTCTCCAAGTTGTCAGGGAGCCAAAAATGTTCTTTGTAACCAAAGTTGCCTGTACCTGCCCTGTTTCTGCATCCTCTGTGTCATAATTTTCACCTAATAAAAGCAACAAGGAAAGGTTAGTTTCTTCCATCCTATCTTGCTTACAGTCAAACCACAGACAAGTTTACTAAGCAGTAGCAAACCAAAAGGTCCTGGACTGACCACAGACTGACAGGCTTTTTCCTTCCTGTTAGAGACCAAGGCTCTAAAGGGCAAGTCTCTGAAAGCAAAAACAAAAGATCTAACTGTCAATCCATGCCTCTTCTAGCCCCCCCCACCATAGTCTATACACAGATTAACCCCTACTGTTCTCCCAGTAGTTGTAGGGAGTGTAAATTAATTGTTTCAATTCTCTTTTCTGTAACTTAACGCAGAAGTTTCTCATTGAGTTTAAACTTTGGGGAGATATGAGCCTCGGTAGGCTGAGAGAACTCTTTATTTTATTTCAGATCCATCTTTTTTATGCTAAGAAATCTTATTTTATTAAGAACTCTACTGTCAAGTAGAGTTTTTATGCTGTTCTATACCAGGGAAAAGCCAGCCAGACAACCTGGTAAGAGAGGGCCTTACAAGAGAGTGTTCTGAAGCCAGGGCACTCCACACACACCTTGGGCCAGGGAGAATTAACACTTCCAGTGGAACTTTTTGCAAAAGGGTTGAGCAAGTTATGCTTAAGGAAGAATATCTGAGACTTCAGAATAGGGGACAGATGTAGCTGGTGCATTGGTGATGTGTATGCTGTAACAGTAAGACTCTTACAAAGCCACAATTTGGTCCAAGGGTTTGGGGCAAATCTAGAATTCTTTCCACGAAGATCAGCAGACTCAGTGTCTCTACTGTCTTTCAGCTTGGTCCCAACACTAGACCGGTTACATTGTTAGAAGAAAAGGAAAGTGTTAAACAGAGAAAGCCAGAAGGGAAAATACTGAAGAGTCATGTTTCACAGTGGACAGTTGAGAAGATGGAAAATCCCCAGCCTGGTCAGATAAGAAAAATCCCAGAGCAGGAAGAAAGTTTTGACCAAGCATGTCCACAGTGCATTTCTAAACCTTGCTAAGAGTCCACAAAATCTGTAAATCAGGCAGGGATGTTGAGCACCTCTGGGAACTTCACAGGATCGTACTGATCAAGTCAAGCTTTAAACCACTCTGCACCAAGCCCTCAAGTCATCTTCTGCCAGGTGAAGAACAAGTTGCCCTTTCTCTCCCACCAACTGTCAACTTACTGGATTTTACCATATGGACTTCTGGAAGGTTAGCTTTTGAAACAGCAGGCAAGTTCTGCAAGACAGTTATCACATCCTGTGTAGGAAAGACATTCTCCAAGTTGTCTGTACGATCTGTGATAAAAATGTAAGTACAGCATAATCAATTATTATTGGGGGCCGTAATAGCAGCATTCATGATAAGGCCACTGTCAGGTAATACCTGCAAATTCTGCTAATAGTCCAAACCATGATTTTGACCCTACAAATTGATCAGCTATAACCAACTGTAATACCTTATGACTGAAGTAGACACAAGGCCTCCTTAGGGCCAGCATTGACAGTACTATCCACAAAACTTGAAGGGTTTTCAACAGCAAAAAAAAAAGAACTGATTGTAAATCAGTGTAATAAAGCCCAGTGCTACGTCTTGTGCTTACAAGAGACGTGTCAAGGGCCTTATAATAAGGCCTTCAATACCTGGAATGACTATGGTGACTGGAGACCACACAGGCAATTTGGAAGGGCCATTCAGAAGCACCAGCACCTCACCAGCACCCAGCCTCTCAATGCCACAACCGAGGAGACGCGACTACAGATGTGGAACAAGAAGCTGAAGAAAATACCTGACAGCAAATAAATGGACATCCAACACCTGAGTCCTTACTATCAGAAGCTGATGAACCATGGCAAAAGTGCCAATGTCTCAACTGCCTACGCACCAGAGTTGGACGCTCCAAGGAACTAATGAAGAGGGACTATACCATTGGTTCAGCCACCTGGGATTGTGGCACAGGGCCTCAGACTATGCAATACCTGCTCCAATGCCCACTGCTTGAAGACATGTACAATGAAAGATCTTGAAAAGTACAATAAATGAGCACAAGCATGTGCAATAAAATGGTCAAACGTGGTGCAAAGACACAAGAAGGAACGATCAATTATTCATTATGATGCCACAGAGTAGAGATGTGAGAATAACTAAGCCTGCTGTCAGCTCTTATATCTTGATAGAGGCAATGTCACCAGGCTTTACAGGTGCTATTGGCCAGCATCAATCAGCACGATTTATTTGCTGAAGAAGCTGGGCCTAGTACAAGACAGCGTTCCAGATTGGGGACGTGTTTTCCTTTCCCCAAGCTTTACCTAAATGTATGGTCTCCACCTGCAAGCTACTTACCAAACCAGGAGTCGGCATTATGTACGTCGTCATCGCTCAGAGCCGCAAAGTTGATATGGGTGTCTGGAGCATCAAAAGAATAGCGAGAGCTTGGATGAGACATCTTTGCCCCACCTTGCCTCCAGAAGTGTCAGTTGTGCCACTGCAACCAACCAACGGTTCCAATTAATGACTAGAAGAAGAAAAAAAAGCCCACAGTTTTAATCTGGGTACTATTTATATAAATAAATTGGGGAAGGGTTGGACAGTTTCACAGGTTGTGAACAGCATGAAATCAGTCACAGACCTGCTCATTTTATTCTAATGATGAAGGGAAAAGCTAGGGCAGCAGCTTTGGCATAGTGGTCAGGTCACTTGTACAATCATAGGGCTGGAAGGGACTCCAGGTGGTCATCTAGCTCAACCCCCTGCTCCAGGCAGAAGCAACACTGTCTAAGGCTCCTTGAGAAATATTTGTCCATCCTGTATTTAAAAACTCTCAGTATCAGCAACATGGGGCTCAAATCCATACCCCAATGTCTTGTGCTCAGACTGAGCTGCTGGAATACAACATAGCCCCACACACACAATCCAGCATGGCATCAGGGTTAGAAACACATTAATATTGGAACATTTAACTCTGCAGAAAGAGACAGCTTGCCCTCCTGGCTCTCCACGTGTGCCAGGCAAGGCTCACTTGTTACCACTCAGTAGTTTTTCCAAGCTATCAGCCTTTGTCTGATAGAGGGACTCCACATCACATCTCAGTGCAGCCCTCGCAGGCCATTTTGGAGTCCTGCTACTCCATTTTGCAGCCGGATAAAGGCATCTTAGCAACGCTCAAAACGCCTATTGTGTTCTTGCATGGAGAACGCTGTCTGGCAACATGACAGAAACGGACAAGCGTATCAACAATCCCACAGTGCATTCTTACTTGGACAAAAACAGAGGGGTGCTGTGTAAAGCCTTAGAGAATGCTACAGCACTGCCCCCACCTGCCTGGGCAGGTTATAAACACACCGAGTACAACAGAGCAGTGGCAGTAGCTGCCACCACCTCTGAACCAAAACTGCCACCTTTTCTTAGGAAGTGCTGAAACATGGGACTTAAACTAAGCAGATTCAAAATGAGAGAAACAGAATCAAGTTACAAATCCTTATGCTGAAAGTCTGCCTTTCATCAGGCATGCAGTGAAGTAGAGCACAGCCCAAGACGTCACTGCAAAGATCCTTCGCTGCTGTCGGGATGCTGCTTTTATCCAGTACAGACATTTTTGAGGCAGAAAAATACTCTTGGTCCAGAGCAACGCGAGAACAAAGCTACCTGCCAACCCAGACCGTCCCCATTTCAGCCCAGAGCAACAACATATATATGCCTAAAAAAGGTTGGCTCTAGTCAACAGGAAGGTTTGTCCATGCATAAATCAAAGCTGCATTAGCAGGTGCCACTATAATTTACAACCCATGGTCACTCCTCTCTAAAGTTGGCTGCATAGCAAGAAACCTCCAGTCCCCCAGCACAGAAGTGCTGTAGTTAGGGAGAAAGTTGTCATTAGAGAAGAGTCAGCTACATGATTGTGAGGATGTCTGGGCAAGAGCTTAAAAACCCCATAGGAGGCAAAGCAGAAGAATCACAGCCAAAACCAACTGTAACTGAGCTGAAGACATGGCTGGAATTGGATGCTTTCCTACCCCCACACAATCAGGATCCAGTTTCTGTCAACACTACTCACTTTTTTTTAAAATCAAATGCGTCATCTGCATTCTCCCCTCCTCCCCAAACAAATCAATCCGCCAAGCTGGAGCACCAGGCATCACGTTTCATAGATATTTGTACCCAGGGCGAGACTCCACTGCCAGACTGATGTAAAGTTGGAGCAGTTTGCTGAAGCCAAGTTACTTCTGACTTTTTACTGTGAGAAACCTAGCAAATACTCCCGCTCAATGGGCACAGGTTTTTGCACAAGAAGCGTGCTAAGGTACACTTCTTTGCAAATCTGCATGAGTTGTCCAGCAGCCATTCAGAGGAAATGCTTCACCGCGTAGTCGTAAATGCTACAAGTTCCTTGGAAAGCCAGCAGGGAGCTGGGGATGATTGTGATTAGATTTTGGACTACAGCAAACCTAAGACAGACCAGTTTTGTATGTAAATAGTTTGCTTCAATTGACTGTTGTGCCCCTTTGCCATTCCCACACAGGCCATCACTGCTGAAATTAACCCAGATGCACAGAACAGCAGTGGGGTCTTGGACTTGTGACCATAAACTCCCTAACTTTTCCTAAAGTCTGACACTTCTCATCCTCCCCCACCAAATGTATTTATTCCAGCAGTTCTGTAACCCAAATAAATGCAGGCAAGCTGTTTTGTGCATACTCCACTCCCCTCCAAAGGTAGATTCAGTAGAAAGGGATTCAGTAATCCCCAGCACACTGGAGGCAGAGCAAAGGCTTCCTGCACAACAGTTAAACAACAAAATGGCATTCATTTCTCTTTCATGCCATCTCCACTTGGAAAGTGACCTGCTGACACCTGTTTATTGCTGGATAGTTTACCCGCACTACCAAACACAGGGGGTATTAACTTAGCTAAGGTCCCCTCTGGCTCTGGTCAGCTAGCTGCATGTGTGAAGGATGCATGTGCCAAGTTACATAACTGCACTTTGCAGAAAGCCGAAGATAAAGGCTTATAAAGGGGAGGTCAATTGGTGTTCAAACAATGGGTCTGTCTACACACAGGATTGCTCCTGTGGGAGTTTGCTTTAGAAAAGTGACTTGCACCTGTATTCAAACCAGATTGAGCTATATTTGGACAAGGCACTCCTGTTCCAGGATAAGAGTGCCCAAACATGGAATAATTCAGGAACAGCTTTGCACTCAAAGCCTACTTTATTCCAAATTAGCTTTCAAGGGTACACCAGTGGTTTTCAACCTGCAATCTGTGGACCTCTGGTGGTCTGCAGGCTGTCTAAGGGGTCCATGAAAGAGACTGTGATCAGTCAAAAGCATGTGAATACCCACACTTACAATTCAAAGGGGGCCACACCTCCATTCAAAATTTCCAAAGGGGGCCACAAATGAAAAAAAGGTTGAAAACCCTAGGTGTAGACAAACCTTCAGGTGGCAGCAAAATTGCATTGACTATCATGTCTTTTTAGTTTATTAATTCTTTAGAAAGAGGATAGATTTCTTGAAAATTAAAGTTTAGTCTTGTCAAGACTGGGTATAACTGAGGCGCTGCAGAGGGACTGAACAAAGTTAAAATATAGTCCTGTTAATTACAATACATTGCCTAGCACATGATATGTGTTAAGACATAATTCATGCTACACATTTAGTGTCTAAACCAGTGGTTCTCAATCTTTTTTGTACCAGGACCCATTTGTAAATATTGATGATGTCTTGACCCAGTGCCCCTCACTCCCGACTTGCTGCTCCCCATCCTGAGTCCTCCAGTTTGTGGGGCAGGGGATGGGAGTGTGGGGCAGCAGGGCCCCCAAGCAGCCCCCGGCAGGCCAGAACTCAGTCAACCTGCAAGGGAAAAGCCATGGTTTCCCACGTTTTTTTCCTTTTAAGGACAATCCATTTTTAAAGTTTGTTCACAACCCTTCCATATATTCTTGTGACTCACTTTTGGGTCATGAGTCATGACCCACAGGTTGAGAAATGCTGATCTAAACTGACCAACTTCTTGTGGTAGAGCACTTTCTCTTCAACAACCAGCCAGTCTGAATCAAGCCATAAAATGCTAGGATGCATAGAGAATGGGATTGAAAATCCTAGCGTTTGCATATCAATGCCCTCAGTGCACAGCAGGAGTTAAACTGAACTGTTGAGAAAGGGCAAGTCAGCAAGCAAGAGTGTCCGTCTCAAAAGGCCAAGGGCTCATCCATGAAGTTTCATAGTTTCTAGGGTCAGAAGGGACCTGAGCAGATCGAGTCCGACCCCCTGCCATGGCAGGAAAGAGTACTGGGGTCAAATGACCCCAGCAAGGTGTACATCCAGCCTCCTCTTAAAGTTGAAAGACAAGTTTCTTTAACAGGAATGCACCAGCGCATTATCACAAATATCGCTAACTTCCAGAGCTTGGCAGGATTGAAAAAGGAAGATGGGGCACTTCCAGAGGACATCCACAATTATCTAACTGGATCAAGTTAAGGTATACAAGTCACCCTGCTTCAGGGCACAAGCCTGACAATTAGGGTTTGACAAGGGAGAAGCTTTCCCCATGCCCATGTTATTATATAACTAGACGTTGTGGGAATTTCAGCTGCTCCTCTGAAGCCTCTAGGTCGGAATATTGTTGGAACACAGGATGCACCAGTGCTATTATCCAAATGGTAATTCCTGTGTAGCAGAATTCCCCCCAGCCGCTGAGTCACCAAGTCAGATCATTTTTAAAAGTACTGCTTATGCCTTTCCATACACAAAAACATCTGTGTTCTGGGTCACTTGAACACAACAGTGTCTTGACTTTTCCTCTGGCCTGGTGCAGCATTCAGATTGTGCCTTTCTGCAATTCAGCACTCTTTGAACACTCGGCTGTTATAGGAGTGGGATCCAACCCTTTTGCAGGGCCAAACACAACCTGGAAAAAGCTATCCTCTGCCAACTCTTAGCAGTAAGAATGAGGTCCCTCAATGAGGTGCCATGGAAACCTCTTGTCTTCATACATATTCTGCCTGATGGGCACAAATGAACTTTCTGCTCCCCATTTTCAGCATGGCAGAACATGCTCAGACAACAAGGTTTTTAATTTTGTTTCCAATTCTACAGCCAGGGTGCCACACTACTCTAATGACATGACTAAATCCAACTACAAATAAAGCTATGGAGGCCACCGGTTTTGAATGCACTCTCTCCCCCTGCTCCCCCTCCCCAAACAGATACCTTACAGGACTGCTGAGCACAAGCCAGAGTCTACATGTGCATAAATATTTGGGTATCGGGGATTCAAACTTCCTTTTGACTGTGTGGGGAGAGGGGAAGGGGTGAAGAGCAAGACAATGCTAGCCTTTCAGAGCAATGGACTTGCAACATTTGATATTTTGATTTCTCAAGGACTATTAGAGGGTTCAGCACAAGGGTCAGTCAGGCTTTCCCCCCACAATATTAGAACCATGTTTGTTTGTCCAAAACTGGGGTTTTTAGTTTCCCTCTATCTCCTCCAAAATTCCTTTGCCACTTGCTATCCGTGTCTCCTTAGCCTGTAGGCTGCAGCAACATTCCTTCCTCCTGAGGGTGCCCCGGCTAAATTCAGGTTCTCGGATCCAACACTGTTTTACATAACCCCATTCGCTATTGTAACACCCGCATACCAATTTCTGAAGAAATGAGATCGTCAGCTCTGGGTAGATACCGGATCAAATCCCAGCAAATTCCGGAGATCTACCAGCCCCTGTCAACATCAATTAGAAGTTCAGGGAGGGGCCAGAGAGAGGAATGAGTGAACAGGAACAGAATTTCCCACAAACATCCTATGCCCCAGTAATAGCTCTTCCAGTCACTCTCCCCTCCCAACAACCCAGAAATAGATAACCCTGACATCTCATGCTCTGTAAATCAAGTTTTATACTACACAAAGTCAGGATGTCCTAAAAATAGATATTAAAGCCCCTAACATATCATTTTAGACAGGCTAGCCAATACACTGTCACAGAAATAGACATTTCCTTGGGTTTTCAAAACCTTCAGTGGCCAATGATATCAGTGCTATTTATACACCCTTTACCCAAGAAGCTTGGTCCAGGTAAAGCAGGTGTCCATTAGCCTTCACAATTCCAGACATCTCCAGACCCTTGTCTAAGGGATATGAAGCAGCTGTACTAGCGCAGGGCTACACAAACCATTAAGATTACGGGCCTGCAAATAAAGAAACGTCTGTCAACGTGGCTCCCTTGCTTTAGATTTAGGAGGCATCACAACACACGCAGGGGGTGGGCAGACAGACAGCAGGCGCAGCACTATTAAGCCAATTGTAAGCAACTTTGAGAAGCTGAAGAACTTTCTCACTCGCCACGTTTCCAGACTCCTCGTTTCACTAGGAAACATTAATTTATTGGCATTAAAGCATGCCCTCACAGAGACATGCGACTTGTGACAGTTTGGCTTTCAAGAACCCGTTTTATTGTTGAAAACGACGTGCTCGCATGGCGCAGTGGCAACAGCCGTGGCCCTTTTAAAGAATTCTGTAGCTGATGGGGGGGAAAAAGGCATTGAGCAGATAACCTGCGCAGCCCAAGGAAGCCGGGGCCTACAACAGGTTCACACAAGCGTAGGGCTGGAAGGAGCCTTGCAAGATTGTCGGGTCCAGGGCAGGAAGGGCTGCGGGGGGGGTCAAACAACCCCACACGGCGCATGTCCCATCTCCTGGGTCGCTGCCCGTGAGCCTGTTGCAGAGTCCAGGCACAAACCATGAAGACGTTTTTCCTTATCTCTGGTATGAAACCTCCTTCCAGGACTCGACATGAGCAGCAGGCATTGCTAACGGTGCCGCCCACACCCTAAAACCTGGCAGAGCCAAGAGGCAGCCCCCTAAGAGGAGTGAAAGATGCGTCACTGTCAGGGTGACCGAGGGGGGCAGGTCACCCCGGGAGGCCTGGCAGGCTGCGAGGGGATACTCTGTCCTCCGGATGATGCCCAACTCAGGCAACGTTTCTGCCGTGCCTTCGTTTCAGCAGCATCTCATCATTTCTTTGCCTCGGGCTTAAAATGGCAAGAGCCTGTCCTCGGCTGCCACTCTCTTGGGGGCGCAGGATACTGCTGCCAGCTGTTTTTGTGACGCAGAGGCCGGCACCCGAATGCAAACGGCCGTTTCTGGCCCCCCGGTATTTTTTGGCCCGGTTTCCCAGGTGCGACACGAACCATGCCTCAAGTGCTGAGCTCCAGAAGCGGGGGGGCAGAGGATTTAAGGGGCTCCTGGAGCTGCCATTCATGGGGCAAAGCGCCGGCCAACAGCCTCTGTGAGCGCCTGTGGAGGGAGCGGGCGCCCTGCGGCCCCCCCGCCCTGGAAGACTGTTGGGGGCTTCGCGCGACCCCTTTTTACCCCTCCTGGTTCACCGTCGCCCCCTCTCAGCTCGCTGTAGTCTCCTCCGCGGAGAGCCCGGCCCGGGGACGCGGCTCCCCGCCGCCGAGCACCAGCAGCCCCCCACAGGAGACATGAAGTGCGGCCCAATTCCGCAGCCCTCCCGCCCGGCTCACCTCGGGCCCGCGGCCGCACCGCTCGCCACACACTCTCGCTGCCGCCGCCGTTAACGACTTTGAAACATGGCTCCCTCGTTCAAACCCACCAATCAGCGGAGCCCGGCCAAGCCGATTGGGCCAACCACAGCCGGGGGGCGGGGAAAGGCCCGGGCCCCCGGATGAAAACAACCCTCCCCGGAAGCCAGCCGCTAGCGCTGAGGCTGCTGGGATCTGTAGTGTGCCTGACCCGAGGCGGCCTGCAGGGGGAGGGCAAACACACTACAACTCCCAGAAGGCACCGCCAAACGGAGGACAAGGAGCTTTGACTAGCAGAAATAGCTGGCCAATCAGCGCCGAGAGGGGG
>NW_017729009.1:10341776-10344038 GCF_001723915.1 Gavialis gangeticus
GGGGGGGGGGGGGGGAATTGGACAGACCACAGGGCTTCGCCTTTTCGGTGTCCTGTTATTTTCGTCTCGCTCCTTATTCTATGGGTGTGATATTCCCGCACCTACAGACCCGGGGAGGGGGGGCTGCTGCCAGTCTCCCCTTGCCTCCCCCACTGCCACTGTGAGGTGGTACGTTCCCCCCTCTCCAGGGTGTAAAGTTGCACCCCAGTTACCTCCCAGCGCCTCCCTGCACAGGTAACTACATTGCACATATTGGCAAGCAATCTCCAGGGCAGGCATCACCCCAGGGGCTAGCAAAACTCCACCGCACTGAGCAGCTTTTCTTTGACACTCCAAGAACATGATGCTGGAGACTTTCAGGATGCTAAAGCTGGGGCACAGACTTACCCGTGCAAGAAAGCCCCAGTCTATTCAACAAGAGAATTGGAAAGAAAGAGACTGGCTAGCTGTCACTTGTCACCTCGAACCCTACAGAAGCAGTGAGCATATGCAGTGGCCTTGTGGGCACTTAGCGATGAGATAAAGTTCAAGGCTTCTCACCCTGTTTGCCATGACTCAGCAGGAATTGGCTTGGCAAAAATAAAGTGTTTTTCAAAGCTGGCGGAGTCACAAATGAACCATATCCTCAGAGGCATTGCAATGCAGTCCCACAACTCGTTATTCCAATGCAGGAGCTGCAAATATGCACCATGCTTTGGTCAAACAGGTTTACTAGCAGTAGCTCAAAGTTGCAGAAAGTAGGTTCAGATTGCACGTTGGGAAAAACTTCTTCACAGGTGGAAGAGAGACTGTGGAGTGGATTAACTGCCTAGGAAAGTGTTGCAGAATCTCCATCCTTGGAGGCTTTCAAAAGGCTGGAGAAGCATCGGTTGGGAGGAGCTATGCTCTTTAGAGCACACTCCTGGCAAAGTTGGAAGACCAAGAACCTTGGTTGGGGTATCACGAGAAGCACTCCGCCGTCTAAAGCATATGGGTACTGGAGAAGACCAGCAAGCCAAGAGCCTCTTCCCTTCCTCTTCGGTTCAGCTATTTGTATGTGGGTGTCTACTGGGGAAGGGAGGATGCTCTCCATTCACTAGCAAGAGAACGAAGCAGAACTCCAGAGTGGGCTTAGCAACAAAAATTGATAGTGCTGGAATAAGTTTATGGAGAAGACAGAGTCATGGAAAGGAGAGTTCTGGCTGCAACATGTGGCATGGAGTTTGCTGTCCCCCAGTTACTGAGCAGTGTGGATGGGGGTCTGTTTTCCCCAGGCTTCTGGGCTTTGCTGGTTGCCACAAAGGGCCAGAAAGGATTATTTTTCCTTTCCCCCCTGTCCTGCGTTGTGGAGGAAGTGCCTTCCTCAGCAACACTGGGTGTTGGCTATAGTAGTAGGATGCTGGCACTGCACCTCCCTGCATTACCCATGGCAAATTACAGTTTGGGGGCAATATACCTTGTAGTTGTGTGACAGGGTTGTGTTTGTGTAATTTTAAGAACAGGCTTGGCAAGCACTTGTCTAGGATGGGTCAGAAAGAGATGATCCTGCCTTGAGCAGGCGGTTGGAGTAAACGACATCCTGAGGACCTTTCCAATCCTATTTTTCTACGATTCCATGACTTGCACAGAAACATTTGGAGGAAAAGTGCCCACCACAATTCTTTGTATTGCCACACTGCCTAAGAGCAGAGACAGAACAACAGCATTTCAAAACTTCACCCTGAAATTGCTGCTTAAAAGGAATGTTAGTATCATGCTTTCAGGACAATTTGACAAGTCATTCTGGAGACTCGCATTCCTCCTAACCACTAAATACTCATTCCTACACAGCTGTAAAGTATACTTTTAAGATACTTAAAAAACAAAAGAAAACCATTGTTAATGATATAATTTTTAAGAGTATTAGGACTCGGTTCTCCCCACCTTGCAGCTCCCAGTCTGATTTATTCATGTGTAGCGCAGTTGAAAACAGTAGCAAATCAGAACAGTTACTCAATCACAAGATTACAGTCACATTTAAGCCACAACAGAGCCAGATGGCTCAGTTATAACAACTGCATTAGTGTCATGTTTTGCAGGCACCAAGAATTTAAGATGGTAGTGCAAAATCACCACTGCAAACTTACAGAATCACAGAACTCAAATGGTAAATTAAGGACCATTACTTAATGGCTTGTTTTATTCTTCTAATTCTTGTTAGAAGACTAGGTGCTACACTAGTTAAAACAGACCATACTTCATGACAAATGTGAAGTATGGACTCACAAAAAAAAAAAAAAAAAA
>NW_017729009.1:10344169-10345343 GCF_001723915.1 Gavialis gangeticus
CAAAAAAAAAAAAAAAAAAAAAACCACAAAAAAAGTCACAAATAGTAACTTTCGAGCGTGACTGTTCTTATATTGTTCTTTATATAATATACTAAAAATATACTTGCCCTATATTTTGAAAAATGCTGCTTTAGAGAACAAGCACCCTGAAAAAAGTTCCTAGAAGGCAGGATCAGAGTTTAACAGAAACCAAACAAACAAGCAAAGTTTGATTCGACAGCACTGAAAAAAAACTGTCAGCTAAAGGTGATGGTAAGGAGAGAAGTGGCCAGCTTTGCTGTAATGCAGCATGGACCCCAGAAGTTTGGGAAATGCTGCTCTACAGAAGTCCTACCATTGTGGACACCAGTGCAGGTCTATAAGGGATGCCACTCAATGGAATCCATGTGGATGAAGAACCCCCTGATCTTGGTTACACCTGTCTCCATCACCTCTCTCTAGCCTACAGCAACACAGTACACCTGGGCAGGAAGCCATCAGCTCTTAGGAACTCCAGCCAGCAAAGAACAGGTTTCTCCTCCTCAGAACACCTCTGTGAACACACCCACCCTGCCCTGCCCTTTCTGCGTTGGCTTCCCAGGGTAGAGCAGTGCCAGGCTCAGCAAACACAGCTTTCGTCTCCCAGCCGTTCAACAGTGAAGTTGCAACACATCTAAAGATCACCTAGAGCACACAGCCAACAACTCTTCTGCTTGGAGTTTCTCACCAATAAGGTCAAGCACACTCATGCAGGATGCAGCACTCCCCCAGGACCCAACTAAAGGGTAGGCAGACATGCACAGAACCAAGGCCACTCCAAACCCCCTGTCCTTCCCCTATTTACATCTACAGTGACCACTGACTCTCCCTATGCCTGAAGGAGGCTATTGGTACCCAAAAGCTTGCAAAGAACATTGTTCCCAGCTATTTAGTTGTTCTAAGAAAAGATATCGCATGTATCCAAAGAACTTTCTTCCAGTCCCAATACAGATACCATGCAGCCTACACACTAGAAACCAAAGCAGCACTACCCTGCCACTGCATTGCACACGCTTCACTCTGGGGTCAGGGGAGGAGAGAAGAGCAGAGCAGAGCAGCCTGTGACACACGCTGCTCAGAGAGTGCCAAAATGAGCAGGGCACCAGGGCAAATGCACAGCACCTTGATACACCCTGGGGTAAGGCCAGGAAGGGGA
>NW_017729009.1:10345533-10368149 GCF_001723915.1 Gavialis gangeticus
CCTGCCACCCAGGTCAGTAAGGGAATGGGTGCAGATTATGGTGCTCTTGCAGCATCCTGAGTCTGACCAAGCGGCTCTACCCCTCCCTTTCTCGCCTCCCCACCCTGCAGCATAAGGACGCTGGCCCTTTAACACCAACCCGCCCATTCCCTAGTGCAGCCGAGAGGGGGCGCCAAAGTCCTACGCTCTGACGTAGCCAACGGCCTGTACATGCGCACTAGGTCAACAACGTCCCGCCCCCTTCTTACGCATGCGCCACTACTCACCCTCCTACCCCCCGCCCCGGAATGGCGCATGCGCCCTCGGGGCTCCAAGCCGGCACGGCCCTCGCGCATGCGCACTCCCCTCCCTCAGCCGCTGAGGAGGGCGGCTACCGCTGAACGGGCGATGGAGACGGCGGCCGGGGGCCGCTGAGGCGGCTCGGAGCCCTGAGGGGCAGCCGCGGCACCCGTTTCCGCCGGGGGAGGGAAGGGACAGGGGCTGGGCCCTTCAACGGCCTTTCAGGTGAGGGCGGCGTGAGGGACACGGAGGGCAGCCAGTAGGAGCGCGCCGTCCATGGGTCCCCGCCCCCCGGCGCCTCTCTGCCTGGGATTGGTGCGGGGGCGGGGCACAGCAGTTCCCCAGCCACGCGAACGGGGATGTCGACCCCAGCAGGACCCCTGGCTGGTTGCTATGGAGACTGGGGGGGGCGCACCCTGGGCACCCACATGAGGCCACGGTGTCCTCTCCTTCTGGCCCGTGGAGGTGCAGGGGTGCGTGGCGGCCGTGGGCTGTCTTTGTAGCCTCTGCTCCTGGACGAGTCTGCCCGCCTGGCGACTAATGAAAACCTCTGGCTCACCCTCCTGGGTGAGCAGCAGAGGGCACTGGGAAACCCCAGCTCGCGCAATGCGAAAGGGCCCAGCAGCACTGGCGCTTCGCACTGTCTTCGTGCCGTGCGCGGGTCAAACACCTGAACGTTGCTCCGTGAACAGCGGACTGGAGCCCGACTCCCTTGGAGGTCGCATCTCTGCCTGCAACCAAGGGATGCTGCAGAGCCCCAGGGAAACTCCACCGTCTTGGTCCCCGATGGGAACGTCCCAGCAGGGGAAGCGAGAGCAAGGCTGAGCTGGCACATCTTCTGTGGGTGTTGGGAAATCCCACCTGGGCTGACAGAGGTCGAAAAATCCCTTAGATTCCTCTATACGAATAGCTGAACCAACTGCATGGTCTTTTAAGGCAAGCCTTAATTTTGTATCTGTCACCCCGATGCTGCGGTGAGGAGCCTTCCAGGGGTGCCCTAGAGAGGGAAAAGTGCTGGCATGTATGGAGTTCCTCCTAACATCTGCCCTTTAGCAGAGATGAGTAGGGAGGGACTTGGAGAGGGTGGGGGCGGGGCTTGTGCTTTGTGGGCGGGGAAGGGAGTAGTCCCTGGTGTCAAATTACTGATCTGAAGTGTCTCTGCAGCTGGTCCAGGAGGCGCAGCCTGCTGAGATTTCCCAGCCCAGAGTTTTCTCCCTGCAGCTCCTCTCTGGGGGTGAGTACAGAAACACACATGCTCCCTCCCCAGCAGGAATCCACAGAGCCTGTGTATCTGTCCCTGGTGCACCCGGAAAGGGCAAGGTGGGGCCACCCGGCATATCCTCTCCCTCCAGGCCTGAGCGTGGGGTGGAAATGGGGCAGAGAGTAGCTGCTTCCAGTGCAAACCCAGAAGTGAGGACAATCCTGTAAACAAGGAGTGCTGAGATGCAAGCAAAGCCAGTGCCATGGCTGCCTGTCCAGTGCATGCTCTGTGGGGAGGGAGCACTTAGCTCTGGAGCAGTAAGGTTTGTTAATAATCTGGTTCCAGAAAAATGACTGCTTAGAATAACATTAGGGGTAAGTCACTTCTCCACTACAGAGAGTGTCTGTGTGTGTGGTGTACTGGGAAAAGAACGTATCTAGGACACACTTCCTCAGAGGCATTTCTGCTCCTCTCTTATGTCAGCATAATTCTCTGGAATGCTGGGGTTTCCCTCAAAATGCTGCCGGGCGTTAGATCTTGTGTTTCCTTATCCATGATTGTACACGTTCCTCCTCCTACTGACCTATTAACTACGTAGGTAGGTAATACTCTGTAGATTTAATAGGCTTCTAGTCTTTCCCAACCTCTTAGGAGCACTACAGCTCTTTTGTGTTCCTTCCTCTGCCACTGTTCTTGAGAGGGGAGGTTTGGGGAGTGAGACTGTAGCTCCTGGGATCCCACTGAAATGCAAGGGGTCCATTGTAACACTTCCAGAGGTCCGGCCAGAGGAATTGTGCATCTTCAGCACACCTGGGAGCTGGTGAAACTCGACCGGGGCTAATCCTTTCTAGAACGGAAAATGGAAAATGATGCCTTAAGCTTCAAACAAACTCCCTTGTGCTGGCTGCCAGCTGCTATTGTTTCAGAGCCTCCTTCGTTGTTGGGAAGAGGGCTGCGTTGTTCTTTTAATGTGCCATTGTTGGGCAATAGAGCACAAGCACATATTTTGAAGGCCTCACCCAGTGCTGTTGGTCCCTTTAAAAAATTCAGGAAGAGCTTTGATCTTCTATGGGAGGCGGAGACCGAGGGGCGTGAGGCTGAGAGGGAAGGAGGGAGGGCGTTTTGCTTCTCTGCTGCAGAGCTGCAGCACTCAATCAAGGTAATGGAGGAATAGGCAGAGGGTGAGCTTCTGGGGCTTCAGGGCCTCGCTGTGCTTTCGTGTTTCCAGCATGCAGCATGGCATGATCACTTCAGCCAGAGCTGCTTTTCCTTCTAAGGCTTTGCCTGAGACAAGGCAGAGCTGGAGGCTGGAGACTGAGCCTCCTAGACCTTTAGCAGAGGGTGTAGACCCCCTAGACCCTATGTGGAGCTACATCACAAAGGAGCTCTCAAGCTGTACCTGGACCATGTAAGGCGGCTGAATGGGATGCGTTGCGTGTGCATGCGACTTGCAGTCATTTGTAAAGCAAATCCAAGGGGGCTTAGCCTAGTTGTTGCTGAAATGGATGTTTTGCTGCCAGTTTTCTGGGAGACTAAATCCTGAAGCCTGAGGTGTAGCTTCAAGGATGCTTGCTTTCTCTGAGCAATAAGAAGCTGCTGTTGTTAATGCTACAAGTGGAAGTAAAATGCTGCATTGCTAATGTGTTTTTGCCTCTTTCTTCCCTGCTTTCTAATTGTCTGCTCAGAGGTCAGATGTTTGCACAGATCCTGGAGAAGAGGAGAGTCTGGACTGGGTAAGCACACTGGTGTTCTGGACCATGGACTCGATGAGAATCTCCCTAGTGTGAAAATGTCGAGCAGCAACCGGGAATTAGTGATTGACTTTATATCCTACAAGCTGTCACAGCGGGGACACAGCTGGAGTCAGCTTGAGGGGCAAGATGAGACCAGGACTGAGTTTGCAGAAGAGGAGGACATGGCAAGTGTCCCGAATGGGAGTCCGTCCTGGCATCCCACTGCCAGCCACGTAGTGAATGGGGCTGCTGGACACAGGAACAACCTGGAAGCCCAGGAGAGTGTTCCGGCGGCTGAAGTGCGGCAGGCACTAAGGGAGGCGGGAGATGAGTTTGAGCTGAGGTACCGCAGGGCCTTCAGCGACCTCACATCCCAGCTCCACATCACCCCTGGCACAGCATACCAGAGCTTCGAGCAGGTGGTGAATGAACTGTTCCGGGATGGAGTGAACTGGGGGCGCATCGTGGCCTTTTTCTCCTTTGGAGGGGCCTTGTGTGTGGAGAGCGTCGACAAGGAAATGCAGGTGCTGGTTGGACGTATCGTCTCATGGATGACCACCTACCTGACCGACCACCTCGACCCCTGGATCCAGGAGAACGGCGGTTGGGTAAGAAGCTTCTTCTCCAAGGGAGAGCTCCCCATTCTCCTCTGCCTGACTAACAGCATTGCACATCCTAGCCCTTGTCCCTGGTGCCCAGGGTGGAACAACTAGTGAAGGTCCTTTCCCATTGTGTTCTTTGCCATGAGGGGTCACTCCATTGTCGTGGAGCAAGGGGATGCTACCCAGGCTTGCCCTCTGGTCGGCCCTTTTCATCCCTCTGTCTTGCCTATCTCCTTGGCTATTCTGTACAAAGGCCTGTTTCCCAGAGCCTTGTGCACCTACAATCCAGGCTTTATCTGAAACAGAAGGCCCATCTCTTAGGTCTGACCTGGAGTGTCAGTGACCCAGCCCAGGGCTGAGCCAATTCTTTGTTCAGCTGGGGCCTCTTAGTGCTAGGCCTGGACTGTTTGGTGTAGCGGGGTCTGAGGCAATGGAAACGGGAACCCCTGGTCTGCTTCATTTGCAAGTGGAGTGGGCTGGAGATTGTCCTGATTCCTTTGGGCCTCTGCATTACCTGGCAGCCTGGCCCTAGATCAGCAGAGCGTTGCAAGGTAGCACTGAAGTGGAGAGTCAGTGCAAAGAGCCTGCTGCTGCCCACTGGATCCTGAGCAGTGTACACGGGATGCTGTCCACAGGCTTGTATGAATGTTACTGTGTGTTCCAGAGACATGCTTTGGTAGCGTCTGGGCTGCCTGAGCTGTGGAAGTGCTTAGGCCTGTGAGATTTTGCTGTGGAATTTTGCCAGGGGGAGGTATTATGGTCTGCAGATGATCTCGCTTCCTATTTACTCCCACGTCCCTGTGATGTTGCCTGTATTAGTATTTGCCGAGAAGGGAGGACAGTGCCAGCTCCTGGCATTTAAATAGAGGAATATCACACCCTTGCTCACTGGTGAACCTGTAGCAGTGGGGAAAAGCTGCATTCACCTTAACATCTCTGTAGCCATAACCACTAATCCCTCCCCAAAGCTCTGGGGGAGCATGGGGACCGGTTCCTTTCAGCCCGGCCTCGCATTCTGGCTGCTAGTGGCACAGGTGATTTGGAAGGGCCTCTTGGAGTTTGTGGAAAGCCAGTGTTAGGTTCAACACCAGGGTGGAGGCAGCAGGGAGCCTGAGCACCCAGGGCGAGGAATGCCTGGAATGTGGTTGTCCTGGGGCCGCTGCCTGGGGCGTGGCTGCCTGAACATACTGGATTTTTTTCCTGTTACAAGCAGCCCCCTTGCTTTGCGGATGGCGCTGGGGTTCTTCCCTGCCTTGCAACCCCCATGCAAACAATACCCCCCACCAGCTTTGGCTCTTAATGCCAGAGATTAGTCCTAGAACCAAGAGCTTGAGTAGAGGTTTGCGAGTCCATGTGGCTGCTGCTAGTGAGGATTGGGTTGTAGCCTGGAGACCCTGGAGATAATGCAGTCTGATTTTTGTAAGTGAATTCCCTGGGGATTTAGATTAAATCACTGATGGAAAATCACTGGTCCCTCTTGTTGGGAATGTAATACCCTTTCTTCCACCCCCCCCCCCAATCCCTTTCACCCAACCTAGTATCACTGCTAAGGCTCTTTCTTCTTGTCTGAGCACAGATTCCTTGTTTGGAGCAAATATTTGTTTAGCAGATTGCATGAGGGGCAGGATTCTTGTGTGCTTGACACACCCACTGGTTCCTGCTCTTCAGATCTCCAGCCATCTCCCATCAGGAGAAACAGCTTTTCTCTGTGCTGCTAGCCTCCTGGGGTGGGTTTGACTGTGTTAGCTGGGTGGTACCATTAGTTGCCAGCTGGTCAGATGGTGTCATACAGGCAGCAGTGTCTGGGCTGTTTTTAAGGTGTGTCAGGCTGCCAGCTGTTGGTTGCAGCCATGGGAGTCCCTTAACTGGGGTTTGGGGCCAGGTTCCAAACTGGTTGCTTTGATGGCTGTCATTGGGCTTTTGGCCTTGTCAGCAATTGCGTCTCCCAGTGTCTCTGCTTCATGCTGGTACCAACTGTACTAACGTTGAACCAGTATCACAGGTAGTTGTAAAGGCTCCAGAGCAACTTCACTGTGATGGGTTTACAGGTGCACTCTGGTTCACTCCATTTCCAGCTGTGGTGAGAACTGATGGCTTCCATCCATCTCATTCTGCCACAGGCCCTTTGCTCCCTGCCTGCCTGCAGTGACAGGGCCTACCTACACGGGGTTACTGGTCCCAGGCTGAGCAGGCCAACCCCCCACCCTCCCCCTGCCCATTCAAACAATGCTCTCGGAGAGGTGCAGCAGGCAGGCAGGTCCCAAGGAGAGGCGTGCAAGTTCTGGCAAGCCTGCTGCTGGCATGTACCAGACGACTGGTGTTTTCTAGCGTGTCTCAGTGTTTCACTTCCTGGAAAGTCTCTGAGGGGACAGGAGAGCAGCAGCCTCCGAAGCAATACAGTCTGCTCACCCAGGAGTCCCTGCTCTCCCATGGCTTGTGCCAGTGCAAGGGCTGCCTTGGTGCCTGAGATGGGAGGACTGGGGCTCCGATGTCAGGCAGAAACCTTGGCTTTCTTGAGGTGGGCTTGACTGATGGGGCTGCAGGCACCATCATCTGGGAGGTTTGCCTACTGCCTTTGGTACCCTGGGCCCTCAGCCCTGCCCAACTGGTCATACATGTGGGTCCCTAACATCTTGGATTTGTGTGGATGGAGTCATGGAGAACCTGTGATATGTTGGCACCGTGCAGGCAGAATAGTCCAGGATGGCTTGAGACTAAGCAAAGGCAGCTAGCATGGGTAGTGCGGCTCAAACCGCCCTCTGGAAAGAACTGTTTCAGCCACAGGCTGTAACAGAACAGACTCCCGAGGGAAGGGAGGGAGATGCCATGATAGGAATCATGACTGACTGGACTGGACTGGACTGGAAGGAGTGGACCAGGGAGAACATGGTTACACCTTCCTCCTCTTACCTTCCCCAGGTATTCACTGTTACTGAGCACTAGCCAGGCTGAATCTGCTGTGTGGTCTTGCTGCCTTGCAGGCCAGAACTTGTGGCTGAGCCAGGGGAAAACCCTTCCAAAGCTGCAAGAATAGAGAACCCATTTTGTGATTTATTTTTTTTTTTTGAATGATGGGAAGTGACTCAGATGCTTGTCATATGACACGCTGATGCAGCTGGTAACTCACCCTCTGAATGCTGTCAGGGCTAGAGCCAGAGGTGTTGCTTCTTGACCCTTCAGGAAAGTCTTCCCTCCTTCTCCCACTGCAGCAGCATGAGGGAGCTGGGAGCAGCCTGTCTGGAATCTCTGTCTTGCTCTGAAGTGTACACAGTGCAGTGACTACAGGGATGGACTCTGCAGTAGTTTCTGAGAGGCCTGAGTGCCGGACATGAGTGCAGGCACCAGTCTGGCTTTAACTGGAAAAGCAAATTAGATGGTCTCCCAAACCTAGCTGTCCTGTGGGACACATGCTGCCATCTTAGGGGGCCTCAGCCACTGTTAGTGCCTCTGCAGGTTGCGCTGGTCAGTGTTTTTTTAGCCTTGTTGGAGGGTTTGGGTCACCCAAACCTGGCAAGATTTCTGTCATGTGATGTGACACTCAGAGGCTAACTCTGATTATTGCAAGTGATTGTAGCAGGTGTGATGCAGCTCAGAGAGCTCACAGCATGCATTGCATCTTCCAGGTGGAGACAGCTTCCCCTGGGTGTGATGCAGCTACTGCTAAACACAGCAGCCCTGGACAGCACTGGACGAGTGCTTTAAGGCACAGATTCTCAACCAGGGACCTCAAGATCCTCTGAAGGGTGCAGCAGGAGGTGCAAGGAGATAAGCAGATAAGGGCAGGCTCAGGCTTCAGGTGCTAGGAGATAAGGAGTTATCTCTCCCTGCCTGACTGCTCCCCCACTTCCACACCCCCCACTTCCTCTGCATGAAGGTAAACACTGCAATGTATAGACCAGGTTTTCAAGTGGAGTGCCTGCCACTCAATTCACAACAGCTATGGAGGGGACCTTCAGTGTAAAAAGGTTGAGGACCACTGTTCTGAGACATGTAAGGAAGAGCAGGCACTCAGATATGGTGATGAGCAGTGTTGCCTCCAAAGTAGAGGGGCAGTGTCTATGCGAACCAGCTAGGGAACCCAGATCAGCAAAGCTGAGAGGGGCCGAGGCTGTGGGTTTAGCACCTGTGCACGTCTGAACAAGTGCTGTGGCATTTGTAACCCTCCAGTGATCCAGGCATTGAGAGCTGCACCGCCAGGTATGCACCATGGTAATTCCAGGACATTTGCTGGGCTCTGACCTTTCATAAATCTGATGGGGATTGGAATCTAAAGCTAGGACTCTGTTCCCAGGCAGCAGTGCTTGGCTCTTCTCTTCCTTCTGCCTGAGAACCTGCCCTGTGCCTCTTCTCTGCTTACCATGGGGGGTGGGGGGAAAGACCTTCTAGGACTTGCCTGCTTGTGAGGCATAACTACTGTTCCAGGCATCAGGCAGTTTTCTTCTTTCCCTGTTGGAGCCCTGGCAAGTCCTCCTCTCCAGGCTTATGGCCTTGCTTGATGGACCAGCAGGGCAAGATCCAGGAACTCCCTGCACAAAGATCCATTTCCTTAGGAAAACTCACTCAGAGCTGGCTGGGAAAATGGGCTGGCTAGCACCCGGTTGCTGCAGCCTGGAAGCTGGGTTCGGCTGCAGGCCCTGCTCAGCAGTGGCTCAGGCTGATTCGGAACTGGGAGGTTTTTCTGTAGAGCTCTTCAGGAAATGCCATTGGAATGACTTCCATGCTGCTTCCTGTCCCAGCCCAGCAGCAGCATTCCTGATGACTAGAAAGTGAAAGATGGAAAGGAGTATTTTCAGCACGGCTGTGTTCGCCCTTCCTCTCTTTGGGGCCCTCTCTCTTCCTATGTGCATGTCTCTGTTGCATAATTTGATGACATTTCTCTAAGAGTTGCGTTTAGAGCAGGCATCTGGAATGCAGAACTTTTGATCTGTGGAGTCTGTCATTGACTGACTTGGGGTAGTCCCCTGAGCCCATGGCTTTCAGTAATAAAAGGGGAGAATGTTCCCCTGCCCCCCAAGGAGGGCTGGGAGACTCTGTGCTCATAAAACGCCCTGAGATTCTAGGATTCAGAGAGCAAAGTGTCCTGACTGCTCCTGATTCTCAGCCTCCCTCATTCATTTGAGCCCCCACCCCACCCCAATTTCCCACTTCTGTTTGGAATCTGAGAGGAGCCTGCAGGTTTCTGCTGTGGGGATGTGGGCGCTGACCCTGCCGGACATGGGGGTGGGAATGTGGAGCTCTTGTTGGCACCGTGGACATGGCTGCCATGTGTGTGCATCTGGCATGCACGGCTGCACTTCATTTCTGGGTCCCTGGCTGGATGGCGAGGACTGCGTAAACCTTCCTTATATAATTAGAGTTGGCCTGGGGCTGAGCGTGATGGAGGCTGCGCAGTGAGGGGAGATTCTGGGGTCTTTGCTTTCACTGCTTCTGTCAATATTTTCCCCCTAAATAGTTGGGTAGGAAGCTGTCAGTACAGAGTTCTCAGCAGGAACCAGGACCGTCGCTTCAGTACCTAGCTCCCAAGCAATTGTGCTGCTGAACTGGTTCCAGGAGGAATGGGGCTGAGGGGCCCAGGACAGGAGCTCAGCCTACAAATGTACCAAACCTGGGGTAAGCCAAGGGAAGCGCTGCTGGTTACCACTGAGACAGCAGTGGCGGAGGTCTCTCCTCACCTCAGCGATGCTTTGTGAGCCCGCATGGCTGTGCGGGCTCTGCCTGCTCTTATGGGCATGGTGCAGTGTTACAGCACTCATGTCACAAATGTCAGCTGCGGGGCAGGGTGTTGGAGAGGTAGGAAAGCACTGTGCTGCCCTCTTCCCCTGCCCCATACCAGAGACCTTACTCTTGGGTGCTCATTGCTCTAAGTGAGTAGTCAAGATTAACACAGAGAGGAGAGTGGGGGGTACGCTCAGTCCCTTGGTGCCGGTGCCCTGGGTAGGATAGTGTTCAGGGCCTTCTGGTTTGCCTTGGCTCACATTCTTGTCTCTGAGCCTTCCTGTGATCCAGCAGGCACTTGGTCACTGCCTGTCCTGCAGAGGGGACCCACAGATCTTGCTGCTGAGCCTGCCCGAGCCATCTCTGCTCCATGATCTTGGCCTGAAGCTGCATGCAGAGGGGGACACTTCTGCCCTCTGGGGTGTCATTCACAGTTGCAGCATACAGATGGGGGGATAAGGTTACACTTTGCCACGCAAGCAAAACCGTTCAAGCTGGGTGAGGGTGCAGAGAGCCGCATGGAGGGGAGAACCGTTAGCAGATGGCTCCAGCTGGGGCTACGGGGCAGCAGGTGTGGGTTTCAGGAGGGGAGCACTTGAAGAGAAGTATGGCAGTTTTGAACCCAGGAGGCTTGTGAGACTGGGCTCCTGCTGCCTCAGCTAGCTAGCCAGGGAGCTGGGTGACCTAGTTATGGTGCTCAGAGCTGCGTGCCCAGGCTTTTTTTTTTTAGGCCTTTCCCTTTCTTTTTATCCCCGTGTTGATTTTAGACAGAGGCAGGGAGTGACCACACAGGAGCTGCGTGGGGTGGGAAGGGCTGCCTCCTGGCAGAAACGCCCAGCGCAGCTCCTCTGCACAGCCAGCCTAGCTGCA
The DNA here is from genome assembly GCF_001723915.1 of Gavialis gangeticus. Lineage (NCBI taxonomy): Eukaryota > Metazoa > Chordata > Crocodylia > Gavialidae > Gavialis > Gavialis gangeticus. The sequence goes on from NW_017729009.1 coordinate 10,355,934, forward strand.
TCCGCACGTGTTTTCTCCCGGGCGCGTGCTCACGTGTACTGGCCCTGCGCCGTCTCTTAGGATCCCTTTAATTGGGAACCAGATGCCCTCTGTGCTGTTGCTGCCTCTGGGGCTGGGGGGAGGGCAAGCAAGTGGAATTGGGAGCTGCTCCCAGAGCTCTTAAGCAGGGCTGGGTGTGCAGCCATGGGGTCGGTTTGCCCGCAGCTTGACATGGGGTTGTCTTGGGCTATCCTATACCTGAAAAAGGAGCAGAATAAAGGTGGGAGTGAACCTCCCGCCCTCTGTGTTCTCTGGACTCACAGCCAAGTGCCTCCTCTAGCGGGAGAGCGGTAGTTCTCCTCCTTTGGGCAACAGCATGTGCCTGGGAAGCAGGCTGGGGTGGAAGGAAGATCTCTGGTTCTCACCCAGGTGCTGTAGAAAGGACCATATTGCCTCCTTTCTGGTGAGGTAGAGGCTGATTTAGGATATGGTTGTAGCCAGCCCCTGGCATCCGCACACCCTGCTCAGGGCTTCTCCGTCCTTGTGATGAAGGCTGTCACAGAAATGCAGGTAGCCCAGCCCACCGCTGGCTCGGCTGTTGTGAGCCACAGTGGGTGAGACACCTTCCCCCTTCTACACACAGCCATAACTCCTAGGCTAGGGTGATGATGTTCACAGTGCAGCTCAAGCATCCAACAGAAGGCAGCTGGTTTCTCTTGACCCTCCAATGCCCTGAAAGCTCGAGGCAGAGGCTTGGAGCTGGTGCCCAGACCCGGCAAGCTGCAGTGCTCTGTCACATGCACGAGTCCCACAAGAGACCAGCACTTCTCAAACAAGACTGGCTTGGGCCGGGGTTGCGCTGGGGCTGTGAAGTGCCCTCCCTGGGACAAAGCATCAGGTGCTTCAAAGCCTGGCTCCATAAGCATGAGCTGAAGAGAAGGAAATGGGGAGAACCGTCTGTTGGACAGGACAGGTGTCCCTGCACTTGGAGGCCTGGGGGCTGGAGAACGAAAGCTCTCTCCTTCCGCCCCAGGGCTCTGGACTCTGCCTTAGACTGAGAGGTGGGGAGACTCTTGACACCTGTGACAAGGGCTGCTCCCACCACAGCGTCAACCATTGCAGGCTTGGACGGCAGTGCAGAGAGCAGCCGGGGCAGCAGGGACATGCGGTTAGGATTTCGGGAGTGATCTTGGTCCACTCACAGATCCTGGGAGTTTTGCCATTGATCTGTCTGGGATAAGGCCAGGGCCTTTATTGGCATTGTGCTGTGGTGATGTCTTATGGAACTGGAGGCAGGGGTATGTTGCAGGGCGAGTGGCTGTGCTGGCTGGTCTGCCTGAGGCGAAGAGGGGGCTGGGTGCCTACATCAAGAGCCCTCAGACCAAGCTCTGTGTGCAAGGGCAGCTGGTGTTAACCCTGTGGTCCCAGTAAGCATCTGGCTGCGCTTCCCCACCGCAGCAATGCAGCCAGGCAGCATGTTGGACACATCCTCATCCCTCTCAGGCAGGTAGGTGAGAGCAGCATGGGGGCAGCCTGTCTTGTGGCAGGGACCTCTAACACCCACCTCCCCCTGCTGCTGGACCAGCTCCCAGCTTTCAGCTCTGCTCCCTCCCCCTGGAAGTCAGGAGGCATTTGGCTCCAAGTGACTTCATGGGCTGAATCATTTAAGAGTTCTTTTGGATTAACGGGAACTGAAAGTGAGCACATCTCCCTGCACGGTTGCAGTCCTCCCCCTCTGCTGGGCTGCAGTGGGAAGGGACACCAGTATCTGAAATCAGAGACCTTTCTGGCTCTTTTGGGGCGGGGGGGGGAGTGCAAGGCAGGGACCTGGGTCCTGGCTTGTCTATGCTAAAACCAGCCCATTCCCACTGGCAGGTGTCTCGGGGAGCAGGCTTTGGTGCCAAGCCTTGTTCAGGAGGCTTCTGCAGTTCTGGCAGGGCTTGGTGTCCAGGGGAGGCCCCACAGGCACGGCCCCAAGGCCTGGAGGCATGGCTGGGTACGCAGAGTTGGGTGCTGGGCTCCTGGTGCAGGACCCGGAACATGTGTCTTTGCACATACAGTCTCTGGAGAAAACGCCTCCTCCTTTCTTCTGCACCCAGTTGCACAAGGCCCATGCGATTTGCACAGGAAGTTCTGTAATGTTGGGAGAAGGATGTGGCGAGGTGGGAAGTGAGCTCAGTTCCCCACTCACTGGGGGCATGATCGTGTCGTCAAAGGCATTGCTTATACACCCCTCGCTGGCTGCACACTGGCAGGGTCTGAGCTGGGCTGAGGACTTTGGAGAGCTGTGAAACTCAGCTGGGTATCTTCCCACTGCCCCCAGCTCACGCCCCTCACGCTGGAGAGAGGCAGCCGGCTAGGACTCAGGCACCATCTGTCTGGGTGGCGGGGGAAACCTGCCCAGAGCTTGCTTTCCATAGGGCATTAAAGGGGATAGTCCCTGGGAGTGCAATCCCATTCCCAGCAGGTGCTAATCCCCTGCGTGGATCCGGCTCAAGTAAGATGTGTTCCTCCAGGCGCCTCAGGCTTACGGTTCTCTGCCTCCGCTCCCCGCACCAGAGCAGCCCTGACACTGCACTGGGCACTGGAGCCTTGGCCCAGTTTGTTCCAGAGTAGCCCTGATGAAAGCAAATGCAAGAGGATTAGTCATTCATGGGGCCCATGCTTTGCTGTGAATGGATGTGTCAGCTGATTGGAGCCCTCCTGACACAGAGTGCCAGTGAGACTTGGCTTTCCACACCGGTGTGTGTACCCTGAGCCTAGGGCTGGGCTGAGCTGGGGCAGGGCTTGTCTTCTCTAGAGCAGTGGGTTTGCTGTAGGTACCATGTGGCTGGGGAGGAGACAAGTGTGGGTGCAGGGTGCCAGCAAAGGCTTGCTTCTGGCTAGAAAGGACCCAGCTGTGCTCTTCCACATCCATTCCCAGCCTCTCTGGAGTCCCGATGCCAACAAGGGCCCCTGGCACCGGGCTCACTTGGTTAGTTTGTGTGCACATAAGACCTTCCATTGCTTGCTGTTCCCTTGCTTCTTTCCAGGCCTCAAGTGCGTCTCTTTCAACAGCAACTGCTGAGCAGTGGGGATTGGCTGGGGGCTGCTTCAGGAAGGAGCCCAGTGTTCGCTGCCATTGTAATTGAAATGAGCCAGCTGCTGCCATGTAGGTCAAGCATTTGCATAACAGTTAAAGCCGAATCCCTGAAGCACTTGCACCTGCAGAGCCTGCTGGTGTGTCTCCCACTAATCCCGGCAGCCAGCAGAGCCATGAGGGGCCTTCTGCAGTGAGCAGCTTGGGGGAGGGGAGGCCTGTCTCCCCGGGCCAAACCCTGCTGACCCTGGGCACAGGGGCCAGGGTAGTGCATTGTCTGGACAGCAAGGGGAGCACTTTATCCCAGCGACTGCTATGGCAACACACAGCCATTGTGGCTGGGCTCCCCTTGGCCCCAGAGCACCCACAAATCCATACCAGGGCTAGTGGGGTTTGCAGTCTGCCGTCTGGTCCAGTGCTGGAGAGAGTCGGTCAGAGGACACCTCCTGGGTGTCCCTGGGGCTCTGGCAGCCATGCAGGGACCCATCGAGCCATGTTTACAGGATCTGAGCAGCAGCCATGGGAATACTCCTGTTTTCAGTTCTTCTGGAAGCTCCCAGCTGCCTTTCCCTGCTGGCTGCTGCAGGCTGGCACATGCCAGGCCTGTGTGGAGAGCTGGCAGCCCACAGGGGCTCCATAGGTGCTGGTTAAAGGTCTAAGGCAAATGCAGAGAGCCTTTCTTAAAGGGGCTGTCATCCTATGGCTAAGGCATCTGGGGCAGGGGCAGTAGCCCTGGGCTCTATTTGCAGCCCTGCCACTGACTTCCCATGTGATCCTGGGCAGGTCATTTCACTGTCCCGTGTCTCCGTTTCCCCCTGTGGAGATCAGTGGCCTGTGTCACAGGAGGGCTGGGGAGCAGCCGACATGCGGGACGTGCTCCCAGGCTCTAACTAGAAGTGCCAGGCTGGGCTGGGCATTTCTGGGAAGGCTCATGAGCTCCTTCCCAGGGGAGGACAAGCAAGACCCTCTCTCCTTTCAAATGGCTCCTTGCAGGCCGGCTGGATCCGGATGCAGGGAGGGGGGTGGGGGCTGGGGCTGCTCTCTGCATGCTTTCTCAGCCTGGAACCATCTGTGCAGAAGGCCTTTGCCTTCTTCCTGAACTCTGCCTCCTCCCCTCCTGCTGGGGGGGTGGGGTGGGGTGGGCAGTGCCCTGCTGCACTGTGCTCTAGGCTGGTCCCAGGATCTCCAGCAGCTTCTCCCCAGGAAGGAAGCTCTGACGCTCCAAGCCCCTCCCTTTCCCTGGTAGCCACCCTCCTCCTTCCTCATCCTGGCTCAGCCCTATTGCTACCAGGTGGAGTTGAATAATCCACTCCATCAGCTCCCCTCACCTGTCCTCATGCTTAGCACCACTCACTGGATCCTGCCTCCCTAAACACTCAGCTGTGGGCTCAGCAAGAGACTACTGTCAGCTCCCTTTGCCTTGGAGGGGCCTGGTCCTTCCTGGGTGCCCCTGCCCACACCTCCAGCCTCAGTTCCAAATGGTTCGGCACTGATCCGAGCCCAAGATGATGCACTGACTGCCCAGGTCCCCTTGTCTCCTCTCCAATCAAATGTCAGCTCTGAGCAGCCTAGCCCACCCCTCAGGGCTTCCCCAGCGCTGCCAGCTGAGTGTACCCTCCATTGCTTTGTCTCCAAAACAGGGCTGCACAGGTGCTGAGCCATGTGTAGCTGCTGCATCTCCCCCAGAGGTGGGGACCTTCCCTGCTGGGTGAAGCATCAGCAATAGCATCGCTCACATCTCTACTTAACGTGCCAGGGTGGCTGTCACTTATGTGGGCTGTCACTGAGCCTTCAGCCCTTCAAGGGGGACAGGGTCCCTTTGGTCTTTGTCCCACGTGATCCAGGTGGATGCTAGCCTGGGGGCCACTGCAGAGAGGGTTCTGTCCAGGTGCTGTGTCTGCATACAGCACGGCAGCTGGGGGGAGGAGAAAGCATGAAAACAAGAAGAGCTTTGGGGGGGTGGGCAGGTTTTGACTCCTATGCCGCATATGGAAGTGGGGTTTGCCTATAGAGCAGCATGACTTCACCGTAGGCACTGAGCTATGTTTGCCCTTCGAGCTTGTTGGCAAGCTTAGGGGAAGGGGCCGTGACACCGGTGGTAGAACGAGCTGTGCTAGGGCAGCAAGGGCCAGTGAGTCGGTAGAGGGGGCAGCTGAGGCATCACCGTGCTGACCGTGCTGTTGCTATCGTAGTCATCGTGTGAGTAACTCAGGAATGCCAAACATTTCCTCCCTGGTCAAGGTGACGGGGAGAGGCCAGAAGCGTTTGGACGTGCCTGGACAAGTCCAAGATCCAGAACACTGGGCTGGGGCGGTCCAAGCCGACCCCCGGGGTGATGGGTTTCAGGTGCAAAGGAAGCGGGGCCTGGGTAACACAGGAGCCAGCCCTGGCCTGCCCAGCCTTCGTCTGCAGTCCTGAGCTAACTCCCCAGTCTGCCTTCTGCCCTTCTCCCCTCTAGGCTTGTTAAGTGTTGGGCATGCCCGGCAGGGCACAGGCCCATTGAGGGAGGTTGTTACAAATCCCACTGACCCTCATGGGCACAGTCCCCCAGGAGGAGAGGGGCATCAACTGGGTGGGAAACTCCAGGGCCCTGCTTACGACGCACCACATCATGCCTCCTAGTCCTGGAGGAAGGGAGGGGGCTCCTGGCCCCTTTTGTGCCACCACCTGCTTTGGCCGATAACTCGACCTTGCCAGCTGCCCTGTTATCTCTTACTCAGCAGCACTTCCATTTCTGAGAAACAGCCCCCAAAAACATGTCACAGAATTCTTCCTGTCCACTGGCTCACAGGCAGGTCCAGCATGTGGGCACGAGGGCCAGGCGACCTGCCCAGCCTCCTGGCTCTCTGCCTGGCTGCTCTGGCAAGCAGCCTGGTTGCTTGCCTTATGCTGGCTGACCTTCCCCAGCTCCCCAGACAGCCCCAAGGCTTGGGCAAAGGAGCCTTCAGCTTCCTCATGCCCAGCAGGTCTTGATGTCTCCCAGTCTCCTTCCTAAAACAGCTAGTGCTGGTTCCTGGGGCTCGATAAGACTGTGCATGGAGCTCACTATGGGAAAGACAGCTCCTGTCATGCTTCACCCAGCACTCCCCGTCCTGGGAGCCCCATTCACCGGGCAGGGCAAGTGGGTGCTGGGGTGCATGGAGCAGGAGTGGTTGGACTGGGCACAAGGGCCTTGGCCATCTTCAGAAAGGACTCAGTGAGAGACTCTCCACGGTTCTCTCCCCTGCTGCATGCGTTTGCCAGCATGCACATGCAAATGCACACACATGTTCATGCACGCACACATGCGTGCACACGCTGAGCTGTCGGTCCCACCAAGAACAAAGGACAGGATCTTGCCGAGAGGAAGCGGAGACCGTGGCGGCAGGGGGAGGGGCAGGAGAGGGGTCTGTAGCTGCACCTGACCTAGCGGTGCCATGGAAAGCAGCCAGAGACAGCAGCCTTTGTCTCAGCTTTCTTTTCCCTGCTGTCCCTGGGAGGCAGCTGAGAAGGAGCCGCTCTCTGCGGAGAGATGGTGGTCTGCGAGGCTGCAGTGACCTTGTGTCCTTTGCACCAAACCGTTGTGCTCTGGGCATCTTGGCAAACTGGAGGGACCCTTTAGACACACACCCCGGGGGGGGCTTGGCTGTATCACGCACGGCTCTTTGTTGGGGATCTCACGTTCAAGTCCCTGGCCCCTTCCCTGGGGATGGAGCAAACCATCTTCTGGAGCCGTGTATTTACTTGCAGCCCAGCATGGCAGGGGGTGCAGGCTGCAGCCTGCGTCAGAGGAAATGGCCGTGGCTCAAAGGCACAGGGTGTCCATGGGACTGGCCTCGCAGCCAAGGCCGACACTCCGGTTGTCAGCGCCTGACCCGCCTCCCCTTTCAGGGGCTCTCTCTGGAGGCTGGAGTTGGCTCTTACTGTGCCTGTTCTCTGGTGACCCCCTACCCATGCTGGGCATGCAGCAGCTTGCAGTGTCCCTTCGTGGGCGTTCTGTCCATCGGGCTTTGTCAGCAGAGCGAGCTCCTGGGATTGGGAACATGCTTCCTGATCCCACTGTAAAATGCTGTTTCCATGGCCCCATGCATAGAGGTTGCTTGCTCGCCCCCTTCTTCTCTGTAGAGGAGGCTGACCTGCTCAGCGTTTAAACTCCCCAGGCTTGGGAGCAGGATTGGGGGAGATGTATCTGCCCTCTGCGCTGCTGAAATCCCTGTGTGCCAGCTGGGCAGGTTGCCAAGAGCAAAGGCAGGGCTGCTTGTGGCTCTGTGATCACAAATGTGTCACACGGTACCTCCCCTCTCACCTGCATGCAGACAGGACTTGGGAACTACACCTTTCTGGAGGAGGAGTGGGGTTTGTGTGTGTGTGTGTGTGTGTGTGTGTGTGTACATGACCCATCCCTCACAATAATGGTCGGTGCGACCCATCAACAAAGCCCAGACATGAAATTGCCTGGCCTCTGTGGTCCTTTAAAAGGATGGCGTTATCGTACCAGCTCCGTCGTGCTTCTGCATAATGCCACGATCAGTGGGCTGGGCGGGCGAGGCACGTGGTGGAGGTTAGCCGGGACCCAGTTGCCTAGGGAGGGCTGTGCTTTGGCTGCAGTGTATTTCGGTGCGTCAGGGCGCTGTTCCTCAGCACATGGGTTGCAAGCTGCTGGAGGGCACAAAGGGGAACCATGAGGCCGGAGGCACTGGGAAGATTGTTCCAGTCCATGCAAGGGAGAGTTTGCTCCCTGCTGCCTATGCAAACCTGCCTATACCTGTACGTGCTCCATCGGTTCCCATCCTTACAGGCAGCTAGACCCTGAGAGGTCGGGAGGCTTGAATTGGGCACTTATTGGAGTCAGCTGCAGGCAGCCCCTTCAGAGAGGCCACGACACTGGGGTCCCCACTTGGCAGCTGCAGCAGGGAGCATAGACAAGCAAGGGATGTGGCCCCACACAGCCTCCACGCACTCAGGGCTTGGGAGGACCCTGTCTGCTCCAGGGGCTCCAGGCCAAATGGAGCCCTGCAGAAAACAGGCAGCTTTGCCAGGGGGCACCACTCATGTATTGCAGGCCTGAGCTTAGCATTGTCCGTTAAACCTCCAGTGTTGATGCAGTGTGGCGTGGGGCAGCCAGAGCCAGAGCATCCCCTCAGGTACCTCCGCTTCTTATGTAACGTTGGTGAAGGAGCCAGTCTGAAAGGAATTGGCTGAGCTACCTGTCAATCAGCTGTAACTTAGGAACTAAAACCCTTGGGAGATGTCCATGGCAACCGCCACTGCAGCTTGTCCCCAGTATGCTGCCGGGAGCTGGATGTGGTTCCTGATGGAGCCGCCTGCACAGCGAGCTGCTACCTGTTCAGTTCCCGTGAGCCATGCAGCATGGGTCCTTGCTCACTTATCTGCACTTTCCCAGGCCGGCTGCTGCTGCCAGATTTATTGACCCTGGAAACTGTCCTGCTGGGAGGAGGGTGGCCTGAGCACAGCACGGCTCTGGGAGGAGCAGAGGCCTCAAGCCCTGGGGAAGCAGAGGTGCTGCTGGACTGCTCTGAGAGCATGTCTGGGCCCAAGCAGCCTCCTGCAGGGCAGGGCTGGGCAGGGTTACTCTTGCTGCTTGTTATTGTCCCGGTTCCTGTTCGCTGAACCCCTCTGCTCACCCTCCCTCTGCACCGCCTGTTCTGGGCCGCTGCCACCTACCAGGCCAGCCAGACTCAAAGAAAACACCGCCGAGCTGTGGTTCGCCTTGGTCTTTGGCCGGCCCTTCCTGAGGCCGCGGCATGGCAGCAAGAAGAAAGCGGGACCGCTCAATCACTGATAACGTGGCGCTGCCTCCTCGGGGTAAAGTTCTGCGTTGTGGAGCCTGGCTGCCTGCTGACCTTGGATCCTGTGTCCTGCTGGCAGCAGGATTGTTGTGGCTCTGGGCTGGAGCAGAACCGGCCAGCTCCAAGGTCTTTGAGGTGTAACTTGTCTCGTGGTAGGGTTTTATCGCCACTCTCCACCACCGCTCCGAAATTCACATTTTTTTCCTGCTGAGGCCTCCATGTCAGGTGGCCCAGGAGACCGGCTCAGGTCCATAGGGTGCGCTTACCCATGCTGGGAGCTTGCTGGAGTGGCAAGGCAGTCTCTGCTGCCCAGGGGTGCAGCCAGCCTGGGCCTCTGGTCAGAGAGTGCCCCAAGGACTTGTGTGGTCCCAGGCTGGAGCATCACAGAGGTGTGTGGTAGAGAGGTGGGGTGGGAGGGACCCCCAGAGGTCATCTAGTCCAGCCCCCTACCTGAGGCAGAATCAACCCTGTCCAAACCATCCTATCCAATCTATAATCTAAATGGTACATAACCGTCAACCCTGACATAACACAGACCTAACACCCCAACCTGCTACAGGTGAAGCAGGAGACCATGGCAGCCAGCATCCTGGGAGTTGGAGGCACCGGTGTCTCCATGCACTCTGGGCACTTGGGTGCCAACTGCCCTGCTCTGGAAAGGCTTTCATGCCTCCCCGAGGAGCATTGTCCAAGTGCGGGGCATCCCACAGCAGCTTCTCAGAGCACAGCTCTGCTTGCTGGGTGACCTGACACTGGGTTGATGGAGGGCCAACTCCTTGGCCAGGGAGAGCTGCTCCCAGGAAGGGGCAGCGGTTTCTTCAGACTCAGTCTGCAGTAGCCACTGCAGTGCCCACTCTGTGCTGCGGGCAGGCCAAGGCAGGGCAGCTGGCCCCCTGCAGTCCTGGGGCTAGCTCTGTACCTTCCTGGCTTGGGGCAGCCTTCCATAAGCTGTAGGGCATCCCAGGCAGCCTGTGCTCGGTCTCAGGATGGGGAGGGCTTTCAGCTGCTCCTGGAGAGGCAGACGCAGGGGGTTCTGCAGGTTGGGGGGTATCTGCTCTCAGCACTGGGGTGGCAGAAAGAATCAGTGTCCTGGTGCCAGTGCTACAGGAGGAGTCTGACCTGGGGCTATGGCCAGAGGAGCAGGCTGGCTCTGGCGGGGCCTATTCTCTGCTGTGGGTGCAGCTGGTCAGCAGCTGCCTCTGCACTGGCCTGGTTTCAACCTGTGAGGGCTTCAAAGTTCAAGCGGGTGGGGAGACTTTGGGAAGCAGGAAATGCAGGGCTGGCAGAGGCTAGGCTGGGCCAGTGGCTGTAGTCCTGGCTGTGACCCACGTTGGCCTTGCACCCTGAAACCAAGATCTTTGTGTTCCAGAACATCTAGCTGCCCTGAACAACATGGCAGGCAGGGTGCTGCTCTGAGCAGGTCCCAAGTATTTGTGTCCTGCCAGGGTTGGGCTTTGGGAGGAAGGGTCCATGGGGTGACAGGAGGCACTGGTGCAGCCCTAGTTCCACATGTGCCTCTGGCCTTTGGTTCCCAGGGGCTTCGCCCAGCCCAGCTTCCCCCTGTGGCCCCCCAGGCCTATGGTGCATCCTCTCCCTGGGCTGTCCTCCCCACCCCTTGCTCTGACACATGATCCTCTCATGACTGCCCAGTGCCTCCACCTCTGCCCTGCACACATGATACTGGAGCAGGGAGCACGAACCGGCTGACCACACGCTCTGTCCTCCCCACCCCCAGCACCTGGTGCTTTCACTGGCTGCAGAAGCAGAGGGCATCTGCCTTCAGTCAGGCAGGCTGCACTGGTGAAGGACCAGGCCTGGCTGCTGGGTATCATCCGTGCCCCTTACCCTGTCTCTCTTCTCTCATTGCAGGAGCGGTTCGTGGATCTCTATGGCGATGACGCTGCAGCCAAGAGCAGGAGGGGCCAGGAGCGTTTCAACAAGTGGCTCCTGACCGGGGCCACGGTGGCTGGCGTGCTTCTGCTGGGCTCTCTGCTCAGCCGCAAGTAGCCGGTGTGGCCCCCTCCCCACCTGGGCGCCCTCCCCCATGACCAGGCACCCACAACACTGTATGGCAGCAGGAACATTCCAGGGGCAGCGCCCCTGCCCACCCCCACCCCACCCAGCACCCAGGAGTGATTCCCAGGTGCCCTTGCCCCTAGCGCTCGCTGTCCTGCCGCTGAGACCAATGCAGCGTGCGCCTCTGGGCTGGGGGCCGTGGGCCCCCCGCCACCTCCAACCACAGCATGGAGGGGAACACCTCCCTTTCCCCCCAGCAGGATCCTTAGAGGTATCTTCTGTTAGAATAAACAGACTTGTTGGTGTGCGTGCGTGTGTGTGTGTGTAGCTGTCACTAATACCAAGCCTTGTGGGTGGGGATAGGAGCCAGGGACCATTTCCATCCCCCCCTCCAGGCTTCCTGTGTGTGTGTTATGGATCTAGGGAGGTCGGTACCACCTTTCCCATCCACCTGTGGCCCTGGGAGGGGCTCTGAGTTTGTGGCAGTGTAGGGGCATAGTGAGGCATGTGTCTGCCTAACAGAATGACCCACTGCCCAGGGCCCCTGTAAGGCAACTGTTGCCTGGGAATGGGACCATGCCTGGCACCAGTAGGAAGGGGTCAGAGCAGCACAGTCAGTGCCTGGTTGTTCCCTTTGCCATGGGGACTGCTCCTCACACCCCAACCTGCTCTCCCTGCTGCTGGCTCCCTGTCTCCAAGAGGCAGGGCCAGGCCCTACTCCGAGTCCTGTGCCAGGGCCTGGCCCTGCCTCCCTGCTCTCCCCCTCTGAAAGTGGCTGGCTGCGGTGACACCTTCCCTGCATCCTTCCTGCATCTGCTGCTGCTCTGACCGTCCCCAGCCCCCAGCAGGTAACCTGCTTTGCTCTGCTCTTAGCACCTGCATGCATGCTGCAGAGACCCTCCAGGCACTTGGGCCAGGGCATGGAAAGGGGCTAGTTCTCCTGCCCCAGGCAGGGCAGACAGGAGCTGAAAATGCTGCAAAGGCAAGAAGATCTGGGCGGAGGAAAAATATGATGCCAGCAGCCGCACCAGGGAGGTGTTTACCTAGGCTCGTGTCTGCTGGCACGGCTCCCCCAGGGGCCCAGGTGGCGGCTTCCCAAGCCCCTTCCAGCAAGTGCAAAAATAAACAGGGCTGCACTCAGGGGGCCAGGGGGAGCAGCACACCCTCTCATCTGCTTGCCCTGCCCCCGCAGGAGTGCTGGGCTGGGGGGTACCCCCAGGGGACAAGCCTGACAGCATTCCCCTGCCTAGGCCCAATGGGAGGCGGGAGATAAATGTCTCAGGAAACCGGGGAGCCTGGCAGCTGCCACATGGCTGTGGCTAAGGCCCAGAGTGTGTGTGTGTGTGTGGGGGG
>NW_017729009.1:10368337-10372847 GCF_001723915.1 Gavialis gangeticus
GGGGCTGGGGGGCTGCTGGAAACATTGCTCGAGGTTTCTCAGGTGAGCTCCAAGACTTGGTCCCAGGGCATGCACGCCTGGGGCAGGGCTCGGACTGGGGAGGGTGAATCTCTCGGGCAGGCTGCAGCTTCAGAGCTGGGGGCGCTCATCGGCCTCATTTTCAGCATGGCTGCACCTTTTGGGAGAGCTCCGGCCTGCCCTTCTCTCCCCAGCCCTCCACCAGCACCCCCAGCCCACTGTGCTCCCCCCATGGGTCAGCTGCTCTGGCAGCTCCTGGGGCAGGTGTGGGAGTGAGAAGCATGCAGCACCAGTTATCCCCCTTGGGCAAGGGATAGTCTGGCCGGGGGCATGAGTTCCCCATGCAGCTGTCTGAGGACACAGCCCCGCGGCTGGCGGGCACCCGGCTCCATGCCCAGCCACGCTGCGCCGCTGTACATAGCCCAGAGTAGTTTTATTCATGTGTGAAGATGCTGAGACTATTTTTGTTAACGGTGTGTCTGTATTTATGTGTGTTGGCCGTGCTCCCTCGTGACCCCTCTGCGCGCAGCGGGCTGGCACCAGCCCCCCCCCAGGATCAGGGCTGGGTGCCGCAGACACTAAGCAGTGCCCCTGCACGATCAGCTCGCAGCCCCCCCACCCCAGCCCCTCCCCGTGCAGGCCGTTGGCTAGAAGCAGCCCCTGCGGCACATGGCAGCGTCTGATGTGCTGTGACCTGCAGGTGGAGGTGCAGTCCACTAATAAACTCTGTTGTTGGAGCCATGTCTCCTGCTGTTCTTCTTGCAGCGAACAGCCCCCAGCCCCACCCCGCACATCAGTGCCTCTTCACAGCCACTGGGGAAACTGAGGCAGGGATGCAACACACTCCCCTGCTCCCACCCCAAGCCACACTACTCAGGTGAGTGCCAAGTGCACAGCCTGGGCAGGGCAGGAGGGTTGGGCTGTCCCTGAGCACAGGGCATGCGGGCAGAGGCTCGCGAGTGTCGCCACCTCCTGGCGTGCAGCCTGGCAGCAGGCAAGAGGCTGGAGAGGAGAGCAGAGTTCGGAACTACATGCCCAGGCCTTTTGAGGGGCACGGAAGGGCTGAGCTGCCAGCAGCTGGAGGGTCAGGTGAGGTCACAGTGTGTGACCAAGAGCACCCGGCTCCCTGGTAAGGTCTGAGGGGGTCGGTCACTGCCCCCACCACCCTGCCCCATGACTGGAAAGCTATGGGTCTTGGGTCTCCCCTCCCCTCGGACAAGACAGCTGCTGCAGCCTGGCATCAACTGTAGTGATTTATTCTGCACAATCGGGTGCCAGCTGCCTGGTGTGTGCTTGAAACTGGTGCTAATCAGGAACCAGAGAAGGGAAGGGCCCAGGACAGCCCCCGTGGGGCAGGCCAGCACCTGGGCCAGCTCCCACCCCATGCAGTACAAGGCACGTGGATGAAGGCACAAGAGAGACGGTTTAGTAGGGCAGGGGCTGGCACTGGCCTCTGGCGGGCACATCCTTCTCAGGCAGGGCAGCAGCAGGGCACTTCCTGCAGGGGCAGCTGGCATGGCAGAGAAGGGCCCCCCTACTTTTTCCACTCATTCTTGTCGTAGTCCCACTTGGAGGAGAGGCCCTCCACGGGGTTCACGTGCATGTCCAGCATCCTCTGGAGCTGCTTGGCTTTCCACTCGTCTGACAGTGTGTGCGGCTTATCGGGCATCACTGGTGAGGGACGAGGACACAGCAGTTCGCGAGAGCAGACAACCGTGATGCTGACCAGCCCCCGGAGACCTAGGTTCCACCCGGCCTGCCACCAGAGACTGGTCCCACAGGCCTCAGGATCAGGCCTGGATGCGGCCTCCTGCTCGAGGCCCCGCAGGCAGCAGGCCAGGCTGCCCATGCCCTGGCAGTGCTGAAGCATCAGCCCTGGCCAGGAGCCAGGAGCCAGGGGCCGGGCATCGGTTCCCTCGCTCTCTGCTCCCTGAACGTCTGCTCACGCAGCTGTGCTGCTGGCCCAGAGCCTGCAGGATGCTTCACAGGGGTACTGGGCAAGACGAGGTGTGCAGTCTAACCTTGGCCCTGGGCTGGGCTTAGACCCCTGGGGGCCTGGTGGAGAGCAGGACACGGAGCAGGGGCTCCGCTCAGGCCTGGCTGGGAGCCACTGAGCATCCTCGGTGCAGCCTGGGTCCGGCCAGGGATATTGCTCCTCAGCCCTACAGACCCCTCATGCACCCAGCACCCTGCTCTTGCCTCCCTGGCTCCTTGACCCCCAGAAAAGCAGCTCCTACACCTGCCCAGGCCAGGCCTGCCACAGAGCCCGGACCCGGGACATGGCGCAGCAAGGCCCTGCTATCCTCATCCCCAGCTCCCGCACTCCCAAAGCAGCCCGCGGCCATACCATAGTACCGTTGCCATGCCACGATGAGCCCCGTGAAGCCGAGGAACATGAAGGTGAATCCGAGGACGGTCTTCCACTCGTTGGACGGGCGGTTCATCTCAGCATAGGTCTGGCAGAACTTGATGCGATAGACTGGGGACAACAGCGGGGGTCAGGCCGCGCCAGAGGCCCTTCTGCCTGGGACCCAGGGCAAGTGCCCTGCCCCTGGGAGCAGCTACTGCTTCCCGGGCTCCAGGCTGACTATCAGGGCCCATGTCTCAGCCACTCGTGTGGATTCTTGCTGGCACCTGACCTCTCGCCACTGGGGTGAAGGGCTCTGTGTGGCAGGGCCATTGGCGGGGGAAGGATAGGAGCTACCCCCTGGCTCAGGCATCTCTGGGGCTTTCCACCTGCAGCAGCAGGATGCGCAGCATTGGAGCGTGCACCCTGGCTGGGCTCACTGCACTGGGGGCCTCTCCCCAGCACAGCTGAGAGCTTGGGTCTGCCAGGAGTGGGGCACCCTCCACAGCCGGGTGTGACCGCAGTGCAGCGCATGGGCCCGGGCGTGGAGTGAAGGGCTCCCAGGGCTCAAGAGATGGGTGCTGGGAGCCATGCAGATGCCAAGCCCCTTCCCAGTGGCAGAGGGCAATTCCCCAGCCTCCCCACAGCCTGACCGCGCTCCCTGGGACTCCTGCATACGGGCCACTTTCTCCTCATTGCTCAGCTCCTTCCAGGAGCCCTTCTGCTTCTCCATCAGCGCCTTCTCGTCCGCACCCAGGTCCCTGCGGTATGGGATGTCAGGCAGCGGGTAGTTGCGCTTATCATGGTAGTGGGGCACTGACATGTCGTCTTGGATGGCAACTGCGGAGACAGGGCAGATCCCCCCCTCAGGAATTGCCCCCAGCCCTGCCCCCTCCCTCCCCACCCTGCGTCTCAGGAGCCCGCTCCGGGCACTGCTGCCTTTGTACAGCGCCTGGCATGGCACCAGCACCCTGAAATACCAGGGCTAAGGCAGGGGGCTGGAAGGGGTTAATGGGGCACTGGTGCCACCTCGTGGACAGACTAGGGATTGCATGGGCAAGCCACTGACCTTGACCTCCAGACTTCGGAGGGGACAGGACGCCCCTTCTCCAAGCCAGGCTCTGGGCCCTGAACACGATCCCTTCCCTGCCTGGCAGCAGCTTTGCAGCGCCGCGGCCAAGGGACCCGGGGGAGGCAGAGCCAGCAGCTGGGATAGGCTGAGCTTTAGTGGGGGGAGTTGTGGGCTCCATGCTCGGGGGCAGGATCGGGGCCTCTCACCCTTGGGCTGAGCTGGGGCCAGGATCCACCTGCCCCTCCAGGGCAGAGCAGCCTCCCTGGGGCCTGTGCGGAGGCTGGCGGCTGCAGCCCGCAGCAGGGGGTGCACGGAGGGTACGGGTCCCCCCAGCCTCAGCCTGAGTGGAGGCCATGGCCCTCTCCGCGGCCCCCGAGAAGCACCGCAGCTGTGGGGGGCAGCAATGGCCACAGCCTCCACCTGCCCCGTGCAGGCTCCGGGTGCAGCCAGGGCCCCAGCTGCCCGCGGAGGTGCCTCTTACCGTGCCCGCCATGGCTGTGCGCTGCTCGGACGGTGGCAAGGCCCAGGACGCCTCTCCTGGTCAGGAAGCCTGCGCGGAGGACTGGGAGTGACAACATCTGTGGGAGGCACATGCCCTGCTGCAGTGACAGCCCCCCGGGAGCGCCCCTTCCCCCAGACAGGCCTGGAGATGGCGTCGCCGTCCTCCTCCTCCTCGCAGCCGGTGCCAGCGAGCCCTGCCTGGCCCGGTGCAGGATGGGGATGGGGGTAGGACTGCGTTCCCCCGCACCCCCCAGCCCCACGGCAAGGCCAGCCTGGGGCAGAAAGGCCCCGAGCCCCCCGACTGCTGGAGCCCAGGGCGAGGCCTGTTCTGCGAGGGGCAGGGAGCTGGGAGGGGGCCAGCCGCATGTTCCCCAGGGACTCCCGGTCCCATCCCCAGCTTCGCCACTGGTTTCCCTACGTGGCCTCGGGCACCTCCCCTCTCCGTGCCTCAGTTTCCCCCGGGCTGCCCGGGGGCGTTGGCAGGCCCGTGCCTCCTGCGGGCGACCAAAGGCCCGGCTGCCCCCCCTGCCCGTGCGGGGCTCCGGCCAAGCCCAGCCTGCGCCCCCCTCGCC